>NC_141697.1:843169851-843769851 GCF_964263255.1 Lissotriton vulgaris
TGGCGCCAAGAAGGTGGCCCCACTCAAGAACAGTTCCGCCAAGAACAAAAAACGTGCCCCTCCCTCAAGGGGATCCGACAGCAAGCCGCAGCCCAGAGCGCAGGGGATGCCTCAGGGGCTCACTGGGTCTATTGGGACAATGAGCTTCTCTACAGCGAACAGAAGATTGCCGAGCTAGGGGCCAGCTGGGTGCTGGTAGTCCCCCTCCGATTCAGAGACTTCCTCCTGAACCTGGCTCATGATGTACCTCTCGCCGGGCACCTGGGGCAGGACAAAACTTACAGCCGCCTGTTGACCCATTTCTGCTGGCCCAAGATGAGGAACGATGTGATCAACCACTGCCGAGCCTGCCCCACCTGCCAGGCCAGCGGGAAGAGCGGCAGAAAAATAGAAGTCCCCCTGCAACCCTTCCCGGTCGTCAACACTCCCTTTGAGCGGGTAGGGATTGACATTGTGGGGCTCCTGGATGCCCGGACATCGCAAGGTCACCGGTTCATACTCGTCCTGGTGGACCATGCCACCCGCTATCCCGAGGCCATACCTCTCCGGACCGTGACAGCGCCCGTGGTGGGCCGAGCCCTGCTGGGGATCTTCTCACGGGTGGGCTTCCCCCGAGAAGTCGTCAGTGATCGGGGCACGAACTTCATCTCCCGATACATGAAGTCCCTCTGGCAACAGTGCGGGGTCACATACAAGTTCATGACCCCCTACCACTCGCAAGGGAACGGACTGGTAGAACGCTTCAATCGCACCCTCAAGGGTATGATCATGGGCCTGGAGGAGCCCTTACGACGCCAATGGGACGTGTTGCTGCCCTGCCTCCTATTTGCCTACCGGGAGGTCCCACAGAAGTCCCTGGGATTCAGCCCCTTCGAACTATTGTATGGGCACCCCGTCCGGGATCCCCTAAGTCTGGTCAAAGAAGGATGGGAGGTGGCCACCCAGAATGCTCCTCCTGATGTGTACCGGTACCTCCTGACCCTCCGGAACCAGACGCGGCGGTTCAGGGAACTTGCCAAGGCCAACCTCGAAGCCAGCCAAGAAGACATGAAACGGTGGTATGATCAAAACACCTCGCCCATTGAGTTCGAGCCGGGACAACAGGTCTGGGTCATGCCCCCGGTCGAACCATGCGCCCTCCAGGACAAATAGACGGGGCCCTTCAAAGTGGTGGAGCGCAAGGGCCCTGTCACCTACCTGGTGGACATGGAGTCCCCCAGGAACCCCCTCCGGGTCCTCCATGCCAACCGACTTAAGCCTCACTTTGTTCGCTCAGAACTTAGCCTCCTGATGGCTACCGACAGTGGGGCTGAAGAGGACTCCGAGCCCCTACCCGACCTCCTGAAGACCTTCGAAAAAGACGACTCCGTGGAAGGAGTCAACCTCTCTTCCACCCTGACCCCAGCACAACGCCAAGGCTGCCAAGACTTATTACAGCAAATTGCCGATCTATTCTCTCTCACCCCCGGGGTCACCCCATGGTGCCTCCACGATGTCGACACCGGGGATAGCTCACCTATCCGGCACCGGGCCTACCGAGTTCCCGATCGGGTGCGTGCCTGCATCCAGTCGGAAGTGTCCAAGATGCTGGCTCTAGGAGTGATCGAGCCCTCCGACAGCCCATGGGCCAGCCCGGTCGTGCTGGTCCCCAAGGCCGCCGCCCCTGGTGTCGCCCCCGAACTCAGATTTTGTGTGGACTACCGGGGCTTGAACGCCGTCACCCGAACAGACGCTCACCCCATCCCTCGGGCTGATGAGCTGATCGACCGCCTGGGGGCCGCCCGCTATCTGAGCACCTTCGACCTAACTGCAGGCTACTGGCAGAGCGGCCTCACCCCGGGCGCCCAGGAGCGATCCGCCTTCTCCACCCCTGTTGGCCACTACCACTTCAAGGTGATGCCCTTCGGGATGAAAAACGCCCCCGCCACGTTCCAGAGACTAGTGAATAAGGTGCTGGCGGGGCTCGAGGAGTTCAGCGCTGCCTACCTAGATGATATTGCGGTGTACAGTCTCCACTGGGCCGAACACCTCCAACACCTCCATGAGGTCTTGGCCGCCCTCCGACGGGCAGGACTAACAATAAAAGCCAGCAAGTGCCAAATCGGCCAAGGGTCCGTGACCTACCTGGGGCACCAGGTGGGAAGTGGCCAGGTGGCCCCCCTCCAACCCAAGATCGCCGCCATCCGGGCCTGGGAACCCCCGGTCACCCAAACAGAGGTCCGAGCCTTCCTGGGGCTCACAGGATATTACCGGCGCTTTGTGAAAGACTACGGCAGCATTGTGGGCCCCCTTACAGAGCTCACGTCAAAGAAACATCCACCGAAGGTCTACTGGACACCTGAGTGTCAGGCCGCCTTTGAGACCCTCAAGACAGCAATATGCACCGCACCCGTGCTCCAAGCCCCCGACTACAGCCGGGAATTCATAGTACAGACCGATGCCTCCGATCACGGCGTCAGAGCAGTTCTCTCCCAAATCAATGCAGAGGGGATTGACCAGCCAGTCGCCTTCAGTAGCCGACGTCTGCTGGCCTGAGAACAGCGCTGGAGCACCATTGAGCGGGAGGCCTTCGCCGTGATGTGGGCCCTCAAGAAGCACCGACCCTACCTCTTCGGCACCCACTTCCGGGTACAAACTGACCACCGACCTCTGCAATGGCTGATGCAGATGCGAGGGGAGAATACGAAGCTGTTGCGTTGGTCCATCTCCCTGCAAGGGATGGACTTCACTGTGGAGCATCGCCCCGGCAACGACCACGCCAATGCAGACGGCCTGTCCCGCTTCTTCCGCCTCGGCGAGGAGAATACCCAAGAAGATGGGTGACTCTCCCTGCCTTCAGCTGGGGGGGACGCGTGTTGGACATGGCCTCGTGGCGTGGCCCCACTCCTCCCGCATGGCGGGTCCCGGACTACCTCGACCACTGTTCCCCGGCCAAGAGCAGCACCTTCCACCTTCCACGAGTGCCGCCCCTCCGGGCCGCCCCAGCTCTTCCCCGACGGAACTCGACCTCATCTACTCAACCCTCTCGTCTGGTCCGGACCTCTTTCCCAGACCCTCGTCTCCGGCCCAGCCTCCATCTTGGACCCTCCACGACCAGGCCTCGTGGCCTCGACCCGACCCCAGCCTCAGGCCCAGCAAAGCCCCGACATCGAGGCACCACGATCCGACCAGGGGGTAAAGAGACCACTTGACGAGTCAATGGGGGAAGGAGTTTCGATGGTCCCCCATTTGCCTGGTTTCGATCGCCCCCAGCCTCCCTGGGCGCTGGCTCCACCCCCCTGCTGGGTGTCTGGACTCGCACATCCCGGACCCTCCGACCTCCAAGTGCGAGGGTCCGGACATCAAAGGGCACCAGACCCATAACTGGGGCAGCTCCAGAGCAGGAAGGCAGTTGTATCCTGGAGTCGAGAGACACCGAGACAAACTCATCTTCTTGCAACCCTTCTTGGAGTCCTGCTGGTGCTGCCGCGGCTCATCTTCGTGAACCATCCTTGGAGTCCTGCTGGCGCTGCCGCGGCTCATCTTCGTGAACCATCCTTGGAGTCCTGCTGGCGCTGCCGCGGCTCATCTACGTGAAACATCCTTGGAGTCCTGCTGGCGCTGCCGTGGCTCATCTTCGTGAACCATCCTTGGAGTCCTGCTGGTGCTGCCGCGGCTCATCTACGTGAACCATCCTTGGAGTCCTGCTGGCGCTGCCGCGGCCCATACCAGAGAACCCTCCAGCTCGAGGATTGAGAGCTGTGCGCCAGGCATCTCTGTACCAGACCGGTACCAAGACTGTCCCGCTACCCCTTTCCCACAGAGACTAAGTTTAGAGGGATATTGCATTTATATAGTGCCTACTGTCCTGAGGGGGAGTAGAAGCACTTTAAGGAGAGTAGCACACTACAGGAATCCAAGGTTAGTATTTTTTGAATAGTGATTTTAGTGTGTCCTCAGAAGAAATCCTTAGTTACATTACCCAGTTTTGTGGCGGTATCACGTCAAGTTGGAAAGTATAGCTAGCGGGGATGGGAGATGTTCTCTCATTTAAATTATTGGTGGGGTGTAGATGGTTCTAACCTTAGGGTCTCAGCCCAATATGATGCCCCCTTAAACCGTACGGGTTTGAACACAACCAAAAACAATGACTCGTGGAAGTTTCAAAAACAGCGCTATAGGGGGGTACACATTCCAGTAAGCGCTTTACTAGTTCACTTAGCAAATATAGAGATGGAGAGAACATGGCTGGAGGTGTGAGGGGCACAGAGAAGGAGAGAGGGAGGAGGAATACACTGATGAGAGAGCGACAGGGAGAGATGCTAGGGATTGAGAGGGCCTGGTGGGGAGGAAGAGCAACAGACTGGGGGTGAAAAGGACGGATGCAAAGGGAGCAACAATAAAGAGTCAGTAGTATACAGATGGAGAAACCTAAGGGGAGAGACAGAGGCGAGGGACCAGGAATATAGACATGAGAGAAAGTTTGAGAGCTCTTACAGAGGAGGAAAAGAGACAAGGGCCCTGTGAAAGCACATCAAGAGGAACAAGAGACAGTAAAAAGGAGAACAGACACATTGACGGAAGGTAGAGAGAACAAGCTCTCGGCATTGCTGTGGCGGGGGGGTGGGCGGGGGAGCGGCAGCCTTTGAAGTCTGATGCTGAGGCTCAGACAAATGGTGGTGCGCGATGTGCACGTGGGGCGCGGCAGCCTTTGAAGTCTGATGCGTGGCACAGACAAATGGTGGTGTGACGTGGCTGGCGATGGCGTGCACGCGCATATATCACATGAACTGTACGTGATCCTCAAGTTTGGTAGAGTTTTTTAACCGCCTACTATAATCTCGCCTATCAATCCCTGCGGAATAGAAATAGTCGAGACCTAAAAAGGGAAGAGAGGAAAAGAGAGAAGACAATGAGAGAATGGAGGAAGGAAACAAACAAAGATAGGGGTGGTGAGAAGAGCAGAGCACACTAGTCCGACTTAATGTAAGCTGATGTGACATAGTAGCAGTCAGAGAAACAAGGACACCACATTAGCAGACGATGGGTGCTGATAAAGCTGGAATGTGCCCTATACTCACATCAAAAACTACCTGTTAACATATCAGGCTCTAAACACAAAGACTACATTAAAATAATTATAAAGTAAAAACAAAAACACCGGCACTGGAGGGAACTACCTTGTGTTTAGATGTGCTCTTTGTGAAAGAGCAAAATGCAGTCACTCATAATTAAGTTAACCACTAGTTTAAATTGGCTGACTGATTGACCTATGCTGTAGTGGGAAAAAGCAAAATGTGAAAGCTACATCAGACCAATAAATGAATGAATGGAGGTAGCTGAAAGCCCCTTTAAGTATATTAGACATATCATTTGAGTACACCAGACCCAATATGTAAAAGCAACTCCTGACAGAGGGCTGATAGAGGGATTGAAGCCCAGAAATGCAGATTTCAAGCTTTGTAGACACCCTTAGGCGGCTGAGTGCAAAATGTATTTCATTCTTTTATACGGTGTCAAGATAATCGGCTTGCTGAATTCTAGTGTATAAACTCATAAAAGTACTGATTGTTCACTGAAATAATTGTGATGTGCTTACCACATGCTTGAAGGTAACTATGGACATTGCCTTTTTATATTGTAACTTGTTTTTCCAAATAATTTCCATAAAAGTGATTATGAAGAAGCTGTACTCCCAACCTGCCAAACAGAGGTGCTGCTAGTTTTTGGAGATCTACAGAAATAGTGTCAAAATGGCGTTATCAACTGCCATGGACTCCACTGTTCTTAAGATCACATATGCCATCTGTAACAGTTTGATCTGTAACTAGTGCTTCATTTGAGACAGTGGTTGTGGGGGGGGCGTGCCACTCCTCGTGGGGACTGGCTTTATGTTTCCTTATGAAATTTTTGAGCCTAGCATAAGACTGATACAATACACAAGGGGGAAAGAAGGAGGAAGAGAAAGAGGGAAACCTGTGATAACTGGAGAAAGAAGGGACCTCCAGAAAGGGTAGGGAGTACCTGGAGGTGGATTAAAGCATTTTTTGTGTATATATAGATTTATTGCATTTACCACATAATCCATCGTCTGCTGCATAATCTTAAAATAAAACAAAATTGTTTTGTGCTCAAATGCTCCAACAGTTACTAAAAACACAGCGGCACGTGTTGCCATGCAGAACCCCTACATTAACTGTTTACTTTTTTGTTGCTTGTTACTATATTTGGATATTAAACTAGTACTAATGACGTGCAACCAAGACCCAGACAGTTTTAACGAGTGTAAAAATTACAAAATAATTGAGTAATACAATCACAAAATGTGGCGCATTATTCTGCACACTTTGCCTTTTCTTGCCACCTAATTTACTCAACCATGCTTGATAATTAGGCCCCCTCTTACAGCATAATTCCAGTGGCCATGGGTATGCACCATTCATGCCCCCTCCTAATTGTAATTCTGAGGGATCGCTAAAACACATTATGCGAGCTGGAAACGTTTTTCAAACTCACAAAATGGGATTAGTACATAGAACATAAAACATTTGCATTCACAAACATTGTGCTTTTGCAAATCGTAAGCTTTGGGAATGCAAAAGTGTGTTATTCATCAAGCCCCAAATTCAGAGTAGACAGTGCCAGTTATTTGGTGAAAAAGTTGTATTTTGCAAGCACGTTTCCTAATTATTTAATGTACTGTATATTCTGCGCATCTACAGCGACAGAGGTCCCCACACCTTATCCGACAACAGCTTTGATATTTTGAGTGGTGATGTCCCTGGGGGCAAACATTTCAGAGACACGCAGAGTGCGTGAAACGAGAGGTGTAATATTTGCCCCCCATCCGTGGATGGGGGGGATATTATAGTTAGCAAGCAAACAAAGGGCAGTCGCATGCACAACCTACGGTGAAATAAAGTGTTATATGGTGTGAGAAAAACAGTGCAGCAACACCAATAGGTGAGATCACAGAGTATGATAAGAATTTGTATTACCGGGAAGGAAAAGGAGCGCAGGCACACCCAAGAAAAGGGACAGCCAGACAGACAGCTAGGCATTAACGGCTGGTAAACGTCCGGTTGCATGAAGAGCCTGTGAAGGATAGATGCTAGCAGATGGGGCTAAAGAGCAGATTATCGTATTGTCACGCGTTGCCAGTACTGCATGTATCAGTAGGGAAAGCAGCAGCGCCAGAAGCAGCTGAGTTACAGGAGTCAGGGTTACTTGTGGGACAGCTATCTTTAGGAACATTAGAAATGGGGCAGGTATCCCCAGGAGAAGACTCAGTGGCACAGGTGTTGGCCCCAGAGCCGACAGGACAGGGAGACATGGTTTAAATTAGATTAAAAAAAACAGAACGGGTACTAGCAATGGAAAAGGTGGTGCTCGAGTCAGGTAAAGAGCAGGGCAGCCAGGGTGGGAAGGGGACTGGAGATAGGGACGTTGAGCGGATGCTACTAGCGCCCAGTGACGTTGTCACATGACGTAATAGTTGCACAGGGGTGTGGAAATCTGTAAAAATTCTACTTGGCCAAGGGACAAAATGTTACAGAAATCTACTTGCCCTCTGTCAATTCTGCTTGCCCTACCTACTCCATAAATCACTAAGATAGGTCTGCACAGAGAGCACCTGCACTGCAATCAGTGCAACATACCATGCAATATAGTTTTCAAATGCCAGTACAATTAAGTTGTGAATGGTGATGCACCCTTACATGCAAATGCTGTACTGGCTAGTTGGACAGCATGTGTGAAGATGTCATTGTGCACTGCACCCACTTATCAGCCAGTCTACCTTTTGACAGATTTTCATTCGTAGAAAAAAAGGCAGAGTGCAGACTGGTAATTGACTACATTTCTTGCTGTGTCTTTGGGGCAGACTGTGTCGGAATATGAACTTATTGGACCGAAGGATTTTCTCCTTCGTGAAGTCCAACTCATAGCTCTCCAGCATCTAAAATACGCAAGAGATGTTCTGATAAACATGTGTGGGTGGGAATATCTGCACTTCTTGGCCGAGCTTATCAACTCTTCATGGGGCAGCAAAATCACGTAGCAGAGGTACTGTGGTTCACTGAGACAGTATCCACAATTCTTGTCCGAGTTTCTATACTTTTAATGGGGACGTTACATCAATGTCCCCTTTTACGCTCCTGGGCTAGTGTAACAAGCAACGCACAGAAAGCTGGCAGTACCAGTACAACTTTCTCTTGCACAGTACAGGTGCAGTAATGGCAGCAGCAGCACAAGGTTCACTGACATGAAGAGATGCAACCCTTCGGTAGATGTGGAAGTTTCTCACTCAGAATAAAAGATATGTAGCATATGTAGGCTACCACTCACACACTCTCATACAGCAGCAACTCAAACTTCATTCCATTTTCACAGCAAAGGGAAGGAGAACCAAGTTGAAGAAACTGTCAATCTAGATGTGAAGGGATCAGGATCATTGAGATGAAGGGGTAGTGAGTAATTGGAAGGACTCGGCATTCCATGTCACACCTAGCAAGGACACCTGGGCTCAATCATAGTAGAGTTGGAAACCCTTTCTTAGCCTGATGGATAGTCAAAGGTTATCTGACAAATTATGTTTATTTATGCTGCAGCTACCAAGATGTCTAAATCAAATATTAGCTATTCAGCTGAACAAACGTCCGAAAGTGCCACTACTCATTTTCATGTTCTCTCTTAGTCATTGAGCTCTGTGACCATCACCTAACCTATTCTGCAGCCTCATGTCTAGTATTTTCCTGAAGGACCAGAAAAGGTTGTTGGAGGTAGGGAGCAGGAAGTACACCAAAGCCATAAGCAGAGCATGGAGTAGCACACTGAACAAATGCCAACATGTCACAAGCCCATCTCTCCCTGCTTCCTAGCCCTAGCCACATATGGTGTAAAGGTCTTCAAATACACAAGACCCCTCCATGTATAGTGCATTTGATACCTTAGCAATTAAGGAAAATCTACAACTCCTCTCAACATGAACCTCCCCACCACTTCAAATAAATACAATAGAAACACACACCTTGCACTGACAACGAATAAAGTAAACACCCCTATTAATAACAATAAAATATAGCAATCTATACATCACCTACTCTGATGGTTGCAGGCACAAAGACCCTCCAGTAGTCGCCCCCACTCTTCATTCCAGTTAAAATGTAAATACGAGACACAAATGTACACTACTGTTTCTTCACACATGTTTAGCTAGAAGCGGTTTAGGGGTGGGTTGCTAAAATATAGATCTGTAGCAATTATGGAACCAGTTAGATCTTAATAGCTGCCAGGCGCACTCTGAGAGTGAGCCTTTAGCCTCAATGCTACTGCAACCAGAACTCGTCTCACATTTCCGGGCGACCAGAGAAAGAAGACATTAGGAATGTTGGAGCACCATGCTTTAAGGACTTTTATTTAAGTCCTTACACCAATCTGGTCCCCTATTCATCAGAGACTTGTTCAAAAAATATGACCCTTCCAGGAATCTTCGCTCTATGCATAAACATCTTCTGACTGTCCCTACTTACAAAAGGAAGCGTCTTGGAGGTTGCTGCTTTGACCATCTTGCGGCCGCCTTCTGGAACTCCCTCCCTCTTCACCTTAAAACGTGTGGAAACATTCTCAGCTTCAGACACTCCCTCAAAACATGGCTCTTTTCCCAAGCGTTCTGTTGAGCTCCTCTATGCTTCCTCTGTTTGATGCGTTGTGTCCCTGTCTATAGCGCCATGAAGCCTCCGGGCGAACGAGCGCTCTACAAATACATTTCAATATCAATATCAATATCAATGCTACAGTACGGGTGAACTAAGCAATTACAGTTATGGTGGCAGTAGGTATGTGAACTCACTGAGCTATTTTTCTTGCTCGTGCACCCTGTATTGCCATTCCTGTAGGTGCTCTGTTCTGCATCTTGAAGGATAAGTGGGGTGTGCCAGGTACTTCAACCTACACTTAAGAGATGCATAGCACAAGATTTATGCAGCAAGTGCGCTCACAGGCTGTGCTATCTCACAGGTTTGTGGTGTTCTCCCTCACACCATAGAATGACTCTTTCCATCCCACCACAAGCCCAGCTCTTAATCTGCTACTACATTCTAATGTCGAAGGGATCCAGGGTCAGAGCACAGCATTTTTATTTTCAGTTGAGAGGAACTGGCAGATAGATCCTTGCACATGTGCGCATCAACTGCATATTTGTTTTAATTGGCGCAAAAGCATTGGGGTTGATGGGCCAGTACTCTGATGCAGCACTAAATAAATACAATGGCCCTGCCTCTGCACCTGCATTCCGGATACATGTCAGTTTCTGATAAAGTAGTTTATTGGAGGCAGGCAGTTTAAGTGAAACTGCAATGCATGGCCTGGCTGCTTCAACCTCAGTTTCAGAGAGACGGATGGGAAGTGTAGCCCCTGTGAAAACTGGCGTTTGTGCTGGCAGCACACCATGGAGCTTGTCGTTGATCCTTTATGATCATTCAGCGCTGTAGAGGATGCTCACGGGGCCAGATCTCTGAGCACAGGGACACACAGAGTGAAATAAGTGGCTGACAAGACAAAGACAGGAAATGAAAATCCCCCTCCTGCCCCACCCCTTCGTCAGCCTCTTACAAGTGAATGCTGGAAGTGCGTTGCTTTGAAGCGAGGTTTTCCCGCACCTTTATGTGCAACTTTCCTGGGTTATTGAGATTCCCTGTATTTTATGACCTTGGGAAATGCACGGGCATCCTTTTTTTTCCTGCGCAGTGCCCCTAAGCCCACCACCAGGCTGAGCTTAGCAATAGTCTTAAATTAATATCGGCTACTGCCCCGTTTCCCAAAAAAACCTGTTTAATCGTGGATTCCCTTATAGATGATTTGTGACCCTGACAAGACAAGTTGACCTCCCAGTGCCTCCTGAAAACCGAGCGCTTAGAAACAGGCCGAATGTGTCAATGTCGCGCTCTATAAATACCGGACATTTGGAGTCACAGTTCACAAAAAAACAAGTGACACACAAAGTGTCCCACACTGACGGGTTGCATACATAAGCCTACGGCAGAACAGACCCATGTAACACACCCAAGCAGGCTCACACTCTACAACCCCCATGCCTCAGCCGCGTGCAGCCTCACAATTAACCTCGTCACAATCCCAGGCCTCCCCTCTGGCCTCCGATTCTCACTGCTTCCCTCCGACAGTCCTCAGCCAGTCTGTGCCCTGCCATGTCTCTGGCACGCCTCTTTCTTGGTGTTCTCTACAAAACAGATTACTATAAATGACGGCGGGAGGACGCCCCCTGCAGCAGCTGGTACCTCGGGTCCCTCGGCCCACTGCACGGCCCGACAGGCACCTACGCCATTCCTCGGTGGTGGCAGGTAGAGAGGTGCAGCCATAGGCCAATGTTAACTCGCATATTTCGATGCTGAGCTGCTGACAGTGCTTGTATCCATGTTTTAAGGGGGCGGGCCGCGGGCATAGATTTTTCCTGTGCCTGATAATTTTATGGCGTTGCAGGGGGGTGGGGGAGCGCGGTCCGGTGCTCACGTGGATTAGAGGCCTCCAAAGGTTCTCTGACTTTCTATTACCCATTGCTGATTGTGAGCCTCACTGTGCCCACAGCTCCGATATTATTTACGTGATTTAATGTCTACTTGTCCGTCGGACAAACTAGACATTAAATCTTCTTGCCCATCATAAAAATCAACATGGTTCGGGCGTCGGGCGATATGATTCCCCCACCCCTGGTTGCAGCCTTTGTCCTCTACTGTGAGAAAAAAAGACGTGCGGGTGTACGATACCAAAAGCCACTTCTGAGTTGAAGTTGTATGTAAAACGGGCAAATAATAAAAGAAAAATGTAAGGCTTTATCTTTAAAAGTGGCTCCTCCTGCTGAAAACACAGGCTGGTAATTCATCACATTTCTTATCTGCACCCAGGAAGTGAAGAGTAGTAGCTTCCGCAAGACGGTAGCACCATGGGTTAGGCTACTTCAGACTAGGGAATTATTTTCCAAGTAGAACCGCTTTTAAACATGAGTCAGGTGTCCGCATCCAAGATGAAAACTTACCTGCAGTCCAACACTGAGGAACGCCACGCTTTAACTGTATGAGCAGGGCACAAGTCCTAAAACGAGTTTGGGTTATGAGATCGCGGCTTCGCCGTGAAATGGATCCAAAAACAAACAAGACGTTATATTGGACTCATCCCGGTTCCTCGCCGGCATCTCAAGCAGGCGCATCCTTTAGCCGCAGTGAAGATGCCTGCGAGAGGCTCATGTGGCGTCGCAAAAGTGAAAGCATGGGGGAGCGCGAGAACAGACGCTGCTGACGCCGCCGTACACGCTCACAGCTCATGCCAGCAGCAAACGCGCGCTCACGAGGCCAAATCCGAGACAGAAAATGCGCGCGTCCGACTCGTGTCCACATATTTAGTAAGCAAATAGGTATACTAAAGTATACAAGAGGTCCTTCGCTACGCTCGACCTAAAAAGGACATTGACCAATAATTGTTCCTGAACAATAAATAATCAATATATGAGCCAAAGACCCTTCCTCTGTGGACATTTTGAACCTCAACAGATTTATGTAATAATCATCAGGATATATATGACTTAAATAGTGCTCTGGGAAACATGTCTACCATATACTTCTGTGTTTGTCGGTGATGCTGCCCACCCTAACTATTTATATGGGTGGAATGACTGATAAATATTGCTAGTTACTGTTTAAATTACGGAGTATTCAATCACATGATGTAATGCATTAGAATGCTACGCAATTGTACGGTAACCATGTAACATCATCAAAAGTGCTTACATTAACAAAACGGATATATGACTACATACAAAAGATACATGAATTTAGAGTCTGAATATTAAAATGGATTAAATAACATGCCAGCCTGTCCCTCAAATGCAAAAATAGAAGAATTACTGGGCAGAGCATCCAAGCTGATAGATATGGTATGAAGCGGTGTAACCCCAGACAAAAAATAGTTGCTATCCAAAAGGGAGGAAAGAGGTCCTAAAATGCCCAGTGATGGGCTTGGGAAAGGTAATGGGAAGCACCAAGAGGAATCAAACAATGATGTAACAGTGAGTAATGCTACCGCAAGTACGTTTTGAAGAGACACAGTAGCGCTGAGATATGCACTGCATTAAATGGAAGCACCCGGGGCCAACAAACTCCGGCAGGTGAACAGGTAACCAAAATTGGGTATCAATAAATCTCATGGGCAACCACAACAGACATGCCGATTCTGGACCATTGTCTCATGGGGACCAATTCATGGAACACCAATGAACACTCCTCTTTGACAAGATGAGCCTCTCTGATGCTCCATTGGTTGCCCTTTCTGTGCAGTGGAATTATTAAAGGTAATTAACTATGATGATGCACAAAATATTGACCCTAATCTGCAGCAGAACGTCTATAGAGTACATTGAGGGTCCATCTCTGTTGTGGGACAGTGGCCACAATTGGTGAACCAATGGCTGACCCTATTCTGCAGGGGAACCCACCCTTGTGCACAAATGGGGGACTCATCCGTAGGAAACTCTTTTTTTATGGTGAGATATGGGAAAGGAACCCTTGGCAGGTGAGAGATTAATAAATAAAGCTTTTTAGAGAGCACCAAATTTTTCCAGATATCTTCTGGGATGGAGCAACCTCTGAATGTAAGAAAATAGACATCTTAAAGGTGGTACACCTTTTTAGTGGGTCAATAGGGTATTTAATAGTGCGTCCAGACTGCGTCCTCATCTATTCCTTTGGCAAAGTCACATAGGTCTCACACAACCCTTGCAGGACCTTTGAGATAGCAGTGGGGCTGCAGGAATCACACTCTCCTCACACGGCCAAGGCCTGGGCTAAAATGGATATGGGGCACCAGGGCAGTGACTGACTCAAGCCTCCCCAGCTCTCGTGCAAGATGGGGTGGAGGGTAGTCACCTTCCCCAGGTGTCAGGCAAGGACTAGGGCAAACGAACTTGGGAGCCGAGCCAAAATAACCTTCTCAGCTCTTGTGCAAGTCTGGGGGGCTGGTTGCAGCAGTCAAAATACCCTGCAGCAATTTTGGAAGTATTGTAATTTGTGACCTGCAAATTACACGACGGTCTCTACAAAGCATGTGCTCAATTAGTGAGCTTAAGCAACACGTCATACAAATCTGAGATCTACATGTTAGGCACACATCTCTGCAGGAGGCACGCTTATCGTTAAGATATTTAAGAATGTTTCAAACCTGTGATATTCAAGAATGTTTCATACATTGATTCCTCCAAAAAGCTTATTAAACACCTGAGCTATTGTACAAGTATAATACCATTAGAGGTGCTTGATACTTGTGCCTTAACCTCTAATTAAATCATAAGAAGCAGTTTGCTCATAACCAATTAACTAAACCAGAACAGTTTTACTCATTAAGTCTTGGCAGCACGCATGTGCTGTCTCGAAAACATGCTGCATTCACTCTATGGGATTTGGCCACACCCATTGATTTTAATTGGTTCCTTTGTGTGCCTTTGTAAATGTCTTTCTATTGCGTGTTGAATCGGTGCCATTTGTCCCTCCTTTTGGTGTGTTTGTCACGCCCATTGCGATTGGTCCCTTTGCAGTGGTCATTTCGCTTCGGGCCATTCATCTTACTTGCGGTGTAATATATGCGTAACACGATGACTCAAGTGCTCCATTCCTAGGCTCTTTGTTTGGTTTACTTTTAATTTGGCGCTCTGCACTGTCGTGGGACTTTCAGCTGGATGATAACTAATTTTCAGAGATGTATATATCTCAACACCCAAATCCATAACTTTTTTTCTACCCTCCACTTGTAGTGGCCAAAATTGTTTGTGTTTCCTGTATCTGTTCATTTGAAATTATTTGTTTCCTTTATAGCTTAGGTATGTGGCACATGCTGAAAGGAGATGACTACAAATCATTTCCCGTCAGCAGTCTGCATTGACAAGGTGAAACATCCTATAAAATATCAACATCATCAAAAATATTCGATGGATCATTTCCAATACAAAGGGTGAGTTGCTTTTTTTTTCCTCCTTTGGTATATTATATCTGTTCCATTCTGAAAGTATTGTGGATATATTTTATACATATCTACTTTCACTGTATGAATTTAAAAACATCATTTTTGTCACTGTTAGGTGAGCTGGATCACTGACATAATATAGAATAACAAAATATAGACTTACCAAAATATAGTCACCAAAATATAGAATGCCAAAATATCGAATTCCTATCTAAAAACAGGTAAGTACAAAAATATCGAATCCAAAATATAGTCTGTAAAAAATATAGTCAGTCAAAATATCGATTTTTTTTAAATGTCTTAAATTAATTTAAAATTAATGAAATAATACATATAATTAACTAAAACATACTTAAAAATACTCAAATAACCTTAAAATTAAGATATAATTAATTTAAGTTATTAATAAAAAATGTACAATATTTTACCGTAAGATAGCAGGAGGGTAACATTTAATATTACCACTCCAGTGAGTGCAACAGTAGGGAAAGCTTTGGATAGCGTAGGGGTAAAAAATACTATTCCCACTCCAGTGAGTGCAACAGTAGGGAAAGCGTTAGATAGCGTAGGGGTAAAAAATACTATTCCCACTCCAGAGTGCAACAGTAGGGAAAGCGTTGGATAGCGTAGGGGTAAAAATTACTATTCCCACTCCAGAGAGTGCAACAGTAGGGAAAGTGTTGGATAGCGTAGGGGTAAAAAATACTATTCCCACTCCAGTGAGTGCAACAGTAGGGAAAGCGTTGGACAGCGTAAGGGTAAAAATTACTATTCCCACTCCAGAGAGTGCAACAGTAGGGAAAGCGTTGGATAGCGGGAGGGTAAAAAATACTATTCCCACTCCAGTGAGTGCAACAGTAGGGAAAGCGTTGGATAGCGTAGGGGTAAAAAATACTATTCCCACTCCAGAGAGTGCAACAGTAGGGAAAGCGTTGGATAGCGTAGGGGTAAAAATTACTATTCCCACTCCAGAGAGTGCAGCAGTAGGGAAAGCGTTGGATAGCATAAGGGTAAAAATTACTATTCCCACTCCAGAGAGTGCAACAGTAGGGAAAGCATTGGATAGCGGGAGGGTAAAAATTACTATTCTAACTCCAGAGCGTGCAACAGTAGGGAAAGCGTTGGATAGCGTAGGGGTAAGAATTACTATTCCCACTCCAGAGAGTGCAACAGTAGGGAAAGCGTTGGATATTGGAAAGGTAAAAATTACTATTTCCACTCCAGAGAGTACAACAGTAGGGAAAGCATTGGATAGCGTAGGGGTACAAATTACTATTCCCACTCCAGAGAGTGCAACAGTAGGGAAAGCGTTGGATAGCGGGAGGGTGAAAATTACTATTCCCACTCCAGTGAGTTTAACAGTAGGGAAAGTAATGATTTAATATATTATTAAAAATAAATTAAATATCAATACCAATAAAACATTAATTGAAATGAATAAACAATTTAATATTATGTAATAATTAATTAGAAATACAACTGCATATTAGTTATTAAAAATTAATAACCTATTCATAATTATTTAACAACTAATTAATTTTCAATAACAAAAACTAATTAATAATAAAAATTAATACCAATTAAAAATTAACAGTAAATTAATTATCAATACACAAAAAGTATTTTTAATATGTAATTAATTACAATTACATTACTTCCCACCCTATTCCCCTATGAACCCACATCCCACTACAGAAAATACATTAATACAATTATCATAATTATCAAATATTTAATTAATACAAAATAATTACCAATTAATAAAAATTAATTGCCAATTAATCGAAATTAATTACCAATTAAAAATTAATTAACAATACATTTAAAATCAATACCAATAAATTAAAATAATTATTTACTTAATTACAATTAAATTACTTCCCACCCTATTCCCCTATAAACCCACAACCCGCTACAGAAAATAAATTTAGAAAATTAACATAATTAACAATTAATCAATTAATACAAATTAATTGGAAATTAATAAAAATTAAATACCAATTAAAAAATAACAATAAATTCAAAATGAATACCAATAAATAAATAAAAATATTTAATTAATTACAATTAAATTACTTCCCACCCTATTCCCCTATAAACCCACAACCCGCTACAGAATTAAATTACGCAAAAATTAAATAACATAAAATTCATTACTTAAAATACATTACACATACATTACAAAAATTAATATACACTTTTCACACATATACTAACATACAAAACACTTTAAAAAAATTGATATTATTAAAAAATCGATATATTTAATGCCTATATTGTATACTTCGATATTTTGACTTCTATATTTTGACAATCGATATTACTTACCTTACATTCGATATTTTTAACCACTATATTGTGTCCATTTGATATTTTGTCCATTCTATATTTTTACTTCGATATTATGTCCATTCTATATTTTGGAATCGATATTATGACTGTTTACCAGGTGAGCTATGCCTAGATGTCAGACTACTGCCCACAGACTACCACTTTATATTTTTACATTATGTTTAAAATAGTATGATTATTAACAAAAGGAGGGGGTGGCTCTAATCAGCAAGGCTGAGCACAATATAACCTCTTAACAGAAACAATTGCCAGTGCTGATGATTGTTACAAAAAAAAACAATTTTATTTCAGATTGTCCAATTTATAAACATCTGAAGGCTCCTAAGTCGCTCTTTATTTGATTTTATCTTTTTTCATTTAACAAACAACATTATTACCACATAATTACAGCATCAAAATATACCATTAACAATAATTAGAGGTGGTGGTGCCGAGGGTGGTGAGCCAGAACAGAAGTGATGACTTTGTCCCTGATTTCCGAACACTTGACTTTGCGCAGCTGGGCTCTATCATTCTAATATTGCTGTCTTTTATTGTTGAGTACCCGAGGGTGGCGGGGTGACGGGTCTCTTTCCTCCTCCAGGGTCTTTTTGTAGATTGGGTAATGTTAGGGCGACAGGCACACTGCAAGTTGGGGTGGCTTTTTAGTCTCATGCAGGGGTGCAGGGAGGGGGGAGTTATAACGGGAGTTGGTTGGGGGGTGGGGGGAGGTGTTTGTGACTTTGTTTTTTTCTTTCAAGGCAACTTATTGTTTTTCTCTATGATTCGAATGTTGTGCTCTTTGTGGGGTGAGTTCTGCATCACTTGTTGGGATGGGGGGTAGTGGGTTGAGGTTAATATCATGGAATGCCAATGGGTTGGGTGATAGAATAAAACGGGGAGTAGTGCTGCAATTTTTGTGTCGCCTGTCCCCCGATGTGGTTCTTTTGCAGGAGACGCATCTGGTGGGAAACACGTGCCATGCCATGAATAGGTGGGGTTATCGTCTTATTGCACACTCTGGGTTCACCACTGGCTCTAGGGGGGTGGGCATTCTTGTTCGGTCCTCTCTCCCCCTGGAGATGGATGATGTAGTCCTCGACGACAGGGGGCGCTACGCCGCCCTCACTGGTAGATGGGAGGGTAGGACTGTTTCGTCGCTCACTGTTTACGTTCCGCCGGGTCTCCAGACCTCCACTTTTTTGGACATCGGGCGAGTGATGCTGGGACTCCCTGATGGTAGTCTGGTTCTGGGTGGGGATTTTAATTCTGTTGTGTCTGGTACTGAAGACCGTCACCCCCCCAGGGATCTTCCTAAGTCCCAGTCATGGCTTGGTAGATTTTTGGTAACTTTTGGCTTGGTAGACTGCTGGAGGTTGATGCATCCAACACAGAGACAATACACCTTTCACTCTGGGGCCCACAGAAGTCTCTCCAGACTTGATTACGTTCTTATGCCTGCTGACCAGTCCCCTTCTGTTAGAGAGATCAGACACCTAGCCCGGGGCATTTCGGACCATTCCCCATTGTGGCTTTGCATGGATACTGGAGTGAGCAGTACGGGGCGAGTCGCTCCCATAAATCCCTGGTACCTGCGTAATCCCAAGACCCGTGCTAGTTTGATAAAGTCCCTAGATCATTACTTCATTGAAAACGAGGGGTCTGTGCCTTCATCCGTATCACTATGGGAAGCCTTTAAGACTGTCATCCATGGGCATGCCCTGTCCTTGATCTCTGAAGCCAAGAAAACTAAGAATCAAGAGGTTGTGCGTCTTGAGGCGAAATAGTCAAACTGGAGAATGATCTAGAATCAGGCGTCACCCATGATAGACTCCACGCCATTGGCCTGAAGCAGCTGGACTATAGGTCCCTTGTCACAGATGCTGCCAAAACAATGCACACGGAGCAACATGGCAGATTGTACAATGTGGGGGACAAGGCGGGTAAATTGATTGCGTGGCTTGATAAGAAAGAAAGGGCGAATCGTGTGGTCCCCGTGATTCAGAATTTGAATGGAGAGTGTGTGACTGATTCGAGCGAGATTGTGGAGTGTTTTGCAGGCTATTTTCGTACAGTGTATTCTCTGGTCTCTGATAGGGATGAGGATGACTCACATTTGTTGCTACGCGATATTGCGCTACCATGCCTATCGGAGGTTGACCGAGACCTAATGGATGCTCCGTTGTCTGCGGATGAGATCGCGACCGCTATTCGATCCGTTCGCTCCGGCAAGGCCATGGGCCCTAACGGTCTCCCTATCGAATTATACAAATTGCGCCCCGATAAGGTCTCGCCTTATCTCCGTGATATGTTCCTGGAGTCGAGAGACCTTGGCTCCCTCCCTTGTGATCAGCGTTTAGCTACAATTGTGGTAATTCCTAAGGAGGGCAAGCCTCGGGATCGCTGCTCCTCATACAGGCCCATCTCCCTGTTGAATGCTGAACCTAAAGTCCTGGCCAAGGTTCTGGCTAATCGGTTAATTGCGGTGATTAGTGACCTGATCCATCCGGACCAATCTGGTTTTATCCCACATCGCAACACCGCACTCAACTTGCGGCGTTTGCACGGTGTTCTCGCGAGGGCGGGGTCTCTTAGAGAGCCGGCCATCTTGGCCTCCTTGGATGCCACGATGGCCTTCGATACTATAGAATGGTCTTATCTCTGGGCCGCCCTCGCGAAGTTTGGTTTTGGTTCGGAGTTCATCGGGTGGGTGAAACTACTATACAAGGAACCGCTGGCTCAGGTGGTCGTTAATGGCCGAGTATCCAATTCCTTTACTCTTGGAAGGGGTACGAGACAGGGGTGTCCTTTGTCTCCCCTGCTTTTTGCACTTGCCTTAGAGCCCCTCGCAGCCTGGCTCCGCTGGGAGCCTTCGATGAAAGGTATCCAGTAGACTCCCGAATTTGAAGACCGGATCTCACTTTACGCTGAGGATATCTTACTATACCTTACTTCTCCCCGGAAATCGCTTAACGTCTTGTTCGATGTTCTCACCTCCTTCGGCAAGAACTCAGTTCTGGTTATCAATTGGACTAAATCCTGTATCTATGTCATTTCGGGTGGTCTTCCCCCCTTGATTACCCATCCGGATTTCGCAGACGGGCTTCAAATACTTGGGGATTTTTATATCATTGGACCCTGTTGCTCGCTATGAACACAACTTGCTCCCCCTTCTCCAGAGGCTGAAGCTTGATGTGGTTCGTTGGCGTAGATTGCCACTGTCACCGCTCGGTCGTGCTGTGCTCTTTAAAATGATGTCTCTGCCACGTTTTCTGTACGCACTCCAGAATTCACTCGACATCATCCCGGCGAGCTACTTCCGGGAGGTAGAAAGCCTGCAGAGGCAGCTTATCTGGGACGGACGTCCAAGAATCGCTCTCGCGAAGCTAACCCTCCCCTGGTATGACGGGGGCATGGCGTTCCCGGACATCAGGCGGTACTATTGGGCCTCTCAGCTGAGCGCGATTAATCACGCGATGTATGCACCCGACCCGAACTCGGCGTTTGAGATGGACAAGTATTAGTTGCCGGGTGGGAATTGCAACAGGGCGCTCTATTCTACGGTAGCAAGGAGAAATTTAACAGGACCTACTAAGATTGCAGTGCGAGTCTGGTCTGATGCGAATGCTGCTCTGGGTTGGAAGGATCGATTGACACGCGCGACTCCTTTGTATGCGTCGGAGAGATTGGGATGCCTCTGGACAACGAAAGGTTTTGAGAAATGGGACATGATTGGTATTAGCAGAGTGGGTGACCTTTGGGCTAAGGGTGCTCTCAAGACTTTTGAGACATTGCAGAAAGAATATGAGCTGAGTGACAGGGAGTTTTTTAGATATGCGCAGGTTCACCATGCCTTGACCTCGGTCTTCGCTGCCGATGTCAATATCCCTGAGTCCTCTCCACTGAAATACTGTGTACTCGATGGTCATCTGCCCGATAGTACGATTTCACTAATATATAAGAAGCTGATCAACAATCGGGCAGATCTTCTCGTGCGTCTCAGGGAGGCCTGGACTGGGGACGGGCTGGAACTAGATGACGAGGACTGGCAGTCTGCATTGTCTTCACCTAAGGAGGTGGCCATTCCTGCCCGTCTCCGTCTTGTCCAGCTTAAGATTCTTCATCGTGTGTATGTTACCAGTCCTCGTTTGGTATCCATGGGTTTTTCTGCGGATGGGTTATGTAAGCGTGGCTGTGGATTGAGTGCTACTTTCCTCCATATCATTTGGGAATGTCATGAGGTCTCTGCGTTTTGGAATCGAGTGCTTGCTGTGATGGAGTGTGTCACCGGGGTTGCTCTGCTGCCCGAGGCCCGGCGATGCCTGTTGAATGTGTGGGAGCCGAATGATTACAATGTCGCCCAGACTCGGTGGGCGGCCCTTGGGAACATGATCGCAAGAGAAATATTGCGCAGTTGTGGGGCTCCCGACGGCCGCCCACCGTGTCAGTATGGAAGGAGAATATGGATTGGTGTATGTTTAGAGAGAAGACTGTGTTTTTGGCAAGGGGCAAGCCTAGGGCGTGGGTCAGAATCTGGAGCCAGTGGAACGCCTATCGAGGGAACATATGTACACCCCCGTTCAAGGATAATTTAGACACCTCCTTCTCCCCCTGATCCGACATTCCATGCTTAGTTTACTTATATCCCTAACTTCTGACTTCCCCACTGGTCCCCCCCTGACCACCTTCACCACCACTAAGTTGTTTATCTTGCATTTGAGGGTCCTCCCCCGTTCAAGCACAACTTCATGTACAATGTCTAGGCCTTGAGACTTGTTTATTTTCTTTCTTTGTTCCTTTTATAAAAAACAAAATACTACTTTATGTTGGTTCCATCCTGTGTTGCTACAAATCTTATCCTGTATTGCAGCCAGTCCTCTACGATGTCGGCCAAGGAATTGTGGTACATACTGATTGCTTCTATTTTTGCTAGCGGCCGGCCTCTGTGGTTGTAGGCCCGTGATTGTAAACATATTTAAATGCACAATAAAGTTTTATAAAAAAAAACAATAATTAGAGGGACAAAAATAATAAATAAATATTCACCCGATCAACCATTCATACCATCAACAATCCACATTTATTCCCATTCGTCCACCATACTATACATATATACACACACTCCAACACTAGGACTGAACCTATGGAGTAGAGTAGGTCTGCTAAATCAAATTATCAAAATATTGGGTTGACAAAATGTCTCATCAGTACATAGGGTTGAACATTTGATATACTTTAACAATTTGTCCCTAAAGCCAATTATTAATCCAGGGGTTCTTTTTATATGGTTTTGTTTGGCAGCACCAGAAGTCTACGCGTTTTGAGTCCCGAGGTTTGTAGGGACTCTCATCAGGACCATAGAATTCTGAAATGATAAAGGAAATATGATAGTTTCCTGTTTTACAGCATCACTAATTCCAACAATATTAAGTGACTGCCACTATTCTCAAGCTTCAGCCCACCACTTTTAATGAACACCCCAAGGTGTACACGTGCGTTTTTCTGTCCCCACAGAAGAACTGAAAGATATAAAGAAAGGAAAGAAAACACCAATGTAATACCATCCATTCCATTTTTGTAAGTTGTTGCTGCTCAACCCTACCTAATACATTCGTGTATGTTAATACTAAGTGTGACCATGTGCAGGAGATGGCACACACCACTCAAAGCATTTCCTTGCACTTGAGCAGCACTTGCAATCTGTAGATAAGCAGCTCTGTTTTACAACTTGGATGTAGGTTCCTTTTGAGGACCTAATATTTGTTGGCAGAGCAGTCACTTAACAAATTGAACACGGTCTCTTTTTTTTTTTTAAACTTGTTTTTATTGTTGCATCATCGACCAATGGTACAGAGTGGATCATCTGCTGGCGTGGCCTCAACATTCAGCCACGGTCAGCCGTGCGCGCAACATTTCTGTATATAAACCTGTATAATTTGGCATTTCCTCCATTGAACATTACAGATCAATCAGATAAATATTCAGGCTGGGACACAGGAAACGTTCTCCGTAAGGGGGAAAGGAGATCAACAATGGGCATGTGAATTCCCGCCTTGGGGGTGTGGGACCGGGGCCTGTACAGTTCGCATAGCAGTTGTACCAGGTAACTGGGGGGACAGAACTGTGGGGGGGGGAGCATGTAGGCGTTAGCAAGAGCCCAGCAGAAGGAAACAGGCGTTGGGCTTCGGGAGGCAAGGGGTTCCCCAGTATGCACTCACAGTGAGGCAGAACGGCCAGAGGGTGGAGGCATCCCGTGCATGTGAGTAGTGGGACGGTTGACATGAGGGCGGGGCCCTGACTAGGGGGTGTGGGGCACCTGGGTCCGGTACTGGGAATAAGGGTAATAGTCAAGGATTATGGGCTCACTCGGGTGGGGGGGGCGTAGGTGGGTCTCCTGTGCACAAGGATTGCCGCAAACTATGAAGGAGCATGGCCCATTCCAGAGAGATGGGATGTTTACGTGCACCCCTGCCCTCCATCCTCCCTGAGGGCATCCTCTTCCACCGCCGCCCACTTACAGACCGCCCCCGTCCATGCCGCTATGGGGGGACCCTCCGGAGAACGCCAATGCATGGGTATACATCTCTTTGCCAGCAGCAGCACCAAGGACACAAAGCGTCTGTGTACCGGGTCCTGTTTAGGGACGTGAAAAATGCCTAGTGCACTGCATTCCCAGGAGGCTAGGGTTGTGAGGCCTGTGAGATATGTCAGTGTGTCGTGCACCGATTGCCACAGGGGGCGGAGGTCAGGGCAGCTCCAGAACATGTGGCGGAAATCTGCATCGGGGGAACGACATCTGGGGCATAGGGATTGTGTTGAAGGAAACTTTTTCAGTCGTGCCGGAGTGAGGTATGCCCTGTGTAGTATATAGTATTGGATGTTTTTGAAACAGGCATTCCTAGAGACGCGTTTCGGGGCTTCGAGCACCTTGGTCCACTCTGAGTCATGTAATGCGTGCCCGATGTCCTCCTCCCATGTGGCCCGTAGGGTTGCCAGGGGGGCATGCGAGAGTTCCTGGATCGATTTATACAGCCAGGTGACCAAGTGGCGTCCCACTCCCATGTGTAGAATAGTGTGTATGACTGGATGCGTGTCAGGTTCGCCGGTCTGGAGATTATGGTAAGGACGGAAACCCTCGAGTAGCTGTCGGTATCTGAGGAATTGACCTGGGGGGAGTTCGAACTCAGCGATCAGCAGGTCGATCATTTTCAGCTGACCCTCCTCAAAAAGCGACTCCATGTCCGTGATAGCACAGTGCGTCCAGTCAGCGAGCATTGGAGCCGAGAAGTAAGAGTCCCGTCTGGGGCAGCCTACCAACGGTAGTAACGGGGAGTATGGGATTCTACCGGGGGACATCCGGTGGACCCGCATCATGCATCGACGCGCTATCGTGACTTGAAGGGGGTATGTACGCCGGGGTTTGGTGCCTGGGAGGAGAAGACGGGTGAGTTTGGGGGTCGTGACTCTGCCGGTCGGGGTAGAGGTCTCCTGGGTGTAACGGTCCGCTGTCCAATATGACAGCCATTGGAGCTGCGCCGCTAGGAAATAGGACTCAAAGGAGGGAACTCCTAGCCCGCCTCGTGTTGTGGGGAGTTGGAGGGTTTTCAAGGCCACCCTGTGTCGGCCTGCGCCCCATATAAGGGTGCCAAGGAGAGAGTTGAGGTCCCGGAAGAAGGACCTGGGTGGCACCACCGGGAGGTTAGTGAAGTGATAGAGGAGCCGGGGAAGCATCACCATTTTAGCCAGGGCTATCCGCCCTATCGGGGCTAGTGGGAGCTTATTCCAGAAGACAACAGTTGGGCGAAGGCTAGCGAGCGCTTTACGGTGATTACCGTCGAAGATGTCTGCCGGAGAGTGGTACAGGCGGACACCGAGGTACCAGGGGGCCGCCGCGGACCATGAGAGTCTATGGGTCCCCAGCCGAACGTCACGGGGTGGAAGTCCCGGGTGGAAGGGATAGATCGTGGATTTGTCCCAGTTCACTTGGAGTCTCGAGGCATCTGCGAACTCAGCAAGCACCACCCCTATGGGGGTAAGGTCCGTCTCGATGTCCCGGACGTATATAAGAAGGTCATCTGCGTACATAGAGACGCAGTGCGTGACGTCCGCGAGTGGGATGCCCCAGTGCATTCCCTCCTGGCGCAGTCTGACCGCCAGCGGCTCGACGGCCAGGGCAAAGAGAAGAGGTGACAGGGGGCACCCCTGTCTCGTGCCTCGTCGAACCTCAAATGCAGATGAAATGTGTTTCCCAATCCGAACTCGTGTTGTCAGATCGGTGTACAGAAGGCGTGTGTACGCCATGATTATCGGGCCAACGTTGAGACGACGTAGGACCGAGAAAAGGTACGGCCAGGTGAGGGTGTCGAATGCCTTTTCCAGAACTAAAATGAGGCAGGGGGCACGGGGGAATCTGTCTCGTACCTGGTCCTGGACATGGAAGACTCGGCGGATGTTCTGTGAGGTGTTCCTTCCGGGAACAAATCCGCATTGGTCAGGGTGGATTAGCGGGCATATGACCTGGGCATACCTGTCCGCCACTATCTTCCAGAGGATCTGTAAATAACAAGGACCCCCTGTTCAGAAACTTAATTCACGGTACAGGGAAATAAACAGTGTGAACAAATTGGCAAATTATCGACATAAATCAAGAGAGAAAAGTAAGTAAGACACCAAACTAATTAGTTAAAAAAATATATAAAGTATCATTTAATTGGTCGACATATGTTCAAATTTTAAAAACAGTTAATAAAATACATAAATTATACACAATAAATCTATTACAAAAAACAACCAAATAATTATAAACACAATGTTTCCCTTAAAAAATTCCTGTAACATAACATATATTTGTGGCAAACAGATGGTGTTGTTCGACGCGCGTTTCGGCGTTGTTAGGAACGCCTTCTTCAGGAACCACACTATTATCTACAGCAAGGAAAGTAGTAAATGAAGTGGATACTGCTTTTATCAGTCAGAGTCTTGAAGAAACAGTATAGGTTTCAAAAACCATCAGAGATTACTTTCTTTAGTAGGGAGGAATTCTTTGTGTGAAGGTCAGATAGAGGGTATGTCTATCTGGCTTGTAATGCCTCCATTCTTTGTTCCGGAAATAGCTAATAACTAAAAGCTCGTAGCGCAAATGATGTAACAGAGTATCTCGATTTTCAAGGTAAAAATGTTGTATCCGTGATGTGCCCAGAGTTGAGAGAATAGTCTCAAAATTGTGGCATGGCGAGACTAAATGACGCTTAATTGCTTCCAAGCGTTCGTTGTTTTTTTCACGAAGTAAAGAAGTGCCGCTTGCAGTCAGATTAAGAGTAATAAATCCAGTTGTGTTAGTATCTTAACGGTACCGATTTGTCCGTTAAACGCAACCTGCGAGACCCGCGCTGATGCAGACTGCTGGTGTCCCGCCGTTGCAGATCTGTGGGGGGGGGGTCGCCGCTCTCAGAGTGGGGCTCGCGCCGAGCTCGGTGCCCTGGTCCCCGCAGGCGCCATGTTGGGGTCAGGCACCCCGACCTGTAGAGCCGCCCGTGGTGTCAGGAGCATCTCGGCCCGTCTGCTCAGGGGATGATGAAGCGGGTGTCCTCCGGTGGGCCCCAGAGAGAGCGGGGGGCCGCTGGGGTACCAAAGCTGGGATCCCCGGGGGGGGAACAGGCACTCACCGCCTGGAGGAGGAGCTGCGGTCGTCCGGAGGGTCCAGCGCCGCGAAGGCGGTGCGTTCGCGGGCTCTTGTCAATCCGTGACGGCCGGTAGGGCCGGTGCAGGGGTTGGGTCAGACTCCCTGCTGAGACGGAGCGCCGGTGGTGCAGAGCTTCGGAATGGCGGCCGCCATCTTGTGCGCCAATGTGCGGTTGCGGGGGAGAGCCCGGTCCCGATTCCACCCCTGTAGGCTGATTGCGCTACACAGCCCGGATCTCCACAGCGGCCAGCCGGTTGCACCTCGTAGGGCCTCCAATCGAGGTTCAGGCGCTCAGCGATCGCCATTTTGTGGCTCGGCGTGCGGCTCCGGCAGGAGATGTTTTCTGTAGATGCCGCTCGTGAACGGCATCCGCGGCTCACCAGGAGGATGCCTCGTGAAGTGAGGGCACCATAGGTTCCTATTCTGGAAGAAGAGGCTCCCGGCGATCACCGGAACTGGGCAGGATGCTAGCCCGATCGCGGAGCCTCAGCAGAACATAGCCGCCATCGTGGCTTGCTAAGCCACGCCCCCTAATTGAACACGGTCTCTGATGACTTTGAACTGAAGAAACCAGCAAATCTAGAAGAAAACAACGAAGTGCCAGATTTATTGACCATTTCTTGTCTACTTTTACTATTCCATTTATGGTAGCCTGAGCCTTTTTGGAATCAGGTATGTGTTTAAGCTCAATAAATTGCATTTAGAAGTCATTTTGGATCAATTTTATTTCAACCTGTGTTTTGTTTAGTCTTTTCCCACAGATCACAATATTAGAAAACATTCAGGTAATGTCTTATATACAAATGATGGCAATCTCTACTGAATATTGTAGGAGAGTAGGGTCTGCTTCCTCTGGTTACCCCCACTTTTTGATGTGATTCTCTGGTTTTTCGACTTTAGTCTGGCTGTGGCCCTGCTAATCAGGCCCACAGCCTAGCTGTTCTCTTTCTAAATTGATACCATGTACTTTAGGTACATACCAGATTGGTTACTGGGTCACCCTTGTGAGCCCCTGTATAGTGTACCCTAGGTACCCAGGGCATAGGTGCACCCTAGGCCTACCAGGGGCTGAAGCATGTATTGTCCCACCCATGGTTTGCCTTCCAAACTGACACCACAGGTCTGTTCACACAGCCTGGGTAAGGTGGTGTAATCACCCGTTACTTAGATATAGTATACCTATATCTATATTCATATATAGACACATATGCACCTATAAGTCACTCCTATGGCAGGCCTTGACAATCCTGGAGGCAGAGTGCTTGGTTTTATGTGAGAGGGTGCCCTAGCATGAGCTGAGCCCCTCTGCAGCTTTCTGAACCATCTCCTTATAGCTGTTCTATGATATAGCCATACCATATACTCTTAAGTGCATTATAATCCTCACGGTTAATGCTAAATTTGGTTTGGCTTTATCAAAACATGTCGTGTAAGGGGTCAAACACTTTGGAATACTACCCCCAGCCATTGCTGGCGTCGGGGGTAACATTCCACCCTTCTAGAGGGAGAAGACATGTAGTCACTGATAAACCCGGTTAAAGTTAAACAGAGCCTCAGCATCACAAAATGGATGCTGCTGCCACAGACACAAGTCTGCCTTCCTGCTGCTGGATGAAACTCCTGCAGGGGAGGCCTGGACAATAGGTTTCCTGTCCAGTGAGGTGCTGGCACCTTCCCAGACAGGCTTTTGTGTATTGGGGCAGGGAGGGCTGCATTCAGTGAATGATTTCTAGACACTGCCTGGGGCACCCTAGGTGCTCCATGCATTTCCCAGTTCAAACCAGTTGCTGGAGGACTCTGCCCCAGCTCTGGTGTGAAACTGGACAAAGGGAAAGGGGTGTAACCACCCCCTTCCCAGGTCCACTCATAGGAGGGACCTTAAAGGTAGTCTAGCCCCTAAACTTAGTATAAGTATAGGATCCCAGTCCCTAGGACTTTAGATTACCCTGGATGAAACTCTGAAACATAAATCCTGGACCTTCGACATTCCATTTCGACTGGAAGACGTAAGACATCTCCCTTGTGGTCAAGGAGTGACCACCCTGTTCAAACAGTCACCAATAGCAACTTTGCTGGTCTACATTTTCGAGGCTCCTGCCGTATCCCAAAGAATCTGCGACACAGAACACCGCCTTCTAGACATCTCTGACCCTGACCTTCTCTCAGAGCAAAGCTGAGACCCGTGGCGGACACGAGAGATGTGGGACTGGAACTCCTGGACATTCTGCATTTTGCTACCTTCACTGACTTCCCGAGGTTTCCCGAAGTTGTGCATTGAGGTACTTAAAGCCCCAGCCCCAAGCACCATTTGCACTGAAACTCAGAGGCCCACACTCCACGAGAATCCCGTGGGCCCCGCTTAAGCATTTCAGCTTGATGCGTCTTCCCGGTTCTTCGTCCGTTGGCTAGTGAGCCCCCTGAAGACTTACTTTTGAATCTAACTTGCTTTTCTGGTTGCTCCAGGCTTGCTCCAGCTTTTCTACAAAGGAAAAGCGCCCCAGACCTTGCTGGTCTGCAACAAAGCCAATCTTGACTTCCAGCATTGATTGCATTTGCCAAGGCTTGTTGGGTCCAATCCGGATACCGACACTGCAGTCAACTAGATCCTTTATGGGACAGCTCGAATCCAGCTCCTGGTCATTGTCGACACCTCCTGGACCTCGTGGCTGAAGAGACAAATTTCAACTTTTCACCTGAAATTACCCGACATTGGCTAGCAGCTTCCCATTACCATCCTGGTCACTGGCAAGTGACCCAGACTCTGTCCCTTCTGCTTTCAGGTTCTTCAGATCTTCGATCCACCCTTGGATCCACCCGGACACTTTTCCTCTGGACGCATGCAGCACTTCTTTGCAGCTCTCCATTGAAATCGACGACGAAACCCGACATCAAAAGACACCTATGCACACGGCTTCCGTGGGTGAGGTAACACGAGTACTCTGGTAGTCTCGAGGGTATTGGCCCTCCTAGTGTCTAAGTCCAAAAGGGATCCATCGTAGTTCATTTAGGAGTGTCCTTAAATTGTAAATTTGTAACTTGTTCGTCTCCCATAGAAAGTCAAAGGTAACCGGCGGCTGTGTTTAGACACTGCATGCGTCTCCCGTGGAACTCCTACTTCCCAACCCTTGGTTGTTCCTGGAAGTCCCAGCGATTGTACAGGCCCCAGGCCTGATTTCGGTAAGAAGACAAAATATCGAAAAAAAAATATCGTAAAGACAAAATATCAAAGAAAAAATATCGAAGGCCAATAATATAGGGAACCAAAAATATTGGATACAAAAATATCGTAATAGGTAAGTAAGTAAAAATATCGAAAACAATAATATCGTTTGTCAAAATATCGACAATACAAAAAATCGTGTAGTAATGGAATTAATCAATAGTATAGGGAAAAGTAAAATAATTGTACATAAAATGTTGTTAAAAAGGTGTTTTATTTAAAAAAAAAAATTTCCACAAAATTTTTATTGAAAAAACATATCTAGGTTTAGGATCGGGTAATTGGGTTTATAGGGGATAAGGGTGGGGAGTGTATAAAACTGTATGTAAAATTACATTACATAAAATAATAAAAATATGTTAAAAAATAAGTATATATTTTATTTTTACAATAATAAATACATTATTTAATTATAGATATCTAGTTCTAGGAGCGGGTTATTGGGTTAATAGGGGATAAGGGTTCGAAGTAATTTAATAATAATTAATGAATATATGTTAGTCAATATTTCTCATTTATACCTAATTGGTAATTAATTAATAATAATTAGTTAATTAATGAAGATAATATAGTACATATAATTAATTACTAATTAATTGGTAATTAATTGGTAATTAATTAAAATTAATTAGTTAAATAGTGAAGATCATATAGTATATTTAATTAATTACTAATTAATTGGTAATTAATTGGTAATTAATTAAAATAAATTAGTTAATTATTGAAGATCATATAGTACATATAATTAATTAATAATTAATTGATAATTATTAAATATTAATTAGTTAATTATATTAATTAGGATAATTTATTTAAATAATTATTTATTTTTGTTTAAATTACATTGTGAAAAATAATAATAAATTAAATGTGTAAATTACAGCTAATTAGTTAATATATTAACGTTATACTTATTTAATCCTTATTTGGTAATTAAATAATAATTAATAATTATTGGACAAGGATTTTGTAAAGGGTTCTTGGTCAGTTTTCTGTTTTTAGGTAAAGTGGTTATTTTTGGAGTTGAAGGTCAGTTTTCTGTTTTTGGGTAAAGGGGTATTTTTAGGGTTCAGGATCAGTTTTCAGTTTGTAGGTAAAAGGGTATTTTTAGGGTTCAGGGTCAGTTTTCAGTTTTTGGGTAAAGGGGTATTTTTTGGGTTCAGGGTCAGTTTAGAGTTTTTGGGTGAAGGGGTTATTTTTTGGGTTTAGGGTCAGTTGTCAGTTTTTGGGTAAAGGGGTACTTTTTAGGGTTCAGGGTCAGTTTTCAGTTTATGGGTAAAGGGGTATTTGTAGGCTTCAGGGTCAGTTTTCAGTTTATGGGTAAAGGGGTATTTGTTGGGTTCAGGGTCAGTTTTCAGTTTGTAGGTAAAGGGGGATTTTTAGGGTTCAGGGTCAGTTTTCAGTTTTTAGGTAAAGGGGTATTTTTAGGGTTCAGGGTCAGTTTTCTGTTTATGGGTAAAGGGGTATTTGTAGGGTTCAGGGTCAGTTTTCAGTTTTTAGGTAAAGGGGTATTTTTAGGGTTCAGGGTCAGTTTTCAGTTTTTGGGTAAAGGGGTATTTGTAGGGTTCAGGGTCAGTTTTCAGTTTTTGGGTAAAGGGGTATTTGTTGGGTTCAGGGTCAGTTTTCAGTTTATGGGTAAAGGGGTATTTGTTGGGTTCAGGGTCAGTTTTCTGTTTGTAGGTAAAAGGGTATTTTTAGGGTTCAGGGTCAGTTTTCAGTTTTTGGGTAAAGGGGTTTTTTTGGGGTTCAGGGTCAGTTTTCTGTTTTTGGGTAAAGGGTTATTTTAGGGTTCAGGGTCAGTTTTCAGTTTATGGGTAAAGGGGTATTTGTAGGGTTCAGGGTCAGTTTTCAGTTTATGGGTAAAGGGGTATTTGTTGGGTTCAGGGTCAGTTTTCAGTTTGTAGGTAAAGGGGTATTTTTAGGGTTCAGGGTCAGTTTTCAGTTTTTAGGTAAAAGGGTATTTTTAGGGTTCAGGGTCAGTTTTCAGTTTATGGGTAAAGGGGTATTTGTAGGGTTCAGGGTCAGTTTTCAGTTTTTGGGTCAAGGGGTATTTGTTGGGTTCAGGGTCAGTTTTCAGTTTTTAGGTAAAGGGGTATTTGTTGGGTTCAGGGTCAGTTTTCAGTTTGTAGGTAAAGGGGTATTTGTAGGGTTCAGGGTCAGTTACAGTTTTTGGGTAAAGGGGTATTTGTTGGGTTCAGGGTCAGTTTTCAGTTTGTAGGTAAAGGGGTATTGTTAGGGTTCAGGGTCAGTTTTCAGTTTTTGGGTAAAGGGGTATTTGTAGGGTTCAGGGTCAATTTTCAGTTTTTGGGTAAAGGGGCTATTTTTTGGGTTCATGGTCAGTTTTTAGTTTTTGGGTAAAGGGGTATTTTTAGGGTTCAGGGTCAGTTTTCAGTTTTTGGGTAAAGGGGTATTTGTTGGGTTCAGGGTCAGTTTTCAGTTTGTAGGTTAAGGGGTATTTTTAGGGTTCAGGGTCAGTTTTCAGTTTTTGGGTAAAGGGGTATTTGTAGGGTTCAGGGTCTGTTTTCTGTTTGTAGGTAAAGGGGTATTTTTGGGTTCTGGGTCAGTTTATGGTTTTTGGTGTACAGTTGTACAGGGTAAAAATATAATTAATTTACATAAAATCAATTAAAGGAAATTACAAATATATCACATTACACCAAGTCTCATTTACTGCAGACTGCAGTTGCAATATTATTTAAAAATTATTTAGTGTCCAGCACCTATTAAAATTTAATGTAGACTGGAGTAGGAATATTAATTCTAATATAATTAGTGTGCACCACCTACTCTAATTTTATGTACACTGGATTTGGTATATGCATAATTACATTATTAGAGTCCAACATATACTCACATTTAATATACAGTTAAAATTTATTAATGACATTTTTACTTTCTAGTAAGATAATGATACAAATAGTTCAACATGATTGTAGAAACATTTTTTTTATTTATGTTTCAAAAATAATACTTTTTTTCATACATATTTTTTTAATTTACATTACCTTTTAACACAATTTTTTATAAACACAATCAGAAACAATTATACAGAAGCATTATTATTTTGTGAACTCTTTTTACAAAAATTAACATTCTTTATTATCTCTTTTACATATTGTTATTTCTGGAAAAAAATAGAAATATCACAAGTTTATTTCAATTAAGCTTTTTTTTGCTTCATTTGTGAAAAACACATATTTATAATATAAGTTACACATTTTTAACATTTTTTACATTATTTTATTTTGTGACAATGTAGTTATATTTCTATACATTGTTAACATAAACATTATTTTTTCCATAATATTTTATTATTACATTCATGTACATATTTGTTAATTACATCATTGTAGAATTAAACAAAATATTTTTAAAAATTATATAAACATACATTTTTTTTCCCTATTTTGTTAAGTATAGATATTATATTTTAAACTTGGGACTATTTTATTGAATTTGGGTGCTTTATTTTGTAACCGGGTTAGGTCGTTTTGGGTCATTTGGAAGAAGGGCTGATCGCGTTGGGAGACACTTCACGTCGCTTCAGGTAAGGTTGATTTTATATGTTTTATGTGTATTTTTATGATGTTTGTAGACTAGTGACCTTATATTTAGTGTTGTTGAATGTCAGGGAGTCATGTTTTAGATTTTGAAGATAGATATTTACTTATCGTATATACACGTAGTGTGAGTTAGTTAACTATTTATTTATAGAGTTAATTTAAGTCTTTTAGGGTATATCTAAAAGTTACATCATCAATGTTAATATGTTGGTATCGAATTACTAGCTAATTAATGTGGGTGGGAATGTCTGTTTTCTATGTTTTTGTCATTGGTGTACGCTACATCGGAAGTTCCGGTTTTTTTTAAGGACGTGTTTGTTTGTTTAATTAAACACTGATTTACAAACACTTCTTTACATTTTTCGGGTTTCCAGGAGCGATTCTTTCTATTTTTCTAATTTTTCGGGTTCTTTATGGTTATTCGATGGCTCTGGACCACGTGGATTGCTTAATTTTGGAACAGTTGTATTTTTACTTTTTTTTTTTGGTTAATTTTGCACTACATGGATTACTTTGGTGGAGAAGGACGTTATTGGATTGACAACATAATTGGTAAGTCATTGCTTTCTATTTTTGTGTGGGTGGGTAATGTCATATTTATTATGGAATTGTTTGTTACTTGTTATTTAGTTTTAATGTGTGCATATATTATAATAATATCTTTATATATTGCATACATTAAATACTTTACAAGCTCACGTTACAGATTTTTGCATACTTAGGTGATACTTTTAGTGTTTTATAACAGTTTGAGAATTATTTATAGCAGTGTTTTGGCTATGATGTTTAGGTATTCTATGCCTTTTGTATTAGGGTACAGGTTTACTTGCTCTTCCAGGTACTTGTGCATTTGTTTATTTTGCTTGGATGTTTTGGGGACAAGTTCTGTTACAGATTGGTCCATTCTAAATTCTTGATAGCTCTGCTCTTTCTGTAGGGATTTAATGAATTTTTCTAGAGTAGGTTTGGTTCTGCCAGTTGATTGTACAAATGCATTGTGCCAACCTTCCACTGCATTGTAAGTTTGTGATTCTCCGTTAAGGGTACTATTGTACACGTTCCACCAGGGTATGAGGAATTTTGGATTTCGTCTGTGGCCAGATCTGTGGAGTCTGCCTACCCAGGTGTCTTCAAAGTAATCGAGAAAAGGACTTAATCTAGCTTCATTTTGTTTGTAGAATGGACTGTCTATAATAATGTTGTAATGTTCAGCTACATCTGTTACAGGGACATAGGCAAGTGCAATGAGTTTTTTGATTTGGAAGGCAAATGATGAATTTGTAGCATATTCCACACTTAGCGTAGTTTTTTGAAGGTGTCTCCATAAACACTGGTTGAAATGTTAATAGCAGCCTTGAATGCAGGTATGGGGGTGGATCTTTAGAATAGTTGAGAGCATTGCATGCTCAAAATCAAGAATGATTTTTTCTGGAGAAAAATCATTCGTTTTTTGTTTTATAATATTTAATAATTCCATATATGTTGAATAATTTTTGTTTGGCAACAGTGCATATAGCAAAGGGATGTTGCAGTTGTGGTAGAGGCCATGTATTGTGTATAATTGGAAAAATGGTTTCGGACAGATGTTAAATGTTCCATCCATCATCCAATATTGGCTTTGCTGCAGTTTAACTAAATTCATATTGGTACCAAAAATTATAAGACTTTTGTCATTGTTTTCGTTGTCATAAATTATAAATGGTTGTTTATTTAACGTTATTATTTGGTTTGCAGTTAAATTTATATCCTGATATGTTCTGGGAGATGGTGTTGTAGAAGTTGTAGCTTTTTTCGTTCGTGCTATAGTTCTTTTTAAGGACCGGATATTTGGCATTTGGGTTGTGGCTGTTTTTGGGATTTCAGGAATGACTTCTTTTAAAATTACATTTGTTTGCTTTTGGGAACCTGTACTAGCTTCTTTTATATTTTCCATAGTTGTTCTTACTTCTATTTCTGTAATATTAGGTGGATGATTGTGTTCCCTAGTATACAGTACTGTAGCTTCTCTAGTTGTTGCTCTTCCATAGCACTTGTTCGAATAATATTTACTACATTTCCAATTATCTTTCATGCCATATTGCTTTTCTTGTGTATACGTGTAACCCATGTAGCATAGTAATAGTTTTCCTTTTTGGCTGGTCACAAATTCGGCTCCTTCGGTCATTTTGTACTTTGTATATCTATAAATTATATATATAATAGTTAATGTCAAATTAAATGTGATAACTAATCTATGTTAGTGATAAGTAGGAATGTTTATACTTACGTGTTTTAGAATTTACAGCAAAATTTAGGACTTCCTTGCTTTGTTAGTTGGGGATAAATGGTTGTGATGTTCTTGTAGCTGTTATGAGAAACAGGAAAGTAGTATATTATTAATTAATGTTTATGTACATTTGCAATGTTAGAGCTCATTTCTACTACAAAAGTGTATCTTCATGATTCACATTGTGAAGATACTTACATATTTTTTAAGGTTGGTATTTGGCAGTATAATTGTTTCTTCAGCTTCTGTATTCCTATGCTTTCTTCACAGTTAGTTTGAGTAGAATATTCAGTAGTTGTAGTATCTAAAAAAATAGGTTTATTTAATAATTTAGCATGTTAAGTAGTATGATTCGCAAAGGGGCACTGGGTATTTAGCAGGTAAATAAGTTGTAGTAGCAAATAATGCTGTTTCTATTTTATATACTTACTTAGGAAAAAGTATTGTAGCAATAGTATTGATGTTCTTAGTTCAGTAGTAGTGCAGTTTTCAGTAGTAGAATCTACAGGAAAAAAAAATATGTGGGGCACAACTGCTTATCTCTGTGTGTTTAGATTTATGTGCACATAATGAAACAATGTGTATTTACTTACATAGTTTTTATAATCTGTATTCCTATGCTTTGTTCACAGTTCTTTGGAGTAGAATATTCAGTAGTCGTAGTATCTAAAACAAATAGTTGTATATTATTATTTAGCATGTTAAGTACTATGAATAGCAAAGGGGCACTGGGTATTTAGCATGTAAATAAGTAGTAGTAACAAATAATGCAGTTTCTATTTTATGTACTTACTTAGGAAAAAGTATTGTAGAAATAGTACTGATGTGCTTAGTTCAGTAGTAGTGCAGTTTTCAGTAGTAGAATCTACAGAAAAAACAAAATATGTGGGGCACAACTGATTATTTATGTGTGTTTAGATTTATGTGCACATAATGAAACAATGTGTAATTACTTACATAGTTTTTAGAATCTGTATTCCTATGCTTTGTTCACAGTTCTTTGGAGTAGAATATTCAGTAGTCGTAGTGTCTTAAAAAAATAGTTGTATATTATTATTTAGCATGTTAAGTACTATGAATAGCAAAGGGGCACTGTGTATTTAGCAGGTAATTAAGTAGTAGTAACAAATAATGCAGTTTCTATTTTATGTACTTACTTAGGAAAAAGTATTGTAGAAATAGTACTGATGTCCTTAGTTCAGTAGTAGTGCAGTTTTCAGTAGTAGAATCTACAGGAAAATAGAAATATGGAGTGCGAAATTCATTATTTCTGTGTGTTTAGATTTATGTGCACATAATGAAATAATGTGAAATTACTTACATATTTTTAAGAATATGTATTCCTATGCTTTGTTCACAGTTATTTTGAGTAGAATATTCAGTAGTGGTAGTATCTAGAAATTTTTTTTGTATATCATTATTTAGCATGTTAAGTAGTATTAATAGCAAAGGGGCACTGTGTATTTAGCAGGTAAGTAAGTAGTATGAGCAAATAATGCAGTTTCTATTTTATGTACTTACTTAGAAAATGTAATAGTAGGTTGATAGTCTGGTTCTTCTAGTTCTTCTGCAGCAATTCGGATATAGATGAATCTCCTTCCGTGACTTTTGGCAAGTAGTTTGTGCTTACATTTTCATTGCTTATATAGGGGAGTGTCAGTAGTAATTAGTTTGCTATTGGTTCATTAAAAAAATTAGGGTTGTGATTGGTTAGTTAGTGTATTTGAATTTCTGTTGTGATTACTTAGTATTACAAGTGAAAAACCACAAATAATTTTAAAAGTATACAAACTAGCATAGAATATTTGTATATGTGTAGGTGATATAATTATACCAATAGGAAATATTTGATGATTTAATAGTGTGTCTATAGTATTAATTAAAGTATTTTATGTTTATTTTGATGTGAAAACATATAAAACGTTAAATAATTATGTTAACAGATGCTTACAAAAAGTCGATATAGTTTATAATCCGATAATTATGTGCACGATATTTTTGATGTCGATATTATAGTTCATGTCATTATATTTTGTAGATAACGATAATTTTGTATTCCGATATTAATGTAGTCGATATCACAGTAAACGATGTTTTTGTATATCGATATTAAAAAATCGATATTTGTGTATATATGTAGTTAAGTATAGGATTCCGATATTTTTGATTTCGATATATTTGTTGCGATATTTTAGTACATCGATATTGTGGGTTTCGATATTTAGTCAGACATTCCTGATTTCTATCTCAGACATGGTTCTTATACCACTATTTTAGTTTATGGTTTGTGAGGCCCCTAGGGCAAAGCGTATACTGTGCAACTTATTGTATGCTAATTAAGTTCCTTGTATTGTACTTATACCTCTGACCACATAAAGAGTGCGGAGGGGTTGTGTTTAGAATAAATACATATATATTTGATATATACCTTGTGTGGTGTGCTTTCATTTGGTACTCAAGGGATTATAATTGGTAAAACAAGTCGCTTAATTCGCTCTCTGAAGTCTTAGCCTGAAGACTGCTTGCCACAGCTACCCCTAGGATAGCTTTCTATAAGGTTGACTTTATAACCACCATCAATAAGGGTTGATTAGACTAGTACAAGGTGCCCACTAGAACTAGTGGACATCATATGCCAGGCTAACTTCTCACAAATATGAGGGAGTACCACAAGTTAAGATCCTTCTTTTGAATACAAAAGGGGGAGATTTAGAAAATCTCCATGCAGCGCATCACCCCCCCCCCTTTTCCAGGCTGCGCTGGGTGACAGGGAGGGAGTAGGAGAGTGCCATATTTTTTAAAAAATGGCTCTCTCCTCCCCTTGCGCTGGTGCTGATTTCAGCTGCAGTGCGCCATGCACACACCTTAGCGCTGTAGCGCTAGGGTGTGTGCATGAGTATAACATAGGTTTTGTACAGGAAGAGTACTCTTCCTGTACAAAATACTATGCTAGGCATGATGCAAAGCTTTTCCCACTTTGCATACGTGCTGCCCAGTGCAGCACGCATGCAAAGTCAGAAAAGGAAGGAGAAATTAAAGCATTTTCCCTTCCTTGTGCCTAGTTTAAATGGGCGCAGTTTACTCATGCTAAACCCAATCTACTGTTTTTAGTAAATTGGGTTTAGCATGAGAAAACATGGGTGGTTGCGAGGGAGCACCCATGCACCACCCATGGTACTCTCCCATGGCGCAAAGTAATGCAAAGCATTGCAATGCACTGCTTTGCATTACTTTTCTGTTCTTTCTAGCTCTAAATAAGTTTAGTGCTAGAAAGTTAATTAGGTAAAAAAGATTTTGCGTCATTTTTGTGACACAAGCACAGTGCAAAATCTTAATAAATCTCCCCCAAAGTGTGTTGTATTCTTGCTAATTACTACTTCTGTTTATATTTTACCTTACTAGTTACTTAGAATTCATTGGACTCTATAACCAAGGTACATTTATTTACATTCTAGTACAATTCCCTATTTTACAGGATGGTACATAGGTCATGCACCTCAGAGTATTTGTTTAGCAATAGATTAGTTGATTAAAGTACTTGATGGGCCCTGGATTTGAGAAGATGTGGCCATAGAATGTTCTCATGTCATAGAATCTTCAATGAGTATTAAAGCCCTCACTCAACAATAACTCATTCATTAGTTGCCGGCAGCCATCAAAATGTTTCCTGGAATGATCCAGGAGCAATTCACGCTCCCCTGCAGTTATCAAGAAGTCATCATAGAGTAAGCCACACTCATTCTAAAGCTTTCATGAAATCATCCTGGAGTAATCCATACTCGCGCTAAAGTTGTCATGGAGTCATCCTGGAGTAATTCACAGTCACCCAAAAGTTGTCCTGGAAGCATCCTAGAGTAATCCTCAGTCATTGTGAAGTTGTCATGGAATCATCATGTAGTAATTAACACTTATCCTGAAGTTGTCAGTTGGTGCTCCTTGAGTAGTAAAAGATCATCACACATATTCAATTGAAGTGATCAGGACACCATCCCACAGTAGTTTTAGTGATGAATGGGCGTGGTTCCATTCTGAACAAAGAAGTAACTAATTCATGTGTCTCTGTTGTAGTGTCTGCACCACCCGGACCGCAATCGGTAATATTGAACCCTGTGACTCAAGTCACACAACATGAGCAACATGGACGTAAGGGGGAATCACTGACCCTACATTCATCCATACTTGTACACTTGAATGATCACAGACATGACACATCTGTGTGAATTTGAATGTTTAATGCATATTCAGTGGAGTGTTGTAGCTGGAGCAATGCAGGGCCATGCAAACCCCACTTTACATTGTTGGCCCGTAGAGGGCCAGCCAGAGTCCTTCAGGGAATGACAAGTATTTCGGAAGAGGAAGAGTTCAGTCCGCAGTCTGCTAGCTGTGTCATTGGTGACCAAATAGAATATGGCAGTCCATGTCGAGGTCCAAGGTGAGTGTTGCAGAGTGCATCGGGGGACAGTTGAAGGTGATGATGCAGAGGGCAGAACCAAGCATAAACAGGCCATATAGCGGTGACGAATGCTACTGTTTCCTTCTTACCAGTATGGCAGGATCATCCATATCTTCATCCACTGATGTTTCATGTGCCTCACATGTGGGTGGTGGTGTTATGTCTCCAGCACTGTGTGGCACTGACACATCAGGGTGCGGAGATGTGGATGTTGAAGCTGCAGCAGCATTCATCTGCGCCAGGCCTTATGGCAGCAATGCCATGATGAGGGTCTGCAGGGCATGGCAGATCCCAGCTACATCACGCTGGTGTGCAGCAGTGGCAGCCATTCTTTCCGCCTGCACCCGCTCCATGTTCTCCATGGTGTTCTGCATGTGTCCCAACATCCGGATGACACAGTTGGAGCCACTCTGACTAGACAGTTGTTCTGTATCTGAGTCGGGACTCCAGCGATGTTCCATGGATCATTGGAGAGCATGGAGCCGACTGTGGGTATCCATTAGGGACTGTAAGTGGTCCCTGATGGGGCTTAGATACCCATGTTTGGCATCTAGTTTGGCTGCCATGCAGTCAAACCCCACCCGCACCTGATCAGCTATCTTCTCCTGGCACCCTAACACACGTCGTTGGAAGGCCATGTGTTTTTCGTGTGGGTCCTGGGAGACAGCCGTGGTGGTTGGTGCTTCCTGCTGTGTGGTTTGTGCAGGGGATGAGGTCTCCTCAATGCAGTTGGGTTGCCCTGCTCCTGGTGGTGGGGTTCTGAGGGTGTCCATAAGATATTGGAGGGCATCGGTGTCGAAGGTGGGGAGGTCCTCTTCGTCATCAGTGAAGAGTTGTTGGGTCTGCTCTGCAGGAGTTTTTGATTCTCCCTCTGCGATGCGAAGGGGTGTTGCAATTTAACATTGTGTTCACATGTATATTGATGAATTGTACAAGTTTACATACAGACTGCAAGACAATGTACATTGTGACTGTTTGGGAGGAGCTGCCTATTTGATGCGGGACAGTGGTCATTTCGACAACATCATGGATGTGTGTTTGTATTTGTACATTATCATCTCATATTTCCCTGCTATGCCAGATGTGATTGGCCAGTTTCTACACACAAGCGGCAGCAGTTGTGTCCTCTGTTCTGTTGTGAACGTGTTGCAGTTTGTACCACATTGTTGTCAATGTTGATATGCTCTGCTTCTTATGTGTGTGTGCTGTATTGTGGGAGAGTCACCCCTGCAGCTCTGATTTTGCTGACCCTTATCCATTTCAGGTGGTGTGCCTTTCAATTCTGTGCTTATACAGTTCTGAGATGTTGCAGACTTGGTTAAATTGGCCTCTTGGTGGGAGTTGGGACTCTTGCGCCTGGTTTGTCCGCAGATGTCTTGTTGATGTCAGGGGTAGTGGAGGAGTGTGGCTCAATGGTTAGAGCGGCAGACCCTGATGCAGAGTTCTGGCCAGGGACCAGAGTTCGATTCCCGCCTCGGCGGGGTCTCGGGCTCAATTTCCTCGGACCTGTTAATTCTCGCCTCTGTGCCTATTCTAATCACAGGCCCCACGCTGCAACTCTGGGCAATAGCTTGCTTAGCCTCCACACCGGCCCCAACAGCGCTAAGGATGCCTGGCTTCACCCTGGGGGTGCCCAGGAGTGGACACTTCACAGGGAAAGCCAGGAGGGGTTCCACAGCGGTATGAGTATCAGCACCAGGAAGCCGAATAGGCGACACCGCAAGGTGACCGTCTGGTGACAGTGCGCTCTATAAGTACCATGACATTTACATTTACATTTGTTTGTGAACGTGGATGTGTCAGAGATTAACCTGCTCCTTCATGGATGTGGTTCACACTCAGCCACCTCAGTGTTGTGGTGTGCACCATGTCATGATGATGGGACTGCAGCCATGCTAATCGTCATGCAGTGTCACTTGCATTATCAGTGTGGGTCGCAAACCCGCAGCTTTGCTGGGTTCAGCACATGTGCATGGGTTTGTTGTGACCTGACCTCTGGTCACCCCACATGCCGCCACTCCCCCTGTGCGCCCGTGACTACCCCTCCTGCCGCTGATCGATCTGAAGCTCGCCGCTGTGCCCCTGTGCCCCTGGTGACCTAGCTGTACTTCCTTGGCATCTTTCCTTCTGTTTTCTGTTATTGTGTTGGCATTCCCTTGCGCCCTTGCCCTCTGTGTCCCCCCCGCTCCCCCACCCCTCGCTTCCCGCCGCTGCTCCCCTGCGCCCGACCCCTTTTAGGTCGAGCGACCTATCTCAATGCGCATGCGCATTGAGCGGGAGCTCGATATAAAGTGGCTTAAACAGAGCTTACCGAGATCAGGCGATTCTCAGGCGATTTCTTGCAGTGCCTGTGAAAGCTCGCTCAATGCGCATGCGCATTGCCATAAAAAGCGCGTGCACAGACACCAGCCCCCCTCCCATAGTCATCCCCCAGCGTGCGCTGTGCCAACAAGCCTTTGAAGTGAAGCTTAGCTTCACTTCAAAGGTATCCGCTACCCCCTCCCCCTGCTTCACACGTTTCTCGCATTTCTCCTCCCTCCCTCGCCCTTCAGCGTGCCCTGTTCACCCAGCTCCCTTTCTTCCTTCGTTCTTTCCTTTCCTTCTTTTGGCCCGTCAGTCTCCATCCTTTCTTTTCCTCTTCCTTGTTCTGTCTGTTTACCAGTGCTTATTGCCAGTCATTGCACAGGTTAGTCTCTCCATTGGCCGTGTCTCTCGTTTCTCCTCCCCCTTCCCCCCTCCCCACAGCAAGACTGGTGCCCACATGTATTTCTTTAGTTCACGGCGTGGCTGTGGTGATGGTTGTATTTTTAATTTAACTTTTTTACTTAATTAACTTGGAGAGGCGAACGATATTCTGTTTTAATTTTTGTTAATTGACTCTGCATTGAGTGCAAATGAGCAGCTTTCCGACCACTGCACATGTGCTTTTGAAGTGTAAAACATCTTAGAATAATTTTCTCAGTGCAGCATCCGTGTGCGTCTTGTTTGTTTCTGTCTATTTCAGGCTCCGCCGGTGCGAAGTACACACCCCGGGTCCCACTCATCTCAGCGCCATGTCTGGTTCCCCACTGAAATGCTCACGATGTGGGACGGAAAGGCACAATGTTAGCAAATATGGTGGGTGTACACGATCATTCAGTCCTACTGGCCGTTCATAGTCTTGTTCTAGTTTAAGGAAGTCTCTCGTTAGCATTTAGAGTCTACTGCTTAACTTGTTTTATTGTTGCAGATCTCGCTTTCACAGCCGCGCGGCTTTACTGCCACGCGGCCAATGCTTGTTTTATTGGCAGATAGATCTAAATACGGTGTGGGCTGGAATATCACGGAGACTGGGCTTTACGTGCCAGTTTTACCGTGTTCATCAATGACCTGATTGAAAACTGCAGGAACAGCGCAGTTTTTTTTTTGCAGTACGATGTCATCAAAATCAATGACCTGATTAAAAACTGCAGGAACAGCGCAGTTTTTTTTTATTTGCAGTACGATGTCATCAAAGACTTTTCTTTCATGTTGCACCAATAAACAGTAGGAGCAGATTTAATGCTGTTTTAGGGGTGTAACATTACGGAGACCTGGCTTTACTTGCCTAGGTTTTCTGCTAATTTGGCTTTTGCTTTATACGTTAACTTGCAAGCATGCTGCTCCGCAATATTTAAAACAATGGCAGAAGATCTAATACGGTGTGGGCTGGAATATCACGGAGACTGGTCTTTACGTGCCAGTTTTACCGTGTGCAACTAGAAAATAGAGATTATACGCTAACTTGCAAGTATGCTGCTCCGTAACATTAAAATCCGTAGCAGCAGATGTATTGACGGTGTGGGAGTGTAATATCACGGAAACTGTGCTTATTTGCCAGTTTTACCGTATTTAATTAAAGAATAGAGATTACAGTGTCTTACGTTATAAACATTTGTTAACGAAGGAACAAACTGACTTTTTGAATAGTAGCTTTACTGAGACTGGGCATTTGATTTCAAGCTCACGCCACGGGACCATGTGGCCTGGAATTATCGCCACATGAGAGGTTTTTGAATATTTGATTTTGTGATTACCATTTAACTTTCAGTGGGATTAAGAGGAACTTATGGAGATACAATTATATTTTGTATTGGCAGAATTTATTAATGGGAGTACGTACAGGTCAGTGTATGGATTTTGTACTATCGGATTTTTATGCCTGTTCACCTGACATGGTGACTAAGAATAGGGATTTTAAGGATCTGTTTCATTTTTGCAGAATGTTTTATTACTGGGTGACTTATTTTTGTCTTTGGTGATATGATAGGTAGGAAGACACATATGGTTATTTCCTTACACATAACCAACCGGAAACTCACGAGAACCTTTTGGCAACCATCACCACATCCACCGCATCCACCACCACCGCATCCACCACCACATCCACCATCACCACCACATCCACCATCACATCCACCACCACCACATCCACCATCACCTCCACATCCACCATGACATCCACCACCACCACATCCACCACATCCACCACCACCGCATCCACCACCACCACATCCACCACCACCACCACACCCACCACCACTACATCCACCACCACATCCACTACAACCACCACCCCATCCACCACCGCATCCACCACATCCACCGCATCCACCACCACATCCACCGCATACACCACCACATCCACCACCACATCCACCACCACCGCATCCACCACCACCACCACCACACCCACCACCACTACATTCACCACCACATCCACCACAACCACCAGCCCATCCACCACCGCTACCACATCCACCACCACATCCACCATCACCTCCACATCCACCATGACATCCACCGCCACATCCACCACCACATTCACCACATCCACCACCATCACATCCACCACCATCACATCCACCACTGCCACATCCACCACCACCACATCCACCACCACTTCCACCACCACCGCATCCACCACCGCATCCACCACCACCACCACCCCCACCACCACTACATCCACCACCAAATCCACCACAACCACCACCCCATCCACCACCACCACCGCATCCACCACCACCACCGCATCCACCACCGCATCCACCACCGCCGCATCCACCACCACATCCACCATCACCACCACATCCACCATCACATCCACCACCACCACATCCACCATCACCTCCACCACCACCACCACCACCATCACCATCACCTCCACATCCACCATGACATCCACCACCAACACATCCACCACCACCGCATCCACCACCACCGCATCCACCACCACCACACCCACCACCACTACATCCACCACCACATCCACCACAACCACCACCCCATCCACCACCACCACCCCATCCACCACCACCACCGCATCCACCACCACCACTGCATCCACCATCACCACATCCACCGCATCCACCACCACCGCATCCACTACCACATCCACCATCAACACCACATCCACCATCACATCCACCACCACCACATCCACCATCACCTTCACATCCACCATGACATCCACCACCACCACATCCACCACCACCGCATCCACCACCACCACATCCACCACCACCACCACACCCACCACCACTACATCCACCACCACATCCACTACAACCACTACCACCACCACCGCATCCACCACCGCATCCACCACATCCACTGCATCCACCACATCCACCGCATCCACCACCACATCCACCGCATCCACCACCACATCCACCATCACCACCACATCCACCATCACATCCACCACCACCACCACATCCACCACCACATCCACCATCACCTCCACATCCACCGCCACATCCACCACCACATCCACCACCGCCACATCCACCAGCACCACCACATCCACCACCACTTTCACCACCACCGCATCCACCACCACCGCATCCACCACCACCACCACCCCCACCACCACTACATCCACCACCACTACATCCACCACCACATCCACCACAACCACCACCCCATCCACCACCACCACGCATCCACCACCACCACCGCATCCACCACCGCATCCACCACCACCGCATCCACCACCACATCCACCATCACCACCACATCCACCATCACATCCACCACCACCACCACATCCACCACCACCACCACCATCACCATCACCTCCACATCCACCATGACATCCACCACCAACACATCCACCACCACCGCATCCACCACCACCGCATCCACCACCACCACACCCACCACCACTACATCCACCACCACATCCACCACAACCACCACATCCACCACCACCACCGCATCCACCACCACCACCGCATCCACCATCACCACATCCACCGCATCCACCACCACCGCATCCGCCACCACATCCACCATCAACACCACATCCACCATCACATCCACCACCACCACATCCACCATCACCTTCACATCCACCATGACATCCACCACCACCACATCCACCACCACCGCATCCACCACCACATCCACCACCACCGCATCCACCACCACCGCATCCACCACCACCACCACACCCACCACCACTACATCCACCACCACATCCACTACAACCACTACCACCACCACCGCATCCACCACCGCATCCACCACATCCACTGCATCCACCACATCCACCACATCCACCACCACATCCACCGCATCCACCACCACATCCACCATCACCACCACATCCACCATCACATCCACCACCACATCCACATCCACCACCACATCCACCATCACCTCCACATGCACCGCCACATCCACCACCACATCCACCACCGCCACATCCACCAGCACCACCACATCCACCACCACTTCCACCACCACCGCATCCACCACCACCACATCCACCACCACCACCACTACATCCACCACCACATCCACCACCACCACCGCATCCACCACCACCACCGCATCCACCATCACCACATCCACCGCATCCACCACCACATCCACCATCACCACCACATCCACCACCACCACCACATCCACCATCACCTCCACATCCACCATGACATCCAGCGCCACATCCACCACCACCACATCCAACACTAACACATCCAACACCACCGCATCCACCACCACCACCGCATCCACCACCACCACCACACCCAACACCACTACATCCACCACCACAACCACCACCCCATCCACCACCACATCCACCACCACATCCACCATCACCTCCACATCCACCATGACATCCACCGCCACATCCACCACCACATCCACCACCATCACATCCACCACCGCCACATCCACCACCACCACCACATCCACCACCAATTCCACCACCACCGCATCCAACACCACCACCACCACCACTACATCCACCACCACATCCACCACAACCACCACCCCATCCACCACCACCACCGCATCCACCACCACCACCGCATCCACCACCACCACTGCATCCACCACCACCGCATCCACCACCACATCCACCGCATCCACCACCACATCCACCACCACCCCCACCACCACTACATCCACCACCACTACATCCACCACCACATCCACCACAACCACCACCCCATCCACCACCACCACGCATCCACCACCACCACCGCATCCACCACCGCATCCACCACCACCGCATCCACCACCACATCCACCATCACCACCACATCCACCATCACATCCACCACCACCACCACATCCACCACCACCACCACCATCACCATCACCTCCACATCCACCATGACATCCACCACCAACACATCCACCACCACCGCATCCACCACCACCGCATCCACCACCACCACACCCACCACCACTACATCCACCACCACATCCACCACAACCACCACATCCACCACCACCACCGCATCCACCACCACCACCGCATCCACCATCACCACATCCACCGCATCCACCACCACCGCATCTGCCACCACATCCACCATCAACACCACATCCACCATCACATCCACCACCACCACATCCACCATCACCTTCACATCCACCATGACATCCACCACCACCACATCCACCACCACCGCATCCACCACCACCGCATCCACCACCACCACCACACCCACCACCACTACATCCACCACCACATCCACTACAACCACTACCACCACCACCGCATCCACCACCGCATCCACCACATCCACTGCATCCACCACATCCACCACATCCACCACCACATCCACCGCATCCACCACCACATCCACCATCACCACCACATCCACCATCACATCCACCACCACCACCACATCCACCACCACATCCACCATCACCTCCACATGCACCGCCACATCCACCACCACATCCACCACCGCCACATCCACCAGCACCACCACATCCACCACCACTTCCACCACCACCGCATCCACCACCACCACATCCACCACCACCACCACTACATCCACCACCACATCCACCACCACCACCGCATCCACCACCACCACCGCATCCACCATCACCACATCCACCGCATCCACCACCACATCCACCATCACCACCACATCCACCACCACCACCACATCCACCATCACCTCCACATCCACCATGACATCCAGCGCCACATCCACCACCACCACATCCAACACTACCACATCCAACACCACCGCATCCACCACCACCACCGCATCCACCACCACCACCACACCCAACACCACTACATCCACCACCACAACCACCACCCCATCCACCACCACATCCACCACCACATCCACCATCACCTCCACATCCACCATGACATCCACCGCCATATCCACCACCACATCCACCACCATCACATCCACCACCGCCACATCCACCACCACCACCACATCCACCACCAATTCCACCACCACCGCATCCAACACCACCACCACCACCACTACATCCACCACCACATCCACCACAACCACCACCCCATCCACCACCACCACCGCATCCACCACCACCACCGCATCCACCACCACCACCGCATCCACCACCACCGCATCCACCACCACATCCACCGCATCCACCACCACATCCACCACCACATCCACCACCACCACCACCACATCCACCATCACCTCCACCACCACATCCACCATCACCTCCACATCCACCATGACATCCACCACCACCACATCCACTGCATCCACCACCACCGCATCCACCACCACCACACCCACCACCACTACATCCACCACCACATCCACTACAACCACCACCCCATCCACCACTACCACCACCACTTCATCCACCAACACCTCCGCATCCACCACATCCACCACCACCACATACACCGCATCCACCACCACATCCACCATCACCACCACATCCACCATCACATCCACCACCACCACCACATCCACCACCACCTCCACATCCACCATCACATCCACCAGCGCATCCACCACCACCACATCCACCACCACCACATACACCACCGCCACATCCACCACCACCACCTCATCCACCACCACTTCCACCACCACCGCATCCACCACCACCACATCCACCACCACTTCCACCACATCCACCACCACATCCACCATCACCACCACATCCACCATCACATCCACCACCACCTCCACATCCACCACCACCTCCACATCCACCATGACATCCACCGCCACATCCACCACCACATCCACCACCACCACATCCACCACCGCCACATCCACCACCACCACCTCATCCACCACCACTTCCACCACCACATCCACCACCACTTCCACCACCACATCCACCACCACATCCACCACCACCACATCCACCACCACCACATCCACCACATCCACCACCACATCCACCACCACCACATCCACCACCACCACATCCACCGCATCCACCACCACATCCACCACCACATCCACCACCGCATCCACATCCACCACTTCCACCGCATCCATCACTTCCACCGCATCCACCACCACCAAATCCACCACTTCCACCGCATCCACCACATCCACCATACCCATCACCATCACTTCCACCACCACATCCACCACCACTTTCACCACATCCACAACCACCACATCCACCACATCCACCACCACCACATCCACCACCATCACCACCACATTCACCACCACCACCACATCCACCACCACATCCACCACCACATCCACCACATCCACCACCACCATATCCCGCAGATCCACCACCACCACATCTATATGTGTGTGGCTCTGTGTGTGTAGGTGCAAACGCAATGTTCTGGATTTTCGTCACAATAAAATACACTGAACATAATCTTCACAAAAGTTATTTACAAACGTTTAAGCTATTGCCATTATAAATTACAATAACTTTTATTTAAGTATTACTTATTTACAAAATTAAAAGCCATTGTTATTTGTAATATCAATACATCTAAGTCACGTAAATACAACACACATTGCATTACAAATGCTATAGGTGTCACATTTGCAAAAGTTAAAACTATTGACATTGTAACTGACAAAGCTATTAATTTTGCTACTTTCAAAACCAACACATAAATAAAAAAAAGGGTCATTTACAATACCAATACCTCAAACTTTCCTAATGCGTGACCTATTGCATTTCCAATGCTTGTTTCCTTTGGTGTCCCTTCCCCTGGCCATTGGCCGCCCGCTCCCACCTCCCAGCTGCTCCTCCCTCCCACTTCACCTCTTATGAGGACGTGCCAAAGGCAAGCCCGTCTGCGCCCGTCCGCACCTGGACCGGGCCCAGCGCCAGAACCCCTGGACCCAGCAACCACCACAAGACCAGATTTCACTACGACTCCAGCACCCTCCAAGCACTCAACACCAGACACAACCACTCCTGCTACCGGGCTACCCCGAAGCACACCCAAGGGCCTTTCACCTGCCGGAACTGCAGCTTCACCAGCATCCGGCCCGCGAAACCATCAACCAGAGAACCCAACCACCTCCGCTGCATCCTCCTCAACACCCGCTCTCCCCGCAAGCACACCATCGAACTCTGGGACCTCCTAGACTGAACCACCCTGGATGTCGCCTTCCTGACAGAGACCTGGCTGAACGCCACCTCGGCACCAGACATCGCCATAGCCATCCCAGAGGGTTACAAGATCTCCCGCAGGGACCGCACCAACGGAGTGGGAGGAGGAATCGCCATCATCCACAAAGACACCCTCAGAGTCTCGAGCAACACCTAAGACACCCTCACCACCGCCGAACACATGCACTTCCAGATCCACACCGACCCCTACACGACCCTCAGAGGAACACTCGTCTACAGCACTGGCTCCCCGTCACCAAGAGGATCCCCTTCAAACTCCTCATCCATGCACACAAGGCCCTCCACAACACCGGACCAGCATACCTCAACCACCGACTCAACTTCCACACCCCCACCCGCACCCTCCACTCTGCCAACCTCGCCCTCGCCACAGTACCTCGCACCCGAAAATCCACCGCCGGCGGCAGATCCTTCTCCTACACTCTACCTACCCACCTGCGACAGACCCAGGACCTGCCGGCCTTCAGGAGACTCCTCAAGACCTGGCTCTTCGATCAGTAGCAGCCCCCCCTTACTCAGCGCCTTGAGAACCCCACGGGTATGTAGCGCGCTTTACAAATGATATTGTATTGTATTGATATTGTATTGTGAGATAAGTGATGTGTGGGGAGGGCCCCCTCTGGGCACATAGTCCACAGGGGCCTACTTGCAGTTTCTAGGTGTGCTGCAGGGTATATCAGCCATCACAACGCATCTATTACAATGCACTACCATGAATGAGTACTCTCTTGTATAGCGCATGGCTACCCTGAGGCATCCCAGCGCTGCAAGACCACGGGCAGAAGAAGACAATCAGTGGATCAAAAATCTCTTCAATCGCTTCCTGAATACGAGATGATTCATTTCCAGCCTGATGTTATCCGGGAGTTTATTCCAGCCCTTGGCTACATGGAAGGAAAGCTGGCGGCCACCCATACGGGCTCGCTTCACTCTGGGTACCACCAGCAAATTTCGCTGATTAGATCTCAAGGATCTAGCGGCGTGATGCCGGCAAAACAAGGGCTGGAGGATGGTAGGACCAACATTACTTATAGACTTGTGCACCATACAGAACGTTTTGAACAAGATCCTTTCCTGGATCGGGAGGCAGTGAAGTGACCGAAGTGCCGCCTTCACCGAACAGCGTCTGGGAAGATTCATATGCAGCCGAGCTGCACAGTTTTGTACTGATTGAAGAATTTGGATGGAACCAACTGGAGCTCCCAGATAAACAGCATTTGCATAATCCAGACGCGATAAAATCAGCGACTGGACCAGCACGCGTCTGGTCTCAAAAGGTAGGAGGGACAGGACTTTCCTAAGGACCCTAAGCAGTCCATAACAGGTCGCCGCCACCTTCTTGACCGGGACCTGAAACCCCAAGGTGGTGTCTAGCCAGACTCCCAGGCTCTTTATTTGGGTCTTTGGGGTGGGAGTGGGGCCCAGACAGTGCGGCCACTATGGGATGGGTCGAGGTTGATGGGAGCTTTATAGCCCAGGAGCATGATGTCAGTTTTGGCCCCATTTGGCTTTAAAAACGACGTCGTCATCCACTCCAGAACCTTGGTGAGACAGGGGGTCAAGTTGTTACTCCCCTGATCCCCGGCGTCATCCCTTGCCAGGGAGACGACCAACTGCGTATCATCGGCGTAGGTGATAAGCTGAATTCCCCAGGGAAGCACCACCTCAGTCAGTGGACTCATGTAGATATTAAACAAGGTTGGACTGAGTGAGGAGCCCTGGGGAACGCAGTGATAAAGTTGCAGTTGGTCAGATGATACCTCCTCCTCAAAGACAGAGAAAAATCTCTCCGCCAGAAAGGACTGTAGCCATTTAAGGGCCATTCCTGAGATCCCTGCCCGATGGAGGCGCTGAAGCAAAAGTGGATGATTTACAGTGTTGAAGGCTGCGCTGAGGTCCAACAGGACCACCGCAGCGCAGCCCCCGGCATCCACAATACTCCCAGTCGCCTCCACCACCGCCACCAGGGCAGTCTCCGTACCCTGTTTGGCTCTAAATCCCGTCTGAGAGGAATGGAGGGCACCCGAGGTCTCAACAAATGAGGAGAGGATCTGGTTGACGTGTTTTTCAGCTATCTTACTCAGGCCCGGTAGCAGCAAGATAGGTCTATAGTTAGCTAGATCTTCTGGGTACAAGTTTTTTTTTTTTTTGGAGGGCTTTCACTTTCGCCATCTTTCAAATATGGGGTGCTACACCTGACTCCAGGGACGAATTAATGACCTGCATGATCGGGCGCTAGAGGGCGCGCTTACGGAATGGCTGCCTAGACACGCAGCTCCCGTTCCTTGGCACATAATCCTTCACCGATCCTGCGCCACGGGGTGCTAAATCACCCCAAAAAGTTCAGATCCTGAGTCCTGCATTGTTCCCCACACTCGATCCAAGTTTGGCGGCTCTACGTGCTCCAGAACCGGAGATACGGACGGTGGCAGTTTGACCGACTCTGCCACTGGAGCTCGGGCAGGCGCCGGGCCGGCTGCTGTATCCACGCAACCCTGGGGATCGCCATGAGACTACAGGCCGCACCTCGCCGCCACAGCCTGCGGCCCTGCTGGGAAGGCGTGCGGCGATCGCCGCGAAGGTAGGAGACATCTGGCTGCCCTGCCTCGAGCTAAGTCCCCCCCCTCCCATCGCTGTTAGACCCTTGCTGTTGGTGCTAGGGGGGGGCTGCTCCTCCCATACTGGATGGAGCTGCGGCCTGCCCACCTGCTTCCCGCCTCGCTATCACAACTGGCCGGCACAGCGAGTCTTGACGTGCCTGCAGGGTCTGAGGCCTGACCCCACCGCGCTAGGACTTACCCCTGCACTGTGCTCCCTGCCGGCGGACCCCTACACCGTGGCCACACCAGAAGATACTGTCGGGTCGGGGGCTTGCTGTGTCTCCGTCCTGCGTGGGGGCCCTGGATTGCCCCCCTGTGTGGCGATCCCCGGGGGGCACTCTTCCTCGCTGCTGGCCGTCGCTGCCTATCCTGCTGGCCTGGATCCTATTGAACTGGAACTGCCACGGGCCCTGAGGCCTGGGCTTTGTCTCGATCAACCCTACGCCGCTAGTGTCCTCTAAGTGCTTTGCGCGTCTTTGCTCATACATCCACTGACGCTTCTCTGGAGCCTGGGGGGGCGCAAACCACGGGGCTCAACGACGTCTCTCCTGTTCTACTCTACTGAAATACACTGCAGTGGGGCCCTCCTGCCCCCTCCCAACTGACCACTCCTTCTCAAGACCATTGAACTGCCCTGCTACTGCCCACCCGGGTTTGTGGACTGTCGCTGGGAGCTGCCATGGGGCGACCTGAACACCGCCAGCCTAAACTGAGCTTCGACAATGCTCGCAGAAGCGCTAAATCGACGCAGATGAACCCAGGACCTAGCACATCTTCTCCGCAACCCACCCCCCCACCCCCGGCCCCTGAGGCGGATCTCACGAGTCTGATCCAAGAGATGCGACAGGGCTTTGCCACTGTCGTGGAAAAAGTGGATGGGGTAACGACTCGATTGGATGCCCTTGTGCACAAGGTTGACCGCCATGAGGAACGCATTACGACTGCGGAGCAGCGGATATCCGACAACACAGACACCACCGCGACCCATACGTCGCAGTTGGCAAGGATGGACAATTTGCTACGCGTCATAGCGGCGAAGAACGAAGATTTGGAGGCGCGAAGCCGCCGCAACAACATACGCATAACGAATGTGCCGGAATCCACAGCCACAGGCAGAATGGAGCTATACGTGGAAAAGTTGCTTAGGGGTTCTATTGGAGAGGACGCTTTTTCTCCTCAGTTTATAGTGGAGAGGGCCCACCGATCACTAGCACCAATGCCCCAGCCTGGCTTACCTCCTAGGCCTATAATAGCACGGCTATTGAACTATCGGGATCGTGACACGGCCCTCCGGGCGGCCCGAACTCAGAAATCACTGCAGTATAATGGGGTCACTTTTTCAATATATCCTGATTTCACACCGATGGTCCAGGACGAAAGGCGCAGGTTTCTGCCCGTAAAGAAAAAGCTGCGGGAGGCCCAACTGCGAGTTACCCATCAGGGTAGGCAGCGCTTCTTTACTAACCCGCAGAAAGCAGAAGATTTTTTGAGATCTGTCCGTGCAGCGCGCAGGGGCGGGAATGTGCCTGCAGAGGACCTGGAGAATGCTGATTTACCCCCTGAACAACGAGATGACTAACTGTACTTGCAGGGTATATGCACAGCGCCGGCCACGCCTGCTGTCTCTCCAACAGCGTATGGAACTTTGGTGGCTGGAGTGATGAGAGAATGATGGACATGCATGAACACTGCACCCCAGTGGTAATGTACGCCAAGGACCACTCCCTTGGCCTTAGTCTCCACCGAGGGTAGTACAGTACTGGAGCTAAGGACCAGGTGGTGGTAGTACGCACTCTATGCTTTACCCCTATTGGGTGCTCCCCATTACATGGTTATGTTTTTCGTTGCTGCTGTTGCGGTTGAAAGGGAGGTTGGGGCGGGACTACGAGGGGGGGATCCATGGCTACTGGCATGTTTGGGATGCTGGGGTGGGTGGGGGGAGGTTGGATTTTACGAGGCTTTTGTTGCTCAGACTGTATCTTTATCTGCTGATATGGTGTTTCTTTGGGTATGGGCGGGATGGCTGTGGCTATATCACTAGGGCCCCTCGGGTGCTTTCACATATAGACTTGCTGTATCCATGGCGGTATCGAATTCAAGTGCGAGATTGACATGCATGTCGTGGAATGTCAGGGGTCTAAACAATGCTAAGAAATGCAGAAATATAATTGCCTATCTGAACAGACATCATGTGCAAGTTGTTATGTTGCAGGAGACGCACCTGCCTGCTCAGGGCGATGCCACATTTGCGACAAAATGGGCTAGTGCCCGTGTTTTTTCCTCATACTCGACATATGCAAGGGGGGTTGCGGTGCTCATTGCCCGCGGAGTGCCTTTTCATCGTCTCGGAGAGGCGGTGGACAAAGAAGGGCGTTATGCTTTACTGTGGGGAAGAGTTGGCCGCGATGTCTATGTATTTGTATCTATGTACGCACCGAATGTCGATACCCCTGCCTTTTATTCCACATTGTGGGGGAAGATTGTAGCTGTTGGGGCAAGACATGTTGTGTGGGGCGGAGATTCCAACCTCGCACTAGTGCCCCCCATGGATAGGGCGGATGGTGTCAGCTCCTACAAGCCCAAGTCTAGGGAGACGTTGGAGGGAATCATGGAGGAGGGTGGACTCTTGGATGCCTGGAGACACCTGCATTCCCATGGGCGGGAAGGGACACACTTTACCTCACACACCGGGACATGGGCGCGTCTCGCCTATTTTCTAGTTAACAGAGAGGTTACTGCAGAGTTGGTAAGAGTAGAGCACCTGCCTAGAACCTTTTCCGATCACAGCCCTGTGTCTATGCAAATCAGATTTCCTGGGTGGGACGACCCACGTCCTCAGTGGAGACCGCGTCCTGATGTGCTTTTGGACAATGTCTTCTGCACTGAGCTGGGTGAGGAGATAGCAGATTTTTTCCCAAGAAATAAAGGCTCGGTAGAGTCAGTTGAACACATCTGGGAGGCTTTTAAGGTCACCATTAGGGGCTTCTGCATCTCCAAAAGTCACGGGGTGCTGCGTGATATCCTACAGTCCATAGCTTCACTGGAGCGCGACCTGCGGGCTCTGGAACACCGCATGATCACAAATTCTGACCCACACCTACACGCCACCTTTAGGGAGACACTATCAAAGTTTGAAGAGGAGGCAGCCAGGGAGGCGAAATATCGGGGCAAACACTGGGTGGCCCGGAAATATTGTGAGGGAAATAGGCCTGGAAAAGTGCTCGCTGCAATCACACGACCATCACGGGTGCACAACACTATACTTGAGCTTACTGACGACACCGGCACTGTAGTCAGGGACCCGGCAGAGATACTGTCCACCTTCACAGCACACTACTCTTCACTTTATACTTCTACGGCAGAGGAAAACACCTCATACGCTGACTACCTTAACGAGGTGGCATTGTGCTGGCTCAGCGATGGGGACAGGGAGTTTCTTACGGCTCCTTTCGAGCTAGACGAGGTTCGTGAGGCCATCATGTCCCTTCGGAATGGCAAGGCGCCGGGGCTCGATGGCTTACCGGCCGAATTTTATAAAACCTACGTCTGCATAATGGCACCGGTGCTCCGCGAGGTCTTCACGGAATCCCTAGCCGATGGGATACTTCCCCGCTCTATGCGTGAGGTGGTCATCACCTCCCTTCTGAAACCGGATAAAAACCCCGCCACCTGTGATTCATACCGGCCACTATCCCTCCTAAACTGCGATGTCAAGATTCTAGCCAAGGTCTTAGCCACCCGACTGTCGCTGCTCATGTCCAGGCTTGTCCTACCTGATCAGTCTGGCTTTGTGGCGGGAAGGTCTACGTCCCATAATCTTCGCACCCTCTTTGCCTTGCTTCGCACGGTTCACCCCGACATCCCTGTCGCAGCCGTGTTCCTGGATGCCACTAAGGCATTCGACTCGATCGAATGGCCTTACCTGTTTTCGGTTCTAGCCAGCATGGGTTTCCCCAAATTATTTCTCTCTTGGGTTCGACTTTTGTATACGGACCCCACTGCGAGGGTGCTAATCAATGGCCGCCTGTCACAACCCATTGCACTTACTAGAGGCACCCGGCAGGGATGCCCGCTCTCTCCCCTACTTTTTGCCATCGCGGTCGAACCGCTCGCCTGTCGTTTACGGCAGCTACACCGAGAAGGGGCAGTGCAATGTCTGCAGCGGCAAATAGATGTGTCCCTATATGCCGATGATATCACATTATACGTTAAACATCCCGAGACACATCTCAATCCCCTGCTTCGAGAATTCATAATGTTCGGAGGGGTATCGGGTGTCCACATCAATTGGGCAAAGTCGCAGTTTTTTCCCCTCACGGATGCAGTGCATGTCTTCCCTCTTGATTACCCACTAGAGTGGTGTAGCGATGATCTTAAATATTTGGGGATTCGCATATCTCGCGATAGAGAGGAGACGATACGTGCCAATTATGGAGTAGCCATGACCAAGCTCACTGCTTCAGTGGACAGGTGGATCACGTTGCCGCTCTCCATGGCGGGTAGAGCCTCACTCATTAAAATGGTGATCTTACCTCGCTTCCTGTATCTTTTCCTTAATATCCCCTATTACCCTGGCGCTTTTTTCTTCAGGACGCTCCGCACGGAGCTGCGCAGGCTTTTCTGGGGTGGCAAATCCCCCCGCTTAAAATGGTCGACGCTGACCCTTCCCTACGATAGAGGTGGCTTTGACGTCCCTGATTTTGAAACTTACTACCAATGTGCACAGGCACACTTTGCCTACCATTGGATGGCTCCAACTCCTTTCATGCCGCACATAGCGGTAGAGGACTGGATCGTACACCCTATACCACTCAACGGTCTGCTGCACTGTCCCGAGACGTCCGTCACCACCGCGAACACCTCAGTTTCCTGCACATTAGACGCATGGCGTCGCATTGCTAGACACCTGTCATGCCCGTTACCCTACTCTCCTAAATTACCACTTTCTTACCACCCACAACTATCTCTCTTGTCGGAACGAGGTTTCCGTCAACTATGTGATAAATTACTCATCGCCTGTTGGGGCGACCTGTTCCATGAGAGTAGTTTCAAGACTAAGGAACTGTTCTTTAAAGCACAAGCGTACACCTCCCTCGAACTCTTTTACTACATTCGGCTACGTGCGGGGATGCGGGACATCTTACCTGATTATCCCAATGAACCTGAGACCCTAGCGCCACTGCACTTCCTGCTGGGATCACAAGACGGGTCCCACTTGGTCTCTGGCCTTTACCGCCAAATTCGCAATGCTGCTCCGGAGCCGGTCTCTAGTGCTCGGTTGCGCTGGTCTGCTGAACTCGCCATCGACATCAGCGATGAGCAGTGGAAATACTGTTGCACGCTCACCTCTCGCGTCTCTGCTAGCAGCAGATTGAAAATTATTCACTACAAATTCCTTCAGCGGATATACTATACTCCGACTCGGAAATATAGATTCGGTTTGGCTGACAGCGTCCGCTGTGAACGCTGCCGTGCTGACCATGCTGATTTCCTGAACTTGGCATGGGACTGTCCTCAGGTTGCTCATTACTGGCAGCTGGTTGTAGAGGCTATTGCGGAGATGGTGGGTGAGGCGGTGCCCGCAGACCCCTTGGTCGCCATACTCGGATACACGATGCAATTGCCTAAAGGGTGCCAGAAATTTATTGACACCGCCTTGCTCTTAGCCAAGCGACGTGTTGCTTGCCGCTGGGGCAGAGGAAGAGCGCCCAAGTTTAAGGACTGGCTTACAGATTTGACATATTGCCAAGACCAACACACCACTTTTGCCGAATTGATACCCCTCTCTTGCAGGCCCAGAGATATTTGGGAACCACTAATGCACTACCTGCTCACGCGCCCGGATGACGATGCACGATCGGGCGACCTGCCTCCCCCTCCTCAACGTGCTGGCATCCCTCCCGGATCGCAGCCCATTGATACCTCCTGCGACATCTGACTCTCCTCAGCCCCACACGCTCTCATGCCCTGCAACGTCCTGAATGAATTAGGCCGCCCTGTCTTGGCCTGACCCACCCCCCCCTCTTCTTTGGGCATGAATGTTCTTTTTTCTGCATCCACAGCACGCTTCACACTCCTGCTGGGTGACACCCCGTTTTATTTTCTGCATCTATAGGACACACCTTTGCAGACTCCTGCCACACTGGAATAGCAGTCCTGGACATCAGCTCCGCCATGGGCTGCGGCCTGCCTGACCTACCTTGCTGCACCACTCTTCATTTGCACTTTAGTACAGTCACATACGGCCTCGTAGTTATTACCTGAGTTGGGAAGTTTTGGGTTCCTGTTTGGAAAAAAAAATAAAGGAGAGGGATTTCGTCTCTCGACTACAAAACCCTGTTCAACTGCTGCTCATCCTTGCTTGTCCTACTCCCCGGGCTGCAGAACCAGCATCATGTATGTTTTTCTATACGCCGCCGGGCCCCCGGGATGCCGGCTTCTGGGCTGTGTACTGTTCGTAACTCTTGCTGCCAGCCTCCGGGTTGTAGGCGGACCAAGCTGTGTACCATACTCTGTTTACTCCAATAAAGCAGGTTGAACCCCCCAAAAAAAAAAAAAAAAATGACCTGCATGATAGCAGGACACACCGTCCTTGAAACCTGTTTAAGAGCTGCAGGAGGCGCAGCATCCAGGGGTGAACCCGATTTGAGGCCATCAAGGAGTCTTTCCACAGTGGCCAGGTCGAGTGGTGGAAAGGCGTCAAGACTTTCGGAGGCATCAAAAGGAACCTCTTCTAGAATCCCAGCCAAGCTTTCCGTAGGGCCAGAAGCCTGTCCGGATGACTCAAAGCCCGCATAGATGTCAGACACCTTGGCAGCAAAAAAAGCGGCCAAATGGTCACATCTTTTCTGGGGGTCGGGGGAGGCCATAGTGGCCAAGGGGTGGGTGACCAGGGCTTGGAATATTTTAGAGATTTCTCTTGGCCTGTTGGCTGCTGCCGTAATTTTGACCTGAAAATACGCCGATTGAGCAATTTCTAGTTGTTTTTTATATGCCCTTAGCTCTAACCTATATTCATTTTTGGAGGAAGTTGCAAAATCTTTCCTCCACTTCCTCTCCGCTCTTTTACAGCTCTGTTTTTGCTCCTTGAGTTCCCTAGAGTACCAAGGTTGTTTGTTGGGGCCAGTCCTGTGTTGAACCACTTTTTTTGGGAGAGTGGCATCTAATGTTGAGGTAAGCCACTCATTGAAGGCCTCGTTGGCGACACCGGGGTTATCGTGAGGGGCCGAGGGGGGACCTCGACAAGGCAGCCTCCCAGTCCTCCACTGAAAGCCTCGACCAAGTTCGGGTGACTTTATTTGATAGACTAGCTATAGGAAGATTTTGGTCTCTAGGAGCCCAGACAAAAGGGAGCAGGGCATGATCTGACCATGGGACAAAACTAGGATGGTCATACCTAATGTTGCTAAGGTTGGTGAAAAAATGATCTAATGAGTCCCCTGCAATATGTGTATGGCCAGTCACAATTTGCTCCAGGTGCACTACTCCCAAAGTGTCCAGCAGACACTGCGAAGCAGCGTCATCCACCTCATCAGGATGTATATTGAGGTCGCCCAGGATTGAAAAACTGGGTGAGCTACAAATGGAAACTGAAATCTTGTCCAGTAGATTGTTACAAAAGCCGCGGTGGTCGCCCGGCGGCCTGTAGACCAAGATGCCTGACATAGTACAGGAGGGAGAGAAAGCCATTGAAAAGCCCAGGCTCTCGCAATCCAGAAGTGGACTCTCAGATGTTCTACATATAACAGAGTTTTTAAAGATTATGGCCACTCCTCCTCCACAACCGATTTGGCGGTCCTGCCTAATAATTGAGTAGCTAGGCGGTAGGGCCCTTACGACATCCGGATCTGATGCCTCAGTAAGCCACGTCTCTGTCAAAAACAGGGCATCTAGATCTCGTTCCTCCAAAAGCATGCAAATTTCCACTGCATGTCTCGGAGGGAGCGACAATTTAGTAATGCAAAAAAGTGATGTTTAGCGTTAACAACTGCAGGCCTTATCTGTTTGCAGAGTGGGCACGGAATCCCTACCTCCTCTGAAGGGGAACTGACAGGACAGCTGGTGATAGTGCTGCCTCTAATTGCCCTCAGCTTCTTCCCACTATAGCGTAGGGTATCCATAAGGGGAGGTGTCACCAATTAGTGCCCCTGGCCTCGACCTGGCCCGTCCTGGCACGGACGGGCACAGATGGGCTTTCCTTGGGTGCTCCTTCGGCGCGATGAGGCGCGTCCGCTGTCGCGTTCGCTGCGCGAAGAGAAGACCTACCAATTTATGGGCTTGAGTGCGAGACCGGCGCTTCCTGCCCCAACGACTGCAGCGTCAACCGGCCTCCTCCCAATATGGCCGCTCTGCCTAGCCGGCCATCCCCTACCCCGACCCCAATTCAGCTCCTAGATCGGCTGAAATGAGGGTAAACAAACTGACAAATGCGGCGTTAGTAAGTGTGGCAAAATCACGAAGTGCAATCAATTTTTAATAAAAATAAGCGGCGAGGTAAAATGTTTTTTAAAAATGTGAGCAAAGTGCAAGTAAATCGCTCTAGCTCCCGGCTTCCGCCTCAGGAGTGAAATACTGTCCCTAGGTCTGGACCATTACAACAAAACTTTTACAACGCAACATCCATTACAATGCATGCTATTACAACACATGCCATTACAACGTAAGTATTGGTAAGTATTTTAATTAATTTATATTAATTTAATTTTATTTTAATTAATGAAAATAATTATTTAAATTATTTATAATTTAAAAAAAATAATTTTAAGTATGGTAAGTATTTTAATTAATATTATTTTAATTTAATGTTAATTAATTAAAATAATTATTTAAATTATTTATAATTTAAAAACATAATTTAAATATAAATTATTTTAATTTAGTAATTTTAACCCCTACTCTATTCAAAACTTACCCTACTATTACACCCCAATGAGAGTTAGAATAGTAATTTTAACCCCTACACTATCCAACACTTACCTTACTATTACACCCCCCTGGAGTTAGAATAGTAATTTTAACCACTACACTATCCAACACTTACCTTACTATTACACCCCCCTGGAGTTAGAATAGTAATTTTAACCCCTACACTATCCAACACTTACCCTACTATTACACCCACCTGGAGTTAGAATAGTAATTTTAACCCCTACACTATCCAACACTTACCCTACTATTAGACCCCCCTGGAGTTAGAATAGTAATTTTAACCCCTACACTATCCAACACTTACCCTAATATTACACCCCCCTGGAGTTAGAATAGGAATTTAACCCCTACACTATCCAACACTTACCCTACTATTATACCCCCCTGGAGTTAGAATAGTAATTTTAACCAATACACTATCCAACACTTACCCTACTATTACACCCCCCTGGAGTTAGAATAGTAATTTTAACCCCTACACTATCCAACACTTGCCCTACTATTACACCCCCCAGGACTTAGAATAGAAATTAAAAATATATTAAATAAAATTAATAATTAAATTAAATTAATAAAAAAATATAATAAAATGAAAATAATATTAATACATTTAAATAATATATTAAATAAAATTAATAATCAATTTATATATATTTTGTAAAAATGTAAACTATTTTAAAATGATCTGAATATTAATACGCTGTAATGGTATGCGTTGTAATAGCATCTGGGATGTAATGGCATGCGTTGTAAAAGCATGCGTTGTAATGGATGTTGCGTTGTAAAAGTTTTGTTGTAATGGCATGCGTTGTGAATGTATGCGTTGTAACGTCATACATTCGTGCTGCAGTGTGCCAAGGGGATCAGGGACATGCTCCAGAGTCATTGTGGATGTGTACTGTGCTATGCTTAATTGTGCATGTGTGCCATTGTGTCCATCTCCCCCCGTCCCCCCAGTCCCTGGTCGTTACTCACTCTCTTGCTGTAGTGTCGGCTCCGATCAAGTCAAGTCAAGTCAAGTCAGAGAATTTATATAGCGCACTACATACCCAGAGGGTCTCAAGGCGCTAAGAAAGGGGAAGAGGATTACTTGTCAAATATCCACGTTTTAAGTAGCTTTCTGAATGCTAGGTGGTTCTGGGTAAGGCGAAGGTGAGCGGGGAGTGAGTTCCATGTTTTAGCAGCCAGGTATGAGAAGGATCTGCCTCCCATGGTGGTCTTGTTGATGCAAGGTACAGTGGCGAGGGCTTGGCTGGAAGAACGTAGTTGGCGGGAGGGGGTGTAGAAGGACAGTCGAGAGTTGAGGCATTCTGGTCCGATGTCGTAGAGTGATTTGTGTGCGTGGGTTAGCAGTCGGAAAGTGATCCTCTTATTGACGGGTAGCCAGTGGAGGTCTTTAAGGTGACCAGAGATGTGTTCGTTGCGTGGGATGTCTAATATGATCCTGGCTGAGGCGTTTTGGATTCGTTGGAGTTTCTTTTGGAGTTTAGCGGTAGTGCCTGCGTAGAGGGTGTTTCCGTAGCCCAGTCGGCTCGTGACCAGAGCATGGGTGACTGTTTTCCTTGTTTCGGTGGGGATCCAGCGAAATGTTTTTCTGAGCATGCGAAGAATGTTGAAGCAGGAAGAGGATACAGCGCTGACTTGTCTGTTCATTGAGAGTGAAGAATCAAGGATGACGCCTAGGTTCTGTGCGTGGTCTGTTGGGATGGGTGCTTTTCCAAGGGCTTCCGGCCACCAGGAGTCGTCCCATGCAGAGGGGGATGTACCTAAGATGAGGACTTCTGTTTTGTCTGAGTTCAGTTTCAGACGGCTTTGTTTCATCCATTCGGCAACTTCTTTCATTCCTTCGTGTAGGTTAGTTTTGGCGGTGCTGGGGTCATTGGTGAGAGAAAGGATTAGTTGAGTGTCATCCGCGTAAGAGATGATGTTGAGGTTGTGTTGGCGGGCGATGGCCGCGAGGGGGCTCATGTATACGTTGAAGAGGGTGGGGATGAGTGAGGATCCTTGTGGTACGCCACAGATGACTTCAGTGGCCTCGGACTTGAATGGTGGGAGGCGGACTCTCTGGGTTCTTCCGGTGAGGAACGAGGTGATCCATTCCAGTGCTTTTCCTTGGATTCCGATGTGATTGCGGCGTTGTAAAAGGGTGCTGTGGCAGACTGTGTCGAATGCTGCAGAGAGGTCGAGGAGGATGAGGGCGACTGTGTCTCCATTGTCCAGTAGAGTCCGAATGTCGTCTGTTGCTGCGATGAGGGCGGTCTCAGTGCTGTGTTTTGCTCGGAAACCAGATTGTGAGGAGTCGAGGGATTTGTTGGCTTCGAGGAAGGCGGCGAGCTGGTTGTTGACAGCTTTCTCGATGACTTTGGCCGGGAATGGAAGGAGCGAGATGGGGCGGTAATTTTTGAGTTCGGTGGTGTCCGCTGTGGGTTTTTTCAGAAGGGCGGTGAGTTCAGCGTGTTTCCAGTCTTCCGGGAAGGTGGCGGAGTTGAAGGAGCGTGTGATGACGTCTCGGAGGTGCGGTGCTATGACGGAGTCTGCTTTGTTGAAGATGTGGTGAGGACATGGGTCTGTGGGGGATCCTGAGTGGATGGAATTCATCAGACGGATTGTGTCCTCAGTGGAGATTGGGTTCCAGTCGTTAAGGGTGTTCACGGGGGGAGAATGTTCAGCAAATGGTAGGGTGGGTTGGTTTCCGGGTTGGTTGTCGAAGCTGTTGTGGATGTCTGCAATCTTGTTGTGGAAGAATGAGGCTAGGGAGTTGCAGAGGGCTTGAGAGGGGGTGATGTCGTTGGAGTTGGCCGAGGGATTGGAAAATTCCTTGACGATGTTGAAAAGTTCCTTGCTGTTGTGGGCGTTGTTGTCAAGTCGATCCTTGAATGCTGTTTTCTTGGCCTTTCGGATTAGTTGGTGGTGAGTGCGGGTGGCGTTTTTGAAGGCGTCCTTGGTGCTAGTGGTTGGGTCTTTTTTCCAGGCCTTTTTAAGGGAGCGGCAGAGTTTCTTGGACTTCTTAAGATCATCGTTGAACCATGAGGCCTTTTTGCTGCCAGGTTTGCTTTGACGTTTTTTCAGTGGTACTAAGGTGTCGGCGTTGTTGGATAACCATAGGGTGAGGTTGGCAGCGGCTTCTCATTCCAGCACCTCTTGACCTCTTCCATTTTCCTCCTCAGCACTCCGATTGTATTCACCTGGTCCATGATGGAGTGCCATATTCCATTTTTCGTCGCCAATGACACATTGGAGGTGACAAACAGTTGTTGAAGGTATTTTATAACCTCTATTATCAGGATCCTGTTTTCCTACAGACTGAACCGCGTCTTCATCTTCTTGTCATTGCCCTTCCCTGACCCTGGGCTTCCGGGAGGCTTGTGGGATTCTGGTTGTTCTCTGTTCCTGCTCCGGCTACCTCCATTGTGCTTCGTAGTTGTTATGTTTTTGTATGTGTTTTTTTCAGCTTTTACCGTGATTTTTCCCACCTGACGTGTGTGAATTGCAGGCCTGGCACAGCTTGACACTGTTTTTGTCTTTGCGGTTGCGCCCAACGCAAGTTTTTTCGCGTTCAGGTTTATATTTGTATCGCCGACCAGGTAATTTTATCGCGGACCTTTGACGCATTATCGGGACACTATTGTATGTTACCACTGTGTTGGGAATGTGACATTATCACATAGTTATTTTCCTGTGGTAGACGTCGTTATGAGAGATTGCTTTAACCTATTTTGGCGATGATTATCGCACGTTCTTGAGAATATCCCCCTTAGTATGAGAATTACTACTGGGACCAGAGAAGCAGTTGCTGCACTGTTTAGCAGATTTACAACGAAGAATTGCGGATGAGACCACAGAAGCAGGTAGCAGCACTGTGTAGAGAAGTTAGAATGAGGAATTACCGACAGGACCAGAGAAGCAGCTAGACCCAATGAATAACAGAAAATATCCCCCTTAGACCAGTAATCCAGCTGTTAAGACCTCGACCTCTGTCAGATAGTGGAAAAAAACTGAAATAAACAATTAGAGGCACAGAGAAGCAGGCCCAGTGATTATAATGTATTTGTTAATGAGGAGTTATCTGTGCTGAGCTTAAGAAACCTGTTTTACTTTATGACAAACACCCACAGTTTATATGCATCTGGGCCAGGGCTGGAGCCTCGTCACTTATAGCCGGTAGAGAGAGGTCTGGGATGCTGAGACCGGGGAGGGAGAAAAGAAGAGCACAGTCTAAAGAGGTGGGGGAGGGTAACAGGCAGGAGCAAGAAGAGGCAGTTGTGCTGAGTGCATTCGCAGGGGAGAGATGTAACAGCTGGGGGAGAGAGGCTGCAGGGAACATGGGGCTGTATGGCCTACGAGGCAGGGAGGACTTAAAGAAAGAAAGAGAGACAAAAACAAGGGGCCACAAGGGGGAGAGAGGCTGCAGGAAACATGGGGCTGTGGAACGGTAGGCAGGTGCGATTTGAGAAGACCGCAAGGGGCCATGTGGGTAAACAAATTTATTGTGCATGGTTAATCAAAACCATTACAATATTGCAAGTATTAAAAATAAGTTCAAACTGTTTTTAAAATAAAAAGTGCTGTTACATTCTGTAATGTCCTTAAACTTTGAAAGAAAAAGGAAAGAAAGAAAAGATAAGAAGCAAATATTGCTTAGTCAGTGTTCTTGGCCATTAATTGTGGTTCATGCCTTCTGTTTAGTGCCATTGGTCACAATTTGTTCGGTTTTCTGTATTAGAACGGTCACCTTCTGTAAAAATCTGGTGGCCCTGCAAGCTGTCTGCAACTGGTCACTGTTCAGTGCTAACATGACTGCGGGCCGACATGATCTGATTTGGGATAAATGAAATATATACAATAAGTAATGACGTCTCAGGTTGACCAAAGATGGACAGATGCACAGTATATGAGTCAATGTTTCATCTGATTGGCCACAGAGTCTACAGAGTGATGTCGGCCATGTAGCAGCCTGGGGAGGGGGGGGCTGCAGGGGCTGGAGGGATTTGAAGAGAGAACGGGAGAGGATGGCAAGGGGCCGTGATGGGCAGCGTAGGCCACAAGACGGAGGGCAAGTTGATGTGGAGGTTGACTGGCTGAGGGAAACAAAAACACACAAAAGGAGAGCCTGCAAATGAGACATCAAACATTGAAGAAGTGGAAGCGAGGGTGGGGGTTACTATGTTAGTATGTTAGAGATTAAAGACGAGAGAAGCCAGTTGGTATATTGAGACAGGGACTAAACACGTTTTAAACTACAGAGATTAAGTGAAACACAAGAGGCGGTATGTGCGTACCTCCAGACATGTGTAAAAATTGGCTTAATGATTTATGTGTTTTAGATAAAGATGGCGTGGAGGGACAGGCTGTTGAATCAACTGTGACATAAATGAGCAAACCTTATAGTTTATTCAGCAGCTGAAGATTGATATATATTTTTGCGTTACTGCTTTAAATCTGCGGGTTTTGGCGATTAGAGGGCTTTTTGATAAATTTAAAATACTTCATCAAGATCAGTGTTGTGTCTGCTTTAAAGATTCCACTTCCACAGTGCTCAACATAATAGCAGAAAAAGCAGCGTGGCTACACACACTAACAAATACAAGTAAAAATAATGGTAAAAATACAATGGAGTATGCATACAAGGAAAAAGCAAGTACGTAAAGCGACACAATGTGCATCATGCTTTAGACTTAATCCGGTCTTACCACAATGTTTTCACTCGCACCATTTGTGTTGGAGGGCCGAAGCAGCGACAGGCATGACCTCTCTATAAAGACAAGCATTGGCATAGCCAATAGGTCTTGCCTTTGGGACCTTATAAGTGTTTAGTTTGCCAGCACAATATCCTTGGTGCGACAACATTAACCCGTTGGATGCGTCGGACGTTACGGTGGGCGTGTGCGGAGGACCGCCGGGGGCCGTCCGAACCACGCCCACCTTTTATTTTGCCCGCATCGCAGCGAAATTTCCGCCGCGGTTAAAGGGTTAACTGTTCCATGGCTAAACACTTATAAGGTCCTAAAGACGAGACCTATTGGTTATGCCAATGCTTGTTTTTTTAGTACTTGTGTCCTGATTATAGCCAGATCGAACAACAAAGAATAACTGAGTGTCAAAATGTCGTTCTCATGTGACCAGTTTGCTTGTTCGTTTTAAAAAACTGAAACCTGGTCACTAGTGGAAGTAAATATTTACTCACACAATAAGATTGCATTTATAACATTTCTAAACAATACTCCATCATGATGTGGAGCACGGGTAGTGTCATGTATACTTGTGAAAGCGTCCCAGAATGTAAAGAGCTGTTCGGTAAAATATTTTTTTTTTAAACAAAACACCCACATGGACCAGCTAAAAGCACCTTCGGGGAAATTAACAGGACTAGTTTGCATTTGGCAAAACAGAAACCCCTTAGGACCTGGATCCCCCAGCATGCTCACCGCTCCCTCCTGATAACTTGTCCACCCACATTCAAATCATCAACAGAGATTCTTGTGGGTGTAAAACGGCCATGTTTAATATTTGACATTTCATAAACATGACAAGGCATTTCAAATTCATTATTTACAGTTATCAACACAACTTTATTATTGACTTTCAAGATCTTCATCAGCAAGATGCTAATCCTCCAGCACTAAGGGGCCTTCCAGCTCGCATCTTCCATGCAGAGGATCCACGCAAGGCGCAACCCACCTGTGCCCATAAGGAATGGGCCTCAAACCTCTGATCCTTGTCCACCCTCTCCAGGGGCCCACCCTCAGACCACCAGGCTGACCAGGGACCCCGGAGGCTCGTAACCTGTCGCCCTAGCCTCCCCAGCCAGGGCCATATTTTTCAGCGGAGAGCTTACCGTCTCCCCCCCTCAGTGCTGGCCTAGGGAGTACGCAAGGCGGACTCCCGTCCATTCCGTCAGTCAATTTTACTGCTCCAAAGGTCTTTCTACCACAACACGCCCCTCCAATCTACTGAGCTACAGGGACGGGTGGGTGGGAGTTAAAACTTAAGACTGCAGGAACAAGGGAGAAGCTTCTGGGAGCCAACCGGTCGGAGCCGCAGAGGAAAAAGAGACCGGGATCCCTGACCCAGGAACCTAAATAGGTCCCCAGTCTCCGCCCTCTACCCACCAGAAGTGCGTCACCTCTTGACCCGGCAGAGCTATGCTGCCAGTCGCCCTGTGGGGATGACCGGCCGCCACAAGACTAGACGAGGTAGGGGGGGGCCAGGGGGCCAGGTCCTAAGAGCACGCTTCACGATGCTCGCGCTTGGCATAGGACCTGGATCCCCCAGCATGCTCCCCGCTCCCTCCTGATAACTTGTCCACCCACATTCAAATCATCGACAGAGATTCTTGTGGGTGTAAAATGGCCATGTTTAATATGTGATATTTCATAAACATGACAAGGCATTTCAAATTCATTATTTACAGTTATCAACACAACTTTATTATTGACTTTCAAGATCTTCATCAGCAAGATTCTAATCCTCCAGCACTAAGGGGCCTTCCAGCTTGGTTCTTCCATGCAGAGGATCCACGCAAGGCGCAACCCACCTGCGCCCATAAGGAATGGGCCCCAAACCTCTGATCCTTGTCCGCCCTCTCCAGAGACCCACCCTCAGACCACCAGGCTGACCAGGGACCCAGGAGGCTCGTAACCTGTCGCCCTAGCCTCCCCAGCCGGGGCCATATTTTTCAGCGGAGAGCTTACCGTCTCCCCCCTCAGTGCTGGCCTAGGGAGTACGCAAGGCAGACTCCCGTCCATTCCGTCGGTCAATTTTACTTTTCCAAAGGGCTTTCTACCGCCACAAAGGTGACCCGGGCCCACATGTCCGACACCTTCCCCACCTGCGCTCAGAATGAAAGACCAGAATCCTCTAATCCAGGCCTCCATACCACTGTCTGGTAACTGCACTCTATCCTTGTGGTACTTCCAGTTACCGGAGACCCTTCTGTGTGGAATGTGACACAAGCGGCCCTTCACTGAGCACGACCTGGCCCATCTCACAATGGCAGATAACTGCACTCTATCCTTGTGGTACTTCCACTTACCGGAGACCCTTCTGTGTGGAATGTGACACCTGCGGCCCTTCACTGAGCACGACCTGGCCAATTCCCCCTTGTGCTGTCTCATCGAGATATTCCAGGCTCTTGCCAGCCCTCCGGGGCCGCCAGTCTCGCCACCGAAACTCCGTCCCATTCAAGCCTACCGGCTTCACCACTCGCCGCTGCCATAGTCGCATCGTAGCGTGACGCACGAACGAGTGTCCCAGTACCCACACCACCTTTGTGGGCATTCTACTGATCAGCAGAGAAATAGAAAAGTCAAGCATGGTCCTTGGAAAATCATCAACATTCTTGTCACCACCATTCCGGCCGAATGTGTCTCTTATAACTGTGCAGTCCCAGTCCCTCTAATGCTAAACCAAAACCGCTTCCAATGGTACTGCACCCAACAGTCACCCAGATCATGTAAAACCCGGGCCTGTTGGGCGCCTGGCCAAGTATGACCGCTTTCGGGCCACCGGGCACGGTAGGGCACTCAGGACCCCCCATTGACTGCGGGGGCTATATTGTGTAGCCCAAGCATAGGGAATGTACTGCTATAGTCGCAATACTGGTTCTAAAGTACAATGAATGTATATACGAACCGTATTCCAAAGTAATACTGAAAGCATTATATGGTTTCCAAGCCATCTGTTGCTTAAAATTTAAATACATACCCTGATAAAAGATGGCCAAAAGTACTCCACCATAGCCTCTAATATACGCCTACCCTGGTGAACCTAACCTAAGTCTAGTATGAGGGAAGGAGTAAGTGAGGAGTAGCTTAGTTAAAGTAAATCTCTGCCAAGAGTCTATCCCAGGATTCTCTACGGGTTTAATCCACTCTGTACTTTGGTTTAGTAGGAGGGAGGTCCTGTATCTCCCTTTCAGAGCTTGAATTACTAAGCCACCCGCAAAGGTGGACCGGAAACACCGGAGCTGGATTTCTTGGCCTGAGAAAAGACAGCATCACTCAATCTGTCAACTGGCGGGTCGGCTACCGCTGAAGGCAGGTTTCTCTAAGAAACTATCGTTGATTCTTGCAGCTGAGTGGAAGCCACCATGCCGTATTTGGTTTGCATCGGCACAGCACGAATAAGGTAATGGTTTCTATGTCTATCTAAGGTAATGATACTTTATATCTACATAAGGGCCGGAATCGAGAAATTACGACGGGGTACTAAGATCAGTTACAACACTAGTGCGTTCACATCCTGAGAGCCCCTTCGCCGGGGTGAGCGGACCTCGGTCCCCCTTCAAAACATCCTGGGTCGTGGCGAACTGCCTACAACTGTAAACTAGAACTGAGGCTGAAATAATTCAATTGGCGGGAAGGAGGTCTACACTTTCCATAATGCATTAGATTGTTAAATGACACCCTGCATTAGATGATGGTGTCCTTGATGAGAGGGAATCATATGATAGCTTCTTAGCTATGGTGCCCTGGAAGAGGAAGGAAAGCGCTCAGGGGGCTCGCATCAGACCTATTATACTTTAGGGGAACCCTCCACGGCTCTTACCATGACTCCCCATTAGGGGAACCCACTAAGGCTCTTACCATCTTATGGTCACCCACTATGGCTCTTACCATGACTCCATCTTGGGGTCACCCACTCTGGCTCTTACCCTGACTCCTTCCTTAGAGTCGGGCATGCGATGCAGATGCAGCACTGTAGTGAGGCCCGTGAGATCGAACTAATGTAAAAACTCCCCACAGTCATAAGGTTGAGCATGCATTGACATGAACTCACTGCTATTTTTGCATACGAGAATATAGAGTATTTAATTGCACAACATACAATTTAATTCTAAGCTTGCCCCCCTTCTAAACATCCTGAGTCGGGCCGACTGCAAGCCCAGCAACTGTCAATCCATCACAACTCTCTCCCACTGGCTGGAAACAGAGACCAAAACCACATGAGAGCTGGGCCACACCCTAGTGCAGCAAGTGCACCGTCAAACTAGCGGTAGGAATTCCAGACAGGCCTCAGGCATTCGATGCCGACCAGATGGACGAAGCAATACACTCCACCCAATTCCAATTAAATGACGAAAGGGCACGCGGCCGACCGACATTCAAAGGGTGAGCTCCAGGCATCGTTCGAACAAACCTGCTGCCCATAAGGCCCCACTCTACTACAGCCTGTCAACTGTCTCTCCGCACTGCCACAGGCACCCCCGGCGACATTCGGAAGGTGAGATCCAGCAACCGTTTGAACCCAAATCCGCTGCCCACGAGGCGCCATAGTAAGCAACATCCCCTCGCAACACTGCGTGTCTCGACGAGCCAGTGAACACTGATAACCTCAGGCGCGGTGCAAGCGACTCGAAAACCAAGCACACCTCATGTGCGCAGACTTCGCGAAACCTCCCTGTGTCCGTGACCTTGCACACTTTGCCCCTCCTGACCAGCGTGGCCCAATTGCACTCGCAAATACTCACAGGTGAGGGTCAAACCTCCCAACGGCCTTGTACTCGTCAACACACCCTGTGGCCCTGCAGCACTTGTGGCCACACCCCATGGTCCACTCCAATCAGCAACACACTGGCACATGCGGGCTCGCTGTACAATCACCCCCCGTAGCCTCGTTGTACTAGTAAACCCTCACCTTGGGGCCACTGAGAAACAGACAATGTGGTCTCTTCGTACCCGTGAACACGTACATCCTGATTTGATAGCCATCCACGGTATGCATACTTTGCCCACCGAACACAATCGAACAGGCCGCATTGACCTTCAATTCAGGGTGCAGCTTCATTTTTGTGCATCAGAAGCCCGAGGGGGTAGCTGCACCACAATTACTGCTGCACTCCCCCGCTCAGAGAGGAGGGCATCTCCCCCCCTGCACCTGGGCCCACGACACCATAGCCATACCAATGCCTCTAGTCACGCAAAACAGCGCTAGAGTTTGCCAAGTATTCAAACACATGAAACGAAGCACGCAAGACCCCTTTCCCCATCGAACATCACTATCCGTACACTCTGCTTGACCGATGAGACTCAAACAACACCCAACGAGGACAGCTCAACCACGTAAAGAGTTTCCATAGGGCATTCAAAGAAATAATTGTTCGAGCACACTTTAGTCCTGGGTCTGGGCACACAACTGTTGCAAACTTCTTAGATTTGACCATGAATGCACCCCTTCGAGGAAGCGGGGCACACCACCCTGGGACCTCACTCATTAATTACCAAGTGACAAATAGTCTCTCGTTGCACTAAAAAGGTGGTATACTACCCCCGAACATTGTCAAAGTTTCCACCAAGAAACGCCAGTGCATCTGCCTCACAGCCCACCCCAAAATATAAACATTTTTCAAATAGCAAAGCCGATATGTTTAAAGTGTGTCTAGGTGTGGCACCTCTACTTCACGAGAAATGCAATTGGAGCATGTCAGGATAGCAAAGTTAACAAACAAACAAGACTGGATCGTGACCGGAGAACTGGAAACTTCGGGAAGTTCTGAAGGGCGGTCACACTCACCCTGCATTGAGCGCATTTCATATTAATCCAAAACACACCCTAAGACCCGCGGGGTGTATTGCCCAGTCAACACAGTGAGTTAAAATTCACACTACACCGCAGCAATCCAGGCACCCTGCATTTTAGCCTGCAGACCTATTTCCTTATGTACTGCGAACCAGACATTGGCCCCCATCCAAACTGGAAACTTGGGGAAGTTCCGAAGGGCGGCCACGCTCACACTGCATTGCGCATTTCCTATTAATCCAAAACTCACCCTAAGACACGCGTGAGGCATTGCCCAGTCAACACCGTGAGTTAAAATTTAACACTACACCCCAGCAATCCCGGCACCCTGTTTTTTTGCCTGCAGACATATTTTCCCATGTACAGCGAACCAGACATGGCCCCCATCCAAACACTTTTAGCACCCCAACTTGTCCCCCCCAAAGTGAGGCCCCGGCGATCACAACATTTACCACTGCAGACAACACAAGGCGCCATTCCAAGCATGTATTCGAAGCCCGGGGCAGACCCAACTTGCAGGAACAACTCAGACACCTAGCCCCCAGTACTTCACCATGTCTGCACCCGATGCGCCCCCAACACACGACGCGGGACTCCACAGGCAGCCGTGGGCCACAAGAGGCACCTTAAGCCTATCGGCCTCCCACGAACAGCCACTCACTGCCTCTCACAGCTGCCCACAGATCCCCGAGACACCTGACACTCCACCTACCGATCCTGCTCTCGATACATAGGTGCTGCCGCTCTCCGTTGCCACATGGTACGACCTCGCGGTCCAACATCGCGCCCCTCACGCTGGCCGCCGCGCGGTCCGATATCGTAGCTCCGGACCAGAATGCAGTAGTTAAGCCAAAGTTAAAAACCGCCAAAGTTAAAACTTAAGACGGCAGGAACAAGGGAGAAGCTTCTGGGAGCCAACCAGTCGGAGCCGCAGAGGAAAAAGAGACCGGGATCCCTGACCCAGGAACTTAAATAGGTCCCCAGTCCCCGCCCTCTACCCACCTCGAAGTGCGTCACCTCTTGACCCAGCAGAGCTATGCGGCCGATCGCCCTGTGGGGCTGACCGGCCGCCACAAGACTAGGCGAGGTAGGGGGGGGCCGGGGGGCCAGGTCCTAAGAGTGCGCTTCACGATGCTCGCGCTTGGCATAGTAGCAGCGCCAAGGGCAAGTGCTGGCATGTAGCAAGCATCACTTCACATTGTATTATAGCGCGTTTTAACTACAAGTAGGAGAATGGAAAAAGACAAGGGACATAACATACCTTCCACGTCAGAAAGGAATCGATTTAAAAATTGGATGTGGTTTGTTATCATCAAAGGAGGCGCTAAAGGTAAAGTGCAGGCGTTATAAAGGCTCGGCCTCACACGGTCCCATTTAACTGCTCCAAACAAAGCATCTTTCACTTCAAAATGCAATATAGGGACTAAGAAAAAAATCTGCCACACAGACTCCTCCTAACTGAGCTTCAGTTTCAAACAAAAGAACATTAAAAGTACGTCATGCAACTGAAATAATTAGAAACGCGTACAACGCGCTCCAGTGCCTCGTCAAGGGATAGTACTTTTTGAGCTATATGAATCCAATTTCAAAACAGCCAAATAGATTAGACATACGCATCACTTTAGTAAGATTACAAAATGAGGGTAAAATGGTCATACTACACAAATCTGGCGTAAAACTATTTTAAAACTAAAATCCCATCTCTAAGACTGGTTTCTTTGAGGAACTTAAAGCGGGAACACGAGGAGAAGAGAAACCCTTGCTTTTACACTGAGACCTTAGGGAAGCCCACTCAGTGCTGTAATGAAACTAAACAACCCACCCTCCCCTACCCCACTCCCTGAAAGATACATAGAGGCCAGGGCCCCCCTCTGGACTTAATCGAGATCTCTCCGGTCAGGGTACCCTATACAAGATGAAAACAAGCACCGTATTTACCCTTGCTAAAGAAAAAAAATCGGGCGCCGTGCTATTACAACATATAGCATGGTGCCCGTGCCTAGGAAAGTTATGCGCATAGTAGCCCGTGAAGAGCGCCATGCTGATTTAAAACAAATATAAATAATGCAGGAAAAGCGTTAGCCTTGATAAAGGAAGACAAACAAAACAAACAATATGCGGTAATTCACACAGCAATATAACCAATAGCTGCAGTGGTCTGACCTCATGATGTATGTTTTCATGGGTGATAAGTGACATTTAAACAGACTAAAGGCTGAAGCGGACTGTGCTGAAATATCTCCACGCACTGTCTACGTATGCATTGTTGTTTCAATTTATTTTTATTCCAAGAGCCTGCGTAGCCAAAGGCGTCAGGCCAGGCCTAAAAAGTACAATCGTAACCAAATACAATACATAAGCTTACAAATGTGTACACAATTACAGCTGGCAAAACAATATACCATCCTCTGCCAAGGGGGCCCAACAAGAATTTTATCGGCGAAAGGTTCTACTTAAAGTTTATAAGAGGACACAATTAAGGATGCCAAAACCTGCCTACAATACAGTAAATGAGATTCATTACAACAAAATACCAGGATTTTATCACAATGTAATATCTATCAGCCCTTCAAAGCATCTGATGCTTGAACATATGGTTTGACAATAAATATGCCCGCTCTCGTGCAACTGTCTTAACTTTTCATTATCAACATGTAAGAGCCATGGATCTGACATAACTGCCCAATGAACCAACAGGGAATATAACCTTTATCATCGTTACTGTAACCAACACAGGCCTAAAATAGTCCATGAGGAGACGAATGCCCGAGGGCCGGGGCACTCCGTGGTCATTGAGGATAAGCGCATCGCACGTTTGATCATCTGTGCTGGTCTCTGCCAGCTGGAAGGCTCCTCCAACGGGAGGTTCAATGAGGCAGATACTTGAAAAGCAAACAGGCAGTAACAGCAACGCACTGTGACTTAAAAGCGGTGCTTCAGTTTACTGGGACATTTTAATCACCAACTGCGCAGCCCTACGGCCGAGAGAAATGTGGTGACGTGACGCAGTGTGTGTGGATGACGGCTGCAAATATTTAACAGAGAAAGAAGGATGGACTAGCACTTGGATGCCAGGAGAAACAAATTTGGGGCTGCTGGGGTATCGAGTCGGAAGAGTGTGGGGACTGAGAAGGAAGAGAAAGCCGGGGAGGTGGAGAGTGAGGTAAAAAACTGTTGGCGTGGCCCTGTAAGTGTAAGCGCACACACAACGGCGAAAGTGAAAGCAGGCTGGCGAGTGGCAAATAGAAGCTGTGCACATCGCACGTGCTAGCAAGCTGGTGGCCGGCCTGGATAAGCACTTCAAAAAGGCCCTTACTAAATTTATCGCAAGAGTAGCGCATGCACTGACTCTAGCAAAACCTAAACAAGCATTTACAATGCAACGGTCTCGCCTTTGCAAAAGTTAGAGCTATTGGCATTGTAGATGACAATTTTTTTTTATTTATGTGTTGGTTTTGAAAAAAGATAAATAAATGGCATTGTCAGTTACAATGCCAATACCTTAATCTCTCGCAAATGCCACACACAAACACACAGACCCATACAGAGCTCTACCCACAGAGCCACACACACACAGAGCGCCACACACACAGAGCGCCCCACACACACACAGAGCCCCACACACACACACACAGAGCCCCACACACACACAGAGCCCCCCACACACACAGAGCCCCACACACACACACACACAGCCACACAGCGCCCACACACACAGCCACACAGAGCCCAACACACACACACACAGAGCCCAACACACACAGAGCCCCACACACACACAGAGCCCCACACACACACAGAGACCCCCACACACACACAGCCACACAGCGCCCACACACACAGCCACACAGAGCCCAACACACAAACACAGAGCCCAACACACACAGAGCCCAACACACACACAGAGCCCAACACACACACAGAGCCCAACACACACAGAGCCCAACACACACAGAGCCCAACACAGACACACACACACAGAGCCCAGACAGAGATCTTTGTGCGCACAGCCAGTCACTGGACTGCATAGTCATATGCAAAAAAACATAATTACCTCAAAGATGCAAGTTCTCAAAAGTGTAGGCAGTATTTACATATATATGGCCACTCCAGGTGTGAGAATCACAAGGCCAAGAGAGTAACCCTTGGGCTTAACCAAATATTTTATGGAAAACACCAAGTGCATCTAAAGTGCAAGTCACGATGAAGTTATAAATAGAAAATATTCCTTTCTAGATTGCACCTTTTCCAGATCCAATAGAACTCCAGTGATTACATCTGACCTTGGCAAGCTGGTGCTATGGTTATTTTTTAAATCTTTTTTTTTACTGCCTTGATAGTCCAGAAAAATAAAAAGATGAAAAAAAAGAAAATATACCGCAAGCTAAACAGGTGACCGTACAATTGCAACAACAAAATTATATTAAACAAATGTACCTGTAGGAGAGTAGGGTCTGCTATCCTATGGTCACCCCAATTTTTGCTTTTTGCTTCACTGGTTTTCGACTTAATGTGGCTGTGGGCCTGCAAATCAGACCCACAGCCTGCTGTTCTCTCTCTAAATTCACAGACATGTACTATAGGTACATAACCAAATTAGTACTGGACACCTTGTCAGCTCCTATACAGTGTACCATAGGTGCCAAGGGCATAGGTGCATCCAAGGCCTACCAGGGGCTGCAGCATAGCTTTTGCCACCCCTGGCTGGTTCTTAAATTGACACAACTGGCTGATCACTCAGCTGGGGCAAGTTGGTGTAATCACCCCTTGCTTAGATATAGTATACCTATATCTAAACCTATATCTGGACACATATAAATCTATAAGTCACTCTTATGGCAGGCCTTATCAATCCTGGAGGCAGAGTGCTTGGTTTTATGTGAGATGGTGCTCAAGCATGAGCTGAGCCTGTCTGCAGCTGTCGGGAACAACTCCCCTAGCTGTCCGGGATAATGCCATACCATATACTCTTAAGTGCATTATAATCCATTGCAGTTATGTGCTAACTTTGGTTTGGCTTTATCAAAACACGTTGTGTAAGGTGTCATACGATTTGGAATACTATCCCCTCGATAGTCCTGTCAACAGGGATAGCATTCCACCCTTCTAGAGGGAGAAGACATGTTACTTTACTAAAATGCGGTTAATCCTAACCAGAGCCTCAGCATCACAAAATGGATGCTGCTGCCACCGACACAAGTCTGACCTCCTGTTGCTGACCGAAACTTGGCAGAGGAGGCCTGGACAAAGGGTTTCCTGTCGCGGGGAGGTGCTACACCACCCCAGACAGGAGATAGTGTATTGGGGCAGGGAGGGCTGAAAGAAACTAGACAGTGCCTGGGGCGCACAAGGCTTCCCCTTGCATAATCCGGTCAAACCGGTTCTGGGGCACACCAGCCCCAGCCCCAGTCCCAGCGCAACCCTGAAAAAAGGGAAAGGGGTGTAACCACCCCCTTCCTGGGTCCCACCCATAGGAGGGACCTAACAGGTAATCCAGCCCCCAAGATTGGTATAAGAATGGGAGCAGTGCCAACGCACTCAGATTATCCTGACTGAAACTTATGAAACAAAACTCTGGACCCTTCGACAACCTACTCGACGTAGAAGACTGAAGAATCTCCCTTGTGGTCAAGGAGTGACCACCCTGTGCAAACAGGCACCATCCAGTACCTCGACGTTTGCTTTGTTGCAGTTCCAGCTGGAACTTGAGCGACAGAGGTCGACAAGACCCAGCGTGCCTGCCTTCTAACAGCCCGATCCACAGTCCCTGCAGAGCTGAGACCCGTGGAGGCGAGCTGAAGCGTGGAGCCGGCCATCTTGGAAAGACCAAGAGGCGCTTACCGTGCAGCATCCAAGGCCCCCTCGAAGCTGTGCATTGGGGTTTGAGAAGCCCCAGCCCTGAGCCACTCTTGCACCGAAGCTCAACCCTCTACACTCACCGAGTGCTGCGTGGGGCCCTTCTGCATCTTTTGGCTCAACACGTTGGTCCGGTCGCTTGCCCGTTGGCTAGCGGCCCCAGTACCGATGAACTTTGAAATCTAACTTGTGAGTCTGGTTGCTCCAGACTTGCCCTCGCCACCCGCTCTGACCCTCCTGATCCGAGTATTAAGCGATCTTCGAATCCGGCGTGGGATGCGCTTGCCAAGGGTTGTTTGCTCCAATACAGAAGCCGACACCGCCGACAGCGAGAGCCTTCGTGGGACAGCTCGTGATCCACTCCTGGACATCCTCGGTGCCCCAGAGTCCACGTGGCAGCGGAGACAAGCTTCACGATATCGACCTGATTGCGCCCGACATTGCCTGGTACCACCTGGTTCCACCCTGGTCACTGCTGAGTGACCCAGACTCTGTCCCCTCTGCTTCCAGATCATCTTTATCTTCGATCCACCCTTGGATCACACCGGACACTTCTCTTCATGACGCCTGCAGCATCTTCATCTTCAAGCACCAGCAACCTACGTGACGAAACCCGACACTACTTTGCACCCGTGCACCCGCTTCATGTGGGTGAGGTAACTCAGCAACACCAGTGCTCCTGTACAGGTACCCACCTCTAGTGTATATGTTTGAAGTTTCGTCCTTCTAGGTTAAGCGGAAGTCTCCTTTGACAGTAACTTTATAACTTTTACGCACCATTGACTTTACATTGGTGCATGTGTGTGCTTTAAGCGCTGCACCCGAATCCTGCGGGCTTTTCCCAACTTCAGCATTGCTAGTACCGACTGCTCCCAGCGATTCCCCAGGCCCTAGGCCTGACCACTGTTTGATTAGTGATACTTATACCACTTTTTTGATATATGGTTTGAGTGGCCCCTGGGCCTCATCAATATTTGTGCAACTTCTATATGTTTAACTGTGCTTTTGTTTAAACGCTTGTGCTTCTAGACTCATAAAGAGTATAGAGGATTATTCTAGTAATAAATACATATATTTTTATAATATATAACTTGTGTGGTGTCCTTTCATTTGATATTACAGGATTGTGATTGGTAAAACAGCTTGCTTAACACGACCTCTTGAGTTAAGCCTTTAAGGCTGCTTAGTCCATGCTACCCTTAGGATAGCTTGCCTATAAGGTTGACTTACAACCTGACACCATAAGGGATTGTTTGGACTGATACGAGGTGCCCCCAGAATTGGAGACATCATATATCAGGCCAACTTCTCACATTGGTGAGCAGTGGTGCGGATTTGAGCTTGCTGTTGTTTTACCATTGCAATCTTTTATCAAATTGAAAGATCACATCAAGTACCTTAGGTACATATAAACAAAGCTTAGCATATTTAAGTTCTACTGAACTTAGTAGTTGTAGATAAAAGGGCTTAGCACACCCTGCCTACAACTCACTAGCAAGGTACAGTAGGAAAACACTTAGTGTAGGTAAGTGCACCACTTACACCTCACTAGTAGTCATGGCTGGCACAGAGAGAGCTTCAGGCTCTCAGCCTGTGTTGGTTGACCTTACCAAGGCACCTTCCAGCTATGACACCCTCAGTCATAGGGACCTGAGTGCCTTGTGCACTTCAAGGGGGCTGAGAAAGGGTCACAACCCTACCATTCCTATCCTGATAGCCATCCTGGAGAAGGATGATCTTGAGAAAGCTAGTACAGCTCCCTTAGGGTCAGGAGATGGAGTGAACCCTCAGAGAATGAGAACACCCCCCAGACTTAGAAGATGTGGAGGTGGACCCTGAATCAGAAGAGGAAGAGTCAGATCAGGATCAGAGGGGTAACCAGGTACATGTGGGGAGGCTTAGCCAAACGAACTTGGACCTACTTGGAAATGGAGAGGGCCAGCACCTCCCCAGAGTACAAAGCAGAATTGTTCCAGGCAATAGAAGATTGAGATCTCCCTCCAGGGACTCTCACATTTCTAGTGCCTCAAGGGAATCTCAAAGGGGAATGCCTTCCCCCCAGAGAAGAGAGCATAAGGCCAGGATGAGGGCTGTCCTACTCCAGATAGAGAGGGATGAGGTAGCCTTGGCCCAAGCTAGACTTGCTTTGGCAAGGGAACAAAAGTTAAGTGGATTAGATTCCACTGGTGGCAGCATAATACCTAGAGCGAAAGACAGGTCCTATGATAATAGAAATCTGACAAAGATTGTGCCCCCCTACAAGGAAGGGGATGACATCCACAAATGGATGACTGCTCAGGAGAGAGCCTGCATGGTACAGCAGGTTCCTCAAGATCAGTGGGCTACAATTTTACGGTACTCCTTTTCTGAGAAAGGGAGGGATAGGCTCCTCACAGTTAGACCTGAGGATGCCAATAACTACTCTGTCCTGAAGAGTGCTCTTATTGAGGTGTTTGGCCTAACCACTGAGCAATACAGGTTGTTGTTCAGAGATACCCAAAAAGCTCAGACTCAGGACTGGACTGATTTTGTTGATTGTGCCACTAAGGCTCTGGAGGGTTGGCGGCAGGGAAGTAAAGTCTCAGACTATACAGGATTGTACAATCTTATAATGAGAGAGCAGATCCTTAATAACTGTCAGAACCAGCTGTTGCATCAATACCTTATTGACTCAGATCTGACCTCTCCCCAAGAATTGGGAAAGAAGGCAGACAAATGGGTCAGAACAAGAATTAAGCAGAAACCCCAGAACCATGGTGGTGACCAGAAGAAAACAGACCAGAAGGGTGGGGGTAAGAAAGATAAAGAAAAAGACCAGAAGTCTTCTTCAGGCCCACCCAATTCTAATAAGGAGGGTGGTTCCCAGCCAGAATGGTAACAAGAAGAAGAAGAATGATGGCCCAAAGAAACCTTGGTGCAATACGTGTAAGTCCACTTCCCACTGGGGGAGTGAATGCACCAAGACAAATCCAGTTCCAACCACTGCAGCTCCTAAAGCACCTGCACCCCCTAGTACAGTCAGCAGTGGTGGTACACAACCAAAGGGTATAGTAGGATTGACCCTGGGTACTGAGATGGAGTCTGGCCTAGTCAGAATCCCTACTCAGGCAGTTCTGCTCTATGATGTGGACATGTCTATGCCCACTACTGTGAGTCCCAGTAACTTGGGCAAGTATAGACAGACGTGTTTAATTAATGAGAAACTGGCTCAGGCCTACAGGGACACATGTGCCAGTGTCACTATGGTGACACCTAGTTTTGTGGAACCTGGACAAATTGCACTAGATGAGAATTACCTAGTGACCAATGCAAGCAATGCCACTACTAAACATAGTGTGGCTGTTGTTAACTTCTCCTGGGGAGGGGTAACTGGCCTCAAGAAAGTTGTTGTGAGTGCAGACCTGCCAGTAGACTGTCTGTTGGGCAATGATCTAGAGAACTCAGTTTGGTCAGAGGTGGAGTACAGGACTCATGCAGAAATGCTAGGGATATCAGCACATGTACCTGCTGTAACCAGAACTCAGGCAAAGAAGTGCCTACCTGAACCTGTGGTGGACCTTGAAACTATAGACCAACCACAATCCAAGAGAAGGAGCAAGAGGGTTAAGGCTGTGCCTTTCCACTTGTCCCAGGTTGAGGATCGGACTTCACAGGAGGCTGATTCTGCAGTCCAAGTGGAGACTGCCTCTGAAGAACTTGAACCTGATCAGGTTAAGTTTCTGGGGACAGGGGGACCCTCAAGGGCAGACCTGGGGCAGGCCTAATTAGATTGCCCTTCCCTTGAACCCCTCAGACAGCAAGCTGCTGCTGAGGCTGCTGGGAATGCTCAAGGTACCCATAGAGTGTATTGGGATGATGGGCTCCTTTATTCAGAGGCTAGAGACCCCAAGCCTGGTGCCACCAGGAGGTTGGTCATATCTTTGAAATTTAGGGGCTTCCTTCTTACCTTGGCCCATGATATTCTTGCAGGACACTTAGGCCAGAACAAGACTTGGGACAGGCTTGTCCCTCACTTTCACTGGCCTCATATGTCAGAAAATGTCAAGCAGTTTTGTCGCTCCTGTGTCACTTGCCAAGCCAGTGGTAAGTCAGGTGGCACAACAAAGGCCCCCCTGATACCACTACCTGAGGTGGGGGTACCCTTTGAAAGAGTTGGAATAGATATTGTGGGTCCCATGGATCCTAAAACAGCATCTGGGCACAGATTTATACTGGTGGTAGTGGATCATGCCACCAGGTAACCAGAGGCAATTCCCCTGAGGACCACAACAGCTCCTGTTGTGGCAAGGGTCCTTCTTGCAGTTTTCTCAAGAGTGGACTTTCCAAAGGAGGTTCTTTCAGACAGAGGTACCAACTTCATGTCTGGATACTTGAAAGCAATGTGGAAAGAGTGTGGAATGAACTATAAGTTTACCACACCCTATCATCCTCAGTGCAATGGGCTTGTTGAAAGATTCAACAAGACCCTAAAGGGAATGATAAAAGGGTTACCTGAGAAGCTTAGGCGACGATGGGACATCCTTTTACCCTGCTTGCTCTTTGCTTACAGAGAGGTCCCACAGAAGGGGGTTGTCTACAGACCTTTTGAACTTTTGTTTGGCCACCCTGTGAGGGGTCCATTGTGTCTGGTGAAGGAAGGGTTGGGAGTTACCTCTCAAAAAGCCTAAGCTAGATGTTGTGGACTATGTACTTGGTCTCCGCTCCAGGATGGCTGAGTACATGTAAAGAGCATCCAAAAACCTGGAGGCCAGTCAAGAGTTACAGAATGCTTGGCATGACCAAAAGGCTGTTCTGGTTGAGTTCCAGCCGGGACAGAAGGTGTGGGTGTTGGACCCAGTGGCCCCAGAAGCTCTCCAGGACAAATGGTCTTGACCCCACACCATCATTGAAAAGAAGGGAGAGGTCACCTATTTGGATGACCTTCGAACCCCTAGGAGCCCCCACAGGGTGCTCCATGTTAACAGATTGAAAGCATTTGTTGACAGGGAGGACATGAGCCTGCTCATGGCCACAGATGGGGAACAGGAGGAAGAGAGTGACCCTCTCCCAGACTTGTTGTCCCAGAACCCTGAAGGTGGTTCAGTTGATGGAGAAGCCTTGGCAGGCAGCCTCACTGACCAGCAACAGATGGACTGCAGACAGGTGCTTCAGGCCCATAGACATATGTTTTCTCTCACACCCAGTCAAACTAACTGGTGCACCCATGAGGTGGACACTGGTGACAGTCTGCCTGTGAAGAATAAGATCTACAGGCAGCCTGACCATGTCAGGGATTGTATAAAGTCTGAGGTGCAAAAGATGCTTGAACTTGGAGTGATTGGGCCATCAGAGAGCCCATAGGCCAGCCCAGTAGTCCTTGTGCTAAAACCCCATACCAAAGATGGAAAGAGAGAAATGAGGTTTTGTGTGGACTACAGAGGTCTCAAAGCTGTCACTAGGACAGATGCTCATCCCATTCCAAGGGCAGATGAGCTCATTGATAAGTTGGCTTCTGCCAAATTTCTGAGCACATTTGATTTGACAGCTGACTATTGGCAAATCAGGTTAGCTGAAGAGTCTAAAGCCAAAACAGCATTCTCTACCCCTAGTGGACATTATCAGTTTGTGGTGATGTCCTTTGGTTTGAAGAATGCACCTTCCACCTTCCAAAGGTTGGTGAATCAATCCTTGCTGGGTTGGATGACTTTTGTGCAGCATATCTAGATGAAATTGCTCTCTTTAGCTCCACCTGGGAGGATCACCCGATCCACCTGAAGAATGTTCTGGAGGCCCTGCAAAAGGCAGGTCTGACTATCAAGGCTATCAAGTGCCAGGTAGGGCAGAGCAAGGTTGTGTACCTGGGCCACCTAGTAGGTGGGGGTCAGGTTCAACCACTGGAGAGTAAGATCCAGATCATAAAGGACTGGGCTCCTCCAACTACCCAGACACAAGTCAGAGCCTTCTTGGGCCTGACTGGGTATTACAGGAAGTTTGTAAAGAACTATGGGTCCATTGTGACACCATTAAATGACTTGACATCCAAGAAGATGCCAAAAAAGGTTCAGTGGACAGTTAGCTATCAAAAGGCATTTGATGACCTGATGAAGGCCGTGTGCTCTGCACCTATCCTGAAGAGTCCTGACAACTCCAAACAGTTCATTGTTCAAACAGATGCTTCTGAGTTGGGGTTGGGAGCTGTGCTTTCACAACTTAACCCCTTCCATGCTGGTGACAAACCCCAGCCGTCATGCACTACAGTGCTCGTGTGCTGATGACGGCTGGGGTTCGTCATGGCCCGCCCGTGTTCTGCCGGCAGCCGCAAACGGGGAAAATCGCGGCCGCACGGAAGGGGTTAATGTAGATGGTCAAGACCAGCCCATTGCTTTTATTAGCACAAGGCTGACCCCCAGGGAGAAACGTTGGTCAGCTATTGAGAGGGAGGCCTTTGCTGTGGTTTGGGCCCTGAAGAAGTTGAGGCCATACTTGTTTGGCACTCACTTCCTAATTCAGACAGACCATAAGCCCCTCTTGTGGCTAAATCAGATGAAGGGTGAAAACCCCAAACTACTCAGGTGGTCCATTTCCCTACAGGGGATGGACTTTACAGTGGAACACCGAGCACGGACTGACCATGGTAATGCAGATGGTCTCTCCAGGTATTTCCACATAGAACATGAAGACTTATCTGGTCATGGTTAAGTTTAATGTCCCTGCGTTTGGGGGGGGGGAGGGTTGTGTAGGAGATTAGGGTCTGCTATCTTATGGTCACCCCAATTTTTGCTTTTTGCTTCACTGGTTTTTGACTTAATGCGGCTTTGGGCCTGCTAATCAGACCTACAGTCTGCTGTTCTCTCTCTAAATTCACAGACATGTACTATAGGTACATAACCAAATTGGTACTGGACACCTTGTCAGCCCCTATACAGTGTACCATAGGTGCCAAGGGCATAGGTGCATCCAAGGCCTACCAGGGGCTGCAGCATAGCTTTTGCCACCCCTGGCTGGTTCTTAAATTGACACAACTGGCTGATCACTCAGCTGGGGCAAGTTGGTGTAATCACCCCTTGCTTAGATATAGTATACCTATATCTAAACCATTATCTGGACACATATAAACCTATAAGTCACTCCTATGGCAGGCCTTATCAATCCTGGAGGCAGAGTGCTTGGTTTTACATGAGATGGTGCTCGAGCATGAGCTGAGCCTGTCTGCAGCTGTCGGGAACAACTCCCTTAGCTGTTCCGGGATAATGCCATACCATATACTCTTAAGTGCATTATAACCCATTGCGGTTATGTGCTAACTTTGGTTTGGCTTTATCAAAACATGTTGTGTAAGGTGTCATACGATTTGGAATACTATCCCCTCGACAGTCCTGTTGACGGGGATAGCATTCCATCGTACTAGAGGGAGAAGACATGTTACTTTACTAAAATGCCGTTAATTCTAACCAGAGCCTCAGCATCACAAAATGGATGCTGCTGTCACCGACTGCTGCTGACCGAAACTTGGCAGAGGAGGCCTGGGCAAAGGGTTTCCTGTCGCGGGGAGGTGCTACACCACCCCAGACAGGAGATAGTGTATTGGGGCAGGGAGGGCTAAAAGAAACTAGACAGTGCCTGGGGCGCACAAGGCTTCCCCTTGCATAATCCGGTCAAACCGGTTCTGGGGCACACCAGCCCCAGTCCCAGCGCGACCCTGAACAAAGGGAAAGGGGTGTAACCACCCCCTTACTCTGTCCCACCCATAGGAGGGACCTAGCAGGTAATCCAGCCCCCAAGATTGGTATAAGAATGGGAGCAGTGCCAACGCACTCAGATTATCCTGACTGAAACTTATGAAATGAAACTCTGGACCCTTCGACATCCTACTCGACGTAGAAGACTGAAGAATCTCCCTTGTGGTCAAGGAGTGACCATCCTGTGCAAACAGGCACCATCCAGCACCTCGACGTTTGCTTTGTTGCAGTTCCCGCTAGAACTCGAGCGACAGAGATCAACAAGACCCAGCGTGCCTGCCTTCTAACAGCCCGATCCACAGTCCCTGCAGAGCTGAGACCCGTGGAGGCGACCTGAAGCGGTGGAGCCGGCCATCTTGAAAAGACCACGAGGTGCTGACCGTGCAGCATCCGAGGCCCCCTCGAAGCTGTGCATTAGGGTTTGAGAAGCCCCAGCCCTGAGCCACTCTTGCACCGAAGCTCACCTCTCTACACTCACCGAGTGCTGCGTGGGGCCCTTCTGCATCTTTTGGCTCAACGCGTTGGTCCGGTCACTTGCCCGTTGGCTAGCGGTCCCAGTACCGACGAACTTTGAAATCTAACTTTTGAGTCTGGTTGCTCCAGACGTGCCCTCGCTCCCCTAAAAAGGAGCACCCGCTCCGACCCTCCTGGTCCGAGTATTAAGCGATCTTTGAATCCTGCGTGGGTTGCGCTTGCCAAGGGTTAAGTGCTCAAATCCGGAAGCCGACACCGCCGACAGCGAGAGCCTTCGTGGGCCAGCTCGTGATCCACTCCTGGACATCCTCGGTGCCCCAGAGTCCACGTGGCAGCAGAGACAAGCTTCACGACATCGACCTGATTGCGCCCGACATTGCCTGGTTCCTTCCTGGTTCCACCCTGGTCACTGCTGAGTGACCCAGACTCTGTCCCCTCTGCTTTCAGATCATCTTTATCTTCAATCCACCCTTGGATCACACCGGACACTTCTCTTCACGAAGCCTGCAGCATCTTCATCTTCAGGCACCAGCAACCTGCGTGACGAAACCCGACACTAATTTGCACCCGTGTACCCGCTTCCTGTGGGTGAGATAACTCAGCAACGCCGGTGCTCCTGTACTGGTACACACCTCTAGTGTATATGTCTAAAGTTTCGTCCTTCTAGGTTAAGCGGAAGTCTCCTTTTACAGTAACTTTATAACTTTTACGCACCATTGACTTTACATTGGTGCATGTGTGTGCTTTAAGCGCTGCACCCTAATCCTGCGGGCTTTTCCCGACTTCAGCATTGCTAGTCCCGACTGCTCCCAGCGATTCCCCAGGCCCTAGGCCTGACCACTGTTCGATTAGTGATACTTATACCACTTTTTAGATATATGGTTTGAGTGGCCCCTGGGCCTCATCCATAATTGTGCAACTTCCATATGTTTAACTGTGCTTTTGTTTAAACGCTTGTGCTTCTAGACTCATAAAGAGTATAGAGGATTATTCTAGTAATAAATACATATATTGTTACCATATATAACTTGTGTGGTGTCCTTTCATTTGATATTACAGGATTGTGATTGGTAAAACAGCTTGCTTAACACGACCTCTTGAGTTAAGCCTTTAAGGCTGCTTAGTCCATGCTACCCTTAGGATAGCTTGTCTATAAGGTTGACTTACAACCTGACACCATAAGGGATTGTTTGGACTGATACGAGGTGCCCCCAGAATTGGAGACGTCATATATCAGGCCAACTTCTCACAGTACCCTTGCATATAATTCTGATAGAACAGTGTCGTCCAAGTGCTCTCTAGCAGGCAAGGAAACTCGGAATAGGTACAGAATTTTATTTTTAGTTTTAAATGCACATCACAGAAAATATGATTCTTATTTGCCCAAAAGAGGGCACTATCGACTTTGAATCTTTAGACAGGTTTAAACACCAATTAGGAAAAGCTGCAACTCATAGTGCCGACCTGTCCCCTAATGCTTTATGATGTAGTGTGAAGACACAAAACCTGAATTGTAGGGCTTCAGCCCAATAAAAGAAGAGGGGAAACACAAGTCATATATGTATATATGTATGTATTTTTTAAGATGTTCTTTTATTACATGAGGCTTGTGTTGTGAACAATTTAAGCTGCCTCTATGCACTAAATAAAAAAGAAAAACTTTGTCAGGCACACACAAAGCGGACTACAACAGGCGCACACAACAGACAGCAGCTGAAATAAGACACCGGGCTGAGTCCCAAAATACCCGGGGCTGCAGTATTGTGAGTATAGGAGAGAACAGGCAGGTGAAAGGCACGGGGGTTCCCAATACTGGTTAAGAAGTATGATAAATAACAAGTCTGGAGTGCTAAGCAGAAGACAATGGGCCCGATTCACAGAACTAACTTAAGACAAAATCCTAAACTTACTACTTTTGGTATTGAAAGAAGTTATGATTTTGTCTTAAGTTTGTCTTAAGACAGACTTAAGACAGACTTAAGACAAAATTCTAACTTCTGTGAATACCAAAAGTAGTAAGCTTAGGATTTTGTCTTAAGTTAGTTCTGTGAATCGGGCCCAGTGTCAACTAAGCACTGTTGACGCCTGCTTGTTTTCAAATATATATATATACGGATTTTATTTTTTTACAATTATCTGAGCACTCTCATTGGTCACCCAAGCTGAAAGGCAAGTAGTTCCAAAAGAATCAAAATTCTATGTATAAGATATAGTTCCTCCTGATGGTTGCACAAAACAGAGTACGCAATGGTCCATTGTTAATATTGGACAGTTCCTTTAATGATAATTCATTTATTGTAAAACTTGCTTGAAGCCAACATGTTTTATTCAATTACAACTTCTTCAGGGCTGATTTAGTGTTTGTGTTCCCTCCCATCTATCCATATTTATGTGGATGATCTGATATGCTGCATTTATCGTATGTAAAAAAGAATATATAGGCAATTTGTTTTTGTTCAACCACCAGGAGGATCTGTTTATCATACATACAATTTTGATTCTTTTGTAGTTACCTTTCACATTGAGTGACCAATGAGAGTTGGGAGTTAATTTGTAACAGTCATAGTGGGCAGCCAACATTGTGGTGTCTTGGAACAGGGGATTGTGGTGGCTGATTTCTTCTCTGGCTTGTGCACCAGTCTTCAAATACTGAGAGTTTGGACTGCTGTTGGCAATAGTGAAATGTGCAGTCGTTTGTGCCTCTGATACTACAGTGTCCTGCTATCGCCATGGGCAGAGGGCAACGGGTCAGTGACACTGTGTTTCCCTGAGCAGAAGAACGTTCTTATCTCACCACTTATGTGAGTCACCTCTCCCTGCCCTGAGGCTGGCTGGCTAGACGCCGGCTTCCTGGAGGAAGCGGCGGCGACGGCTGCTACTCTGGACTGTTTCATCTGCACCTGGAGGGAGGCGCACTCATGTATACTTGTAGGAGGAGGCGATGCGCTACATAGCTTCTTAGCGCTCAAAGCTGCACACACTGAATGCGATGCTAGCGTTTTCTTCCGGTGGGGCACGGGGGGTGTTGCACAATCCCAGTGAGGTTGCGGGTGGCATGGGGGCTCTGGAGTGGGGCACAGAGCAGCCGCACCATGTACAATTCCTTTTAGATGGACAGCCTTAATTCAGAACCTAGCTGGGGGAGGGGGGACTAACATGGGGTGAAGGAAGGAGGGCACGCTGATCCGGGACAGGGACTGACTACTGAAGGGCATCGGCTAAAAGGACTGCTGAACAGGAGTTAGAATCGCAGATCGCACATGATAGAACCAAGAGTTATTAATAACTCGGGGTAAAACCAAGGAGGACAAGGGAACCTGGCAGGGCTAAACAAGCCAGCTAAACCGGTATAGGAATACCGAGGACTGCTAACTTGGGACAGGAATACGGGGGTGGGTGGTGGGATAGGACTAGCAGAACTGCTAACCCAGGATATGAAAGAAGGAGACTGGTGACACGGGTTAGGTTTAAGAGGAGAAGCTAACCCGAGAAAAGGAAAAGGGGTCTCTCATTACTCGGCATGGATAGAATTTAGAGAGGCAGCAGCGCACGATTGACAGTGTGTTGTTGTTTTGAGGTCCTGACGCGGAAGCCGGGACTTGGTGTGTGCGTGAAATCGTCTTTTTAATCTGCACTGTGCGACGCTATTGGCACTCACTTTGCACGCATTTTTAAAACCTGTACCCCTGTACTTTATTATTTGCACGACCTGTAACGGATGGTAGCGAGCTGAAAACTGATAGCACTACCTTATCGATAGCCCCCTCTGCAGCCGATTAGGTGCTGCCAGGACCTTGAATACAAGCCGCCATCTTGGGTGAGGATTAGGGCGAGCAGTCCAGCGCTCGGCCCCTCCCGCCCTCGACGCCATAAAAACCCAGTCTGACCGCAGCGCACGATTGACAGTGTGTTGTTGTTGTGAGGTCCTGAGGCGGAAGCCGGGACTTGGTGTGTGCGTGAAATCGTGTTTTTAATCTGCACTGTGCAACGCTATTGGCACTCACTTTGCACGCATTTTTAAAACCTGTACCCCTGTACTTTATTATTTGCACGACCTGTAACGGATGGTAGCGAGCTGAAAACTGATAGCACTACCTTATCGATAGCCCCCTCTGCAGCCGATTAGGTGCTGCCGGGACCCTGAATACAAGCCGCCATCTTGGGTGAGGATGAGGGCAAGCAGTCCAGCGCTCGGCCCCTCCCGCCCTCGACGCCATAAAATGGCCCCCCTATCACGGACGCGCAGCGTACGAGCGCAGCGGGCGGCGCCAGAGTCGCGCTGAAGTTAAGCCCGTCTGCGCCCGTCCGCGACCGTGCGGGACCCAGGGCCATACCCCTTGCATTTCAGCCGACAAAAACAATGTACTACAGCTCGGAAGTCCTCATTAGTATGTGGACCAAAGGAAAAAAAGGCTGTTTGCACTCACTCCTGGCTATAGATCTGCCAGCGGTCTGCCCGGTGTGTAAACAGACTCTTAAACCTAATCAGCTACTCGATGCGAAACTGGACTACAGTATGTTTCTGTTAAATTGCAGATCCCTGCCAAAACATAGGATGGAAGTCGCTCTCATGCTAGAAGAGCACTTGCCAGATGCAGTTTTCCTCACAGAAACTGAGCTTACGCCAGACTCCGATCCTGACATCGTGACAGCCCTTCCCCCAGGCTTCCAAATCATTCGGCAAGATCTCCCTGGAGGGAGAGGAGGAGGCCTGGCTATTATATATAAAGAGCAGTATCTCTGCCGAGTAATCCCTGAATCAATCCCAGAGTGTGAGAGCTTAGCATTCAGCATTGAATTCTCCCCCAACAACTGTTTTTCAGGCACCATTGTATACCGCCCCCCGGGCCCCTCTGAACAGTTCCATAAGTCCCTACCAGCCATTGTAGCCGAACGGGTTACAACTGCCTCGAATTGCACACTGTTAGGTGACCTCAATATTCACTTTGATGTCACCCTCGATCATACCGCCATGGAATTGGCGGATGATTTAGCGGCCCTACAGTTAGAACAACGGGTCGAGGCACCCACCCATATTAAAGGTCACCTCCTGGACCCAGTGTTTAGTAATTGCACAGAGCTCATGGTCGGGCGACCAATTTGCCCCCTTGGACTGACCACTCACTTGTGCCCCTTACCTGGACCACACGTAAGTCACCCCTTCCTAGCCCCACCGTAAGGAACTCTAGAATTTGTGCCAGACTACCAGTCGACTCCTGGTCCAATAGACTTGTGACCTCCCATCCCTCCCATAACGGGGACCCATGTGTGGCCAATCAAGACTATGAAGAGTGGATTGTAAAATCCCTCGAGGCCACCCTCCCCCTCTGTAAAGTCACATCGAAACGTTCACAAAAAACTGCCCCCTGGTTCTCGGAGGCCCTCAGGGAAAAGAAACGTCACTGTAGGAAACTAGAAAGACGCTGGCGCATGGATTATTCACTGGATGAGAAGACCCAATATAGAGAGGCAATTAAAGCCTACAAGGTCGAGGTAAAAACTGCCCAGTCAATCTACTTCTCTGCAAAAATCATGCGAGCCAAGTCTAAACCGAAGGAAATATTCCAAATAGTAAAAAGCCTCACCAAAAGTCCCCCTCCTGTGACTTATCTGGGTAAAACCATAGCCCACTGCAACGACCTGGCAGAATTTTTCCATCATAAAGTCAACCAAATCTACTCCTCCTTTCCTACCATAGCACCAGATCCCAGGGCTCAGGGACAGGCAGACCTGGGGGATGCTCCATCACAACCCCTGACAATTTTGGAACACTTCCCATTGCTAGATCTCGAGTACCTGGATTCCCTAGCTCGCCAAGTAAAATCTGGGTCACCACGCGACCCAGCACCTCCAGAAGTAATGATGTTGGCACCCCAGGCTGTTCTGCCCACCATCATGAACCTCCTGAACGCCTCCATCACTTCCAGCACAGTTCCACCTGCCTGGAAGCGGGCTATGGTCCGTGCTCTGCTTAAAAAACCGAACCTGGACCCCGTGACTTTAGTAGCTATTGTCCGATCTCCCTGCTCCCCTGGGTGAGCAAAATTCTCAAGAGGCACATCAACATTCATCTGATGGACTTTCTCGAGAATAGTCAGCTGTTAGATGCCAGCAAGACGGGCTTCCGACCTAGACACGGGACGGAGACCGCTTTGCTAGCAGTCACCGAGGAAACCAGAAGGATCTTAGACCAGGGGGGATCAGTGGCAGTGATCCTCCTTGATCTGAGCGCAGCATTCGACACGGTCAGCCATGACACCTTGCTGAGCCGTCTCTCGAATGTCGGAATATCAGGCAGGGCATGGTTGTGGTTCGAATCATTTCTGAGCAACAGGTCCTTTCAAATTTTCGACGGAGACATGGTATCCGCGAGCAGGCCACTGAGTCCCGCAGGGCTCCTCCCTAAGCCCTGCGCTATTTAACATCTATATGAGACCGCTAGCTGAGGTTGTCCGTCCGTTTGGTATCAAAATCATCTCTTACGCAGATGACACTCAGCTAGTGGTCGCCTTGGCGCAGGAGGATGGCCTATCAGCACCAGCGGGCTAATGAATTGCCTGGAGGAAGTAAAAGGATGGATGACGACATCTTCCCTTAAACTTAATGGGAATAAAACGGAGCTGATGCTTCTGGGCACCACAATTCCCATACTTTTTAACTCCCTCTGGCCCCCATGCCTAGGCACCCCTCCAACCCCCAAGGACAACATAAAGAGCCTGGGGGTCTGGCTGGACAAAGCTCTATCTTTTAACACCCAGGCCACAAAACTTTCGGCAACCTGCTTTGGTCTCCTTAGGATGTTGAAAAAAGTTCTCCCACTCCTACCTATGGAGGCCAAACAACTGGACTTTAGCAATGTCCTGGATCTCGGCGCCCCTGAATACACATTGCGTAAGTTGCAGATAGTCTAAAACTGCGCGGCCCGCACATTGCTCCAGCTGCCGCGTAGACTGTCAGCCAAACCTGGGCTGAGCAGTCTGCATTGGCTACCGGTACGACAAAGAATTGCCTTTAAGGCAATGTGTATATCCCATCAGGTCTTTTGGGACACAGGACCGGCAATCAGCCGCGAACTAATAACACAGTACCATCCCAGTAGAAACCTCAGCTCAAACCAGGCTTTCTTGGCCACAGTCCCTAGAATAAAAAAGGCAAGAGCTGGCGGCAGGATGTTCTCTTACAATGCCGCCAAGCTGTGGAATTCACTTCCCCTTCAACTCAGGTCCAACCCTAATCTGTCCTCTTTCGGAAGCAATTGAAGACTTTCCTTTTCAATGTTCACCACTAATTTCCCAGCGAAATTCCTCTGTCAAGCAACCACACCTTCCAATTAGCACTTGGACGCCTCAGGGCAGCAATCGCGCTCTACAAATATACGTTTCATTTCATCCAAGATAAAACCTATGGCGCGGCTGCTAGCCGGGATAACACCATGAGGGTATATGTAACATGGAATAGAATGGAGTGTGAAGCCCCCCCATTTATGAACCGGAGCCGCACATTGGACACGGAAGACGCTGATGGGACTAAAATACACTCTATGCTGTGACAGGTTAGGAGGAACTGCTAACTCGAGACAAGACCGGTCGCTGCTAGTCCGGGCTATATACATAAAAGCGTGGACTGACCTGTGATAGGACTGTAGAGGGCTGATAAATCGAGACCGGACTCACACCCGGTGTCTGCACACTCTGCTCTATTAGTGCACCTGAAACACTCGCTGCTTGCCTTGCTATAAGTCTCTGCAGAGCACAGACAAGCCAATCATTTTGTTTTCTAGAGATCACGGAACAGTGGCAGTCTACACTGTAATATGTAAATATCGACTGTTTGCGAAGTAAGTGCCACTAATTACATTAACCCCTTCCATGCAAAAGAACAGGGCGGGGCTGTGACGAACCCCAGCCGTCATCAGCACACGAGCGCCGCAGAGCGTGACGGCTGGGGTTCGTCACCAGCATGGAAGGGGTTAAAGCAGCGCAGCCACAGGCAAACAAATATCTTTAGATATAAATACAATGCCGGTAAAAATAAGGACAAAAATAAAACGGAGTATGCGTGCAAGGAAAAAGCTATTACTTAAAGCGGACATGCATTATGCCTTTGACTAAATCCGGCTCTACCTTGATGTTTATAATCACAGCATTTGTATTGGAGGGCAGAAGCAGTGACGGCCACGCCCTATGTTTAAAGAAAAAGCTGCTTTTGCGTTGGAGAGTGGTGGGAGGACACAAGCAAAGACGGGAACCAAGCCATTAAAAAAAATGCTGAGCTCCGTAGTGCAGCCACCTACATTAAACACCCGCTGCTCACCTTTAATATGTTTCTGCTTAGGCTGCCTTTGTGCGGGAGGGTGGTGGGATGGTGGGAGCAACAACGGGAGCAATGCAATCATTTTATTGAAAGTCACCACATTGATATCTGAAGTGCAGTCACTTTTTTTATTTTTTATTTCAGATAGATTTTATTGAGAGATTTTATACAAACATACAGTACTGTGTCTGTGCAAGAGACGAGGGTGGCAATGCTGTTCGGTCGACGCCGTTGAGTTACATTAGGCGTGTTGTGAGAGTTTAGCATGGTCTATGGCAGCTAGCTCGCGTGTGTGGTTGGCACTGCTGGCCTAGGCGAGTTTAAGAGTTTGAGAGTGACCCTCGTGTGGAGAGAGGTAGCTGAGGTGGAAAGGAAGAGAGAAGAGTGGAGAAAGTGAGAGGACTGGTGCTGTGGTTGTGCCTGCTCAGTGCTTAGGCCTTTAACTTGTGTCTATGTGCGTGGATCACGGGGGCTTCGAAGGGACTAGGTGTTTGTTCAGGGCGCCCCACATCTCCCCTCTAGCCACGTTGTTGGGTGAGTATTTTGCTGTTATGTTGTCCGCCCCCCTGAGGAAGGTCACCCAGTTGAGCCAGCTTTTGAAGGAGGCTTTCCCTGTGTCCTTCCAGTTTATGAGGATTGTCTTGACCGCTGCAGTGAGCAGGAGGTCGACCTTTGTCTGTGGGTCAGGGGCCATGAGGGCAGTGATTAGTCCTATGAAGTTGTCTTGAATGGGGTAGCCTACTACTGTGCTTGTGAATCCCCTTACTTTGGTCCAGAATGATTTTACTTTTGAGCAGTTGAGGATCAGGTGTGCTAGGTCCCCCTTTTCTTTATGGAAGTTCCAACATGTATCGTTCTCTCTAATCCCCGCTGTGGCTAGTTGGGCTGGAGTCCAGAATACTTTGTGGAGTAGCCAGTATTTGGTTTGTGACAGTTGTGGCGTTACTTTATTTCTGAGCGCTGAGTTCCACAGGGAGGTTTTTTCCCTATCACTGAGGGCTCTGCCCAATAGTCTTTCCCAGGATTCTAGGGCTTTGGCATTCAGATTAGATTTTGTCGGGCTTAGTAGTTTATAGAGGTGACCGGTCTTGTTTATGTTTGTCATGTATTTGAGGATGGAAGAGGATTCTTTGCTAAGATTCGCTTTGGCCACCGCTGTTTTGATTTTTAGGAATGCATAGAACTCCACTTCCTGGAGGTTGTGTAGGTGTTTGATTGTGTCAAACGTGAGTGGTGAGCCGAGTTCCTCCAGCTGATGGGGGAGAAGATCCCGCGTGTATACCAGGCTTTCATGTCTAGTGTCCTATCTCTGTATTTTATCTTGGTGTTGTGCCAGATGGATTCCCATTTTGTGTGCCTAATACTTTGTTCGAGTTTATTGTCTACTTTGAGGAGGGCTGCTTTGGTGTTCTTGAGGATGGGGTTGTTTGCTTCCGGGTGTTTATTTGCCGTAAGGATGGCTATGGGGTCAAGGCCCTCTAGGGAAGCTTTCTCCAGCGTCAGCCACATCGGTGTGTATTCTTGTTGTGGGATCACCCAATAGATTCCTTGTTTGGCTAGACATGCGGAGTGAAACGTTTTGAAGTTTGTGAGGTTGAGCCCTCCCAGATTGTTGTTGAGTCTGAGTTTCTGCAGGCTTATCCTGGGCTTTTTGTCCCTCCATATGAAATTGTTAATGAGTCTATCCAGCTGTTTGTGGAAGTCGTCTGTTGTTGTTAGTGGGAGCATACTGAGCGTGTAGTTGATCAAGGGTGTAATCATCATTTTAATTGATTCAACCCTACCCCACCAGCTGATGAACCTCGGGGACCATGTGTCTAGTTTCTCTTTTATTACCTTTAGTAGTGTGGTCTCGTTTTGGTCTAGGGTGGATTTAAGGTCTCTACCGAAGTGTATGCCAAGGTACTTCAGGAACTTTGTTTGCCAAGTCAGCCCAGAGTTCCCCAGGACTGTCTTGGTAGTGTGGATGTTTAGCGGTTTGCATTCCGACTTATCTGTGTTTAGTTTGTATCCTGAGACCTGCACATACTCTTCAATGGTGGTCATAAGGGCTGCTATGGATGGGCCAGGGTCTTCTGTTGTGATTAGTACGTCGTCGGCGTATGCTGCTAGCTTGACTGTGGTGTCTCGTATCGGAATACCTTTTATTCCTGCATTGTCTCTGATCATGGCCAGCAGGGGCTCGAGTGCTAGAAGGAAGAGGGCCGGGGACAGAGGGCATCCCTGTCTGGTTCCTCTGCCCAGGGAGAGTGGCTCTGACGTGCCCCCATTAACCACCACTCGAGCTTTCGGTTCTTTGTAGAGAGCCATCACCATCTTCCTGTAGATTTCCCCAAATCCGAATTTGTTCATACAGCACTCTAGGAAGGGCCATGACACTCTGTCAAACGCCTTTTCGGCATCTAGAGCTATCATGACTGCTGGTACTTTGCTGGCCGAGGTGTGGTTAATTATATGGCACAGGAGACGCGTGTTGTCGCTGGACATCCTATTTTTGAGGTACCCTACCTGTGAGTTGCGGATCAGGTTTGGGAGCTGGGCGTTGAGTCGTGTTGCAAGGACCTTTTGCGTAGATCTTGCAATCTACGTTGATTAGGGAAATTGGGCGGTAGTTTTGGGGGTGCTGGGGGTCTTTGCCTTCCTTGGGGATGACAATTATGCTTGCTTCGGACATGGATTGTGTCATGCTCCCTTTTTTGACGCAATGAGTGAAGACCTCCACCAGCGTGGGTTTCAGTAGGTGGAGGAAATGTTTATAGAATGTGGTTGTGTAGCTGTCCGGGCCTGGCGCTTTATTGTCTTTAAGTGCCGCGACTGCTCTCTCTATCTCCGCCCCAGTTATGTTACTTTCCAACAGGGCTTTCTGTTCCTCTGTCAGTCTGGGTAGATTAAGGTCTTCTAGGAGGCTTGCGCCTCCGTCTGGTCTAAGGCCGTTATCTATTTTGTAGAGTCTTTCATAGAAGTTCCTAAAAACTTTGAGGATTTTCTTGTTGGCTGTTTGCGATTTGTTTTGGCTATTTGTTATGGCGGCGATTGCATGTTGCTTCTGTTTGCTCTTAAGGTAGGATGCCAGCGCTTTGCCTGCCTTGTTGGCCGTGCATAGGTTTATCACTTTGTATCTGCTGATCCATGTTCCCGCTCTCTCGCTTAAGATTTTGTTTAGTTCGTTTTTTTTTTTTTGTTAGGGCTGTGAGGGTGTTGCCATCCATTAGGTTGGCACAGTGACCCTTTTCCAGCTCGTTGATTTGGTTTTCTAGGTCTGTTATTTTTTTATTTCTATCTCTATTTATCCTGACTTTGATGCTTAAGAGTTTCCCTCTGAGCGTGGCCTTGAAGGTGTCCCACAGTGTGCCTTTGTCTGTCCCTGCGTTGTCATTAAACTCAAGGTATTCTCTGATGGCCCCCTCAATCTCTGCGACGTTGGCTGGGTGTTTGAGGATGTCGCTATTTAGTCGCCATCTCCTGCTTGGTTTTTTGTTGTGTCTCCCGCTAAGTGTTAGGCTAATGTGTGCCTGGTCTGAGATGTAAGAGTTGTGTGGGTGGGAGTAGAATGAGTAGTCTCTGGTGTCTGGGTGCTGTAGTCTCCACGGGTCAGTGAGCCTCAGCTTTGCGCATAGGGTCTTCAAAGTGTTTGGGTTCTGGGATCCTGGCTTTACTTTTAGTGGGTGTCTGTCCAGTGCCTGATCGAGGACCTGGTTAAGGTCTCCGGCCACCAGCAGAAGTTCGTCTTGCGGAAGGTTATCTAGTTTGGTTTCAACGCCTTTCCAGAATTCCTTGTCATCTGAGTTTGACCATGTGGCTATGTGGATCATCTCTTCTCCTCTTTTGAGGCTAGTAATTAGGAGTCTCCCATCCTCATCTGCGTTGGAGTTGTGTATGTTAAGTCTGGCTTTTATGTTGATAAGGGTGATGACCCCTTCTTTTTGTTTATCGCAGGTGAGCAGGCCAGTTCCCCTATCCAGTTTGCCCTTAGACGCAGTGCATCTTCGGCTGATAGTTTGGTTTCTTGGAGGATGCAGACATCACTCTTAAGTTTCGACAGGTATTCTAGCACTTTCCTTCTTTTGACTGGGTGGTTTAGCCCCTTGACATTAAGTGACACTACCTTGATGTCGGAGAGTATTTGTGTGTGAGCTTGTGCCGTCATCCCTTGGCCGTGGGATCGCCTACGTTGCTAGGGTCCTTACTCTTGTATGACTTATCTGTCTGTTTCCTTATGTGTCCGTTTCGAGCCTTCCTAGTCTTGTGTAGGCCCTGGCATTGTAGCAAGCATAGTAATCGTTTCCCCCTATATCGGAGGTGGTTTATTGTCCTCGAGAGTGAGAGTGGAAGAAGAAAGGATAGAAAGATAGAGATATAAAAGAGCTGTACTGTGTGCGCCACCCTGGCCCCCCGTCCCCCCGACGCTCCCTCCCTCCTCCTCCCCCCCGCTTACTGTCCGCTGGGTGTGCAACAGTGAAGGTCCTTCCCTCCCTCCCTCCCCGAAGATTCATGTGTTCATAGTCTTTAAAATGGATATGCCACTGCGTGCTTGCTTCCGTGCTTCGCTGTTGATAAAGTCTGTATTTCTTGGTCCACATTGTGTATTCCAAAGAGGTAGCCGTTGAGGTAGTTAGGTTGTCTGGAGGTAGAACGGTTCGCTAGTCTGACTCCAATATGGGGTCTGTTGTTTAGAGGTCATTGTTGCTGTGTGTCTTGTCTTGGAACTTAATCTGCCACATTACCATTGGTTCTCTCTGTGTTTTCAGGGGGAGCTCTTCTTTTCGCTGTCCCTAAGTTTTGGGCCACCATGCTTTCTTGGGGCGGACCCTGTAAGTATTTCTTTAGGTCGTTGGGGTCATCAAATGTCAAAGTTGGCCACCTGTCTATTATCTTCATCCGTGCGGGTCCCGCAAAGCTGAAGGTTATGTTCTCCTTGCGCAGCCTATCTCTCAGTGCGAGGAAGCCCTTCCTGATCTCCACTGTGTGTTTAGAGTAGTCTTGCGTTATGATTATCTTGCTTCCTTTCCATGTCAGGTTCTGGTTCTTCCTGGCCACTGCAAAGATAGCTTTGGTCTGATTCGTTCTAAGGGGTTTGAGGATGATAGGGCGTGGTACCCGGCCCTGTTGTGGTTTGGCCGCCGGTACACGGTATGCCTTGTCCACCTCGAACTGCCTATCAAACTTGATGCCTGTTAGTTGTGGTATGAGCTCCTCTATTAGAGCTGTGCATGAGCCGGGCTTGTCTTCCTCTCTTTCCGGCACCCCCAGCAGCCTTTTGTTCCCTCTTCTGAGGCGGTCTTCTTGCTCGGTCAGCTGCTTCTCCAGGTTGGCTGAGGTTTTAGATACCGCTGCTAGGCACTTGTGGGCTTGAGAGTTTGCATCCTCAATGTCGCTGATTCTCTTTTCCACTGCGTCGATCCTCGTATTGGTTTTGTATTGGTCCGCTCTTATGGCCGCCAGTTCCAGTTGCATGTTGTCAATGGTCTGTTTTGTTGCTTTGGCTAGGTCATTTCCTTCATTAATCTTTTTTAGAAGTGTTTCAAGGGTTACTTCGTTTTTGAGGTCTGATTTGAGCTTAGAGGGCGAGTCAGGCGGGTCCTTTCTGTATTTTTTGTTCTCATTGGTTGTTTTCCCATCTTGCCCCGCCATTTCTTCGAAGCCGCGTCTTGCCTGGTAGGTATGTAGTCTACCTTCTTTATTGTGTTTTGTTATTTTGCCTCTGTTGTCCTGGTTTGACTTGTCTGTGTTTGGCTTGTCCTGGCGGAACCTGCAGGGCTCCCGTATGAACCTTGTTCTTGTTTTGGCTTTGGCCTCCACCAGCTCGCCGCCTGGATCTGCGCTTTTGTCTTTCCTGCTGATGTAACGCTCAAGCGGTTATTTTTAAAGCGACTTGTTGTTGTGCGCTCCCCTTTGTTATGAGCGGATCTATGATCATATGATCATATGCGCCTCTTCTGTTATGATTCCGAGCTTCCGAGCAGTTCTCTGGCCACTGTTGGACAGTGTGCTGCAGTCAGCTTTTTGTCTATGGCGCGATGTTCGGTGTCTGAGAGCTTGCGGTCTTTTTTTCTTTTCCCTTTTATGTCTCTTTGCCGATTTTTGGCGCTATTGGCTCATTTCGTTGCCCTCCATTTACTCCTGGGTGGCAGCTGCCTGCGTATTTGTATCTTTCTCTTTCCTTTTTGGTTGTGAAGATGCCGAGGGTGGCGGACCAGTTTCCGCTCACTTCGCTTAGGCGCCGCCTCTGTGGGAGTGGTCAGGTGCACAAGATGGCTCCCTTCTTGCGGTGCTTGTTTTTGTTTGGTTTCGGTTTCCCTTGTTTGTTTATGCGTCTTGTGTCCGTGTCCCTTTCAAGCTGGTTATGCTGTTCTGTGTGGGCGGGGGGGGGGTTTAAATACGAGGAGGTGCTTCCTCGGTGGGTCCTACCTTGCCTTAGTGCTTCTACGCTGCCTGCGCCCTCAGCGCCGATCTCAGGGTCGATCTCAGGGTCTTTGCCTGACCCTCCTTCGTGGCGGCCTTTCCAGCAAGTTGTCACTTTGTGCACTTCGCGCAGCTTGTACTGTGTCTTGGGATTCAGCCGAGGCTTCCCCCCGCTTCGCGTTATCTTCAGTACAGCTCTTCTCTCGGGGGAACCGCCATCTTGTTTTCCCCTCTGGGTGCTGCCGATCTTCCCTGGTTCCGATCTACCTTTTTTTCCCCGTTTATTTCCAGCTGTATTACTGGCTCAGTTCTGTGCTCGGGATGTTCCCACACCTTCTCCTTCGTTTGGGTCACCGACTGTGATCGTTTTTGTGTGCTAGCTCGCCGTGTTTTACTTCGGGTCGGAGATGGTCCGGGACTCAGGCTCCTGTCCGCATCTCCATCCAATGTAATATATAACAAAAGGGACCCCCTGATACTACTAGATAGTTCCTAGGTCAGGGCACAAATATTATATAAATAACTTATCCTAGGCAACTAATCGATCCTGAGAAAATAGCAGGTACTATGAAACATCAATTGTTGTAGCCAAAGAATAGATCACCTAATGTAGTGCACATCAAATTATCAACAATAAGAAAAAGTGTTATTCATGGTTAATTTATTAAAAATACAAAAAGTGCTTAATCAAATTATTGACACAGTTAAAAAAATCATACAATTACTTTCTCATGGATTTTACAAATAACAATGTTACAAATGACAATACTTTCAATTTATACATCTATTTTAAAAAAACAAGTAAAAAGACCAAACAAGTGGAGTAATTGATTTGTCTCTACGCGCGTTTCGGCGTATTCACGCCTTCTTCTGGAGAACCACTTGGTATTTCTAAAAAGGAATAAAATATATTTACATCTGTGTGTGAAACATATGATTACAATTTATGTGCACTACATTTACAAACTACTGGCTAACATTCGTTAACAAAGTGAGGCTCTGGTATATATTACTCAGATTGCTGGCTGCAAAATATTAAGGTACAGATTTTGTACTATGTATAGACATTTGTTATGTCGACTACATATTTATTAACAATAGGTATATCTTCAAATAGAAGGATAGTTAGCTAGTCCCTATGAAGTCCTAGCATGTATAGTTCAAAACCCGAAGGATATGCAGTGGGGATTTAGCTCTGGATATTAACTTTCACATCATTCTTCATTAAGTTCTTACCTAAAATGATTGTGCTAGCAGAATAATCAGGGTCTAAGTTCTATCTCTGTATAGGGATGTTTTGAATACTGTAGTACCCTTCGATGAAAGATAAACAGGAAATTAAAAGTATAGATATAGTTATCAAGGTGTGTATGCTATACTTTTTTGCAAAGGGATGCATGTTTATTTGTGGTTACCTTAAAAATGGCAATCCGGACCTTTCATTTATTCCTCTTTACTAATTGGATCATCATTCAAGATGTGTTGATCTGCAAAAATTTTGTCTTATGATAAGACTTTCAAAAGGCACACACTGCAGGGAATAATGTACTGTTGTTAGATTATCCCCTGTTGATATAATGGTAAAAAAATGAACTCTCTAATCAGGTTTGAATAACTTCATGACTCTAGCCCTATTACACCTTATTTCCATAGGCTCAACCCAAAGCAACACCAAGTGCTATTCGGTATCCTCCAATCACGGTTGGCCACAGACGTTATGCAATATGTGGTAGATTATCTATCAAACAACGGTCAGCATTTACTAAGGTATTAACCACCAAAGTACTAGCTAGTATCATAGATTCAAGACAATTAGTCAGATAATCTAACAGCAGTACATTATTCCCTGCAGTGTGTGCCTTTTTAAAGTCTTATTATAAGACAAAATGTTTGCAGATCAACACATCTTGAATGATGATCCAATTAGTAAAGAGGAATAAATGAAAGGTCCGGATTGCCATTTTTAAGGTAACCACAAATAAACATGCATCCCTTTGCAAAAAAGTATAGCATACACACCTTGATAACTATATCTATACTTTTAATTTCCTGTTTATCTTTCATCGAAGGGTACTACAGTATTCAAAACATCCCTATACAGAGATAGAACTTAGACCCTGATCAATCTGCTAGCATAATCATTTTAGGTAAGAACTTAATGAAGAATGATGTGAAAGTTAATATCCACAGCTAAATCCCCACTGCATATCCTTCGGGTTTTGAACTATACATGCTAGGACTTCATAGGGACTAGCTAACTATCCTTCTATTTGAAGATATACCTATTGTTAATAAATATGTAGTCGACATAACAAATGTCTATACATAGTACAAAATCTGTACCTTAATATTTTGCAGCCAGCAATCTGAGTAATATATACCAGAGCCTCACTTTGTTAACGAATGTTAGCCAGTAGTTTGTAAATGTAGTGCAAATAAATTGTAATCATATGTTTCACACACAGATGTAAATATATTTTATTCCTTTTTAGGAATACCAAGTGGTTCTCCAGAAGAAGGCGTGAATACGCCGAAACGCGCGTAGAGACAAATCAATTACTCCACTTGTTTGGTCTTTTTACTTGTTTTTTTAAAATAGATGTATAAATTGAAAGTATTGTCATTTGTAACATTGTTATTTGTAAAATCCATGATAAAGTAATTGTATGATTTTTTTTAACTGTGTCAATAATTTGATTAAGCACTTTTTGTATTTTTAATAAATTAACCATAATTAACACTTTTTCTTATTGTTGATAATATGATGTGCACTACATTAGGTGATCTATTCTTTGGCTACAACAATTGATGTTTCATAGTACCTGCTTTTTTCTCAGGATCTATTAGTTGCCTAGGATAAGTTATTCATATAATACGCATCTCCATCCAAGCCACGCCCGAAGTGCAGTCACTTACATTAAACACCCGCTGCTCACCTCTCCGAAGTTTCTACGGAGCCTGGCTCTCCAAAGTTTCTACTGGGCCTGCATCTGTGTCGGAGGGTGGGGGGAGGGAGGAAGGAAAGACTGGAGAAAAGCAACAATTAACACACGCAAACAAATATAATTTGAAATAAATACAATGCCTTAGGTATATCCGGGTGTATTTTGAAGTTTGCACTCGCTGTATTGGGCGCGTGTAAAAAATACAAATAGTGCCGAAAACAAACATATTCAAACCTACAGTGTAGGGAAACTGTAGTTGGCTGGTGCTCCTGGCTTACAAATGGAAATGATGTAGCAGGAACACAGGCCAATAAGGAGGTGGGCAACAAGTGCAACATAGTTTTGAACTAATGGCAAGCACCAGCTGTAATTACATTCTGTAGAGTGATTACAGCAGGAAAACTGAGCTCTCTTGTACACCGAAGCTCCAAAAGGAAAGGTAAAAAACTACGAGGCCCTGATATATCCAAGAAAAATAAGCCAGGAACCACTCCACCTTTTGATGCTGATACTATACTTTTGTGCACTCAAGTTTCAGATAAAGAACTCACCACGTACCAGACACTGCCCACCGCAATAAGTAATCCAGCCTCGTATCCGCTATCATCTAAAATTAACATTATCCCTAATATAATCGTCGTTTTGCTTTATTGGAACCGATTGGGGACAATAGCGAGCTGCCTGCCCACAAAGGTCTATCACGACCAACAGTTGCTACTCAAACGGAAGGAGTCCCACAGCGGGCAAAAAAGGTAGTACGTCCCATATAAATCGTTAATGACAAGCTGAACCGTTTTAGCATCATGCTCACCTCTTGGACTAACCTGGCCACTGGCCTGCAATGTAAATCTTGTCACTGTGGACATGCGTGTACTAACGGTCCACCAGTAAATCAACCACAGCTTACCCAGTGCCTGGCCGCTAACAACCCAGTGCTAAGGGGGAGAGGCAGAAAGGTTCGGATCTGAGAGCAAGCTCTACTTTAGAAACTCAACCTAACGGTTCAGAGACAGCTAAAAACAGCTTTTCAAATCTCGTATTCAGACATCCCATGCCCTTCATTGCTTGAGTTCAACAAGTCAGAGGAACACTGGTCCCCTGATCTCTAATTTAATTATTTACCTTTACAGCATCGCACTGCATCTGGGCATGATAGCAATTAGAGAATATTGAATGAGAAGAGGGCACAATTTCAAAGAAATTCAATTCCCAGTTAGCAAAACAACCCGTCTCGAATTCTTCTCCTGCGACAACATATGGGATTTCTGAGTCCCTTTCAGGTCATACTATTTACATGACCCAGGTGCCAAGTTTAAAACCTGGCTCTTTTGAAGACATGCAGGCTTTGACCAACAATGTGATCCATTAGTTCAGGAGGAAGTGGAACTGTCATTATGTTATCAGATCTGTTATCACTCATTCTAGAAGATACTCACCTGGCATATCCTCCAATGATTATATTTCAATTACATTGTGCTCCAAGTGGTTGACCAAAAGTCTTATTAACTTTGAACTGTGAACCTGCTATATCTAAGAGGACAATTCACGAGGAATAAGGTTAAAATCATTTCCGCATACCAATGGAAGCCATGGCACATTGTCTTTTAATACGACTAATCCAGCAAACATTATGCCCACTGCTATTTCTAATTTAAATGCAATAGATTGACTGAGCGGGCGTGCTCCCATGGGTCGGTGCTCTACCTTTGACAATGTACTATTTTGGACCAATAGAGATGTATTAATGATGTACCTTTTGATAATCCAAATTTTAATGAACAAGCTGTACATGTTTGCGATGATGTAATCTTGCTAGAAAATGCTCCACTTTTAACCTCTGTAACAGAGCCCAGGAGCACTGGGATAGAGTGCTTAGACATAGATGTTAAAACTACAACTATTTTCAAGTCTAGGGAAAATGCATAAGTAATAATTTCCTGTAGTAGGGACGAGGGGTCATCAACCCACAATAAGGAGATCAATTGCACACATTTATATTATACGCTATGTGAAAATTTAAAATCGGAATCTCTTGTTTTCTGATTCAGCTAAGCTTCATCCATACTTACCTTTGACCTGTTTTCAGCCTGACTCTATCCTTGATGCCACATGCATAAACATTAGGTCACAAATTTAAAGTTGAGACATTGTAGGCTGTGAGAAGTTGGCCTGATATGTGATGTTTCCAATTCTGGAACCACCTTGTATCAGTCCAAACAATCCCTTATGGTGTCTGGTTGTAAGTCAACCTTATTAGACAAGCTATCCTAGTGGTAGCATGGACTAAGCAGCCTTAAAGGCTAAACTCAAGAGGTCGTGTTAAGCGAGCTGTTTTACCAATCACAATCCTGTAATACCAAATGAAAGGACACCACACAAGTATATATTATACAAATATATGTATTTATTACTAGAATAATCCCCAGTACTCTTTATGAGCAAAAGGGCACAAGCGTAAAAACAAAAGCACAGTTAAACATATGAAAGTTGCACAATTATGGATGAGGGCGGGTGGCCACTCAAACCATATATTAAAAAAGTGGTATAAGAGATACCAATCGAACAGTGGTTAGGCCTAGGGCCTAGGGAATCGCTGGGAGCAGTCGGGACTAGCAATGCTGAAGTCGGGAAAAGCCCCCGGGATTCGGGTGCAGCGCTTAAAGCACACGCATGCACCAATGCAAAGTCAATGGTGCGTAAAAGTTATAAAGTTACTGTTTAAGGAGACTTCCGCTTAACCTAGAAGGACGAAACTTAACACACATACACTAGAGGTGTGTACCAGTGTGGGAACACTGACGTTGTTGAGTTACCTCACCCACAGGAAGCGGGTGCATAGGGTCGAAGTTGTGTCAGGTTTCGTCACGCAGGTTGTTGGTGCTTGAAGCTGAAGATGCTGCAGGCGATGTGAAGGAGAAGTGTCCGGTGTGATCCAAGGGTGGATCAGAGTTGTAGAGTACCTGAAATCAGAGGGGACAGAGTCTGGGTCACTCAGCAGTGACCAGGGTAGAACCAGGACGGAACCAGGCAATGTCGGGCGCAATCAGGTGGTTGTCGAGGAGCTTCTCTCCACTGCCACGTTGGCTCTAGGGCATCTGCGACGTCCAGGAGCAGGTCACGAGCTGTCCCACAAAAGCTCTCGCCGTCGGCATAGTCGGCTTTAGGATTGGAGCAAACAACACTTGGCAAGAGCAATCCACGCAGGACTGGAAGATTGCTTTTCACTCGGACCAGAAGGGTCAGAGCGGGTGCTCCTTTTCAGAGGAGCGGGTGCAAGTCTGGAGCAACCAGAATCACAAGTTAGATTTCGTAGTTCGTTGGCACAGGGGCCACAAGCCAATGGGCAAGTGACCGGGCCAATGCGTTGAGCCAAAAGAACCAGAAGGGCCCCACGCAGAACTCGGTGAGTGTAGAGGGGTGAGCTTCGGTGCAAGAGAGGCTCAGGGCTGGGGCTTCTCAAACCCTGATGTACAGCTTCGAGGGTCACTCGTGGGTTGCACGGTCAGCGTCTCGTGGCTTCTCCAAGATGGCGGGCCCCACGCCTCCGGTCGCCTCCACGGGTCTCAGCTCTGCAGGGACTGTGGATCGGGCTGTTAGACGGCAGGCACGCTTGGTCTTGTTGGTCTCTGTCGCTCGAGTTCCGGCAGGAACTGCAACAAAGCAAATGTTGAGGTGCTGGATGGTGCCTGTTTGCACAGGGTGGTCACTCCTTGACCACAAGGGAGATTCTTCAGTCTTCTACGTCGAGTAGGATGTCGAAGGGTCCAGAGTTTCATTTCTTATGTTTCATCAGGATAATCTGAGTGCGTTGGCACTGCTCCCATTCTTATACTAATCTTGGGGGTTGGATTACCTGTTAGGTCCCTCCTATGGGTGGGACCCAGGAAGGGGGTGGTTACACCCCTTTCCCTTTGTCCAGGGTCGCGCTGGGACTGGGGCTGGGATGCCCCAGAACCGGTTTGACCGGATTATGCAAGGGGAAGCCTTGTGCTTCCCAGGCAGTGTCTGGTTTCTTTCAAACCTCCCTGCTACAATGCACTATCTCCTGTCTGGGGTGGTGTGACACCTCCCCGCGACAGGAAAGCCTTTGTCCAGCCTCCTCGGCTGAGTTTCGGTCAGCAGCAGGAGGTCAGACCCGTGTCTGTGGCAGAAGCATCCATTTTGTGGATCTGAGGCTCTTTTAAAAATCAACCGGGTTTCAGTAAAGTAACATGTCTTCTACCTCTAGAAGGGTGGAATGCTATCCCCGTCGACAGGACTGTCGAGGGGATAGTATTCCAAATCGTATGACACCTTACACGACATGTTTTGATAAAGCAAAACCAAAGTTGACATATAACCGCGAGGATTGTAATGCACTTAATAGTATATAGTATGGCATTATCTCGGAACAGCTTAGGGAGTTGTTCCCGACAGCTGCAGACAGGCTCAGCACATGCTCGAGCTCCATCTCACATTAAACCACGCACTCTGCCTCCAGGATTGATAAGGCCTTCCATAGGAGTGACTCACAGGTTTATATGTGTCCAGATATAGGTTTAGATATGTGGATACTATATCTAAGCAAGGGGTGATTACACCAACTTGCCCCAGCTGAGTGATAAGCCAGTTGTGTCAATTTAAGAACCAGCCAGGGGTGGCAAAAGCTATGCTGCAGCCCCTGGTAGGCCTTGGTGGCACCTATGCCCTGAGCACCTATAGTGCCTGGTACAGGGGCTGACAAGGAGTCCAGTTCCAATTGGGTTATGTACCTATAGTACATGTATGTGAATTTAGAGAGAGAACAGCAGGCTGGGGGTCTGATTAGCAGGCCCACAGCCTCATTAAGTCAAAAACCAGTGAAGCAAAAAGCAAAAATTGGGGTGACCATAGGATAGCAGACCCTACTCTCCTACACAACCCCCCCCAAACGCAGGGACATTAAACTTAACCTTGACCAGATAAGTCTTCATGTTCTAAGTGGAAGTACCTGGAGAGACCATCTGCATTACCATGGTCAGTCCCTGGGCGATGCTCCACTGTAAAGTCCATCCCCTGTAGGGAAATGAACCACCTGAGTAGTTTGGGGTTTTCACCCTTCATCTGATTTAGCCACAAGAGGGGCTTATGGTCTGTCTGAATTAGGAAGTGAGTTCCAAACAAGTATGGCCTCAACTTCTTTAGGGCCCAAACCACAGCAAAGGCCTCCCTCTCAATAGCTGACCAACATTTCTCCCTGGGGGTCGGCCTTCTGCTAATAAAAGCAATGGGCTGGTCATGACCATCTGTATTCAGTTGTGAAAGCACAGCTCCCACCCCCAAATCAGAAGCATCTGTCTGTACAATGAACTGTTTGGAGTAGTCAGGACTCTTCGGGATAGGTGCAGAGCACATGGCCTTCTTCAGGTCATCAAATGCCTTTTGACAGCTTACTGTCCACTGAACCTTTTTTGGCAACTTCTTGGATGTCAAGTCATTTAATGGTGTCACAATGGACCCATAGTTCTTCACAAACGTTCTGTAATACCCAGTCAGGCCCAAGAAGGCTCTGACTTGTGTCTGGGTAGTTGGAGGAGCCCAGTCCTGTATGGTCTGGATTTTGCTCTCCAATGGTTGAACCTGACCCCCACCTACTAGGTGGCCCAGGTACACAACCTTGCTCTGCCCTATCTGGCACTTAGTAGTCTTGATAGTCAGGCCTGCCTTTTGCAGGGCCTCCAGAAATTCTTCAGGTGGATTAGGTGATACTCCCAGGTGGAGCTAAAGACAGCAATATCATCTAGATATGCTGCACAAAAGTCATCCAACCCAGCAAGGACTTGATTCACCAACCTTTGGAAGGTGGCAGGTGCATTCTTCAAACCAAAGGGCATTACCACAAACCGATAATGTCCACTAGGGGTAGAGAATGCTGTTTTGGCTTTTGACTCTTCAGCTAACCTGATCTGCCAGTAGCCAGCTGTCAAATCAAATGTGCTCAGAATCTTGGCAGAAGCCAATTTATCAATGAGCTCATCTGCTCTTGGAATGGGATGTGCATCTGTCCTAGTGACAGCATTGAGACCTCTGTAGTCCACACAAAACCTCATTTCTCTCTTTCCATCTTTGGTATGGGGTTTTGGCACAAGGACTACTGGGCTGGCCCATGGGCTCTCAGATGGCTTAATCACTCCAAGCTCAAGCATCTTTTGCACCTAAGCCTTTATACAATCCCTGACGTGGTCAGGTTGCCTGTAGATTTTATTCTTCACAGGCAGACTGTCACCAGTGTCCACCTCATGGGTGCACCAGTTAGTTTGACTGGGTGTGAGTGAAAACATATGTCTGTGGGCCTGCAACACTTGTCTGCAGTCCACCTGTTGCTGCTCAGTGAGGCTGCCTGCCAAGGCTACTCCATCAACTGAACCATCATCAGGGTTCTGGGAAAGCAGGTCTGGGAGAGGGTCACTCTCTTCCTCCTGATCCCCATCTGTGGCCATGAGGAGACTCATGTCCTCCCTGTCCACAAATGCTTTCAAACGATTTACATGGAGCACCCTGTGGGGGCTCCTAGGGGTTCCAAAGTCAACCACATAGGTGACTTCTCCCTTTTTCTCAACAATTGGGTAGGGTCCAGTCCATTTGTCCTGTAGTGCTGCTGGGGCCACTGGCTCCAACACCCACACCATCTGCCCTTGTTTGTACTCCACCAGAACAGCCTTTTGGTCATGACAAGCTTTCTGTAATTCTTGACTGGCCTCCAAGTTTTTGTATGCTCTCGCCATGTATTCAGCCATCCGGGAGCGGAGACCAAGTACATAGTCCACAACATCTAGCTTAGGCTTTTTGAGAGGTAACTCCCATCCTTCCTTCACCAAACATAGTGGACCCCTCACAGGGTGGCCAAACAAAAGTTCAAAAGGGCTGTAGCCAACCCCCTTCTGTGGGACCTCTCTGTAAGCAAAGAGCAAGCAGGGTAAAAGGGTGTCCCATTTCCGCCTAAGCTTCTCTGGTAATCCTTTTATCATTCCCTTGAGGGTCTTGTTGAATCTCTCCACAAGCCCATTTCACTGTGGGTGATAGGGTGTGGTAAACTTGTAGTTTACTCCACACTCCTTCCACATTGCCTTTAAGTATCCAGACATGAAGTTGGTACCTCTGTCTGAAAGAACCTCCTTTGGAAAACCCACTCTTGAGAAAACTGCAAGAAGGTCCTTTGCCACAACAGGTGCTGTTGTGGTCCTCAGGGGGATTGCCTCTGGATACCTGGTGGCATGATCCACTACCACCAGTATAAATCTGTGCCCAGATGCTGTTTGAGGATCCATGGGACCCACAATGTCTATTCCAACTCTTTCAAAGAGTACCCCCACCACAGGTAGTGGTATCAGGGGGGCCTTTGTTGTGCCACCTGACTTACCACTGGCTTGGCAAGTGACACAGGAGTGACAAAACTCCTTGACATTTTCTGACATATGAGGCCAGTGAAAGTGAGGGAGAAGCCCGTCCCAAGTCTTGTTCCCGCCTAAGTGTCCTGCAAGGGGAAGATCATGGGTCAAGGTAAGAAGGAAGCACCTAAACTACAAAGGTATGACCAACCTCCTGGTGGCACCAGGCTTGGGGTCTCTAGCCTCTGAGTAAAGGAGCCCATCATCCCAATACACTTTATGGGTACCTTGAGCATTCACTGCAGCCTCAGCAGCAGCTTGCTGTCTGAGGGGTTCAAGAGAAGGGCAATCTAATTGGGCCTGCCCCAGGTCTGCCCTTGAGGGTCCCCCTGTCCCCAGAAACTCAACCTGATCAGGTTCAAGTTCTTCAGAGACAGTCTTCTCTTGGACTGCAGAATCAGCTCCCTGTGAAGGCTGATCCTCAACCTGGGGCAAAAGGGAAGGCACAGCCTTAACCCTCTTGCTCTTTTTCTTGGGTTGTGGTTGGTCTATTGTTTCAAGATCCACCACTGGTCCAGGAAGGCACTTCTTAGCCTGATTCCTTGTCACTGTAAGGACATGTGCTGAAATCCCTAGCATTTCTGCATGAGTCCTGTACTCCACTTCTGACCAAACTGAGCTTTCAAGATCATTGTCTAACAGACAGTCTACAGGGAGGTCTGCACTCACAACAACTTTCTTTAGGCCATTTACCCCTGCCCAGGAGAAGTTCACAACAGCCACACTATGTGTAGTAGTGGTGTTGCTTGCATTGGTCACTAGGTAATTCTCACCTACTACAATCTGTCCAGGGTCCACAAAGTCAGGTGTCACCATAGTGACACTGGCACAATTGTCCCTGTAGGCCTGAGCCAGTTTTGCACCAAGGTTTCTTTGGGCTATCATTCTTCTTCTTCTTGTTACCATTCTGGGAACCACCCTCCTTATTAGAATTTTGTGGGCCTGAAGAAGACTTCTGGTCTTTTTCTTTATCTTTCTTATCCCTACCCTTCTGGTCTGTTTTCTTCTGGTCACCACCATGGTTCTGGGGTTTCTGCTTAATCCTTGTTCTGACCCATTTGTCTGCCTTCTTTCCCAATTATTGGGAGAGGTCAGATCTGAGTCGATAAGGTATTGATGCAACAGCTGGTTCTGACAGTTATTAAGGATCTGCTCTCTTTATAAGATTGTACAATCCTGTATAGTCTGAGACTTTACTTCCCTGCAGCCAACCCTCCAGAGCCTTAGTGGCACAATCAACAAAATCAGTCCAGTCCTGAGTCTGTGCTTTTTGGGTGTCTCTGAACAACAACCTGTATTGCTCAGTGGTTAGGCCAAACCCTTCAATAAGAGCATTCTTCAGGACAGAGTAGTTTTTGGCATCCTCAGGTCTAACTGTGAGGAGCCTATTCCTCCCTTTCTCAGAAAAGGAGTACCATACAATTGCAGCCCACTGATCTTGAGGAACCTGCTGTACCATGCAGGCTCTCTCAAGAGCAGTCATCCATTTGTGGATGTCATCCCCTTCCTTGTAGGGGGGCACACTTTTTGTCAGGTTTCTATTGTCATAGCCCCTGTCTTTCTCTCTAGGAATATTGCTGCCACCAGTGGTATCTAATCCACACAACTTTTGTTCTCTTGCTAAAGCAAGTTTAGCTTGAGCCAAGGCTATCTCTTCCCTCTCTATCTAAAGTTGGACAGCCCTCATCCTGGCCCTATGCTCTTTCCTCTGGGGGGAAGTCATTCCCCTTTGAGATTCCCTTGAGACACTAGAAATATGAGAGTCCCCTGAGGGAGATCTCACCCTTCTGTTGCCTGAGAGAATTATGTTATAGGATCTGGGGAGGTGCTGGCCCTCTCCATTCCCATGTAGGTCTAAGTTGGTCTGGTTAAGCCTGCCAACTATAACCTGGTTACCCCTCTGATTCTGATCAGACTCATCTACTTCTGAGCCTTCCTCCTACTCTTCTTCTTCCTCCTCCTCTGGAGTGGTCTCATTCTCAGGGGTGTTCACTCCATTTCCTGTATCTAAGGGAACTGCACTCGCCTTATCTAAGTCATCCTTTTCCAGGATGGCTATCAGGGAAGGAATGGCGGGGTTGTGACCCCTTTTTTGCCCTCTTGCAATGCATAAGGCACTCAAGTCTTTATGGCTAAGTTTGTCATAGCTGGAAGTTGGTAAGGTCAACTGTCACAGGGGCAGAGCCTGAAGCTCCTCCTGTGCCAGACATGACTGCTAGTGAGGTGCAAGTGGTGCACTTACCTACACTAAGTGTTTTCCTACTGTACCTTGCTAGTGAGTTGTAGGCAGGGTGTGCTAATCCCTTTAATCTACAACTACTAAGTTCAGTAGAACTTAAATATGCTAAGCTTTTGTTTATATGTACCTAAGATACTTAATGTGATCTTTCAATTTGATAAAAAGATTGCAATGGTAAAAACAACAGCAAGCTCAAATCCGCACCGCTGCACACCAATGTGAGAAGTTGGCCTGATATGTGATGTTTCCAATTCTGGAACCACCTTGTATCAGTCCAAACAATCCCTTATGGTGTCTGGTTGTAAGTCAACCTTATTAGACAAGCTATCCTAGTGGTAGCATGGACTAAGCAGCCTTAAAGGCTAAACTCAAGTCGTCGTGTTAAGCGAGCTGTTTTACCAATCACAATCCTGTAATACCAAATGAAAGGACACCACACAAGTATATATTATAAAAATATATGTATTTATTACTAGAATAATCCCCAGTACTCTTTATGAGCAAAGGGGCACAAGCGTTAAAACAAAAGCACAGTTAAACATATGAAAGGTGCACAATTATGGATGAGGGCGGGTGGCCACTCAAACCATATATTAAAAAAGTGGTATAAGAGATACCAATCGAACAGTGGTTAGGCTTAGGGCCTAGGGAATCGCTGGGAGCAGTCGGGACTAGCAATGCTGAAGTCGGGAAAAGCCCGCGGGATTCGGGTGCAGCGCTTAAAGCACACGCATGAGCCAATGCAAAGTCAATGGTGCGTAAAAGTTATAAAGTTACTGTTTAAGGAGACTTCCGCTCAACCTAGAAGGACGAAACTTAACACACATACACTAGAGGTGTGTACCAGTGTGGCAACACCGGCGTTGTTGAGTTACCTCACCCACAGGAAGCGGGTGCATAGGGTCGAAGTTGTGTCGGGTTTCGTCACGCAGGTTGTTGGTGCTTGAAGCTGAAGATGCTGCAGGCAATGTGAAGGAGAAGTGTGCGGTGTGATCCAAGGGTGGATCAGAGTTGTAGAGTACCTGAAAGCAGAGGGGACAGAGTCGGGGTCACTCAGCAGTGACCAGGGTGGAACCAGGACGGAACCAGGCAATGTTGGGCGCAATCAGGTGGTTGTTGAGGAGCTTTCTCTCCGCTGCCACGTGGGCTCTAGGGCATCTGCGATGTCCAGGAGCAAGAAACAAGCTGTTCCAGAAAGGATCTCACCGTCTGCGCAGTTGGCTTCAGGATTGGAGCAAACAACACTTGGCAAGAGTAATCCACGTAGGACTGGAAGATTGCTTCTCACTCCGACCAGGAGGGTCAGAGCGGGTGCTCCTTTTCAGAGGAGCGGGTGCAAGTCTGGAACAACCAGAATCACAAGTTAGATTTTGTAGTTCGTTGGCACAGGGGCCACAAGCCAACGGGCAAGTGACCGGGCCAACGCGTTGAGCCAAAATAAGCAGAGGGGCCCCATGCAGCACTCGGTGAGTGTAGAGGGGTGAGCTTCGGTGCAAAAGAGGCTCAGGGCTGGGGCTTCTCAAACCCGGATGTACAGCTTCAAGAGTCACTCGTCGGCTGCACGGTCAGCATCTTGTGGTTTCTCCAAGATGGCGGGCCCCACGCTTCCGGTCACCTCCACGGGTCTCAGCTCTGTAGGGACAGTGGATCGGGCTGTTAGAAGGCAGGCACACTTGGTCATGTTGGTCTCTGTTGTTCGAGTTCTGGCGGGAACTGCAACAAAGCAAACGTCGAGGTGCTGGATGGTGCCTGTTTGCTCAGGGTGGTCACTCCTTGACCACAAGGGAGATTCTTCAGTCTTCTACGTCGAGTAGGATGTGGAAGGGCCCAGAGTGCATAGGCACTGCTCCCATTCTTATATCAATCTAGGGGGCTGGATTACCTGCTAGGTCCCCTCCAATGGGTGGGACCCAGGAAAGGGGTGGTTACACCCCTTTCCCTTTGTCCAGGGTTGCGCTGGGACTGTGGCTGGGATGCCCCAGAACCGGTTTGACCGGATTATGCTAGGGGAAGCCTTGTGCTCCCCAAGCAGTGTCTGGTTTCTTTCAAACCTCCCTGCTACAATCCACTATCTCCTGTCTGGGGTGGTGTGACACCTCCCCGTGACAGGAAAGCCTTTTTCCAGGCCTCCTCGGCTGAGTTTCGGTCAGCAGCAGGAGGTCAGACTTGTGTCTGTGGCAGAAGCATCCATTTTGTGGATCTGAGGCTCTTTTAAAAATCAACCGCGTTTCAGTAAAGTAACATGTCTTCTCCCTCTAGAAGGGTGGAATGCTATCCCCGTCGACAGGACTGTCGAGGGGATAGTATTCCAAATCGTATGACACCTTACACAACATGTTTTTATAAAGCCAAACCAAAGTTGACATATAACCGCGAGGATTATAATGCACTTAATAGTATATGGTATGGCATTATCCCGGAACAGCTTAGGGAGTTGTTCCCGACAGCTGCAGACAGGCTCAACTCATGCTCGAGCTCCATCTCACATTAAACCACGCACTCTGCCTCCAGGATTGATAAGGCCTTCCATAGGAGTGGCTCACAGGTTTACATGTGTCCAGATATAGGTTTAGATATAGGGATACTATATCTTAGCAAGGGGTGATTACACCAACTTGCCCCAGCTGAGTGATCAGCCAGTTGTGTCAATTTAAGAACCAGCCAGGGGTGGCAAAAGCTATGCTGCAGCCCCTGGTAGGCCTTGGTGGCACCTATGCCCTGAGCACCTATAGTGCCTGGTACAGGGGCTGACAAGGAGTCCAGTTCCAATTGGGTTATGTACCTATAGTACATGTATGTGAATTTAGAGAGAGAACAGCAGGCTGGAGGTCTGATTAGCAGGCCCACAGCCTCATTAAGTCGAAAACCAATGAAGTAAAAAGCAAACATTGGGGTGACCATAGGATAGCAGACCCTACTCTCCTACATAGGCTGCGTACACATGCAAAGTCAGCACAAAAGAATAGCTGATGTCTGCACTGTGGGTTTCGAGTGAGTTTTAAACAATGGTAAAGCCTTAGATAATGTTTGTTCAGATAAACCTATCTTGTTATGCAGTCTCAAGATGCGACAGTTACACAAAGCACCAAGGTTGTTGATTCTTACCGATTGTCTCATTTGTGTGTTCTCCCCAGAGCCTTACTTACCTCTGGGTGTTTCATGTCAGTGGTTTTCACTATATAAACCCATGTCACCATAGTTCAGTGTGCTCTATCCTCGGTATCTTGATGGTACTGGTCGGATGGAGACCCATTCATGAATGATTGAATAAAGTACCCATGGTTTGACTTCGCTCCAGTGTTTTTTCCTCCTTACTTGATAAGAACCCGTGGCGAAGTGGTGATCCCTGCACCAGCAGGTTATAGATTAATCTGCTTCACAGCTAAGTTTGTTAAACGCTCTGGACTCTGAGAAGGTTTGACAAAGCCATTTATCTACTACCCTACTTTCTTGGAATGTGGCTGGTATAATGTCGAAGCTAGTAGACCCTAACTGGTCATCATACTTTGGGGATTATGATGAATGCATATACCAAGAGACTTGGGCTACTGAAAAAGTAGCTATAAATGGGTCTACTACATTCAGTGTCGAGACGTAGCCACCAGTTAAATTTGGGAGGGCCATAGGCGGCCTTTTAATTTTGATTAAAAATTACCTTCCAGGCTCTTACACCCCATTGACCATAGACTGCCCAGATTTATTGGGTATTGTTGTCACCTTACCAATTGGTCTCTGCTTGGTGATATTAAACATCCATGTAAGATCCTCTAAGGAAAACACTAAATCACTTACTTTATCGATCCTGGAAGAGTTTTATTTTACGCCTTGGACCCGAATACCACAATAGTGCTGACAATAACTTTAACACCACTTTCGAGCCATCGCTGCACATTAAAGAGCTAATTGAAGTGGAGGACGAGCTGTGTGGAATTCCTTTGCTGATAGGTAATCCCAGGAAAAGTCTCTTTGCCACTGCACTTAAATTAATCCCTCTAACAATAGAAGAGGTCTAAAGGCTTGCAATGGCTGTACTTTTCCAGATTCTGAAACGGCCCTAACATTCAGAAGAGGCCCTCTGACTAGCTTTATAGACTACCTTACTTTAGATGTGAAGTTATAATCACTCTTAGTGGATATGATAGTGGAGCTGCGAATTAACAGTGATCATAACTCACTTAATTCATTATTAACTGGGCAACCCTTGAAAAGATGAATAGCACAAGTCGTACATTTATGCCAAAACCAATTTTAGCTAATAATTGCCGTTATGTGATGTGGCCAAATGTCTCATCTAACAAAAAATTCTATTCGCAAATGTATACACTATTTTTAGTGTTTCTATCAAAGTACGTAGGGACAAGAGATGTGGATAGTCCCATACTAAATATACATAATTCTTTTTTTGATGAGATGTATAAGATTTTTTATAAAGTGTTGCCCATATAACGCCGACTTTGGCTAAAGAAGATAAGTGGTTCAACCATGCCGGTAAACAAGGTAAGAAATGCCTAGAACAGCCATCCCCGGAGGCGACGGGGTATCTATTGTTGAAGACAGTGCAATTATAAAACAACTATGAGTACCGCTAGGAAAAAACTGGGAGGATAACGTCTGTCTTGAAATGTTAGCAGCTTCCAAAATGAATGACTCTCGGTCTTTCTGGTGGGCTGTAGCCCAGGCTTATTTGGGAAGAGCGACAACCTATCATTATCACATTTAACAAGCTGGATGGGTGTCGCACTTCGCGGATTTGTATGCTGCAAAGGACCTTGATGACCCAATACTAAGAGATGATCATGCCACTGTTACTGACCCGCACAACTTAGCTTGTTCAGAACCAGTATACCCAGCCTCTTTTAGTCCCGAGGATACTACAAGAGCGATTGACCTTTTAAAACTAGCCAAGGCACCAGGTCCGGATAAAATTCCAGACGATCCATTTAAGACAGAGTCACTTGTTGGACACCATACATTAATTTGCTGTCAAATCAAATGAAATACTGCTTTATTCGATGTTGTATCATAAAAACCATAAAAGCACAGTACAGAATAACAAGCACATTTACATTTATATTGCACGTCATTATACATGTTGTACCAAATACGTTAGTTCAATAAAAACAACTCATATTATTTATACAAAAATCTTTGACACAATCAGTAGATACAAAACAGCTAATTAGTACATAGTGTTCCTATGTCTGATAATAGCTTTTAAAAAGGACGACGTGGCCATCATTATCAATTCATGATCTAACATTTGAAGCCTCAAAAATGCTATTCTGCATTGTCTAAGTTCCCACTTCTTTAAAATAGGTATTAAAAACCTTCTCCTAGGTAAATCATAGAATTTACAGAAAAATGTGGATTGGATAGAAATATCATCACACGGGCATGGTAACAAATTTCTAGACCATGAATTTACTTCTGGGAAGGTGACCATTCTAAAAAGGGACCCACCACAAAAGCGTGTTAAGAACATGCCGGAATAGCAACCCTGAACCTGTGACAAATAGGGTTGGATACCCTGACATTGCAACATCAAGTGATTCTCCATAACTGATTTCTTTTCTTTTTCAGAAAGCCAACACTTGCTCTCTAAATAATTCGTTACTTTCAGGTTTTTTCTCGATAACCTTTCTAGGCAGTTTGGCGAATCAAAATATTTGGGATGTCCAATATCATACGATCATTTTTTTACATATTTAATCCATGATATACTGGCTACCCCCTCTAATTTGAGACAGTCCATCATTACGTCTCTATTAAAACTAGTCTCAGAAGAGGACCACACCTTATGCCACAATAAAAGGGGATTCACTTTGATAATGTCAGATATATAAGGCAGGCCGAGTTCCTTATGGCATACAAATGTAGCAGTAGAACCAGGGACAGCTAAAAGATAACGCAAAAACTCATTCTCACAGCGTTGAATTTGTTGGACGTCGGTATTCATCCGATCCCTGCCCCATATGTCGCAGTAGATATGCATTTGGATTAATAAATATCCACTAACTCCGAAACTGGTCTACCAACCAATTGTTTTCAGAAATTGTGCACTGCACCTATGGCTCTGGAAAAAGACAATTTTCTCGCATTCACAGCCGATGTCCATGAGCCCGACTTCTCAAAATTGATACCCAAGTAGGAGAATCTGTCTGTAATGTCTATTTTGGTCTTTTCAATGAAAACTGCACATGCATTACCTTTTTTGACCCCACAACACATGGTATAGGTTTTGCTTTTATTTACTTTTAAGCCTCTATCTTTCATATAGGTAGTAAATTTGGTAACAGCTCTTTGTAGGCCTATCTGAGTCCGCGCCATAATGACTGCGTCATCCGCATATAATAAAATGGGGACTGGGGTATTCCTAATCAGTGGGTAATCCTGCCTATCCTGGGCCAAGTAAAATCCTACACTATTTATGTATAGGGTAAACAGAAACGGGGCAAGTATGCATCCTTGTCTTACTCCCTTGTTTATGCTCAATTTAGTTGTGCATTCCCCCTGTTTCCTATACCGGACCCTCTCCCCCGCTCCCCTGTATAATTCCTTAATGAATAATAGCAAATTGGGGTCAACGTCCATCTCTCTTAATGTACTCCATGGTTTGTCAAGTTTTAAACAGTGGAAAACTAAACTAAAGTCAACAAACATTAGAAAGAGTTTTCCCCTTTTTGCTGATGTGTATTTGCCTATAATTAAAGCTAGATTTAATCCCTGTTCGGTCGTTCCCATTCCTGCCCTAAACACGTATTGAAACTTTGAAAGTAGGCCTGTCTCTTCTACCCAGAGTTCTAATTTGTTTAAAATGACCCTCCCGGCGACTTTCATAAGTGAATCCAGTAATGAGATTGGGCGATAGCAACTAGGTTAATTTCTTACTCCCTTTTTGAAAATATGGATTACAATTGCATCTAGCCAGGTGGAGATAAACCTATGGCTGTTACAACTATTCAAAACATTTGTTAGGAGCGGGCCCATACCTCAGTATTAGACTTATATACATCCACTGGCACACCATCAGGTCCTGGAGCTTTCCCTGTGGCCCTCTCGTTAATGGCTGTTAGGACTTCTTCATAGGAGATTACAATATTCAAGGGGAAAGATGTAATGTGTGCATTAACATCTCCCTCTACTGCAGCAGTAATTCCCTCGCTCTGGATTAAAGCTTCATCCTTATAAAGGTCCTTAAAATAATTGACCCATATATCTTCTGTAATTGCCACGTCGATAATATCGGTTTCCCTGTGTACTATAAAGGGAGGATCAACAGCCTTCCAGAAACCTGTATTATCCTTTGTTATACATGCCTGATGTAACGCCTGCCATGCTTCCGTTTTCAACTGGGTCTTTCGCTTTTTAATTTCTTGTTGGTAATCTATTCTGGTCAGTCTCACTTCTTCCTTACTTCTGGTCTATTGTTTTAGGACTTTCATTAAATGAGCATGGGCTTTGCTGCAATCTCTGTTAAACCAGCCCTGAGCCTTGTTCATACCTTGTTTCTCTGTCCTTGTAAGTAGATTTCGTGTTTCCTAAATGCTAAAGAAGGCTTCAAAGACTTGTACATCGTCGCCTGTCTGCGAGAGACATGTTTCAAAGTCCCCATACTTCTTTTTTACTAGGGTTTCAAGGAATACCACAGGGTCCACTTTGGTCCAGTTTATAGTATATCCATTTATCCTTGCCAGGTTTATTTTACAATTATATGTTGTTTCTATCGCTTTGGAGGATTTTATACCCCCTGCAGGGAGTAGGTCTAGCCTAATCAGGTAATGGTCACTCACCGCTATTTCGCATATTTTACAGATATAGACCTTGTAGGAGTACCTATTTGACATAAGGGCGAAGTCAATTACTGAATTACACCCTCTCCCAATAAAGGTTGGCTCAAAAGGTACAGGGGGTATACATAATTCATTCGCATAACCCAAATCAAATTGGAAAATGATTTAATTCAACAAGTCCCCCAAAATTGTATTGGAGAAATGTGTTAGTGAGTCCTCTTTGTCTTTACCCATGCCACAAATGCCCAGGTGGCTATATGGGCATAGAGAACAGTTGAAATCACCAACCCATATTAAACACATAACCCCCGGCAAGAGTTCTTTTATGTGTTTCAGGGTTTGACATAAATCTGCTAGGACCTTATTGATTTCGGTTTTCGGGATGTTGTTATAAAAGTGTATTAAGCTGTTCCCTTCTCACCCCCAACACTTACTGACAGTATCTGACAAAATTCGGATCCATTCTCAAGTTTCACTACCTATTCACCCGCCATATTAGACACATAGGTGCATAATTCCCCTTTATTGCGTCCCATTGTGCTAAAACTGGCAGGGGTGTGGAAGGTACGGTAGCCACTTATATGTAATTCTTCAATTACCCATGTTTCTTGAAGGCAGATGATAGAATAGTCCTCTATAAATGTTAACCAGGAGGGGTCTCTCACCTTGGATGCAAGCCCTGCAATGTTCCACGATACCATTTTAAACATATTACTCATTTCTGGGGTCTTAAGTGCTGGCCTTGGGTCTGCCGGAGTAGTATTATCTCCTAGCGTGCTACCTATCTCACTTAGGAATAGGAATTCTCCTCTGATAAGTCTATGTTCACTTGTGTGTTGCTTACCAGTTAGATCCTCTAATATGTCCCCCTCCCTCCAACTAACTTCCGTGTATGATGTAGTTTATCTCGCTTCCCCCGGTATAATATGATTTTGACCAGGTCCCTGTGCTCCCAAGTTATTTGCCACTGTAACGAACCCTTTCACCGTCCCAGATTCCACTTGGGCAGGTCGCCCAGTCACAGGCTGGTTCCTGGGCTCCCCACAAACAATTCCACTTACTGCTTTTACATCAGCAAGGGGGTAATAAGAACAACAAAGTGGCTGTATCGGGGTAGATGGTCGTTGTCAATCACATAAATCTAGGCCGGATAATGGAGCAAATCTATTGGACAGGGGAACCTCCTGGAATCGGTTTGCGTGTCCAAAGGGTACATGGGGTCGCCTACCCCACCCCAGACAATTCGAGGCATTGATAGAGTTATGTCCTGGTTTGTAAAAGTACCCTAAGGGCAGTATAGATACCCTGCCCATAAGACCACTCAACATCCAGCCCATATTATCAAGCAAAAATGTTGTTACATGCACATTATTAAAATTGACAACAATGCAGTCCCTAGTTCCTTCCTTCGTAGTTGGTCCTATCCATGGGGTACGTCTGACCATAATTATCTGTTTATACATGCCCTCATACCAGAAGCCCGCCTCCCCAAGACCATTATTCAGTCAGTGCAGAACTTTACACAATAATTGGTTTGTGGTTTCAGACTGGGTTTCACACAGGGGAGAAACATTTTTTTAAACTACTATTAAAGGGGTAGATGCTGGAGGTAAGTTGAATACAGGAGGGTTTGTCGTAGTGGCACTGGATCTCACATCTCTCAGTCCCTCCACTCCATCGATACAGTTGGTCTGGGTATCCATAGAGCAATTGTTAGAACTCTTATCCCTCCTTGGGGCTTGCACTATCATATCCCTGCCGTTGTGCGGGGTAGACACTATGGATTGAGCGTATTCACTAGATTGATTCCCTGAATCATCATCAGGCCTGTGTGCCCGTGCTGGCTTTTTGGATGGTACTCCAGCTCTATTTGTTGCAATCCCTAGGACTTTTTATTTTGGAAAACATATTTTATTATCAGATTGCGCATATCATGCAGGGTTCTGTACCCCAGAGACAACTGCAGCATTACTGTACAAAAACAGAAAATGCAATCAGCTTTTCAACATTATGGCGTAGATACATATCCACGGATAACATCCCCCCGAGTCGCACAATGTCCTTCTGGTTCAACTCACACTTTGTATACACAGAACCATAAAATATACACACAGGCACCCCCCCACCCCAACCCCGCACTATGCCAACAACAGCCCATTAAAGCTTAAACTTGTTCCACCGGAGGGTCCTCCAAGGCAACCGAGGGTTCCAGCCACAGTCCCCTGAAGTCCACCCATTGTTTCCATATTTTGTAGTGTTTACCCGGGCAACCCCATGCCACAAAGATTGGATGTTCCAGCCCCATACAAAAGTCAAGTCCGGTCTTCCATGCAGCCACCGAGGGGGCCCGCGTATCCTTCCACGTCCTAGCTATGTCCCATTATGCCAGTGTAAGACCCAATTGCATAAGATGTCTTTTGTAAACATTGCCCCCAATCCCCTTCATTACGTGCAACAAGGCGAACTGTCGTGTGCACGGGAGTTCCACCCCAGGACCTCAGACAGGCAAGTAAACACCCCCCTCCAAAATCGGTCAAGCGACAAACACTGCCAGACAGTATGCAAAAATGCGCCCTCCTCCCTTCCACACCGAAGGCACTCCGGGGAGGCGATCAATCCCGCCCTCCACAAGAGGGGTCGGGTGAAGTATACCCTGTGTAGGTATTTAAATTGAATGAGGCGGAGACGTATTGCAATGTCCGCTCCTCGCGGGGCGGCCAGAGCCTCTCTCCAATCCTCCTCTGCTGGAGCACCCACGTCTTGTTCCCAATACCCCCGAAGTTTCAGAAGAGTGGGCGAGCAGTGTACAACTAAGGACTGGTAGATCCGGGAGATCTTCTTGGTTTCCAGATCACTCATGAAGACCTTTGCCTCCAGCGGGCTAAAGTAGGGGAGGTCCTCCAGATCCCTCAGACTGGGGGCCTGCTCAGAGCAGAGCTGAAGGTATTGATAAAACTGAGACCAGGGCATACAGAATTCCTCCCTCAGATCCCGAAAGGACTTAAGTGTAGTATCGGAAATGACATCCCCCAGTGTCGAGATACCTATGGCATCCCAGCCCCTAAAGCCCTGAAGAGCCGCCAGTTCGGGCAGACGCCCATTGTGCCACAAGGTTAGTCTCTCAAGTCAATGTGTTCCACCATCCCGTACGCTTTAACGCCTGCCTCCAAATTTGGAACACCATTTTCTTGACCGACGGCAGCGCGCTCCGCAATGGCTCAGAATACAGGAGAGTATGAACCGTGTGCTGTTCCATGAGTCGATGCTCCAAGGCATAAGCCGGGTCCTCCCTTCCACCATACCACCATTCATTAAGGACCACAAGATGTGACGCCTGGTAGTATAAAAGTATATCCGATGTCGCGAGCCCTCCACAGTATGTGGACAGAAAGAAGGTGCGTAACGCCACCTGAACTGCTCCCCCGGTCCACAGGAATTATCCAAGCACAGAGTTCACCAATCGGAACCACCTGGGTGAGATCAGATTTGGATGGTTCTGCACCTGAAACAGCAGCTGAGGCAATGCTACCATTTTAAAGATTGCCGGTCTGCCGTATATTGTTAACGGCATACGCGACCAGAGTTTAATGTCGGCTCGGACTTGTTCCCACACTAGCACCACGTTACGCTCCCAGGAGATAGCGGGCACCTCAGAGAGGAACACCCCTAGATATTTAAGGCCCCCCACTGCCACCTGAATTGTTGATGAAATTTCACCCAGCCCGCCCCTCCACCCAGAACCCACAGCATCGACTTGCGGTAATTCATATAGAGCCCTGACGTTTCCCCAAAAATGTGCATTATCTCAAGAAGCCGCGGTCCCGATCTGTCGAGGGCTGTGAGGAAGAATAGGACATCATCCGCCTACAACGCAAGTCTGTCTGACAGCCCCGGCGCCCACTCGACCCCTTGAACTGTGCGTCGATGCACACCCACGCTGCCAGCGGCTCCATGGCCAAGGCAAATAAATAGGGTGATAGGGGGCACCCCTGTCGGGTGCCACACCCAATGTTGAAGCTGGAAGAGACCGCTCCCGCCACCCGCACCGAGGCTGTCAGATCCGTACAGAGGAGCATCTTGTAGGACATAAAGCATGGGCCAAGGTTAAGCCTATGTAGCAGCGCGAAAAGGTACACCCAACTCAGGGAATCAAATTCCCTATCCATGTCCGCTAAAAGGAGGGCCGCCGGCTCCCCAATACGCCAAATCGCCGCCATCGACACATGTGCCCGCCGTATATTGTGTCTGGTGGCCCTCCGGGGCATAAACTCGGCCTGGTCTGGATGTACAGGTGTCGAGATGTGTGGCAGGAGGCGATTAGCCAACGCCTTGGCCAGGACTTTGGCCTCCACTTTCAGGAACACATGCTACTCCGGGGGTCGCCCAGGCTTATGGAGCACCCCTACTTCCGCATGCCTCCAGTCCGGGGGGAGCGGGCCCACCTCCCTAGCCTCCTCCAGGGCAGCTCGGTATAACGGAGCCAGGCGGACATTGTATCTTTTAAAAAATTCACATGGAAACTCATTAGGTCCAGGAGCCTTCCCAGAGTTGAGTTCCCCTCTGTGGTGCACCCATCTCCTCCTCTGTCAGAGAGAGCTCCAGCTTATCCCGAACTTCATCTGACACCACTTAGGGTGGCAAGCCCGCTATAAATTTATGTATTGTAGATTCCTCAAGCACTCCTGAGGGCCGTATAGACCTGCATAGTATGAGGCAAAGCTCTCCGCTATCGCCGCAGGGTCCGTTACCGGCGCCCCAGCCTCATCCAGAACCCCCGGAAGGACCTGGGAGTGGAAGGCGCCCTGACAGAGCCTATGTAACATCTTGCTGGACTTGTCCCCCATTGGCATACCCTGCTCCGCGTCGCCAGCCAGACCTGTCGAACCTCATCCAGTAGTAGAGCAGCACAAGACTGTTGCACCAGTAGCAGTTGTCTCCCGACTTTGGTGCTCCAGCCTCTCAACCTCTGCCTCCACCCGCACCAGTTCCTCTCTATGCTTCCGATGGCCTTCACGCACCAGGCAATGTCTACCCCCTCAGCGTAGGCTTCAGTGCCTCCCACAATACCCCGGCACTATCGACTGACCCCTCATTGGTATGAAGGTAGTGTGCGATCGCCTCCCGCATATGTTTGCCATACTCCTCATTCTGCAGGTGCCACACCGAAAGGCGCAATGAAATGGCTGTCGCTGCCTACCCACCTAATGCTCAACAGACACCGGGGAGTGGTCTGAACGTCCACGGGGAGAATCTCAGCCGACCCCACCCTCCCAGCCATCCCTCTGGGTACAAAGATGTAATCTATCCTGGAGAAGGACTTGTGTACTACCGAGAGATAGGTGTATTCCCGCCTGTCTCTATGTAGGTACCGCCATGTATCAGCCCAGTCAAGGCTTGTCAACAGAAAGTATAACTTCGTGGGCGGGCCCCCACTCCGACCCTCCCCCTCTGCCTCTGGCCCCATCCATGACGTTGTTCCAGTCCCCCCCTATGACTGCCACCCCGTCCGGCATATCAGCCCACAGTGCAAGCAGATTTTCTACGAAGGACCATTGCAGGCGAGGGGGGGCATACACGCTGCTGAGTATCAGAGGAGCATCCCCCACAGTGCCATGAATAAACATGTATCGTCCCTGCGTGTCTACCCAGTGTTTAACATGTACATATAGAACCCTGCGGTGCACCAAAACTGCCACTCCTCTCGAGCCCTGCGTAAAACCAGCGTGAAAGACCTGCTGGAACCCGTACCGCTGTAAACAGAGGGTCTTCGTTCAAATCAAATGGGTCTCTTGCAACAAAAGAATATTGGCCCTAACCTTCGTAGCATATCTGAGTATTGCCCCTCGCTTAATCTTATCGAGAACCCCCCGCACATTCCAACTAATTATGCAAAGAGACCTCAGGGATACCTGATCCCGCTCTGACCTCTCAGCCATAGGGTAATGTACAGTCATTTCAGGGGCATAGGGCCGCTGCAGTGTGTGCGTGTGACATGGTGAACCCCCTGTGGACGTGCAACTCGTACCCCAAAACAACCCCACTCTAACAAACCCCATACCTCATGAACGATTAAGTACCTGTCGCGGCAGGATTGGCTCCCAGTCCCCAACGGGGGAAAAGGGCCGCCCCAGCCAATGGATCTGCAACTCACAGCCCATACCTTCTGGGCGCGTCCCCCACTGACACAGACATGTGGGGATTTTGTCCACACAGCAGGACATCCCCAAGACATATGTATAACAACACATTCGCCATAGCTGCCGAACAATCACGACCACCCGAGCCTGACAGCAGTGGTTCAAGGTTGCACAGTCTGTTGCTCAGGAGCAGGGCCATCTCAGAAGGAAGTTCCACAGGACGCAGAACGCTGCCTGGATCGAAATCTTCTGCCACCCCTTCGTTGCTGGCCACAAGGACCTCACGGCGCCACCTCACTTGACGAGGAATCCGACTCCCTCCCCGGTGGCGTGTGCACCCTTATGCGGACCGTTTCATCTGTCCACTGGAACACCTCCTTCGGAGTGTCAATAAAATGGGTGTGAGAGCGGTACACCACGTACAGGCGGGCCGGAAACAGGAGTGTGTACGGGAGTTTAAGGTCTCAGAGACGGGCCTTCGCGGCCATGAATGATTGGCGTTGCTGCTGTACCTGCCTCGTAAAGTCTGGAAATATCTTTATGCGGGCGTTGTTGTATAGCAATGGTTCTATGGCCCGGGCCTGTTTCAGGATAGCATTCCGATCTAGATAGTTCAGTAGTTTTGCAATCACCGGCTGCCGGCGAGCCCCCACCGGTGGCCTTTGGATGAGCACTCTATGGGCCCGTTCCACCACGAAACACTTGGACATGGCCTTCGGAGGGAGCCAGTTCTCAAGCCACTGCGCGAGAAATCGTTCCATGTTGCCTTGTTCACATCTGTCTGGAAAGCCCACTAAGCGCAGATTGTTTCTCCGGGCCAGTTCTTCAGCGTCCTCAGCCCTAAAAGCGAGCCCCTTCTGTATTTTCTCCATGTTAGCCAAACTTCTGCTTCAGGGCCAGTACATCATCTTCCACGCCCGAAATGCGGGTCTCTGCTTCCGTGATACGAGAAACCGCATTCCGCAGGTCCTGACGCATCAACACTACATCAGAGCCCACAGCCCCAATCTTGGCATCCAGCATGTCCCGGGATTGAGTTATGGCCGCCATCAGGGCTGCATTGTCCGGGCCCGCATCCTGTGGAACTCCCGTGGCCCGACTGCTGCCCCAGGGCCTGTGAATATATCGATGGACCCGTGCCTAGCCGAGCCGCCACCGCCCTTATCCCTCGACATCTCCACCAAGCACCGACACTCCGTAGGCTAGGCACCTGCAGGCGGAATCCACACTGACCCGACTGCATTGCCACTCCAAGGGCCCACTACTAGCAAGACTCTAGACAGATAGTCAGCGCTTCAATCGTTCCACCAACCGAGGCAAGAGCGCCGAACGTAGGCCCACTCGCCCACCCCTGCAGCCTGACCACGCCGCCGAAATCCCCCCCCCGGGGGGCCCACAGGTTCCGAGACGGGGGATGGGGGGTCACCTTCCCCCAGTCCAGTAGGCCGCGTGATCTTCTTCCACTTAAGCCCCGCACTTGAGGTACCTGCCTCCCGTGATGGATACCTTCATGTGAATCCGTGTGTTCCAGCACCAGCAGCCCACAGCCTTCCAGCTTCCACCTTCAGGCCCTCCCGAGGCGCGACAGGGCCGCAGCGTGCCACCGGCTCCTCCGGAGCGCCCCCACACCGCCCTCACCAACAGCGGCCCCCGGGGGGGGGGAAGAGCGTCTCATGCAGGAAACCCCCCAATCCCTGGGACTTTTAATTTCGTAACTGTTGTGTTAGATGAATGGGTATCAGATATATTTATGGGAGAAACCATACTCCCCTGTTGGATTTTTGTATTTAGACCAATTGGCTTTGAATGAATAAAAAGTCCCTCAAGAGTAGCAAAACCTGTCTTGACCAGGGTTTCATAATTAGTCAATCGCTCCTCTACCCGAGTCAACCTGTGCGTAATGGGTGTTAACATGGTTTTTTCTGAGTTCTCAAATCTCTCCCATATTACTTGTTCGCAGATCGTGTTGCTTCCACCAGTAGAAACAAAGTTGGAATCCGAGGCTACCTGTGCAGTGTCCAATGTAGTACCCTCTGCGGCTATTGCATGGCCACGGGTTTTGCATGACCTCTGAACTTTTGCCATACAGGGCCTTTGAAGTCCTCCTCCCCACTTCCTTTTCACTACCAGATCTTTATTTATTTGGTTGAAACTGCTATTCCTATCCGTGGACCTAGCCTTTGCTGGCCGACACACTAACCAGATAGGCTTTCCCTGACAACATGCCACAACATCTGTGATCATTGAGCGTCACGTAGCTCCCATTGAAAAGCTGCCTGAAAATAGGGTCTATGGAGTAGCTACGTCAGCAAACAAGATGGCTGCTTAGGCTCCCGGCTCCGCCGACCTCCGTAACCCGCCGCGATATCCTGTACGTTATACTGATTCTACGCCTGGTCTCTGTGTGCATGAACTGTTCCGTACTCCGATGGTGAAATCTGGAAACTTTTATCGGCTTGTTTGATGAAGTTCCGTTGTGTTGAAGTTTGCGGCTTGCTGCAGCGGTGAAGCCGGGGCCTCGAGTACTTTCACAGCGGGCTGCAGTGCAACATCATCGGCCAGAAGAACCAGGCTGGGTCCAGTCAACCGGAGTGGAGGCTTTGTTTAAGCCCGAATTTGGCTGCGAGTGTCTCTATTGCTCATTATCAATGGAGAAGTGATTCTGCTTATTGCTGGCTGTGAGTGGGGGTCCCCGTCCCGCGGACCCGGAATGGGGGCCGCCGGGGTTCGTGGATCGGGGCCTCTGGCCTGCGGCATTAACGGTGTGGACCGTGGCTGCGAACAAAGACCAGTCACCCTCCGCATCTGCACGTTCGCGATCCTGTTTGTCCCCCCGAGGATGCCGGATTCACCCGGGGAGGTGATTGGGATTGATGTTGGGCATGAGACTGTGGATCGAACGATGCATGAGCCATCGCTGAGGTCAGTACTTTGCTCACATGTTGATATTTTATTGAGCAAATTGGACTCGCGCCTATCTGAGATGCTCCTGGTAGAACCGGACCCGGCCTTACGGTTGGAACAGCAATCTGCAGCCATTCAAACCGTGGCCATTTTGACTCCGTGCGAGAGCCCCCGTAAGGAAACAAGCATTGGAACCATCGGATGGTGCCCTGGGAGACGGTGTTCCCGAGGATGTCATGGTATCACCGAACCTTCCACCACTATCGGCTCTGGAGATATCAAAAGGCGTTCCCCTCCCGGAGACCTCTGTTTATGACTTTCCTTTCACTTTGTGGTCGTTGTCTCCTTTCTTGGTGACTCTACGACTCCTGTGCAGGATACATTGGGACTGTTCATCCAGGAGGGAGAGTTCTTCAGCGTCTAAAGTCCCCGTGGACCCACTGCCTGCGAGTCGCCATGGATTGATTTTTGATGACTCTTTTCTCCTTTATTACCTTTTTGTGTGCCTTTGGGTCTCGATGGGAGGGGGGTTCGTATTCTTTTTCGGAAGGGCCAAGGTTAAGATTGACTAGGTCGGGAAGGGTTGGAGTGGCTTTCACAAGTGTTTGACCTGTAACTGTTTGCTCTAAGAGGCTGGGCGGTGTTTTCCGGTACCCTCTACTTTCTTCTATAGTGTTGTCATAAGTGTTCTTTTAGTGATAGGGGGTGGCTGTATTTGGCTGGGGGTCTAAAGGGGCTGGGAGCCCGAATGTATATGCCCTCCTCCATTCTTTTTCCTATCTTTAGGGTTTTAGTTATTAGGGGCGACAGGCACGCTGCTAGTGGGGTTAGGCTGTAGCCATCTGCATGGGTGCAGGGTGGGGGGCTGGATGTTTTTTTTTTATTTTGCCTTTTTATTTTCTATGGCCTTTCTTTTCCTTCTCTTTCCTTCTTAAGGATCAGTATAGCTACGAATCATTCTGACTTTTATCGTATGCTTGTATCTAGTGCTCATGCTTTATGATATCCGATGTCCGGGTGGGCAGGCTCAGAGAATTGGCGCAACATGGAATGTATATTGTGTGTTCATTTGCATCGATCTGTATGCTTTGGCGCCGATTCTCCATCACAGTGGTTATTATGTGTATATCCTGTTTCTTACCCTGTCCCCCGCATTCTCTGGTTTGATTGTATGGCACCTGATCCTCTCCTATATAATATAAAACGAAACCTCTGACTCATTCTGGAGCTTAGTTGTGCATTCTTATACCAGTTTTGTCCTGAATCGCTGCCGAACCTCTGGGTTGTCGGCTGATGAGCTGTGTAGTACTGTAAGATCGGTGGTTTTAATTTATCTAGCGGCCGGCGCCCGCGGTTGTAGGCCCATGCTTGTATTTTATTGAATGCTACAATAAAGGTTTGAAAAAAAAAAGAAAATAGGGTCTATGACGGCCGCTGGAGTACCGTGCATGTTGCAAGAAAGGTTATGTAAAGAACCTTCGCAGGCTCCTTGTAAATTAATAATTTCCCATAAAAGTGTACCCCTTAGTGAGTTTTTACAATTTTTTGTACTAAGAAATACCTCCCTTCCCCCACTCCAACATCTGTGTATGTATGGTAAAGTCCAGGTTGACATAATGTATCCTTTACCCAACCTTTCATACAGGCCTGCTGGTATATGTTGTAGAGAATACTGAAATTGGAAAATCGTCACTGGTATCGAGATGGTGCCATGTATTATCCATTTAACGACAGGCTTCTCAGAAAGTGTTAATGGTAATCTTTCCAGTTTTTTAATGCTCAGCACCGTATAGTCTGCTCCTCTTTGTGTCAAAGAGACTTGTTTATCTGTGAGGTTAAAGACAGTAAACAATGACGTGGTATTGATTAGACGCCATGGCACATAGCTTGAACGGAGATTTTGTAACGTCCAGCCTAGCAGCATTATAGAACGTAATTGAGACTGGCCATTTTGTAACATTTGCAAGTCCTGCTCTATTATGCCAATGGCAGATGATACAATGCTGTCCAAAGAATAAATTCCGGAGGACAGAGTTGTTAACCCATTGTCCACTACAGAGAGTGATTTCTCTAAATTAATAGGATCAATTTCTCGTATTCTTTCTGCAGTTTCCATTTGTGTTATTTTCCAAGCTGCGCTGCACGCAGCGTATATACCGGCGTATATGAAACGTTTTTGACGTTGTTTACGAGGCCCAAGTAAGAAGTTTTGTAAGTCAACGCCTTCTTTAAGTAAAGTCAAGTGTTGTTTAATTTCAGGAAGTGTGGATTTCTGTAGCCAATCAAGGCATAGTTGTCCTACACTGTATGTGGTTACTAGCCCTGGATGTTGTCTCTGGGAGTATCTTGGATCTGGCCTATTCATCTTGAACCCTTCTGTTTTGTTCATGAATTTATCTTGACAGTTATTCATGTCTATGGGCCAGATCCTCATCCGAAGTGTTATTACTGTCAGGTGTGGGTTTAGGTATGGAGAGTTTCTTTAAATCTTTTATCTTAGCTAAGCCAAGACAGGATGTTTGTTGAACTGTGTCATTCAAAAATATAATTTGTTCTGGTATAATGCAGGCTCTGAACAAGGCTTCTAAACCCTGCACCTGCCATTCTTTTGTGCCCAAGACAGTTTTTGTCTCAATGTTTTCTTTCCAAAAGTTAAAACCTAATGCAGACAGCTGAGCATAAAAGTTTAGTATTGGTCAACATGGTTTTCATTCCTGTCTTATTTATATTTTTAAAATAAAACCTTTCTGGATTTGTCACATTAAAACCTGAGAAATAATGACATTTTTCATAAAGTGTTTTTGAGCTGCCCTTTGGCGGCGTCGGACAATATTCCCATTGGTTATAAGTAAAAACATTCCTAGGATTTACAGATTTGTGCAAATAATGGTGACCAAAATGATTATAACAATACATTTCTTCATAACTTGTTGAACCTTCTAGGTGTTCATGTTTTTGAAATTATGCTGACATTTCTAAGTCTGTCATCATGTTCTTAATAGTTTTAAAGTCCCAATCATCAGAAAATGTGCTGGGTGAGACAAAGTCACTCAAAGAAACCTTAAATTGGTATGGAATATTTAACAACTCTACCGGGCCATAAATGTCATAATCAGTTGTGTCCCATGCTATACCACCACGTACAGGAATGGCTGTGATGTTCACTGATGACAGGTCTCTTCGTTCACGATGAGATGATTTGTAAGGTTGCAGCAGTAAGTTGATGTTCTGACTTGCTGTGTCCATTGTACTATATTTTCCATCTATTATTCTACCCAAAGTTAACACCAGAATGAGCCAGATCAGGAGAAAAAGTACACCTAAAATAATCCAAAATTCAACCCATGGTGAAACCAGGTAAGTTTTTCCAAATTGATGAAAGAGTTCTGTTATTTCTTCTTTAAAAGTTGTATTTACTGGCGTAGTTTCAGGTTCACTGGGATCCTCAGAAAAGTTATCGAAGTTAATAAAATAGCCAGAAGCAGTTCTGTCAATAGTCGGTATTGCGTCCGGATTGTTCGAGATCACTGTAGTCCCTTCCTCCTTCAACATGTTTGTATAGTCAGATGCTACATCATTGTAGACAGGAGTTTCTTGACAAACTGATATTTGGGTGTCAAGAGGGACGAGTCCCATGGCTGTATTGCAAAGTCCTTCTTTTCTCACTGCAGGTTTATCAAAGGTGATAAGTCTTTCAGTTTGAACCTCTTGAAAAGTAGCTAGATTTGGTCATCTGCTACCTCTCGGGAGTCCACTGAGCCTACTACTTATTATCGGCCACATGATGTGGTTTTACCAGGTCAATTGATACTGTTCTGTTCTCCCTTTTTCCAGCAAGCGGCGGTAGTAACACTGATCTTGTTCCAAGAACTGATAAGACAGGTACTGCTTTTCTGTAAGAAGGCCCAAATTCCTTCTTTACCGCAATCTTTTCCCTGACTAGATCCCCAAACTTTGGAATCCAGACAGGTCTTGTCTGGGACAGGTGGTTTTTCTTCAGTGGTCGTCGGTTTTAGTGTTGTGTTACTCAGACTTCTTCTTGTTTCATTTAAGTCCTATAAAACAGCCAAACGGTCTTTGATATCAAAGGGTTTCTGTTTCACCACTGAAGTTTGACAATCAAGGTCCTGGATAAGCATTCTAGTACTAAATAATAGTTCATATGGAGTGATTTCCCCAGAGAATTTCTTGGCAGATTATTAAGACTTCTTTGGACACTATTTAGATGTTTGACCCACCCGTCACCCGGACCTAATACCCTAGCTGTTATAGATTGCTTTATGTCACTTTTTTTCTTTCCACTACCGCATTTCCCTCAGGATGGAAGGGACTCAAAAACTGCAATGCAAAGCCCAAGCTAGCCATGGCCTCCTTGTAAGCTTTTGAGCTAAACGCAGGACCCTGGTCAGAATGTAGAGTGTCGATTGCGTATGTGCCGATAAAGACTCGCAAATCTTTTATAACAGTTCTGGGGTCAGCCGAGCGCTGGGGCCACATCCAAATTAATCTTGTCTCAATATTTATGGGACTGCGTACGTCTATGATGACGTCCGTATGTAGATAGTCTAATGCTGTCTAACAGTGGTGTCTGTACTGGGCTGGCTACACTGTAGTCAGGTACCTGGTGGCTTTCAAAGCTATGATCTCTGTAACAGGTGTCACAGTTGATACCGAATTTGTAAACTTCGACGCTTCGACGGCCACCAGTACATCTCTTCTAATTCTATTAGAGATTTTAAGATCCCTTGATGTCTCAGACCCTCTCCCATGTGTGCTTCGTGAACCAAAGCACCGCTCTGCTTCCTGTTTGGTATTGCTCTGTCCCTCACTCCAGGGATTTGAGCAAAAGGAGCGGAGTTTGCATCAATTATGTATGTATTACCGAGTGGATAGTTTGGTGGTAATGCTGCACAGTTGCCTTTCATTGAGGCCTTCACTGCTAGCATTGTTTAACCATCTATTTTCGTTTTTGAACGAGTGATTGCAGCTACGGAAGCCGTTTGCACAGCTGCCTTTGCGGCCTCATCAGCCAATGAATTCCCTTCAATGTGAACGCCATCACGCTGATGACTCAGTGTATGAATCACGTGAGTCTTTTGTAGTTCTTTTTTGTAAAAGAACTACCTGTTCCCAAAGCATTTTATGCTTAATTGTGCCACCTTTTTCGTCTTTGAAACCATTTTGAACCCAGTTATGCAGATATTCATTGTAAGACTGGACGCAGTAATACGAATCGCACACTATGAGTGTGGGGAATTCACAATCGGTATTTTGTAGCGCCATCTTGAAAGCCTGTAGTTCAGCTCGCTGAGCTGTACAGTCTCCGAGTGATTGAGTTTTAGTGACCATAGGTCTAAATTTACCTTCGCACCAGCGACCTTTAACAATCGCGCACGCAGCACTATAGACTTGTTTATCCCCAATTGCGGGCTGTGCTGATCCGTCTGTATAGATTATACAGCCGTAATGTTCAAGTGGCAGAATTTCAGCTGGCAGAGGACATTCTAATTCGTATTGTAGAAATTCTTGTGTCCTCAAGTATGGGTAAAAAACGTATTCAACGTCTGTTGCAGCAAGAGAGTTAACCCATTGTATCCATCTCGGATGTAAAGCCTTAGCATTGGGAATGCTTGCTTTTGTTACTGCCTCTAAGGCAGGTACAGGTGTAACGATCATTATGCGTTTACCCTGCGCGAGAGCTCTCTCTTTTGCTACTGCAGTTTGAAACACTGTCAGAATTTTCTCTGTAGAAGTGAATTTCATTTCAGCTTGTGTGTACAAGTGTGATTTGTAAGCTATTGGTACATCGCCTTCACCAACAGTGGCCCCCGGGGGGGGGGGGGGAAGAGGGGGCAAGCAGAGCGTCTCATGCAGGAAACCCCCCAATCCCTGGGACTTTTAATTTCGTAACTGTTGTGTTAGATGAATGGGTATCAGATATATTTATGGGAGAAACCATACTCCCCTGTTGGATTTTTGTATTTAGACCAGTTGGCTTTGAATGAATAAAAAGTCCCTCAAGAGTAGCAAAACCTGTCTTGACCAGGGTTTCATAATTAGTCAATCGCTCCTCTACCCGAGTCAACCTGTGCGTAATGGATGTTTGTTGAACTGTGTCATTCAAAAATATAATTTGTTCTGGTATAATGCAGGCTCTGAACAAGGCTTTTAAACCCTGCACCTGCCATTCTTTTGTGCCCCAGACAGTTTTTGTCTCAATGTTTTCTTTCCAAAAGTTAAAACCTAATGCAGACAGCTGAGCATAAAAGTTTAGTATTGGTCAACATGGTTTTCATTCCTGTCTTATTTATATTTTTAAAATAACACCTTTCTGCATTTGTCACATTAAAACCTGAGAAATAATGACATTTTTCATAAAGTGTTTTTGAGCTGCCCTTTGGCGGCTTCGGACAATATTCCCATTGGTTATAAGTAAAAACATTCCTAGGATTTACAGATTTGTGCAAACAATGGTGACCAAAATGATTATAACAATACATTTCTTCATAACTTGTTGAACCTTCTAGGTGTTCATGTTTTTGAAATTATGCTGACATTTCTAAGCCTGTCATCATGTTATTAATAGTTTTAAAGTCCCAATCATCAGAAAATGTGCTGGGTGAGACAAAGTCACTCAAAGAAACCTTAAATTGGTATGGAATATTTAACAACTCTACCGGGCCATAAATGTCATAATCAGTTGTGTCCCATGCTATACCACCAGGTACAGGAATGGCTGTGATGTTCACTGATGACAGGTCTCTTCGTTCACGATGAGATGATTTGTAAGGTTGCAGCAGTAAGTTGATGTTCTGACTTGCTGTGTCCATTGTACTATATTTTCCATCTATTATTCTACCCAAACTTAACACCAGAATGAGCCAGATCAGGAGAAAAAGTACACCTAAAATAATCCAAAATTCAACCCATGGTGAAACCAGGTAAGTTTTTCCAAATTGATGAAAGAGTTCTGTTATTTCTTCTTTAAAAGTTGTATTTACTGGCGTAGTTTCAGGTTCACTGGGATCCTCAGAAAAGTTATCGAAGTTAATAAAATAGCCAGAAGCAGTTCTGTCAATAGTCGGTATTGCGTCCGGATTGTTCGAGATCACTGTAGTCCCTTCCTCCTTCAACATGTTTGTATAGTCAGATGCTACATCATTGTAGACAGGAGTTTCTTGACAAACTGATATTTGGGTGTCAAGAGGGACGAGTCCCATGGCTGTATTGCAAAGTCCTTCTTTTCTCACTGCAGGTTTATCAAAGGTGATAAGTCTTTCAGTTTGAACCTCTTGAAAAGTAGCTAGATTTGGTCATCTGCTACCTCTCGGGAGTCCACTGGGCCTACTACTTATTATCGGCCATATGATGTGGTTTTACCAGGTCAATTGATACTGTTCTGTTCTCCCTTTTTCCAGCAAGCGGCGGTAGTAACACTGATCTTGTTCCAAGAACTGATAAGACAGGTACTGCTTTTCTGTAAGAAGGCCCAAATTCCTTCTTTACCGCAATCTTTTCCCTGACTAGATCCCCAAACTTTGGAATCCAGACAGGTCTTGTCTGGGACAGGTGGTTTTTCTTCAGTGGTCGTCGGTTTTAGTGTTGTGTTACTCAGACTTCTTCTTGTTTCATTTAAGTCCTATAAAACAGCCAAACGGTCTTTGATATCAAAGGGTTTCTGTTTCACCACTGAAGTTTGACAATCAAGGTCCTGGATAAGCATTCTAGTACTAAATAATAGTTCATATGGAGTGATTTCCCCAGAGAATTTCTTGGCAGATTATTAAGACTTCTTTGGACACTATTTAGATGTTTGACCCACCCGTCACCCGGACCTAATACCCTAGCTGTTATAGATTGCTTTATGTCACTTTTTTTCTTTCCACTACCGCATTTCCCTCAGGATGGAAGGGACTCAAAAACTGCAATGCAAAGCCCAAGCTAGCCATGGCTTCCTTGTAAGCTTTTGAGCTAAACGCAGGACCCTGGTCAGAATGTAGAGTGTCGATTGCGTATGTGCCGATAAAGACTCGCAAATCTTTTATAACAGTTCTGGGGTCAGCCGAGCGCTGGGGCCACATCCAAATTAATCTTGTCTCAATATTTATGGGACTGCGTACGTCTATGATGACGTCCGTATGTAGATAGTCTAATGCTGTCTAACAGTGGTGTCTGTACTGGGCTGGCTACACTGTAGTCAGGTACCTGGTGGCTTTCAAAGCTATGATCTCTGTAACAGGTGTCACAGTTGATACCGAATTTGTAAACTTCGACGCTTCGACGGCCACCAGTACATCTCTTCTAATTCTATTAGAGATTCTAAGATCCCTTGATGTCTCAGACCCTCTCCCATGTGTGCTTCGTGAACCAAAGCACCGCTCTGCTTCCTGTTTGGTATTGCTCTGTCCCTCACTCCAGGGATTTGAGCAAAAGGAGCGGAGTTTGCATCAATTATGTATGTATTACCGAGTGGATAGTTTGGTGGTAATGCTGCACAGTTGCCTTTCATTGAGGCCTTCACTGCTAGCATTGTTTAACCATCTATTTTCGTTTTTGAACGAGTGATTGCAGCTACGGAAGCCGTTTGCACAGCTGCCTTTGCGGCCTCATCAGCCAATGAATTCCCTTCAATGTGAACGCCATCACGCTGATGACTCAGTGTATGAATCACGTGAGTCTTTTGTAGTTCTTTTTTGTAAAAGAACTACCTGTTCCCAAAGCATTTTATGCTTAATTGTGCCACCTTTTTCGTCTTTGAAACCATTTTGAACCCAGTTCTGCAGATATTCATTGTAAGACTGGACGCAGTAATACGAATCGCACACTATGAGTGTGGGGAATTCACAATCGGTATTTTGTAGCGCCATCTTGAAAGCCTGTAGTTCAGCTCGCTGAGCTGTACAGTCTCCGAGTGATTGAGTTTTAGTGACCATAGGTCTAAATTTACCTTCGCACCAGCGACCTTTAACAATCGCGCACGCAGCACTATAGACTTGTTTATCCCCAATTGCGGGCTGTGCTGATCCGTCTGTATAGATTATACAGCCGTAATGTTCAAGTGGCAGAATTTCAGCTGGCAGAGGACATTCTAATTCGTATTGTAGAAATTCTTGTGTCCTCAAGTATGGGTAAAAAACGTATTCAACGTCTGTTGCAGCAAGAGAGTTAACCCATTGTATCCATCTCGGATGTAAAGCCTTAGCATTGGGAATGCTTGCTTTTGTTACTGCCTCTAAGGCAGGTACAGGTGTAACGATCATTATGCGTTTACCCTGCGCGAGAGCTCTCTCTTTTGCTACTGCAGTTTGAAACACTGTCAGAATTTTCTCTGTAGAAGTGAATTTCATTTCAGCTTGTGTGTACAAGTGTGATTTGTAAGCTATTGGTACATCGCCTTCACCAACAGTGGCCCCCGGGGGGGGGGGGGGGAAGAGGGGGCAAGCAGAGCGTCTCATGCAGGAAACCCCCCAATCCCTGGGACTTTTAATTTCGTAACTGTTGTGTTAGATGAATGGGTATCAGATATATTTATGGGAGAAACCATACTCCCCTGTTGGATTTTTGTATTTAGACCAGTTGGCTTTGAATGAATAAAAAGTCCCTCAAGAGTAGCAAAACCTGTCTTGACCAGGGTTTCATAATTAGTCAATCGCTCCTCTGCCCGAGTCAACCTGTGCGTAATGGATGTTTGTTGAACTGTGTCATTCAAAAATATAATTTGTTCTGGTATAATGCAGGCTCTGAACGAGGCTTTTAAACCCTGCACCTGCCATTCTTTTGTGCCCCAGACAGTTTTTGTCTCAATGTTTTCTTTCCAAAAGTTAAAACCTAATGCAGACAGCTGAGCATAAAAGTTTAGTATTGGTCAACATGGTTTTCATTCCTGTCTTATTTATATTTTTAAAATAACACCTTTCTGGATTTGTCACATTAAAACCTGAGAAATAATGACATTTTTCATAAAGTGTTTTTGAGCTGCCCTTTGGCGGCTTCGGACAATATTCCCATTGGTTATAAGTAAAAACATTCCTAGGATTTACAGATTTGTGCAAACAATGGTGACCAAAATGATTATAACAATACATTTCTTCATAACTTGTTGAACCTTCTAGGTGTTCATGTTTTTGAAATTATGCTGACATTTCTAAGCCTGTCATCATGTTATTAATAGTTTTAAAGTCCCAATCATCAGAAAATGTGCTGGGTGAGACAAAGTCACTCAAAGAAACCTTAAATTGGTATGGAATATTTAACAACTCTACCGGGCCATAAATGTCATAATCAGTTGTGTCCCATGCTATACCACCAGGTACAGGAATGGCTGTGATGTTCACTGATGACAGGTCTCTTCGTTCACGATGAGATGATTTGTAAGGTTGCAGCAGTAAGTTGATGTTCTGACTTGCTGTGTCCATTGTACTATATTTTCCATCTATTATTCTACCCAAACTTAACACCAGAATGAGCCAGATCAGGAGAAAAAGTACACCTAAAATAATCCAAAATTCAACCCATGGTGAAACCAGGTAAGTTTTTCCAAATTGATGAAAGAGTTCTGTTATTTCTTCTTTAAAAGTTGTATTTACTGGCGTAGTTTCAGGTTCACTGGGATCCTCAGAAAAGTTATCGAAGTTAATAAAATAGCCAGAAGCAGTTCTGTCAATAGTCGGTATTGCGTCCGGATTGTTCGAGATCACTGTAGTCGCTTCCTCCTTCGACATGTTTGTATAGTCAGATGCTACATCATTGTAGACAGGAGTTTCTTGACAAACTGATATTTGGGTGTCAAGAGGGACGAGTCCCATGGCTGTATTGCAAAGTCCTTCTTTTCTCACTGCAGGTTTATCAAAGGTGATAAGTCTTTCAGTTTGAACCTCTTGAAAAGTAGCTAGATTTGGTCATCTGCTACCTCTCAGGAGTCCACTGGACCTACTACTTATTATCGGCCACATGATGTGGTTTTACCAGGTCAATTGATACTGTTCTGTTCTCCCTTTTTCCAGCAAGCGGCGGTAGTAACACTGATGTTGTTCCAAGAACTGATAAGACAGGTACTGCTTTTCTGTAAGAAGGCCCAAATTCCTTCTTTACCGCAATCTTTTCCCTGACTAGATCCCCAATCTTTGGAATCCAGACAGGTCTTGTCTGGGACAGGTGGTTTTTCTTCAGTGGTCGTCGGTTTTAGTGTTGTGTTACTCAGACTTCTTCTTGTTTCATTTAAGTCCTATAAAACAGCCAAACGGTCTTTGATATCAAAGGGTTTCTGTTTCACCACTGAAGTTTGACAATCAAGGTCCTGGATAAGCATTCTAGTACTAAATAATAGTTCATATGGAGTGATTTCCCCAGAGAATTTCTTGGCAGATTATTAAGACTTCTTTGGACACTATTTAGATGTTTGACCCACCCGTCACCCGGACCTAATACCCTAGCTGTTATAGATTGCTTTATGTCACTTTTTTTCTTTCCACTACCGCATTTCCCTCAGGATGGAAGGGACTCAAAAACTGCAATGCAAAGCCCAAGCTAGCCATGGCCTCCTTGTAAGCTTTTGAGCTAAACGCAGGACCCTGGTCAGAATGTAGAGTGTCGATTGCGTATGTGCCGATAAAGACTCGCAAATCTTTTATAACAGTTCTGGGGTCAGCCGAGCGCTGGGGCCACATCCAAATTAATCTTGTCTCAATATTTATGGGACTGTGTACGTCTATGATGACGTCCGTGTGTAGATAGTCTAATGCTGTCTAACAGTGGTGTCTGTACTGGGCTGGCTACACTGTAGTCAGGTACCTGGTGGCTTTCAAAGCTATGATCTCTGTAACAGGTGTCACAGTTGATACCGAATTTGTAAACTTCGACGCTTCGACGGCCACCAGTACATCTCTTCTAATTCTATTAGAGATTCTAAGATCCCTTGATGTCTCAGACCCTCTCCCATGTGTGCTTCGTGAACCAAAGCACCGCTCTGCTTCCTGTTTGGTATTGCTCTGTCCCCCACTCCAGGGATTTGAGCAAAAGGAGCGGAGTTTGCATCAATTATGTATGTATTACTGAGTGGATACTTTGGTGGTAATGCTGCACAGTTGCCTTTCATTGAGGCCTTCACTGCTAGCATTGTTTCACCATCTATTTTCGTTTTTGAACGAGTGATTGCAGCTACGGAAGCCGTTTGCACAGCTGCCTTTGCGGCCTCATCAGCCAATGAATTCCCTTCAATGTGAACGCCATCACGCTGATGACTCAGTGTATGAATCACGTGAGTCTTTTGTAGTTCTTTTTTGTAAAAGAACTACCTGTTCCCAAAGCATTTTATGCTTAATTGTGCCACCTTTTTCGTCTTTGAAACCATTTTGAACCCAGTTCTGCAGATATTCATTGTAAGACTGGACGCAGTAATACGAATCGCACACTATGAGTGTGGGGAATTCACGAACGGTATTTTGTAGCGCCATCTTGAAAGCCTGTAGTTCAGCTCGCTGAGCTGTACAGTCTCCGAGTGATTGAGTTTTAGTGACCATAGGTCTAAATTTACCTTCGCACCAGCGACCTTTAACAATCGCGCACGCAGCACTATAGACTTGTTTATCCCCAATTGCGGGCTGTGCTGATCCGTCTGTATAGATTATACAGCCGTAATGTTCAAGTGGCAGAATTTCAGCTGGCAGAGGACATTCTAATTCATATTGTAGAAATTCTTGTGTCCTCAAGTATGGGTAAAAAACGTATTCAACGTCTGTTGCAGCAAGAGAGTTAACCCATTGTATCCATCTCGGATGTAAAGCCTTAGCATTGGGAATGCTTGCTTTTGTTACTGCCTCTAAGGCAGGTACAGGTGTAACGATCATTATGCGTTTACCCTGCGTGAGAGCTCTCTCTTTTGCTACTGCAGTTTGAACCCCTGTCAGAATTTTCTCTGTAGAAGTGAATTTCATTTCAGCTTGTGTGTACAAGTGTGATTTGTAAGCTATTGGTACATCGCCTTCACCAACAGCGGCCCCCGGGGGGGGGGGGGGAAGAGGGGGCAAGCAGAGCGTCTCATGCAGGAAACCCCCCAATCCCTGGGACTTTTAATTTCGTAACTGTTGTGTTAGATGAATGAGTATCAGATATATTTATGGGAGAAACCATACTCCCCTGTTGGATTTTTGTATTTAGACCAGTTGGCTTTGAATGAATAAAAAGTCCCTCAAGAGTAGCAAAACCTGTCTTGACCAGGGTTTCATAATTAGTCAATCGCTCCTCTACCCGAGTCAACCTGTGCGTAATGGATGTTTGTTGAACTGTGTCATTCAAAAATATAATTTGTTCTGGTATAATGCAGGCTCTGAACAAGGCTTCTAAACCCTGCACCTGCCATTCTTTTGTGCCCCAGACAGTTTTTGTCTCAATGTTTTCTTTCCAAAAGTTAAAACCTAATGCAGACAGCTGAGCATAAAAGTTTAGTATTGGTCAACATGGTTTTCATTCCTGTCTTATTTATATTTTTAAAATAAAACCTTTCTGGATTTGTCACATTCAAACCTGAGAAATAATGACATTTTTCATAAAGTGTTTTTGAGCTGCCCTTTGGCGGCGTCGGACAATATTCCCATTGGTTATAAGTAAAAACATTCCTAGGATTTACAGATTTGTGCAAATAATGGTGACCAAAATGATTATAACAATACATTTCTTCATAACTTGTTGAACCTTCTAGGTGTTCATGTTTTTGAAATTATGCTGACATTTCTAAGCCTGTCATCATGTTATTAATAGTTTTAAAGTCCCAATCATCAGAAAATGTGCTGGGTGAGACAAAGTCACTCAAAGAAACCTTAAATTGGTATGGAATATTTAACAACTCTACCGGGCCATAAATGTCATAATCAGTTGTGTCCCATGCTATACCACCAGGTACAGGAATGGCTGTGATGTTCACTGATGACAGGTCTCTTCGTTCACGATGAGATGATTTGTAAGGTTGCAGCAGTAAGTTGATGTTCTGACTTGCTGTGTCCATTGTACTATATTTTCCATCTATTATTCTACCCAAACTTAACACCAGAATGAGCCAGATCAGGAGAAAAAGTACACCTAACATAATCCAAAATTCAACCCATGGTGAAACCAGGTAAGTTTTTCCAAGTTGATGAAAGAGTTCTGTTATTTCTTCTTTAAAAGTTGTATTTACTGGCGTAGTTTCAGGTTCACTGGGATCCTCAGAAAAGTTATCGAAGTTAATAAAATAGCCAGAAGCAGTTCTGTCAATAGTCGGTATTGCGTCCGGATTGTTCGAGATCACTGTAGTTGCTTCCTCCTTCGACATGTTTGTATAGTCAGATGCTACATCATTGTAGACCGGAGTTTCTTGACAAACTGATATTTGGGTGTCAAGAGGGACGAGTCCCATGGCTGTATTGCAAAGTCCTTCTTTTCTCACTGCAGGTTTATCAAAGGTGATAAGTCTTTCAGTTTGAACCTCTTGAAAAGTAGCTAGATTTGGTCATCTGCTAACTCTCGGGAGTCCACTGGGCCTACTACTTATTATCGGCCACATGATGTGGTTTTACCAGGTCAATTGATACTGTTCTGTTCTCCCTTTTTCCAGCAAGCGGCGGTAGTAACAGTGATGTTGTTCCAAGAACTGATAAGACAGGTACTGCTTTTCTGTAAGAAGGCCCAAATTCCTTCTTTACCGCAATCTTTTCCCTGACTAGATCCCCAATCTTTGGAATCCAGACAGGTCTTGTCTGGGACAGGTGGTTTTTCTTCAGTGGTCATCGGTTTTAGTGTTGTGTTACTCAGACTTCTTCTTGTTTCATTTAAGTCCTATAAAACAGCCAAACGGTCTTTGATATCAAAGGGTTTCTGTTTCACCACTGAAGTTTGACAATCAAGGTCCTGGATAAGCATTCTAGTACTAAATAATAGTTCATATGGAGTGATTTCCCCAGAGAATTTCTTGGCAGAATATTAAGACTTTTTTGGACACTATTTAGATGTTTGACCCACCCGTCACCCGGACCTAATACCCTAGCTGTTATAGATTGCTTTATGTCACTTTTTTTCTTTCCACTACCGCATTTCCCTCAGGATGGAAGGGACTCAAAAACTGCAATGCAAAGCCCAAGCTAGCCATGGCCTCCTTGTAAGCTTTTGAGCTAAACGCAGGACCCTGGTCAGAATGTAGAGTGTTGATTGCGTATGTGCCGATAAAGACTCGCAAATCTTTTATAACAGTTCTGGGGTCAGCTGAGGCAGGTACAGGTGTAACAATCATTATGCGTTTACCCTGCGCTAGAGCTCTCTCTTTTGCTACTGCAGTTTGAACCACTGTCAGAATTTTCTCTGTAGAAGTGAATTTCGTTTCAGCTTGTGTGTACAAGTGTGATTTGTAAGCTATTGGTACATTTTCACCTTCATTAAAGGTTAGGTATGTGAATCCGCATCTCCATGGGATGATTCAAATCACAAGGTTGCGCACGTTGTCGCGTGTTTGTAATTGTGTTTTTGCTAAAATGTCTGTTTGCACTGAACGCAAAGCTTCTATGTGAGTTTTTGATTCTAATTTGTTGGTTTGAAATCAGGTTTGATTAGTTCGTAAGAGGTTTAACCCTTTCTGCGTAGTTCAGAACATAAGTTCTTCCAAAATTCAGGAAACCTAGAATTCACTGTAAGTTTTTCAGCGTTTTTGGAGGTTGGAGCAGAGCACATTTCTCTAAGAAGTTTGCTGCCAGGCTTTTACCTTAACTTGATAACTCATATCCCAAAAATAGGACATTGAGGTGGGCAATTTGTGATTTCTTATAATTGAATTTATACCCTTCAGAGGCGAACCCAAGTATTATGGTGTTCACTCTTTTCAAGTGTACGTCCAAATCATCGTCTGTAAGATAGATGTCATCGACATAGGATAAGGCCTCATTGTCGTACATTTGAAGTAACTCCGTTAACCTGGCTGAAATTAACCCTGGACTATTCTTGAATCCCTGGGGGAGACGGCAAAATTGTTGATGTGTCCCCATTATTGAGAAAGCGGTTGAATACCTACTTTCTGGTGCAATGTTTTGACAGAAGAAACCATTTGAGATGTCTAATGTTGTTTTGTATTTTTTACGCACAATGTTATTCATCAGTGCTGCACTGTGTTAATTTTGTCCTGCAAATGTTGTGCAACAACAATTAAGATGTCTGTAATCCAAAACTAGACGATATGAATTGTCTGGTTTGGAGACAGGAAACAAAGGATTGTTCATTGATGAGGTGCATGTTTCAATCACCCCTTGGTATTCAAGTTGATTTAAAATCTCCCTGACCTGTTTTTTAGCTTCCTGTTTTACAGGATATTGCCTTTGCATTGTTGATTGAGTTTTCAACTGGATTTTATGGTGAGGGGAATCCTCATCATATCCTACATGATTTTTGTATAGAGCTGGGACCTGGGCTACAGCCCATTTCCTAGCATATGTGTATTTTGTATGAATTGGAATGTGATTTGAGAAGGCTGGCATTATTATCTCTTCGCCATGTGGGCACTCCCTGACAAATCAGGTGGCCAGTCTTTTTCAGCTAGAAGAATGTCATAACCCTTAGAAAGCTTCTCCCAAAAGAGTGCTCTAACTCTTCTTGTTTTGTACCCCTCCATCCGGAGTGTTATTTCATATAACTTATGTGGTAGACTAACTCTGGTATCTGCAGTTTCAACTTGGATACTTTCATTCAAGTCCACTGTCTCCAGATGATCCTTCAGGATCTTGCGAGCTATGGTTACCTCTGCTGGGCTATCTAGCATTGTTGGGTCCACTCCCTGTTCTTGAGTTGTGTCCTCAAGATCCTCGGCATGTCTGATCTTTAGACTTGCTACCTTTTTTTTGGGAAATTGATTTTTCTTATTTTTTAGAATGTGCTGTTCGTCTTTGGACTTTACTCGTTCTTCTTTTTGTTCTCATCGTTCTCTTCTTTCGGATTTCTGCAAGGAAGTCTGAAAGGTACGAGAGGAATGTGTATCATTATCATGATATCTATCAGGTTTTCTCAAATTATCCTAACCGTCTAAGGTTATTTCTTTTTTCAGAGGGCTCCTGTTGGGGAGACCTTCCTCTGGACTGTGAATCTTCTCTCTAGGAAGTGTCTCTTTGCTGTTTTCCCACTTTTTCTTAGGAGTAGTGAGATTATTTTTAATAAACACTTTCAGGATTTTCGGTTAGTTGGGGTTTTACTGGTTTCCCACCCAAACTATCTCTACCTAGTTCTTCATATGAGTTTTCAATAATTCTGGCAAGCTCATATGGCTGCTCAGTAATATCTGTTTCTTTTAGCTTCTGGCGGATTGCCACAGATGCTGCTTCACCTTTAATGGTGGCTAACACTGTAGCCGACACCTGTTTGAAATCCTTTAGTAACTTCATACCGATATTTAAAGCAGGTTCTGGTCCGTATTTATTTTGAATCTATCTCAGGACGTCTGGTATTACTGCCATAGATGGAACACCATGTGTTTTTGTGTAGATTGAAGCAAAGACTGTACCCCAAGTGTCGCAGTCCACTACGTGTGGTGCAATTCCCATTGGTAAACAGATTGTCAGAATTCTGTGTTTCTCATGAGGTGTACTATCAGGGAATACTGCCTCTATTTGAGTAATTTTTTTGGCTAACCATAAGGGAATTTGTTCCCGTTTTGCGGGCAATTTACCAATGACTGACTGTATCGTCTGTGGTGTGATTTTGTTTGTGTTTCCCGGATGAGGGGTGTGCTGTGGAATCCTTACAGCTGGTTGGACTATTAAAGTCCTCATGACATATTGAACCAACTGCCTGTGTATTTTAATCAGTTGTTTTAGCTGAGCTAATAGTTCAGGAGCTGTAATTCTTTCAATGTCAGGATGTGGTGTATAGCTGGCTAGTACCAGCCATGTAGCTCCTGGTCTACCTAGTGGACCGAGCTTGGTAATGTTATTTTGATGTTGTAGGGCTCCATTAAACCAGAGCTGATGCTCTTGGTAAGTTAGTGGAATTTCAACGTCCTCAAAAGGAACGTATTCCGCTGGACTTTGTAGTAGTGGAACACATCTGTTGTTGGATTTGCTTGTGGAAAGATAATCCATGAATATAATACCTCTGTCTGCTGATATTCATGTGCCTCTATGACAAATATTACTTTACCACCTCTCGATGATACTCCATTTTATATAAGATTTATAGCTATGGTTTTCCTCAAGTTTTCCGGGACGATTATAGCATCATCGTCTTCTTCATTAAACCCTGCAATGTCTACACCCGGTTGGTTTGCATTTACTGCAGCTCCACCGGTTGCATTGTTGTCGCCGTTAACCAACATTGTTTAATGAAAGTTTGCAGAGCAAGTCTCAAGGAAACAAAAATTAGGCGCACAATATTTTGGAACACTGTATCCTTCAACGTTGAATAAACCATAAACTAATACATAGGGTTTATTGTCCTACTCAGTTTTGGCAGATATTATCCTTTTACCCACTCCAGACGTCTATTGGAGTATTTTACTGGAAAATAAGGGGTCTGTGTGAAAAGCGCGACTGAGTTGCTCTAGTATCTAGCGTTAAATTATCGCCTTAACAAACGTTGGGCGCCATGTAGTGTAGTTCCTATATTCCCAATAGGCTCTGCGCATTGGAATAGTGTATCCTATAGTTTAAACGTAGGACTGAAGTCAACTAGGTCTCTACCGAATATACTAAACTTAATTGTGGGGGTGCCAGCTAGCTCAGAGGTCACTAGACACTTTCTCGAATGAACAAGAAGGGATTCGTTTCTGACAACCGCTTAAAACATGACAACTTTGTTTCCCAAGAATAAGAAATCAATCTCTAGAGTCGCGGAAACAATAGATAGTTATTTCACTCAGTCAATCGTGAATACTTAGTTTCACCAGAGGTGCAGAGAAATAGAGAGACTGGCGTTTTCAATAAAAGGATTTTTATTGAACAGTCTTTTTTCTCAAGCATAGGAAGTGAACTGCTACAATCGCAATACTTAGCATGAAGTATACGTACAGTAAAAAGAGTATTACAAAATAATATTGTAATAGCATGATATGGTTTCTAAGACATAGAATACCTAAAATACATAAAATACATACAGTGATAAATAATGATTAAAAGTACGCAACTGGTGCTTCTAAAATACGCCTACTCCGGTGTACCTAATCTAAGTCTAGTACAAGGGAAGAAGTAAGTGAGGAGTAGCTTAAGTTTAGTATTTCTCTGCCAAGGATCTAATCAAGAATTCTCTCAGGGTCTAATCAGCTCTGTACCTTGGTTTTAGAATGAAGGAGGTCTTGTATCTCTCTCTCAGGACTCGATTTCCCAGATACCCGCAAGGGTAAGCCGGAAACACTGGAGCTGGATTTCTCGGCAAGAGAAAAGACAGCGTCTCTCAGTGCGTCAGCTGGAGGGTCGGCTTCCTCCAGCACTTGCTGCTGCAGGGCGTCGGGCAAGTAGTTAGTCGATCTGCTCCAAACCACCGTGTGTTTGTCTGGGCAAATCTAGGCATATTTATACCTTGAAGGTGCAGAGTCTGACGTATGATTGGACTTAATAACGTTACTCAAAGACTCAATTCTTTGAAAACTCCAGGATTTCTTGGATAAATCAATATTCAAGCAGGAGGAAGTCCCTAGCTGCTGAAGGTGGCTTTTTCCAAAGAAATCGTTGTTGATTCTCGGAACTTAGTGGAAGTAGCCATGCCGTATTTGGGCTGCAAGGCTCAGGCCAAATATGGTACTGATTTCTATGCCTATATAAGGGCTGGATAATGTATACCTATATAAGGGCATGAATCGGGAACATTTACACTAGGGTCCTAGATTAATTTACAACACAAGTGCCCCCCTACGCTTTCATTACAGCATTGATTGTGCAGCACTGCAAGACAGTGTGGAAAGGACCAGCTGCCTGCTTCAGAATCTTTAATCTAGCATCAGCCCTGCCAAGCACCACACACCAGGGGTTAGACTACCACATTTTTAGTACTGGTGTCAGCATCACTGCACTAAAATTCATAAGTGACACATTCCCACTTCAGTGGTCATCTAAAAAAGTCTTTTACAGCCTATCGGATGGGGATGCATGTCACAAAGGATTTACTACCGTCCTGGAAATCACTACACCAGATGAATCAATGTCGCCTTTGCGGGTACACAACCGAAACACTTGACCACCTTTTCTGCTTATGTCCGGCCCTGATAAGTCAGAGACGACTCTTATTGAAACCCATCTTCAATGCTCTAAACATTCGATCCTGCAGACACGCAGTCACAAGCTGGCTCGGTGGTTCCAACATAATTCTAGCATGCCGTGGAGTCAAATTCTTGGCAGAAGCAAGAAAACTTTTAGACCTAATAGAATAGGAGGACCATCCAGATGGTGGGAAAACAGGGCCAGCTTAACCCCAGGATTTCACAAGCCCCGTCCCTAAACAAAACAAAGGCCGAGAGACAATAATTTTAGTACATTTTTAATAAACTTTGTATCGTTATTTTATTATGCGAATTTTGTAACAATTTTAACTAATTATGCAAATAAAACTTTGACATATTGACATACTTTCAAAGTGGCAGGCCGGAATTCCGCACGTCGAACAGTTTTGTAATCGGGCGCACATACAATTTACACTAACCCTCCAAGGATGAGCGCCATTCCAGCCTGGACGTAGCGCATATTGCGTGTCCTAGTGAACACTCATGGAATACACAGGACCCGGCACCCCCACTCCTCCTGTCCAACTATGTAGACATGGCTACCCTGCCAAAGGCCTAACACTCGGTGCTACTAATAAATGACATGGCTGTATAATAGATGGTAGCCGTGTGCAAATCAGCCACCAAGCATTACCGCGAGGGCAGCTTGTTGTCCACAAGGTAATGTGGACCACCAATGCCCTTTCTGCGAGCTCCCGCGCACTTTCTGGCACCCAGTGTCTAGACCTTCATTCGAAGCAGCTCAGCGATTACCCGAGCGGTGTTTGGTCAGGTGTTGCACAATAACTGAGGGACACATTCTTATTCCAGTTGTCATGGCCTACCTGACCTCTCTAGCTTGTCCTAGTAGGTTTTCATAATTTCGGATGTAGACTGGGAAAATTAAAACAGGGCTGGAAAGCTGCTCGGATCTGACCCTAGGATCCGTAATCGTGAAGCAGGTAAAATATTTGCTAAAAATTACCCAAATCGAGGCGGAGGAAACTGAACACCCGGGTCACATTAGTCACTGCAAGTGTGAAATTGAGCGATGATGTGGCCCAGCGCACCCCTCACAACACCCATGTAAACACCGTTGTAGCTCCCAGCCATCTGCTGCAAGCTTCTGTTGCGAGCCTTGTCACCTCGCGATGGGCCCCGGCTGGGTCGCTGTAACATGCTCGTGTGCGGTGCGGTCAGCTTGGGCCTAGCATCCCTGCCTGACGTGGGCACACCCCTCTTACATCCAGTCCATGTTTTTAGTTGGGATTTAAACCGGTGTAGTCTCCTAAACGGGCGAGGCTGACGTAATTAAGGATTATGGCTTAGATCGTGCCAGCACAATCCGTGCAAAGCCTAGTGACCGCCCAACTAGTATTAGCGGTGTTCTGTCCTTGCATCCAGATATATGATCCAGCCAGACCAACAAACCTGCGCATGTCAAGTTAAGTCAACAAGCTTTATTCGACGATTGTCATAAAAGCAAACAGTACATACAAAATGGAAATTTAGGCATATAAATAAAATTAATTTTTTTTACATATTTACATATAAAAACCCATAAATTCATTACACAGTTGAGTCCATTAAAACTATGGAAATAAATAAGTATACACATGATTAAAAGATTTTAGTTCCAGTACAGTGGTTATATATTAATCTTTGCGCATTCTACTTCTGATAACCCAGGCCCAGCCCAAGAATTTTGCCACGGCTATACAAACTGTCGTGTCAGTACAGGAACGGATAATGCGAACTGTCACTGATCCCCGGTCGGTACCCATTAACCTGCACAATGGGCGAAGCCACATTCTTCGGGGCTCCATATACACTGGACATTCGAATAACAGGCGCATGTCAAGGTGGTTGGCTTTGTGAATACTATGGTCTAAATGTATTCTAGCAAAGCTCCCACTTAAAGCTACTAAAGCAGGGACTGCAGCGTGATCCTCTGAGCAGGAGCAAGGACCGTCCGTAGCTCACTTAGCAATGGGGGGGGGGGGGTGGAGCATATGCCCAACCGCTTCAACACGCCCCGGGTGGCGGGAGACAGTAAACATATGGTAGCCGATGGACCCCGCAGTGTTGGGGCCGAGTGATGTATCCCTTGGAAGTGCCTCGTGCATGGGCGATGGTTCTTTCTCCGGGCTGCCCGTAGATGGCACAGGGGCTAACAGAAGCTGCCACTGCTGGCAGTACCGCTGCTCGCCTTACCACCGCTCGCCTTACCACCGCCCTTGAAATTACTGCAGCACAGTTACTAGTATTCCGGCTGGGATGCGCAGAGACGCAGGCGGCCCTGGCTCCGTCCCCCATGCTGCGGCGCAGGGCACGCCAACCCCTCTAAATCCCAGAGCTGGCGCCCTAATAACATAGAGAGGGAGTAATATAAATCTGTAAAGATGCTATTCTTACCCAGCTCAATGATGCTTCGAGGGGTTATGGGGTCAGTTGCGCTGCCGGACTCCGAACCTGAGGCCATGACGCGCGCGCAGACTGGATGCAGGAGCCCACTGGCTAGTAGACTGGCTACCAGACACGCCAACCCCGTGTAAGCACCGAGCGTGGGGAAAGTCTTAACGTCGAGGCCCGCCACGTGGCGATACCCCGTAGGCCCCTGTCGTTCTCCCCCCCTGAGCGGAGGGGGTAACGGCCAAGCTTCCCCCCTAGTAAGCGAGGGAGCCGTGGTTGCTAGTTACCGCAAGCGCTCCCCAAACCCCCGCACCAAATAAATCAGCTCGGGGCCAGGTGGGGTGGCGAAGGGGACCAGGCGATGACTGACCAAACTCGACCCCTATTCAGGCGGCTCACCGGCATGGCCGGGCCGCCCTGCCCTAGGTGCAAACCCACCGGTGAGGCTGTGCAAGGGGGTGGGGGCGGAGGGTGATGCCAGTCCGGCACAAATGCACTCACCGTGCCACAGATGCTCCAGAGCTGGCCGCTCCCAGAGGCCCGTCGTCCTCGTAAGGCAGCAGACCCCCACCTCCCTTGAATTAGCACGCCAAGACCCACACCGCGACGGCCGAGCACAGGATCAACCACCAGACGGCGTGTTCCGCGATGCAGCGGCCACGCGTGTCCGGTGCGAGGACAAAGAGGTCATCAGCGTGGCGAGGGGGACATATATACCCCTCGCCCCGCCTCCCGCACCGGACATGACGCGGCACTGACCGCGCCCAGGAGGGGACTCCCTTAGAGCCCCTGCCCCTTTGGGAGGAGAGGGGGGTGTGGGCTGCCCGATGGCACTATAGGGCTGCCCTCCTGAGTGGCCTTCTGCAGTGGCCTCGGGCAGCCGCAAAGATTTAACAGATATCAGCTAGTGTTTTTCAGGAAGCAAAGAAGCGGAGGTCAATGGTGGACATGCATCCAGTAGTCACAGAGTGCAGGGCAGAAAGCTTCAGTGCGGGCCCCAACTTTGAAGTCAGGTAAGCAGGTCACTGAAGGGGTGCAGCCTATCATTTTTTTTTGTTTAAATTAGTTTTTATTGATTTTTATATACATATTTTGTTTTTAATCCACATCACTTCATACATCTGCAATGCTGTGCATTTTATACATTAGCACTGTCTTGAGTACATTTGTTGCATGGTACAACTAAAAGTGTTAGCGTCAGACTCATGTCCAGTGCGTTAACATCAGGTGTGATATAGTGGTGGTCAAAACGTAAATGTTTTTGTTTTCCAGCATAACATTGATAAAACAGAGGAAAGAAAACGAAAACAGCACATTTACCCTTCCTCTCAGTTTTAGAACATTATATTAGTGCACCCTTACTATCAACATGACTATTATTACTGTGCATTGCTGAACAGCTCCATCTACCCACTTCGCCTTGTTGTGAGTGAGCTTAAATATGTGTTCCCCCCAGCGCCTATGTTGGTTAATCAATGCATAGTTAGCCTGGTTGACTGTCAGGGAGAGCGCCATGCCTGCAGATCTGTGCGTGTGTCACCAGTTGGGTATCACTTGTCGTTTGTTATTTCTTGTATTCTATTAGCCTTGGTGATTTCTACCTCTCATCACTCTCGGGTGCATCCATTAGCGTTTCTGAGCCTCTCTGCCAGGAGGTGCGAAAGTCTGCTAAGATTGCATCCCATGCTGATGCAGGCGCGGTTCGTCCATTGGGGCGTGGGGGCGTAGCCCCCCCTGCCCAACGCCGCCCCCGCAGCTCCCTCATGACAATCATGTCAATGAATCAACATGACGTCAGACCGCCAGGCGGGCGTCATGTTGATTCATTGAGATCGTACAGGCGGCAACACAAGTACGCATGCGTGGGGACGGAGGGTGAAATTTTTACCCGTGCCCACGCATGCGCACTTGTGTTTTTGTGGCGTTGCGCATGCGCATCAGAAGCCCTAATGGGCGTGCTGCGGGCGAGAGGGTACCTGTGCCCCTGGCGCCAGGATTGGCCAGGGGCGCTGTGAGCCTGTGACTGTGGAGAGCAGAGCCCAGAGGTGGCGCGGACCGGGACCGGCAGCAAGGTAAGAGTGTGTGTTTTTAGTGCATTACTCCAGTCGTCTCGTCTCTTCGTCTACCACGTCCCATATTTGTTACCCTCTCAGTTCAACACATCTCCCTTATTTCTTAGCTTTTTTCTCACTCGTCTTTATTATTCTGTTGTTAAAGCTCCGTGCCGCTCTTCCCCTCTGCCAACTGTCTCCCCCCGCCCCGTTACTGCTCCACGCCGCTCTGAACCTGCTTGCTACTCTCTCTCTGACTATGCCTCAGCTTCTTCCTGACACTCTTTCCGTCTCAATCTCTCATTTTCTTTAAAATTTCAAAATGTTAACAAACTGTAGAGGCGGAATAGCATGATATATGCATTTATTATTGCATGCATGTTGGTGTATGTTTGTATGTCAATTTGTATAGTACATACCTAGGGCTTACAGGATGGCAAATACATGGGTGGTAGAAGGTTTCCAGCATAAAAAGGTAGGGGTGATGTAATATGTAAACTGGCACATCCTTCAACATCGATCCTAAAGGCTTGTTAGAGTCCATAATTTATTTTTATATGGTCATAAAAATACATGAATGATGGATGGATGCAGGGTGGGTGCATTAATGATTGTTCGGTGGATGGGTGCATGGATGGATGCATGCATGATGGGTGGATGGATGGATGCATGCATGATGGGTGGATGGATGGGTGGGTGGATGGGTGGATGCATGAATGAATGATGTATGGATGCAGGATGGGTGGATGGATGGGTGGATGCATGAATGATGTATGGATGGATGCATGGATGCATGCATGATGGATGGATGCATGATGGATGGATGGGTGGATGGATGGATGGATGCATGAATGATGTATGGATGGATGCATGGATGCATGCATGATGGGTGGATGCATGATGGATGGATGGGTGGATGGATGAATGGGTGGGTGCATGAATGAATGATGTGTGGATGCAGGATGGGTGGGTGGATGGATGGGTGGATGCATGAATGATGTATGGATGGATGCATGGATGCATGCATGATGGGTGGATGCATGATGGATGGTTGGGTGGATGCATGAATGAATGATGTATGGATGCAGGGTGGGTGGGTGGATGGATGGGTGGATGCATGAATGATGTATGGATGGATGCAAGGTGGTTTGGGCTCGCTCGCTGCGCTTGATCGCTGCGGTGCAATATGCAAATTAGTTTGCACGCACCACTTTCAAATGTCACCAGCCGCCCCTGTGCTGATGCTATTGGTTGCTTTGGCAACCTCAACGCATCCTCGCAGCGGAGCGCTATACTCTCTGCATGCGCCCAGCATAAAAGTGATGGAAACCAGGCCTTCACTACTGGGGGATCAGGGGATTTCCAGCATCGCGTGAGCAATTGCTTGGCTACTATAAGTCCCAGGTCTATGTACCTGGTCGTGACCGTGCGTTTTTTGGGTCTTTGGTACAGAACAAGACCATTGACTCATTGTCAGTGAAATTGCTCTCCCACCTTCGCAGCTCCACCATTAAGTGAGGTGCCCCTGCCCCTGCACTCTTGAGTGTTGGTGATCGAGGCCCTCCTCCACCCGCAGGTTTCCCTGCGCCTCATCCCTGGTGGTCCAGTGGACCTCTGTCTCCTTTCTTTCTTTCTGCTCCTTCACTCGTTTTTCTGCCCTTTCTATCTTTCACCTTTCTGCACCTCTGCTCTTTTGCGCCTTATTTCTGCCCATTTTCCCTTTCTCTCCCTCTGCTCCTTCACTCGTTTTCACTCGTTTTTTTCCCCTTTCTATCTTTCACCTTTCTGCACCTCTGCTCTATTGTGCCTTATTTCTGCCCATTTTCCCTTTCTCTCCCTCTGCTCCTTCACTCGTTTTCACTCGTTTTTCTACCCTTTCTATCTTTCACCTTTCTGCTCTTTTCTGCATCTCTGCTCTTTTGTGCCTTATTTCTGCGTATTTTCCCTTTTTAGGTCGAGTTTACTCGAACCTATTGCTGTCCATCCAAAAGCTGACTTTTTACGATCCGGATTTGGCCTCAGGCATTCACCCCAGCAGCTTTTCTCCTCCCCTTACCATTTGCTCCTGCCTCCGAGAGCTTCAAAGGGATCTGCTTCACACTTCACGGCCGCCGTGACTCACATTTCTCCTTCCTTCGTGCCCAGCCCCCCTCCCAGCGCTGCCTTGTTTTTCATGCTCCAATCCTTCACCCTGCTTTGGCCTGTTTTTCGTTGTTTTTTTTACTATAAACTGTAAGACTCGGGTCCTGAATATTTATCTCTCTACATGTGTAGTCTTCTACTCTATTTCTAGTAATGTAGTTCACCACATATCTCCCACAGTGCACCCCCTTTCCCTGTGCCCCTCAGCTCCTCCCTAATTATTATAATGCTGACCTGTTCCACCTTTACTGCCTCTATAAGCCTCTGAGAGTACGGTCATTTCCAATCCTCTTTCCCACTGTGTGTCTGACCCCACCGACGACTCTACTCCGAGCCCTACGTTTCTCGTCTCTCATCTGTGTGTCTCTCCTTACTAGTGTCTATAATATTACCAAGTATTGACATATCTCACCCTGTCGCAGGCTGCCTGACACTACTTTTCTAGTGTTCCTAGACCCCCCTCCCTCCCCCCGAGTATTGTGAGCTCTCATCCCATGTCCCACTGTCTGTCTACCCCTCACTGGTGTCCCTATTACCCCCTCCTAGGACTTGTTATCTCTCATGTATCAAACACCGTTTCACTAACATTTGCTTTTATGCCTTTGATTTTGCTCTGTCCTTTCTGCAAACGACCACACTTGATGGCCCAGAACTACGCGTGTCCATGTCTCTATCAAATGCCAAATTCTCGAAATAAGTACATTCCCTGTTGGTTCTCCAATGTCACTCACAAAGCCAGTAGGTATCGCCTGGATAAGAAAATATTCAGTGCTCTTTTGTATTGGCAGAAAGGTGAATATTTGCAAGAGGGTGCTTCTGAAAGGAGTAGACGGGTGCCAGGGAGAGCCTGGGCACCACGGGTGGCAGCCCATGGAGGCTGGATTGGAAGGACCAGGCACAGTTGACCCAGCACTATGCACCCGGGAAACAACAGTAAATCATTATGTTAAACGCTGTATATTACCTCCTCGTCAGCCCTCCCCGTCCCAGTCCTAACTACATGAGCATAGCTCCTCCCACCAGAAACTCCCAAGCAACTTGAAACCCATCCCTTCCCTCCAGGCCACACCCATACCCTGAGGCATATAACCCTGAGACCTGCCAATCAACAACCTGTTTGTTTTTTCTGCGGAATCACTTCCGAGCGGACTTCATCGTGGGGGGCACTGGAATTGGCCTCCTGTCAGGGGGGGGACTGATTCTGCTGGGTTTGGGGACGCTGTGTTGCGTTCTACTCCGGTGGTGTGACTTTTCTGTGCTTTAATAAAGTCTGTTCTTTGCTACTGAGTGAAGCCGATTATTGCTTTGGTATCTGCTCATGTAGTTAGGACTGGGACGGGGAGGGCTGATGAGGAGGTAATGACCGGTTACTCACCGGTAATATTCATTACTCCGAGTCGTAGCCCTCCCCGTCCCAGTCCAGGTTCCCATCCCTCCCTCCCTGTTTCGGCTTCTTGTGCTTGTTGGGTACAGGTTGTTGATTGGCAGGTCTCAGGGTTATATGCCTCAGGGTATGGGTGTGGCCTGGAGGGAAGGGATGGGTTTCAAGTTGCTTGGGAGTTTCTGGTGGGAGGAGCTATGCTCATGTAGTTACTGGAGTAATGTATATTACCGGTGAGTAACCGGTCATTGTATGGTGAAAAGCTCATGTTAAAGTGAGTGTGCTAGGCTTTTCACACTAGTAGGGTATATGAAATTCTCATCATTTGCTTTCTTAAAGTATATGACATTTTTGGAAAATGATGTGAAAAATATACGTAATTACGTCAAATACAAATATGTCATTCAGCACTATGGAGCGAAATGCGCCTTCGGATCACTTTGACGCGAGGACACAAATCCGTGTAAAAAATTCAAGTGGTGCAAGCAAAAGCGGCCCCTGTTTTGGTTGTTTACATTGTTCCTGTGTGGTTGTAATAAACCGTGACTGCAAATGGTGCGCAGTTATGGAATGTAATGGTATTATTTTAGGAATTTTGCGTAACAACCAAAGTGCACAATTTCAGAAATGTCCCTAATTACACCAGCATAATCACTCATTGGACAAAGATTTATTGATTCTCTTACTTGCCCACAGCACCTCCATGAATATGCTTATGGCTGCCCAGCCTCATTACCATTAGAGTTAAGCACTTAAAAGGGGCACTTGGTCCCCAGTTTGAGAGTCCGTACTATGGAGGCCCCAGGACACCACAGAGGAACCATTTGTTTGCCAAGGGGGCTTCTAAACTAGATTCCTGGCTATAAACATCAGTTTGTGCGTGGCGAGTATTAAAACCAGGCAAACATCTGTCTGAGTGAAAGACCAAGCAAGCAAAACGCGCTTTCCTAATTTAGACTGGTGGGTCTCTGCTAGGAATTTCTAAAATCCATCCTTGTATGTGGCTAGTTTGTTGGATGGCTCATGAGATATTACGGGAGTTCAAGGTCTGCCGCAGTACATAACAGCGTCATTACTCAGCAGCATCTGACGCAGTGTATGACGCTGAACAATTACAAGCCATCAGAAACAGGACTGTACAGTACAAACGCAACTGGCACATAAACACAACACAGGTGAAACATTACTACATAGAAATATGTACATAGTAAAGAATATGCAAGGAGAAAAAAACACCAGAAAGTAAGATGTCTCATGTGCATTTTGTGCTTCTCCCGAAGTGCTGCTAAAATACTCTTAGGTGATGTTAACACACCGGAGAACCAGGGTGTTCAGTCGTGCCATCTGTGGAGGTTCATTCTGCTAGTTTTTAGCTTTGTGTGTCAGTTGTGCTGCTCCACGCTAGCACTTCGGCCGCCCAATCCTGACAGATGTAGGGCTCTTGTTAACCTTTTTGCGCCGGGCAGTAATGCGATTGAGCGAGTCACTGTATGGCTAGTCCTGCACCCTAATGTAATGGCATATCGAAATTACAGGGTGCAGAGCTGCACAATGGCCTGACAGACTCCTCATTTGCATCATGCATGTGCCACCGTGGCATCACTCCGGTTTCATGCCAGCGCAGTGCTCAACAAGTGATTCACTGTTTTTCGTTTACCAATGCAGTAGATGTATAATTTAGAACTAGGAGAGAATATTGGACTAAACTTTATAGGCCCCAATGTTTTTTTTTGCAGAGTTTTATATAGCACAAACTTGACCCGAAGCAGGTATCAGAGCGCTTTACATAGCACCAGTTACATTACATGAGGACACACATTCATTTTTGTTAGACGCGGGGAGCTTAAGGGATTTGGCCAGAATCATAGGTTGTTCAGCGTCATTGCCGAGACTCAAACCCAGTTCCCCAGATAGCCGTTTGGCCAACTCCTCTCCCCAATATATACTTGTTTGGCTTTTATTGAGTTATCCCCTCTGCTCTTGAACATTGTAAATCACACCCTCTCTTCTATGGGTGCTAAGTGCTATATCCTGTATTTTTCTTCTTCATATATGACTTTGTTTATATCACTGTGCTGCTCTCTGCAAATTTATAAAGCGCTCTGATACCCGTCAAGTTGGCGCTATAAAAAACTATCAAAATAAATAAATACTTGCATGAAGTCCGTGTTTTAAATCTAGCGACTATGATGTATTTTCAATTTTGTTTAGTTCATTTCGTGACAAAAACGTTACGAGTCATTGCCTGTGCGACTTCTTTTAATCTTGCAGAAGCAGGGCTGCACCACGACACATCTTGTTCCTCTTTTACCCACTCTGACACTGTCCCGGAACCGTCAAAACCAGTTTGCCCAGTTTGGAAAGCTTCACTTCAGTGCTTCTCTCCTCTACTTGCATATCAACACGGTGGTGTGAGGGTGTCTGGTGGGGTGTGGTGTCGGGAGAGGTAGGCTGGTGGGAGGAGAGGTGTGTTTGTGACAACTCCCAGGGCTGTGCACAAACACCTTTCATTTGCTCGGTTAGCAACAATCTCATAGCTGGCTACTTAAGTGTCCAGGGAAGGCAACACGCAGGGCCGAAAGCTGTAGTTATTATCCAGAACGACCTCAGAGGGGACCTCTAAACATTACTCACAGAAAGGCAACACGCTTTTATTCCACTAATTGATGCTGCCTTTTAATAAATACAAACTAACAAAAGTAATAGAAAAGGAACAACTGTGTGATGAAAAAAGGATGAAAAACAAGAACGAGACATGCTGCATTGTTTTAAAGCGAAATCATGTATTTGCTGAAATAAAAAAACAGAGCAAGTCTTTTTAAATGTTAACCTGGGCGAAGTTTGAAGCGTGCCAAGACTGATTCAACATTTCATGCTTCCCAGGTAAATAAACACACAATTTAGGAGAATTAATTTCCACTATTCATAATTACACACCACATAATTACACTGCACTCAATGCAACATACACTCCAAATACCACTCAGTGCCACATAATTACACTGCAATCAATGCAAAATACATTCCAAATACCGCTCAGTGCCACATAATTACACGCCACATAATTACAATGCACTCAATGCAACATACACTCCAAATACCAGTCAGTGCCACATAATTACACACCACATAATTACACTCTACTGAATGCAACACACACTCCACACAATACCACATAATTATATGCTACATAATCACACTGCACTCAATGCAACATACACTCCAAACAATACCACTCAGTGCCACATAATTACACGCCACACAATTACACTCTACTGAATACAACATAACCTCCCCATAATACCACTCAGTGCCACATAATTATATGCAACATAATTCCACTGCACTCAATGCAACATACACTTCAAATACCTCTCAGTGCCACATAGTTATATGCAACATAATTACACTGCACACAATGCAACATACACTCAAATACCACTCAGTGCCACATAATTACACACCACATAATTACACTCTACTGAATGCAACAGACACTCCACACAATACCACTCAGTGCTACTTAATTATATGCTGGAGCTGCATAATTACACTGCACTCAATGCAACATACACTCCAAACAATACCACTCAGTGCCACATAATTACACGCCACACAATTACACTCTACTGAATACAACATACACTCCCCACACAATACCACTCAGTGCCACATAATTATATGCTTCATAATTACACTGTGCTCAACGTAACATACACTCCAAATACCACTCAGTGCCACATAATTAGACGCCAAATAATTACACTGCACTCAATGCAACATACACTCCAAATACCACTCAGTGCCACATAATTACACGCCACATAATTACACTGAACTCAATGCAACATACACTCCAAATACCACTCAGTGCCACATAGTTACACGCCACATAATTACATTGCACTCAATGCAACATACACTCCAAATACCACTCAGTGCCACATAATTAAACACCACATAATTACACTCTACTGAATGCAACACTCACTCCACACCCTACCACTCAGTGCCACATAATTATATGCTACATAATTACACTGCGCTCAACGCAACATACCCTCCAAATACCACTCAGTGCCACATAATTATGTGCAACATAATTCCACTGCACTCAATGCAAGAGACACTCCAAATACCACTCAGTGCCAGATAATTACACACCACATAATTACACTCTACTAAATGCAACACACACTCCCCATATTACCACTCAGTGCCACATAATTACACGCTACATAATTACACCGCACTCAGTGCAACATACACTCCAAATACCACTCAGTGCCACATAATTACACGCCACAAAATTACACTCTACTAAATACAATATACACTCCCCATATTACCACTCAGTGCCATATATTTACATGCCTCATACTTACACTCTACTCAATGCAACATAAATACACTTTATCTATCTGTCTATCTATCTATCACCCTTCTATCTGTCTATCTCTCTATCACCCTCACTCTATCTATCTATCTATCTATCTATCTATCTATCTATCTATCTATCTATCTATCTATCTATCTATCTATCTATCTATCTATCTATCTATCTATCTATCTATCTATCTATCTATCTATCTATCTATCTGTCTATCTGTCTATCTGTCTGTCTGTCTGTCTGTCTGTCTGTCTGTCTGTCTGTCTGTCTGTCTGTCTGTCTGTCTGTCTGTCTATCTATCTATCTATCTATCTATCTATCTATTTATCTATCTATCTATCTATTGCACTCACTCTATCTATCTATCGCATCAACACAGCATCACTCAGCACCACCAGAGCATCACTCAGGGGCACCACAACATCACTATGTGCTACCACAGCATCACTGAACGCCACAGCATCACTTGTCGCCACCACAACATCACTCTGCGTCACCACAGCATCAATCTGTGAAAACATTCAACAACAACTGGTTCAAATATGTTCTCTCACTGTTTCAAGCTTCATTACAAATGTCACAAAAATATGTTAATAGTTCACTTCTGTTCTTGGATTTTCATCACAATAAAATACAATGAACATAATCTTCACAAAAGTTATTTACAAAAGCTATTGCCATTATAAATTACAATAACTTTAAAGTATTAATTATTAAAAAAAAATAAAAGCAATTTTTATTTGTAATATCAATACATCTAAGCCACGTAAATACAACACATATTGCATTACAAATGCTCTAGGTGTCACATTTGCTAAAGTTAAAACTATTGGCATTGTATATAACAAACGAATTCATTTCACTATTTTCCAAACCAACACATAATAAAAAATGTGTAATTTACAATACCAATAGCTCAAACTTTCCTAATGCGAGACCTATTGCATTGCAAATGCTTGTTTCTTTATCCCTTCTTTCCGCCCTTTACCTTTCCCCGCAGCTGCTGCCCCGCGGCCCCTCCCCCCCAGCACGACCGGCCCAATCCAGCTCCCCTCCCCGCTCCCGCCTCCCAGCTGTCCAGCCCTCCCCGACCCCTACTTAATGGCGGCCACTGCGCGGCCGCGGGCTGCGGGCGCGCCGCTGGTGCACCGAAGGCGCGTCAAAGGCAAGCACGTCTGCGCCCGTCTGCGACCCATCCGCGACCAGCACCAGGAACCCTGGACCTACGCCCGCCAACGCTACGACCCAGCAGCACTCCACGCACTCAACCCAGGCTGCAACAACTACTGCAAGCTAGCATCACCAGCCGACACCCATGGACCCTTCAGCTGTCACCGCTGCCGGCACACCTGCAGCACCGCCATGAACACGGATCCAGCACAACCCGCTCACAAGAACACAACCGAACCGAAGACCCTGCAATGCATCCTCCTCAACGTCCGATCCCTCCACAAACACGCCACAGAAATCTGGGACCTCCTCGACAGCACCACCCCAGACGTAGCATTCTTCACCGAAACCTGGACCAACACCACCTCGGGACCAGACATCGCCATCGCCATCCCCCAAGGATACAAGATCTCCAGGAAGGACCGCCCCACCCATCCAGGAGGAGGAATCGCCATCGTCCACAAATCCAGCCTCCGCCTGAGCACACTCCCTGACGAGCCCACAGAACTGATGGAACACCTTCACTTCAAGATACTGGCCAGCCCCACTGCCGCCCTCTGAGGAACCCTCATCTACCGTCCCCCTGGACCCCGCGGACCCTTCGTCAACTCCATCACGGACATTATCTCCCCGCAGGCCATCGCATCCACCAACTACACCCTGCTGGGAGACCTCAACTTCCACCTCGACAATCAACTGGACCCCAACACCACATGCCTCCTGGACAACCTCCACAACATTGGACTCCGCCAGATCGTGACCGAGCCCACGCACTCAGCAAACACACCCTCGACCCCCTCTTCACTACAGGAAACTCCATCACCTTCAGCCACACCACCGAACTCCCATGGACCGACCATCGTTGCGTCCACTTCACCTTCAGAACACCCACCATCCACAGACACCAGCACCTGCTCCCACAAAGAAACCGGACCAAAATCACTGATGACCAGCTCACCTCCTCACTCAACAACTCCACCCCAACCATCGCGGAAAACGACGACCCCAACACCGCAGCCCGAACCCTGCATAGATATATCTTGGACAGCACCAACACCATAGCCCCCCTCAAGAAAAACAACAATACCCGTGCCAAGAAAGCCAGATGGTTTACCACCGAACTTCGAGAGTCCAGGCGCACATGCCGCCGCCTCGAAAAGGCCTGGAGAAACACCAAATCCACAGAAGCCCACAACAACTTCAGAGCCGCCACCAACGCCCACCATCAACTTATCAGAGAAAGGAGGAAAAAGGCGATTGAAGACAGAATCTCCACCCACGCACACAACAGCAAGGAACTCTTCAGCATCATCAAGGAGTTCGGCCAACCCACCAGCGAGTCTACCGACATCCCTCCCTCACAAGACCTCTGCGACAAACTCAGCATCTTTTTCCACCACAAAATCAAGAGCATCACCGACAACTTCGACGAAGACAACCAACACACTGAACCCTCACCAACCACCCCGACACCTGGAAACCAGCGATTAATGACTGGACAGCCCTCACCACCGAAGACACTCTGAAGACAATGAAGTCAATCCACTCAGGGGCCCCGACGGACCCCTGCCCCCACCACATCTTCAACAGAGCCGCCAACACCATCGCACCCATGCTCCGCCAAACCATCAACCGCTCCCTGGCGACTGCCTCGTTCCCCGACGACTGGAAACACGCCGAGGTCAACCCCCTCCTAAAGAAACCCTCAGCGGACCCCACCAACCTCAAAAACTACAGACCCATCTCCCAGGTCCCGTTCCCAGCAAAAGTCATAGAGAAAGCCATCAACAGCCAACTCGCCACATTCATTGAAGAACACAACATCCTCGACTCCTCCCAATCCGGCTTCAGAAAAAACCACAGTACGGAAACCGCCCTCCTCGCCGCAACAGACGACATCCGCACCTTACTGGACAAAGTAGAAACAGTAGCCCTCATCCTCCTCGACCTATCAGCGGCGTTCGACACAGTCTCCCACCGCACCCTAATACGCAGACTCTACGATGCAGGAATCCAGGACAAGGCCCTCGTCTGGATCTGCTCCTTCCTCTCCGGCAGGACGCAGCGGGGCAGACTCCCCCCTTTCCTCTCGGACCCCACACCTACCACCTGCGGAGTCCCCCAGGGCTCCTCCCTCAGCCCGACGCTCTTCAAAGTCTACATGGCTCCACTTGCCGCCATCGTCAGACCCTACGGACTCAACATCGTGTCATATGCAGACGACACCCAGCTCATCCTCTCCCTATCCAACGAGCCCAACACCGCCAGACGCAACTTTCGAGAAGGCATGGAAGCCGTTGCCAAATGGATGAAAAACAACTGCCTACAACTAAACACCAACAAAACAGAAGTACTCATCATGGGCCCAAACCCCGATGCCTGGAGCGACACCTGGTGGCCCACCGCCCTCGGAAACCCGCCAACCCCCACAGACCACGCACGCAACCTGGGAATCATCCTGGACTCCGAGCTCAAAATGGACCGCCAGATCAACTCTGTCTCATCTTCCTGCTTCCACACCTTCCGCCTCCTTTGTAAGACCTTCAAATGGATCCCCCTCGAACACCGAAAGACAGTCACTCACGCCCTGGTCACCAGCAGACTTGACTAAGGCAACGCACTCTACGCCGGAATAAACAAAAACCTCATCCGCAAGCTACAGAACATCCAGAACGCTGCCGCAAGACTGGTTCTCAACCTGCCAAAACACTGCCACATCTCCCAGCACCTGCGCACACTCCACTGGCTCCCCGTTGAGGCCAGAACCACCTTTAAGATGCTCACCCACTCACACAAGGCCCTCCACGGCACCGGACCAGCATACCTGAACAGCTGACTCAAATTCCACGCACCCCAAAGGACCCTACGATCATCCCAGCTTTCCTACGCCGTGGTCCGCCGCACCAGAAAGACCAGATCGGGGGGCCGCTCCTTCTCCTTCCTCGCGGCCAAAGCATGGAACGCCCTTCCGCTGCACCTCAGACAGACAACATCGCTCCCCATCGTCGCAAGAAACCTCAAAACCTGGCTCTTCGACAGACCCCCTCCTTGATGGAATGGAACCTGCAACCCCCCCCACCCACCCCACCCCTAGCGCCTTGAGACCCTTACGGGTGAGTAGTCGTGCTTTAAGAAACTCCTGATTGATTGATTGAGTCCTAATATACATATCTCCCATGTCCATTCCAAGACACGTTCTGTACACTGAGTTAGGCATCTGGTGACCGTTCTGCAATATGACTGGATAGCTATGCAGGACCACAGCATGTGTATCAAGTTTGCGCATATCTCATCGCACCTTGGATATCTGGCATGATTACAATTGAAGTATTTGTTTATTTTGGCTGGCATCAGATAGGCTCTATGTGTTATGTAATATTGGATACGTCGAAATCTGACATTGCAGGGATACGTTTAGGCCTCCCAAGTATGTCTTCCCATTCCCGATCCACGCTAGGGGCCATATGCATCAAGCCAAATTGACTTCGCAAGCGCGAAAATTCGCAGAATTTCGGCGTTTGCGAATGCAATTTGGACTAATGGTATGCATCAAGGGAATCTGCTTGAAAAATAAGGAATCGCAATATTTGCGATTCCCTATCTTGCAATTGCATTTAAGGAATCGCAAATTTTGCGATTCCTTAAATGCAATGTAAGAAGCCAAAAAAAAGCAAATTGGCCTTAAGGAATCGCAAATTACCACCAACTTCTAGTTGGTGGTAATTTGCGAATTGCTTTCAAAATGCATATTTTTTCATTTTTCAAAGTGCCATGTGACGTACATACATGCCCTTAGAGCATGTATGTGCGCCACATGTGCACCCATGCAGATTTCAGGGGTGCAACAGGGGGTCCTTTGGACACCCCTGCACCCTTGAAAATATTCTCAATTTGCGATTAGCAAATTGCGAATCGCAAATTTCCATTTCATTCCTATGGGCCTCCTGGCCCATAGAAATGAATGGGAAATTATTCCTTAATTGCGATTAGCAATTTGCTAAACGCAATTAAGGAATTTTAAGGAATCGCTAAAAAGAAGCGAATTTCTACATACATACCATTTTGCGATTTCTAAATAGCGATTCCTTAAAAATCGCTATTTAGAAATCGCAAAACGGGATGTTGATACACATATGGCCCTAGATCTGCAAGTCTGCGAGCCAGTGTGCACGAAGGGAGAATAACTGTAGCTCTGTGTGTGTTCTGAGGGAGTCCGCAAACCATGTGGTGAGGTTTCGGCTATGTGCCCAACTCACGCAGGTACTGTATAGTTAAATGGGTGGTAGGTTCCTGTGTTATGTTTCTCCACGCTGCGTGGAGTGTGCGCATCACTGCCGCATGTAGCAGTAACTGGCCTTGTGGCAAGCCCGAGTCTTCAGCCAGTTCATCGAACTGAATGAGTTGCCTATCATTGTATGGGTCTCCTAGTGTGAGTATTGTGAGAAGTTGGCCTGGTATGTGATGCTCACCAGTTCTAGTGATCACCTTGTACCAAGCCTAGCAACCCTTATGATGATTGGTTGTAAGTCAACCTTATAGACCAGCTATCCTAGTGGTAGCGTGGACAAAGCAGTCTTAGGCTAAACTCTGAAAGGCATGTGAAGCAAGCTGTTTTACCATATACAACCCCCTTGAATACGAAATGAAAGGACACCACACAGATATATATTGAAAATATATATATATATTTATTAACTACAAATATCCCCTATACTCTTTATGAGCACAGAAGCACAAGCGTTAAAACAAAACACAGTTAAAATACACAAAAGTTGCACAATATGGATGAGCCATAGGGGCCACCTAAACCATATACTAAGAAAGTGGTATAAGAGATACCAATCGAAAAGGAAATAGACCTAGGGCCTTGGGAATCGCTGGAGCTGATCGGGACTAGCAGTGACTAAGTCGGGAAAGGCCCGCGGGACTCGGGTGCAGTGTTTAAAGTGCACGCATTCACCAATGCATTGTCTATGGCGCGTAAAAGTTACAAAGTTAGTGTTTTAGGAACCTTCCGAGTGACCTAGAGGAGTGAAACTTTAGACACAGACACTAGAGGTGTGTACCAGTGTAGGAAAACCGGCGTTGTTGAGTTACCTCACCCACAGGAAGCGGGTGCCCAGAAGCGAAGTAGTGTCGGGTTTCGTCACGCAGGTCGATGGTGCTTGGAGCTGAATATGCTGCAGGCGGCTCGATGTGAAGAGTTCCGGTGGATCCAAGGGTGGATCTGAAGTGGTGAAGACCTGAAAGCAGAGGGGACAATGTTCAAAGTCACTAGCCAGTGACTACCGTGGAACCAGATTGGAACCAGGCGATGTTGGGTGCAAACAGGCAATGAGGTGTAGCTTCTCTCTGCAGCCACGTGGACACGAAGAGGTCGAGGACGTCCAGGCATCGATCACGAGCTGTTTCACGAAGACTCTAGCTGATGGCGGTGTCGGCAACTTGATTGGAGCAAACAGGCCTTGGCTAATGCAAGCCACGCAGGAATCGAAAAAGGCTTATCACTCGGATGATGGATCAAGCCCTGATCTTTGGACTGGGTAAGAGTGGTCTGCTTAATTCAGACACTTTGTTCATCACCACCCCCTTTTCTGAATCATTTTTGTCCACCATAAGCGTGGAAGGGTATACTCAGATGTGAGTCCCTTGCTCATTGCACCATCAGGATTCAAGCAAGCCGGGCCGAAGACGGCTGAAATGCCAGAAACCGGCCCCCGGAAGCTTGTTTCCTTCCCAGTACAAGAATTGGCTTGGTAGTTTGGTCTGCCCTGTTCCCATGATGCACTGGGCCAGGGACAGACTAATTTGCATATAGCCAGGTTCTGATCTGGGATGGTGCAGTGAGCTAAAAAACGGTGATGGATCAAGCCCTGATCTTTGGACTGGGTAAGAGTGGTCTGCTTAATTCAGACACTTTGTTCATCACCACCCCCTTTTCTGAATCATTTTTGTCCACCATAAGCGTGGAAGGGTATACTCAGATGTGAGTCCCTTGCTCATTGCACCATCAGGATTCAAGCAAGCCGGGCCAAAGACGGCTGAAATGCCAGAAACCGGTCCCCGGAAGCTTGTTTCCTTCCCAGTACAAGAATTGGCTTGGTAGTTTGGTCTGCCCTGTTCCCATGATGTACTGGGCCAGGGACAGACTAATTTGCATATAGCCAGGTTCTGAGCTGGGATGGTGCAGTGAGCTAAAAAACGGTGATGGATCAAGCCCTGATCTTTGGACTGGGTAAGAGTGGTCTGCTTAATTCAGACACTTTGTTCATCACCACCCCCTTTTCTGAATCATTTTTGTCCACCATAAGCGTGGAAGGGTATACTCAGATGCGAGTCCCTTGCTCATTGCACCATCAGGATTCAAGCAAGCCGGGCCGAAGACGGCTGAAATGCCAGAAACCGGTCCCCGGAAGCTTGTTTCCTTCCCAGTACAAGAATTGGCTTGGTAGTTTGGTCTGCCCTGTTCCCATGATGCACTGGGCCAGGGACAGACTAATTTGCATATAGCCAGGTTCTGATCTGGGATGGTGCAGTGAGCTAAAAAACGGTGATGGATCAAGCCCTGATCTTTGGACTGGGTAAGAGTGGTCTGCTTAATTCAGACACTTTGTTCATCACCACCCCCTTTTCTGAATCATTTTTGTCCACCATAAGCGTGGAAGGGTATACTCAGATGTGAGTCCCTTGCTCATTGCACCATCAGGATTCAAGCAAGCCGGGCCGAAGACGGCTGAAATGCCAGAAACCGGTCCCCGGAAGCTTGTTTCCTTCCCAGTACAAGAATTGGCTTGGTAGTTTGGTCTGCCCTGTTCCCATGATGTACTGGGCCAGGGACAGACTAATTTGCATATAGCCAGGTTCTGAGCTGGGATGGTGCAGTGAGCTAAAAAACGGTGATGGATCAAGCCCTGATCTTTGGACTGGGTAAGAGTGGTCTGCTTAATTCAGACACTTTGTTCATCACCACCCCCTTTTCTGAATCATTTTTGTCCACCATAAGCGTGGAAGGGTATACTCAGATGCGAGTCCCTTGCTCATTGCACCATCAGGATTCAAGCAAGCCGGGCCGAAGACGGCTGAAATGCCAGAAACCGGTCCCCGGAAGCTTGTTTCCTTCCCAGTACAAGAATTGGCTTGGTAGTTTGGTCTGCCCTGTTCCCATGATGCACTGGGCCAGGGACAGACTAATTTGCATATAGCCAGGTTCTGAGCTGGGATGGTGCAGTGAGCTAAAAAACGGTGATGGAAGCCCTGATCTTTGGACTGGGTAAGAGTGGTCTGCTTAATTCAGACACTTTGTTCATCACCACCCCCTTTTCTGAATCATTTTTGTCCACCATAAGCGTGGAAGGGTATACTCAGATGTGAGTCCCTTGCTCATTGCACCATCAGGATTCAAGCAAGCCGGGCCGAAGACGGCTGAAATGCCAGAAACCGGTCCCCGGAAGCTTGTTTCCTTCCCAGTACAAGAATTGGCTTGGTAGTTTGGTCTGCCCTGTTCCCATGATGCACTGGGCCAGGGACAGACTAATTTGCATATAGCCAGGTTCTGAGCTGGGATGGTGCAGTGAGCTAAAAAACGGTGATGGATCAAGCCCTGATCTTTGGACTGGATAAGAGTGGTCTGCTTAATTCAGACACTTTGTTCATCACCACCCCCTTTTCTGAATCATTATCACTCGGACCAGCAAGGTCAGAGCGGGTGCTCCTTTTTACAGGAGCGAGGGCAAGTCTGGAGCAACCAGACCCGCAGTGTAGATTGTAAGTTTCATCGCCAAGATGGCCGCTGACCACGTGGCAAGTGGCCGGGATGGCGCGTCAAGTGGCACAATGCAAAAGGGCCCCACGCAGATCGTGGAGATGCTGGGGGGCTGATCTTCGGTGCAAGGGCTGCTCGGTTGTATGCTTCTCAATCCCCAAAGCACAGCGTCGAGGGTGCCTCGGGTGCTGCGCAGTCAGCTTTTTGGGGGTCTTCCAAGATGTCCGGTCCCACGTCTCTCGATGCCTCCACGGGTCCCTTCTTTGCAAGGACTGTGGATCGGGCGGTGAGAAGTCTGGGAGTCTGGGTCTCGTCAGGCTCTGGGCTCGGGCTCCGGCAGGAGGCGGCTGCAAAACAGACGTCGAGTTGCTGGATGGTACCTGTGTTCACAGGGTGGCCACTCCTAGGCCACAAGGGAGATGCTCTTCAGTCTTCTGTGCAGCAGAATGTCGAAGTCCGGCGTCTTCTTAGTTGATTTCAGGATGATCTGAGGTGCTATGGCACTGCTCCCACTCTTATTCCCAATATGCTAGGTCCCTCCTCTGGGTAGGACCAGGAAGGGGGTGGTTACACCCCCTTTCCTATGTCCAGCTCCTCGCCAGGCCTGGGTCTGGAAAGTCCCAGGACCGGTTTGGACTGGCTTATGCACGGGGACACCTTGTGTGCCCCGGGCATGTCTGATTCTATTCAGCCCTGTCCTACCCAATACACAAAATCCTGTCTGGGGTGGTGCTCTGGAAGGACTCCCAGCAGCAGGAGGTCAGACTTGTGTCTGTGGTGGCAGCATCCATTTTGTGATGCTGAGGCTCTGGTTAACTTTAACCGGGGTTAAGGCTATGTACATGTCTTGTCCCTCTAGAAGGGTGGAATGCTATCCCCGTCGACAGAACTGTCGAGGGGATAGTATTCTAAATCGTATGACACCTTACTCGACATGTTTTGATAAAGCCAAACCAAAGTTAGCATATAACCGCGAGGATTATAATGCACTTAAGAGTATATGGTATGGCAATATCCTGGAACAGCTAAGGGAGTTGTTCCAGACAGCTGCAGACAGGCTCAGCTCATGCTAGAGCACCATCTCACATGAAACCATGCACTCTGCCCCCAGGATTGCAGGGGCCTTCCAAAGGAATGGCTTATAGGTTAACATGTGTCCATTTAAGGTTAGATATAGGGATACTATATCTAAGTAAGAGGTGATTACACCAATTTACCCCAGCTGAGTGATCAGCCAGTTGTGTCAAAATATGGAGGCCTGGCCAGGGGTGGCACAATACATGCTGCAGCCCCTGGTAGGCCTTGGATACACCTATGCCCTGGGTGCCTAGGGTACACTGTTACAGGGGCCTATAAGGTGAACCAGTTCCAATTCGTAATGCACCTAGAGTTTAGTGGCAATAATTTAGAGAGAGAACAGCAGGCTGAGGATCTGATTAGCAGGCCCACAGCCACATTAAGTCATAAACCAGTGAAGCAAAAAGCAGAAATTTGGGGTGACCATAGGATAGCAGACCCTACTCTCCTACACAACCCCCCCCCCCCCAAAGCAGGGACATTAGACTAACCTTGACCAGTTGTGTCTTCATGTTGTAAGTGGAAGTACCTGGAGAGACCATCTGCGTTGCCATGGTCAGTCCCTGGGCGGTGCTCCACTGTAAAGTCCATCCACTGTAGGGAAATGGACCACCTGAGTAATTTGGGGTTTTCACCCTTCATCTGATTAAGCCATAAGAGGGGCTTATGGTCGGTCTGAATCTTGAAGTGAGTGCCAAACAAGTATGGTCTCAACTTCTTCAGGGCCCATACCACAGCAAAGGCCTCCCTCTCAATGGCTGACCAACGTTTCTCTCTGGGGGTCAGCCTTCAGCTAATAAAAGCAATGGGCTGGTCTTGACCATCTACATTAAGTTGTGAAAGCACAGCTCCCACTCCCAACTCAGAAGCATCTGTTTGGACAATGAACTCTCTTGAGTAGTCAGGACTCTTCAGGATAGGTGCAGAGCACATGGCCTTCTTCAGGTCATCAAATGCCTTTTGACCGTTTACTGTCCACTGAACCTTTTTGGGCATCTTCTTGGATGTCAGATCATTAAAAGGAGTCAAAATGGAACCATAGTTCTTAACAAACTTCCTGTAGTACCCAGTCAGGCCCAAAAAAGCTCTGACCTGAGTCTGGGTAGTTGGAGGGGACCAGTCCTTGATGGTCTGGATCTTACTCTCCAGTGGCTGAACTTGGCCTCCACCTACAAGGTGGCCCAAGTACCCAACCTTACTCTGCCCTATCTGGAACTTTGTGGCCTTGATAGTGAGGCCTGCCTTTTGCAGAGCCTCAAGCACTTCCTTCAGGTGGACCAGGTGATCCTCCCAGGTGGAGCTGAAGACAGCAATATCATCCAGATATGCTGCGCAAAAGTCATCCAACCCAGTAAAGACTTGATTCACCAACCTTTGGAAGGTGGCAGGTGCATTTTTCAAACCAAAGGGCATCACCACAAATTGATAATGCCCACCTGGGGTAGAAAATGCAGTTTTGGCTTTAGACTCCTCAGCTAACCTGATTTGCCAGTAGCCAGCTGTCAAGTCAAATGTGCTCAAATATTTGGCAGAAGCCAACTTGTCAATGAGCTCATCTGCCTTTGTAATAGGGTGTGCATCTGTCCTGGTGACAGCATTGAGTCCTCTGTAATCCACACAGAACCTCATCTCTCTCTTGCCATCTTTGGTGTGAGGTTTGGGGACCAGAACCACTGGGCTAGCCCTGGGGCTCTCTGAAGGCTCAATAACACCTAATTCCAGCATCTTTTGCACCTCAGTCTTTATACAGTCCCTGACGTGGTCAGGTTGTCTGTAAATCTTGATTTTTACAGGAAGACTGTCACCAGTGTCCACCACATGGGTAGACCAGTTAGTCTGACTGAGTGTCAATGAGAACATATGTCTGTATGACTGCAAAACTTGTCTACATTCATGTTGCTGATGTTCAGTGAGGCTGCCATCTAAGGCCACACCATCAACTGAGCCATCCTCAGGGTTCTGAGTGAGCAGGTCTGGGAGAGGGTCACTCTCTTCCTCCTGTCCCTCATCTGTAGCCATGAGCAAACCCATGTCTTCCCTGTTAACATATGCCTTCAGCCTGTTGACATGGAGCACCCTGTGGGGGCTCCTGGGAGTTCCTAGGCCCACCAAATAGGAAATCTCTCCCTTTTTCTCAACAATTGAATGGGGTCCAGACCATTTGTCTTGGAGTTCTGCTGGGGCCACTGGCTCCAACACTCGTACCTTCTGTCCTGGCTGATACTCAATCAAGACAGCCTTTTGGTCATGCCAAGCTTTCTGCAATTCTTGGCTAGCCTCAAGGTTTTTGGATGCCTTTTCCATATACTCAGCCATCCTGGAGCGGAGACCAAGTACATAGTCCACTATGTCCTGTTTAGGCTTTTTGAGAGGTAACTCCCATCCTTCCTTCACCAGACATAGGGGTCCTCTTACAGGATGCCCAAACAACAATTCAAAGGGGCTGAAGCCAACCCCCTTTTGAGGGACCTCTCTGTAAGCAAACAAAAGGCAGGGTAGAAGGATGTCCCATCTCCGCCTGAGCTTTTCTTGTAATCCTTTGATCATACCCTTTAGGGTCTTGTTAAACGTTTCAACAAACCCATTACACTGTGGATGATAAGGAGTGGTGAACTTGTAGTTGACACCACATTCCTTCCACATAGCTGTCAAGTATCCTGACATGAAGTTGGATACTACCTCCTTAGGAAACCCCACTCTGGAGAAAACTCCAAGTAAGGCCCTGGCCACAACAGGAGCTGTTGTGGTCCTAAGTGGAATTGCCTCTGGGCACCTGGTGGCATGGTCTACCACCACCAGTATGAATCTATGCCCAGATGCTGTAGGGGGATCCATTGGACCTAAAATATCAATCCCCACTCTTTCAAAGGGAACCCCAACCACAGGTGGTGGTATCAGGGGGGCCTTTGTGGTGCTACCTGCTTTACCACTGGCTTGGCAGGTTACACAGGAGCGACAAAACTCTTTGGTGTCTTCAGACATGTGAGGCCAGTGAAAGTGAGGGACAAGCCTGTCCCAAGTCTTATTCTGGCCTAGGCGTCCTGCTAAAGGAATATCATGGGCCAAGGTAAGAAGTAAGCCCCTAAATTGCAGAGTTATAACCAACGTCCTTGTTGTACCAGGCTTGGGGTCTCTACCCTCTGAATAAAAGAGCCCATCATCCCAATATACTTTATAGGTACCTTGAGCATTCCCAGCAGCCTCAGCAGCAGCCTGCTGTCTGAGGGGTTCAAGAGAAGGACAGGTTAACTGAGCCTGCTCCAAGTCTGCCCTAGAAGGTCCCCTGTCCCCAGAAACTCAACCTGATCAGGTTCAAGTTCTTCAGAGACAGTTCCTTCAGGGGTCTCAAGATCAGCTTCCTGTGAAGGCTGATCCTCACCTGTAGGCAGTTGGGAAGGCACAGCCTTTACCCTCCTGTTCTTCTTCTTGGAAGGTGCTTGGTCCATTGTTCCTGGATCCAAGACCTGAGGTTCACAGAGGCACTTTATGGCCTGTGACCTGGTCACAGCAAGGACATGTTATGATATCCCTAACATCTCTGCATGAGTCCTGTACTCAACTTCTGACCATAGAGAGCTCTCCAGGTCATTGCCCAACAAACATTCAACTGGGAGATCAGCACTAACCACAACTCTTTTTAGGCCAGTTACCCCTCCCCAGGAAAAGTTAACAATTGCCACACTATGTGTAGTGGTGACATTGCTGGCATTGGTCACCAGGTAATTATCACCTGGCATGTATTGCCCAGGGTCCACAAAGCTAGGTGTCACCATAGTGACACTGGCACATGTGTCCCTGTATGCTTGAGCCACTTTGTCATTAATCAAAGGCGTCTGTCTGTATTTGCCCAGATTACTGGGGCTGATGGTAGGGGTCAAATCTATGTCCCCCTCACAAATCAGAACAGCCTGTGTAAGGGTTCTGACTAGGTCAGAATCTCCTTCAGTTCCCAAGGTGATACCCACTACCCCCTTAGTTTGTGGACCAACACTGCCAACTGTACTAGTGGGTGCAGGTGCCTTAGGGGCTGCAGTGTTGGGGGCTCCACCCTTTTTCCATTCACTTGTCCAGTGAGAGGTGTTTTTACATGTACTACACCAGGGTTTTCTTTGACCTTCTTTCTTTTTCTTCTTGGAAGTTTGGGGCCCACCCTCTGTATTAGTTTGGGGCCCTGTTGAAGACTTCTGGTCTTTAGCTTTCTGCTCCTCACCCTTCTGGTCTGTTTTCTTCTGGTCACCACCCTGGTTCTGGTTCTTTTGCTTAACTCTGGTTCTAACCCATTTATCTGCCCTCTTTCCCAATTCTTGGGGAGAGGTCAAATCTGAGTCAACCAAATGTTGATGCAACTGCTGGTTCTGACAATTATTTAAAATGTGTTCTCTCATAAGCAAATTGTACAATCCTTCATAGTCTGTAACCTTGCTTCCCAGCAACCATCCCTCCAGAGCCTTAGTGGCACATTCAACAAATTCAGACCAGTCCTGAGTCTGTGTCTTCTGGGTATCTCTGAACATTAACCTGTACTGTTCAGTGGTTAAGCCTAACCCATTAATTAGAGCACTCTCCAGGACCAGGTAGTTTCTAGAATCCCCATCACTAACTGTGAGGAGTCTGTCTCAGCCTCTACCTTCAAAGGAGAGCCACAAGATTGCTGCCCACTGCTCCTGAGGGATCTGCTGTACTTTGCAGGCTCTCTCAGGTGCAGTCATCCATTTGTGGATATCATCCCCAGCTTTGTAGGGGGGCACAATCTTACTCAGGTTTCTGTTATCAAAAGACCTGTCTTTATCCTTAGGGATAATGCTGCCACCAGTGGGTTCTAACCCACTCTCTCTAGACTGCCTTCTCTAGCAAGTTTCTCTTGGGCCAGGGCAACCTCTTACTCTTGCTTCTGGATCCTAAGTTCAGCCTCTCTCATTTTGGCCTCATGTTCCCTTCTCTGAGGGCTAGTCAACCCCCTTCTGGAGTGACCATGAGAACCTCTAGAAGCCTGGGAGGTATTGGATTCACCTGAGTGATTCCTCCTCCTCCTCTGCTCCTGGTTAAGTCCACCTAGGTGTCTGGGCAAGGTCATCCTTGCTTCAGTCCCAAATACACTTAAGTTAGTCTGGTTAAGCCTGCTGACTAGCACCTGACTATTTCTGCCATCATCAGAATCACTGCTCCCCCCCTTCTGTCTCCTCTTCTTCTTCCTCCTCATCAGGCTGAATATTTCCAGTGACTTGGTCACCCTCATCTACCTGGACTATGGGGACAGGGGCATCAGTATTGTCATCTTCAGTGGGAGAGCCTCCTTCAGCATTCCCTGTGGGGTCTGCTTTGGAGGTCTTTAGAGCCTCAGACTGGTCTAAGAGCTCTCTAAGGTGGTCTGTAGTAGGGGTTGGCCCTGTCCTAAGACCTCTTAAGGCACAAAGCTGCCTTAGTTCCTAAAGGAGAATATAGCAAATTTGGATGGTGCCCTTGGAGGGTCACTCTCAACAGAGACATTCCCAGTGGAACCCTCTGCTCCAGACATTGCTCTAGTGTGGGTGGATATGTTGCAATCTACCTACACTGGTGTTTACCTACTAAACCTATCTAGTAGTTGTAGTCAGGGTGTGCTACTCCCTATCCTCTACAACAACTAAGTTCAGTAGAACTTAAGTATACTAGTCTTGTTTTATATGTACCTAGCAGGTACCTGTATGATCTTTCAAATGATACTCTCAAAGATTGTAATGGTAAAACAAACAGCAAGCTCAGATCCCAATCCGCTGCTCACCAATGTGAGACGGTGGCCTGGTATGTGATGCTCACTAGTTCTAGTGATCACCTTGTACCATGCCAAGCAACCCTTATGATGATTGGTTGTAAGTCAACCTTATAGACCAGCTATCCTAGTGGTAGCGTGGACAAAGCAGTCTTAGGCTAAACTCTGAAAGGCATGTGAAGCAAGCTGTTTTACCATATACAACCCCCTTGAATACCAAATGAAAGGACACCACACAGATATATATTGAAAATATATATATATTTATTAACTATAAATATCCCCTTTACTCTTTATGAGCACAGAAGCACAAGCGTTAAAACAAAACACAGTTAAAATACACAAAAGTTGCACAATATGGATGAGCGCTAGGGGCCACTTAAACCATATACTAAGAAAGTGGTAAAAGAGATACCAATCGAAAAGGAAATAGGCCTACGGCCTTGGGAATCGCTGGAGCTAATCGGGATTAGCATTGACTAAGTTGAGAAAGGCTATCGGGACTCGGGTGCAGTGTTTAAAGTGCACACATTCACCAATGCATTGTCTATGGTGCGTAAAAGTTACAAAGTTAGTGTTTTAGGAACCTTCCGAGTGACACTAGAGGTGTGTACCAGTGTAGGAACACCGGCGTTGTTGAGTTACCTCACCCACAGGAAGCGGGTGCCCAGGTGCGAAGTAGTGTCGGGGTTCGTCACGCAGGTCGATGGTGCTTGGAGCTGAAGATGCTGCAGGCGGCTCGATGTGAAGAGTTCCGGTGGATCCAAGGGTGGATCTGAAGTGGTGAAGATCTGGAAGCAGAGGGGACACTAACTTCGATATCTTAATGCTTCAGGAAACTTGGTGTACCAGCTCCCTGTTGCACGAAGGATATAGTTGTTATAACCAAATTGTACCCATCCCGGCCATGGGTCGACCTAGCGGGGGCCTATCTATCTGGGTCAAGATTACAGCAGGAACTAAAATCGAACCATTGCAGACCAATGACAAGAGTTTCCAGGCGCTGTTATATACCAGCAGGATAAAACTATGCTTAATTAATTTTTACAACAATGATTTTACAAGTCAGCCCAATATTAATTTTATCAGATTGTTCGATTTTATTGATGAAATTACTGATGAACAAAAATATGGTAAACTTGATGGTATCTGCTTAGGAGGAGATTTTAAAGCACACATCCATCCAAGAAGCTCTAGCTGCAGAAGAGGAGAAGAACTGCTCAACCACTTAGCCATACATGACCTAGTCAATGTGATGGAGCAGGCAAATATTACTGTGAATAATGGACCTGAGGCCACCTATGTTGGGCATGGGAGCGCTACTACAATAGATTATGTATTCATATCCTCCCTGTTAGGGGACCTGTTATTAAAGGCAGAGGTTGTCATTGCCACATACAGCGATCATTACCCAATTTTAACTAGTCTTAAATCTATTAAAAAACAGGGGAACCGCAGAGAAATCGGGGCAAAAAATGTGGTGGCTACCACAGATAAACTTAGGGTTGTCTGGAAGGGGATAGACAATAAGGGGGTTCTAGCTCGTATCATCAAAATGCACCCCTTATTAGTGTCTGTCTGTCTATCTACTGATAGTCCCGAACATGACATTGTTGAGGCCTTTACGGGGCTATGTAAGGCCATAAAAAATGAGACCTCCAAAAAAGCATCAGCCTACGACAATAAAAACCCAAGGTGGTTCGACACTTCATGCTCCAAGGCAAACAGGGAACTCAGGGCTGCCCTTACAGCTGAACCTCTGGACCATTCTCTGGTGAGGAGACTGAGGTTAAGTTATAAGCGCGCTTTAAAAATAAGATCTGCAGAGTTACTAAAAGACCACTGGGATTCCCTTGTGCGCACGGCGGCGTTGAGAGATGTCGCCGGGTTTTGGAGCGAGGTCAAGAAGCTAAGATCAATGGGTTCTAATATTACCCCAATAAATTGTAATATAGTAGGGGACGTGTGGGTGGGCCATTTTTCGAATATCTATGCGGCACCACACAACTCCTCGGAATCCGTGTAACCTCTTACACCACCAAACATCTCACTAATGGAGGTGGAAGACGCTATTGCAGAAAGTGCGGGGAACAAAGCTCCTGGTCCTGAGGGGTTATCCATCGACCAAATTAAATCAGAACCAGACTTTTGGGCACCGCTATTGTGTAACATTTTTAATAACTTATCACATACCTCAGTCCCAGCAACATGGTCAAATAGCACCATTGTGCCAATTTTTAAAGAAGGCGACAGACTCGATCCTGGGTGCTATCGCCCGATATCCTTAATTGATAATACCCTAAAGATATTGGGTAGGGTTATCTTTAAAAGGATTAGAACCTGGGCTGAAGAAAATGTTATTCTGCACCCCTGTCAGTTAGGCTTCAGAAGCAACGTAGGAACTGTGGAGCAATGCTTAAACTTAAATCTAATAATGGCCAAATACATCATCGCCAAAAAATCCCCTTTGTATTTAGGGTTTATGGATTTAAGTTCTGCTTTTGATTTTGTTAACCACTCCTGTTTATGGTCAGTTTTGTTAAATTATGGTTTAGATGAATCCCTGGTTTACTTTTTAGCCCATCTACATAGCGATTTGAGGGCCCGCGTTTGAATAAATAATGATGGGTCAGACAGGGCTGCGTCCTGGCACCCCTGCTTTTTATTCTGTATATAAATGAATTAAGTAGTTCTATGTGTAAACTAACCAGTGATGTCCCACACATAACGATAAACCACTTCCTGCCTCCTTTATGCGGACGATGCGGTCCTAATGGGCTGCACACCCAATGCATTGCGCATTTTAATATCAGGATTTGTCGCGTATATGGCAGATCTCGGCCTAAGCAATAATTTTAATAAATCATTTGTAATGACCTGTGGCCCAAAAAAGCATAAAGTCAATTAGATCTTGTCAGGGAATAATGTTTTAAAAAGCACCCGCACTTTTCCATATTTGGTCCTGCTGTTTTCCGATTCAGGATCATGGCAGCCTCACGTTGCCCAGGGGAGGAATAAATTGGGCAAAGCGATAAATTCTATAATCTCCCTTCGTCAACCTAAACATTCAGAGGTTATCATTCCACTGTTACAAATCTATAAAAATCAATGTTTACCTACAGGAACCTACGGTGCTGAGGTGTGGGGTTATTCAAACTGTACTAACATACAGACAGAAGAGAATAGATTTTGCAGGAAGGCTTTGGGGGGGTCATTTCAGCCCCTACATACGTGTGCCACAGGGAACTGAATCTCCCCTACGTAGAGGACTTTATAAGATCTAGACCTGCCCTGTTCTGGCTGAAAATATGGCTGAATCCAGCTGCCTCTTTCACCCGTGATATTATCTTGGATTGCTTAAAATGTGATCGGGCCAATCACATACCATGGTTCAGGGCTGTGGAACAAAGCCTAGCAAGTGTGGAGCAGGGGAATTTATTCACTTCTCCCCAAACTAATGATTGCACGCACAAGAACTTAGTAAAAAGGGCTCTTTACGATTTGTATAGTAAAGAGAGGGAAAAGAGCGAGTTCATAAAACCAAGTATAATTAGGTATATTTCCCTTCTGGCACCACGGGGCAGGCCGTACGATATGCCCCAGGGCTATCTGCTCAAAAAACTGGGCAAATGGAATAGGAGCCTGCTGTTTCGGTTTAGGGACGGGAGTATTAAAAATTTACTATGCTTCCCGTTAGGTTTTAACAAAAATTTGGAAAACTCAAGTTGCCCTTGTACCCTAGGCAGAAAACAACGCCTGTTACATTTTATGCTCTTTTGTGGTTTCTATGTAAAATACACCAAACACTACTTAACCCCGTATTTTAGAAAGAATGCTTTTATTGAATTTAATTTAGCTTTTAGAGACTTATTGATGCTAAGCTCTGACGAAGTAATCTTCAGAGTAAGTTGCTTTCTTAAAGCTGCCATTCGCTCTCGAGCTACTTTGAATATTGTCTGACCTGTTTGGCACTAATCGCTTGTACAGTTTGCACATTGCTTATTTGCACTAGTGGTTGTTCTTTTGCACATAGTATTGCTTTGTGCTGCCCATTGTTTTAATTGTTGCGCATCCCAGCCTATTTACTTCGTACATTCATTGTAAAACCATTATTTCGCCTTGATATCTGTATTTTATGTAAGTTTACAGCACACGATCAACTTTGTCATTTTTTTAGTTGTCTAAGGACTGTTCGATTGTTTTATCTGATGATTGTTGCATTTACATGTACTTTTATGGATGTTTTTTATATATCCGAATAAAGATTATTTGACTTGACTTGACTTATATGTACTGGTGTAGTTTGCAGTAAACTCACAGTGGATATCGTGCTGTTTGGTGAGTACCTGCCTTGTAGTGAATTGCAGCCGCAGCACAGGCGTCTGTGCGCGTTCTTGATGAATCATCCTCACAAGCAGTCTAGCTGCTTTGTCTGCCTCTGCGTGTGTGCGTGCAGCATCGAAGCATAGTTTAAGCAGCGCAACCTCTCCATGTTTATGTCATTGTGTGTCTAAGGTTTGTTGCATGGCACTGCCCTGCATTAGCTCTGCTTCTAATGTGGTCAGTGTATCCTAGTGTGGGTGCCCTCAGCACAGTTTCAGTCTCTCATGGTGTCTTGCCATAAACTAATGGCGTCTCTACGGATGCTATTGCGTACCCTAGCTGCAACAGCCTCTCCCCCAGTGGTAGAAGTGGGCGGGATCGGAAGGGCACAGCGTGCCCCTACTTTCAAAAATTATTCCAGTCCGTTCCCCTACTTCTTACTTTCAAAAAAGCATTACGGGACGGCAAGAATAGTCTTACTTAAAACAATAACTTTTTTTTTCTTTCAGCTTCCAGGGACTGCCCGCACTTCTCTGTTGAACTCCAGAGGCTGCAGCAGCCCCTCCCTGAGCTCGCACAGACTGTGGGAGGCCCATTGTCATTCAGATTGAAGCTGATTAGCCCCTTTGGAATGACAATGCGCCCGCGCCCGAGTCTGCCTTTAGCATGTCATATGCCAGTGAGATCGTAGTGAGTGATTACAGAGGAGCATTCCCCAAACAGAGTACTGTGGGGAACTTGCCCCCTTGTGTAATTTGTCAATGTTGAACACAGAGTGAACTGGGCAGGAGCAGTGACGGGATAGAAGAGGTAATAGGACAGGAGGGGTGACCGGGCAGGAGAAGTAACGGGCAGGAGAAGTGACGGACAGGAGAGGTGACGGGGCAGGAGAGGTGACGGGGCAGGAGAGGTGACGGGGCAGGAGAGGTGATGGGGCAGGAGAAGTGACGGGGCAGGAGAAGTGACGGGCAGGAGAAGTGACGGGGCAGGAGAAGTGACGGGGCAGGAGAAGTGACGGGCAGGAGAAGTGACGGGGCAGGAGAAGTGACAGGGCAGAAGAAGTGACGTGGCAGGAGAAGTGAAGGGGCAGGAGCGGTGATTAGGCATGGGCAGGAGCGGTAACCGGGCAGGAGCAGTGAATGGGGCAGGAGCAGTGAACGGGGGAGGAGCAGTGAACGGGGTAGAGCAGTAAACGGGGAAGGAGCAGTCAACAGGGCAGGAGCAGTGAACGGGGCAGAAGTGACAGGGCAGGAGAGGTGACAGGGCAGGAGAGGTGACAGGGCAGGAGAGGTGACGGGGCAGGAGAAGTGATGGGGCAGGAGAATTGAAGGAGCGGTAATTGGGCAGGAGCAGTGAACGGATAGGGGCAGTGAATGGATAAGAGAAGTGAACGGGACAGGAGAAGTGATGGGACAGGAGATGTGATCGGGCTGGAGCGGTGATCGGGCAGGAGTGCTGAAAGGACAGGAGCTGTGAATGGGCAGGAACAGGCAGGAGCAGAGAACGGGCAGGAGTGGTGACTGAGCAGGAAAATGAGGTGATGGGGCAGGAAAAATGACGGACAGGAAATGTGAGGAGCAGGAAAAGTGACAGGCCAGGAGCAGTGACGGGGCAGGAGAGGCAACAGGAAAGGAGAGGTGACTGGGCAGGAGAGGTGACTGGGCAGGAGAGGTGACTGGGCAGGAGAGGTGACGGGAAAGGAGAAGTGACGGGGCAGGAGAAGTGACGGGCAGGAGAAGTGACGGGGCAGGAGAAGTGATGGGGCAGGAGCGGTGATTAGGCATGGGCAGGAGCGGTAACCGGGCAGGAGTAGTGAACGGACAAGCAACAGGAAACGAGAGGTGACTGGGCAGGAGAGGTGACTGGGCAGGAGAGGTGACTGGGCAGGAGAGGTGACGGGGCAGGAGAGGTGACGGGGCAGAAGAGGTGACGGGGCAGGAGAGGTGACGGGACAGGAGAGGCAACGGGGCAGGAGAGGCGACTGGGCAGGAGAGGTGACTGGGTAGGAGAGGTGACTGGGCAGGAGAGGCGACTGGGCAGGAGAGGTGACTGGGCAGGAGAGGTGACTGGGCAGGAGAGGTGACTGGTCAGGAGAGGTGACTGGGCAGGAGAGGTGATGGGAAAGGAGAGGTGATGGGGCAGGAGAGGTGATGGGGCAGGAGAAGTGAAGGGGCAGGAGCGGCGATTAGGCATGGGCAGGAGCGGTAACCGGCCAGGAGTAGTGAACGGACAGGCAACAGGAAAGGAGAGGTGACTGGGCAGGAGAGGTGACGGGGCAGGAGAGGTGACGGGGCAGGAGAGGTGACGGAGCAGGAGAGGTGACGGAGCAGGAGAGGTGACAGGAAAGGAGAAGTGACGGGGCAGGAGAAGTGATGGGGCAGGAGAAGTGAAGGGGCAGGAGCGGTGATTAGGCATGGGTAGGAGCGGTAACCGGGCAGGAGTAGTGAACGGACAGGCAACAGGATAGGAGAGGTGACTGGGCAGGAGAGGTGACTTTGCAGGAGAGGTGACTTTGCAGGAGAGGTGACTGGGCAGGAGAGGTGACGGGGCAGGAGAGGTGACGGGGCAGGAGAGGTGACGGGGCAGGAGAGGCGACTGGGCAGGAGAGGTGACTGGGCAGGAGAGGCGACTGGGCAGGAGAGGTGACTGGGCAGGAGAGGTGACTGGGCAGGAGAGGTGACTGGGCAGAAGAGGTGACGGGAAAGGAGAGGTGACGGGGCAGGAGAAGTGACGGGGCAGGAGAAGTGACGGGGCAGGAGAAATTATGGGGCAGGAGCGATGATTAGGCATGGGCAGGAGCGGTAACCGGGCAGGAGTAGTGAACGGACAGGCAACAGGAAAGGAGAGGTGACTGGGCAGGAGAGGTGACTGGGCAGGAGAGGTGACGGGGCAGAAGAGGTGACAGGGCAGGAGAGGTGACGGGGCAGGAGAGGTGACGGGGCAGGAGAAGTGACGGGGCAGGAAAAGTGACGGGGCAGGAGAAGTGAAGGGGCAGGAGCGGTGATTGGAACCACACGGTCCTGGGGGAGTCGACTATGATCCGCACTTCGTGCGAGGCTGGTGCTGTCTGATGTTATGATTTGCAGCCCACCTTTACCCTGCTCAACAATACAAAACAACCGAAAGTAGTTATACGAGGACATAGAACAGAATTACATACTTGATCTCAAGTCGAATAACAGATTACAAGTTACTCTTTTGGATTTGCGACACCGTTTTCCTATCATTTTGTTGGATATTTATAGAGACTCCCACAGTATAATTATATATATTGATAAACTTCTGAGTTGCCTCTCTACGTGGTTCATGCCAGTGACCCAGTTCTTTGGGAATCAAGCAGTATTAACGGTTTTTAAGTGTACCCTGTACATGTGGGTTTTGACTGCCTGGAAGAGGTCCTGAGGAAGGTGGCCCTAAGCCGCCGAAATGCGTGTCGACCATAGTGCGGGGTCTCACACTCAGCTTTGAGACTCGTAGTTGGCAGGGTTTCCCCTGCTGATTAATACCCAGATTCCTTTTTCAGAATTTGTGGATGTCTATGAAATGAAGGGGCAGGAGCGGTGATTAGTCATGGGCAGGAGCGGTAAACGGGCAGGAGTAGTGAACGGACAGGCAACAGGAAAGGAGAGGTGACTGGGCAGGAGAGGTGACTGGGCAGGAGAGGTGACTGGGCAGGAGAGGTGACTGGGCAGGAGAGGTGATGGGGCAGGAGAGGTGACGGGGCTGGAGAGGTGTGGGACAGGAGAGGCAACAGGGCAGGAGAGGTGATGGGGCAGGAGAGGTGACCGGGCACAAGAAGTGACGGGCAGGTGACATGATAGGCAGGTGATGTGATGGGCAGGAGAAGTGATGGGGCAGGAGAAGTAATGGGGCAGGAGCGGTGATTAGGCATGAGCAGGAGTGGTAACCGGGCTTGAGCGGTGAACGGGGCTTGAGTGGTGAACGGGGCTTGAGCGGTGAACGGGGCTTGAGCGGTGAATGGGGCTTGAGCAGTGAACGGGGCTTGAGCGGTGAACGGAGCTTGAGCGGTGAACGGGGCTTGAGCGGTGAATGGGGCTTGAGCAGTGAACGGGGCTTGAGCAGTGACGGGCAAGGATAAGTGATGGGGAAGGAGAGGCAACAGGGCGGGAGAGGTGACGGGGCAGGAGAGGTGATGTGGCAGGAGATGTGATGGGGCAGGGGTGGTGATTAGGCATGAGCAAGAGTGGTAACCGGGCAGGAGCAGTGAATGGGACAGGAGCAGTGAACGGGGCAGGAGCAGTGAACGGGGCAGGAGCAGTGAACGGGGCAGGAGCAGTGAACGGGGCAGAAGTGGCGGGGCAGGAACAGTGGGCGGGCAGGAGCAGTGAACAGGGCAGAAGTGACTGGGCAGGAGAAGTGACAGGACATGACAGTGACGGGACAGAAAAAGGGACAGGACAGGAGAGGCGCCAGGGCAGCAGATGTGCCAGGGCAGGAGAGGCGCCAGGGCAGGAGAGGCAGGAGAGGTGCCAGGGAAGGAGAGGTGATGGGCAGGAAAAGTGACGGGCAGGAGAGGTGATGGGGCAGGAGAGGTGATGGGGCAGGAGAGTCGATGAGGCAGGAGAGGTGATGGGGCAGGAGAGGTGACAGGCAGAAGCAGTGATTAGGCATGAGCAGGAGCACTGACCGGGCAGGAGCGGTGAATGGACAGGAGCGGTGAACGGACAGGAGCGGTGAATGGACAGGAGCGGTGAACGGGACAGGAGAAGTGACGGGGAAAGAGAAGTGACGGGGAAGGAGAAGTGATGGGAAAGGAGAGGCAACAGGGTGGGAGAGGTGACTGGGCAGGAGAAGTCACCGGGCAGGAGAAGTGACGGGCAGGAGACGTGACCGGGCAGAAGAAGTGACGGGCAGGTGATGTGATGGGCAGGTGACATTACGGGCAGGTGACGTGACAGGGCAGGAGCGGTGACCAGGCAGGAGAAGTGACCGGGCAGGAGCAGTGACCGGGCAGGAGAGGTGACAGGGCAGGAGAGGTGACGGGCAGGAGAGGTGACGGGGCAGGAGAGCTGACGGGGCAGGAGAGGTGACGGGGCAGGAGAGGTGACGGGGCAGGAGAGGTGACGGGTCAGGAAAGGTGACAGGGCAGGAGAAGTGATGAAGCGGGAGAAGTGATGGGGCAGAAGTGGTGATTAGGCATGAGCAAGAGCAGAAACCAGGCAGGAGCAGTGAACGGGGCAGGAGCAGTGAACGGGGCAGAAGCAGTGAACGGGGCAGAAGTGGCGGGGCAGGAGCAGTGGGCGGGGCAGGAGCAGTGAACAGGGCATGACAGTGACGGGACAGAAAAAGGGACAGGACAGGAGAGGCGCCAGGGCAGGAGATGTGCCAGGGCAGGAGAGGCGCCAGGGCAGGAGAGGCAGGAGAGGCGCCAGGGAAGGAGAGGCGATGGGCAGGAAAAGTGACGGGCAGGAGAGGTGATGGGGCAGGAGAGGTGATGGGGCAGGAGAGGTGATGAGGCAGGAGAGGTGATGGGGCAGGAGAGGTGACGGGCAGAAGCAGTGATTAGGCATGAGCAGGAGCACTGACCGGGCAGGAGCGGTGAATGGACAGGAGCGGTGAACGGACAGGAGCGGTGAATGGACAGGAGCGGTGAACGGGACAGGAGAAGTGACGGGGAAAGAGAAGTGACGGGGAAGGAGAAGTGATGGGGAAGGAGAGGCAACAGGGTGGGAGAGGTGACTGGGCAGGAGAAGTCACCGGGCAGGAGAAGTGACGGGCAGGAGACGTGACCGGGCAGAAGAAGTGACGGGCAGGTGATGTGATGGGCAGGTGACATTACGGGCAGGTGACTTGACAGGGCAGGAGAGGTGACCAGGCAGGAGAAGTGACCGGGCAGGAGCAGTGACCGGGCAGGAGAGGTGACAGGGCAGGAGAGGTGACGGGCAGGAGAGGTGATGGGACGGGAGAGGTGACGGGGCAGGAGAGGTGACGGGGCAGGAGAGGTGACGGGTCAGGAAAGGTGACAGGGCAGGAGAAGTGATGAAGCAGGAGAAGTGATGGGGCAGAAGTGGTGATTAGGCATGAGCAAGAGCAGAAACCAGGCAGTAGGCGTGAACGGGGCAGGAGCAGTGAACGGGGCAGGAGCAGTGAACGGGGCAGGAGTAGTGAACGGGGCAGGAGTAGTGAACGGGGCAGGAGTAGTGAACGCGGCAGAAGTGGCGGGCAGGAGCAGTGGGCGGGGCAGGAGCAGTGAACAGGGCAGGAGCAGTGAACAGGGCAAAAGTGACGGGGCAGGAGAAGTGACAGGACATGACAGTGACAGGACAGGAAAAGGGACAGGGCAGGAGAGGTGACGGGGCAGGAGAGGTGACGGGGCAGGAGAGGCGACAGGGCAGGAGAGGCGCCAGGGCAGGAGAGGTGCCAGGGCAGGAGAGGCGCCAGGGCAGGAGAGGCGCCAGGGAAGGAGAGGCGCCAGGGAAGGAGAGGTGCCAGGGAAGGAGAGGCGCCAGGGAAGGAGAGGCGCCAGGGAAGGAGAGGCGCCAGGGAAGGTGAGGCACCAGGGAAGGAGAGGCGCCAGGGCAGGAGAGATGACGGGCAGGAGAAGTGACGGGCAGGAGAGGTGATGGGGCAGGAGAGGTGATGGGGCAGGAGAGGTGACGGGAAGAAGCAGTGATTTGGCATGAGCAGGAGCAGTGACCGGGCAGGAGCAGTGAACGGACAGGAGCAGTGAACGGACAGGAGCGGTGAGCGGGGCAGGAGCGGTGAATGGGGCAGGAGCGGTGAACGGGGCAGAAGCAGTGAACGGGCCAGGAGAAGTGACGGGGCAGGAGAAGGGAGGGGGCAGAGGAATTGACAAAGCAGGAGTGTCGATCAAGCATTAGCAGGAGTACTGACTGGACAGGAGCAGTGAAAGGGCAGGAGCAGGTGTTTCCCAGGACGACTGGAAGGCTAGGGGGCCAGTTTAGTTTGGGGGGACCGGTTTTGTACAAGTGCAGGAGTTTTAAAAACACTGCAGAGTTCTTTGTATATTCAGCAGGTTTCGGTCAACAATAAAAGTGCCAAGATAACTTTGGTGATCAATGTACCTGCTGGAGAAAGATGGGAGCATGTTTTGTCTAGTGGCTGTTTTACTCATCTAAGGTAGCACAGAGGGGTAATATGCCTGCTGCAAAGAACATGTACCATGCATATCAAAGAGCAATATTTTATGTGCATAGTTCAGTGGGTACTGCTTTGTGTTCACTTCCCGAATGAAAGGACACTTGAATACATATGGCCTGGCAGTTCGGGCTGGACTGTTCACATTGGGTGCAGGCTCAAGACTGATTTGCATATGGCTGGGTCCAAACTGGAATGGAAAGGTGAGCAAAAACCGATGGATTTAAGCCCAGATCTCTGTACTGGGTGAATGTATGACATTGTTCTGCATTCTGTCCATCAATTGTTCTTTTTGCATTTGTCACCCCGAGTGGGACAGGTATGCTCAGACGTGAGTTCCGTGCTCTCCATGCCACTGGAATCAAGCTATCCTGGCTGATGAGGGCTGAAAGCCCGAAACCTGTCCTAGGATGCTTGTTTCCAGTCAAGGGAGGACCTGGCTTGGCAGTTCGGGCTGAATTGTTCCCATTGGGTGCAGGATCAAGACTGATTTGCATATGGCTGGGTCCAAACTGGAATGGCATGGTGAGCAAAAAACGATGTATTTAGGCCCAGATCTTTGTACTCGGGTGAATGTAAGATATTGTTCTGCATTCTGTCCACCAGTTGTTCTTTTTGCTATATTTTGATTGAGCAGCCAGCTGGCTGACATGAATATGAAGGAGCCTTTGGGGGTTTCCGTGAGTCTAGATTCTCCTGAAGAGTCCCTTTCTCTTCTGAGCCCTGCTTAACACGTGTACAGGAGGAGCCCTGTATTCATGTCCTCAATGTTTGAGACAAAAAATAATCATGGATTTCTGAACAATGAGAGTAAAAGCATTAAGGTAATATGTTGTTCCAGCTTATATTTCGCACGCTTTACATAAACCTGTATTCCCATTGAGTATTTGCTTTTTCCTGAATTAAACCCCAAATAAACATGTTTATCTATTGTTTGAATTAAATAACGTTATAAGCTGTAACTGGTCAGTGAAATGCTAAACCGTACTACAAATTGGAATGTTTTGGTATTTCTAGCCACACCCCTGACTCCGCCCACTGAGTCAATCTTCGGTTATTCCCGCCCCCTGATTCTCCACCCACAATTCCCCTACTTTTATTTTTCCCACTTCGACCACTGCTCTCCCCTGTTAGCGTGAGGCGTTGCGCTCGTTCGCCAGTGTTTGTGCCGCACACCTCACAAACTTGCTCCCTGGGTATCTGTTAGGCCGTTCCAGGATTCTCATGCTCTGCACCTTGCGAGGTCACCTGCCTGTGGTTCTAGGCCCCACTCGATTTTTGATTGTATCCGCGTATGGAGATCGGAAAGTGTTACCTAGTTAGGGCTGTAGGCCTCCTACACAGGTCTCGCTGTTACTGCATGTGTGCCATGGTCGCTCGTCGTGTCCACCGTCGCAGGCTGCTCTTGAGGTGAGTTGGCAGCTGTAGGGTCGGGCCTTAGGCCCTCATGCTAATAATCACTGGGACACAGGACACACTGGATACATGGTGCAACTGGCCCAGAGCACGTGGGCTCGGCCTCTTTTATTGAAGCTGTGTCACCTGACCAGTGGCATCAGTGGTGGGTGGGTGTTCGGTGTAATTACAGGGTTAGCACTAGAATGCTAACTGACTCTGGGCACTACATCCCTCCCAAAATTGGTTAAAAATTAAACCAAACGGAAAAAGTCCAAAAACCTGTGGGGGAAAGATAACACAGAAATGTAACATTGGACTTGTGTTTTCAAACGGGTCTCTTTGGCTGCTTGCAAACCGCAGGCAGTATAGTTCTTGCATTCAGGACCAACAGTTTTCTGTGGTACAGTTCGCAGTTGTTCGGCGAGTTCATTCTTTGTCTGTGCCATCTGGATGTTGTTCTCAGCCCTGCCTTTTGCTTTGCTCTCTTGGTGACGAATAGTTAAAGAGAGATGGATGACATGGGTGTTGTCTTCTTCTGGCTTCTTTTCTCCATGATGGTTGCGTGATGTTTCTGGGCAGGCTTCAGTGTGTTTCTTGGCATGTGAAGAGAGTAGGTGCGGACATCCCTCTCACTAGGATGCCCCTCTCACCGGTGTTCTTCTCTCACAAGACGTCCGGGAGGACCTCTTTGCCGGGTTTCCACTGGACTGGTGTTTTCGGTCGTGTTGCTCTACCATAGCCTTCGGGCCGTGAGCAGGGTGCTCCACGAGCCTCACCGTTGTGTCCTAGTTCCACCAGAAGGTTGGGTTGTTGACTCTTTTCCTTGCTCGCGAGGCTTTCATCCCCATGGGTCCTGCAGACGCGCTTCTGTAGATCTGTCTCCCGTGTGGGACTTGCTGCCACCAGCGTCCCTTGAGGCCTCTGCTTCCTGGGTTGCTACGGGCTGGTGTGAGGTGGTCAGTTCCTCGGCTTCCGGAGGAGTGAGCAGTCTCGCTATCCATTCTTCCATTCAACCCCAGAGGTAGATATCGCCAACAGTCTAGCTTGCTCTCTTCTGCGATCGCCATGTGGATGGCTCGTAGGTAGCTGTCTTCGGTCTGCACTGCCAGTGCTCTTGCCAGTCCTTGTCTTCCAATGCACTCAGATGTTCCAGTGCCTGTCACCTTTCTTTTTTTCGCAGGGGCGGCTTCTTTTTGCGGTGGCGGTGGCCACTCTGATTTCTCCTTCCTTCTTCTTGCCATGGCAGTGTGCCACTCTGGTTTCTTCTTCATTCTTTTCTCAGTGGCAGAGGCCACTCTTCTTCTTCTCGCGACTTAGCCTGGCCCTGTCTTCTTTCATCTTCTCTGGCCAGGCTTCCCCATGCAGCGCGCGCACTCTGCACGTGTCCTCCTGGTCTTGTCCTAGTCCTAGGACACTATCTTCTTGTCACTTAACTCCCAGGGTTAGCGTTCCGACCCTCACTTCCTCTTTCTGTCGCCTCCATTAATTGTGAAGTTGAAGTTTGTTGGTCCATGTCCACGGACTGTGCCTTGGCTGAACTTCTTGGACCTTGTGCTGGTCCCTTCTGCCGATGTCTAGCAGGTAGGCTTCGTGGTGCGAGCTTCTTGGAACTCGTGCTGGTCCCTTCTGCCGATGTTCAGCAGGTAGTCTTCGTGGTGCGAGCTTCTTGGACATCGTGCTGGTCCCTTCTGCCGATGTCCAGCAGGTAGGCTTCGTGGTGCGACCAACTGGCTGGTCGACTTTGTGCTTTGTGACCAGGCTGAGTGGTCCAGTTGCTCGTGTGTTGAGACTTCAATGCTGCGGGTTGTCTGCTCAACCATTTTCTTTGTGTCACAGTTTGGCTTGCATCGCTGCGCATCTGGGTGCGCTCCTCAGGTGTTCCTCGTGACTTGCTGCTTTGGGCTAGTGCTGTCTGCACTGCTGCGCATTTGTGTCATGCGCCTTCGCATTTCCTGTTGCTGGGTTTCAGAGTCATCGTCCGTTCGTGTGGTGGTGCTCCTGTCTTCGCCATTCTCCTGCAGCGATGGCCGGTGGCCACCAGGCATCGCTGTGCTCTCTTGCGGCGTGGCGTAGGTGCTTCTGGAATGTTGCTTCTGGAATGTTGCTTCTGGATGGTTGCGTCACCACTCCATTGACCTTCTTCTGGTCCTGCTTCTTCTGTTTGTTGCTGGTTGCGATCCTCATGAACTTCTCTGGGCGCACTTGCTGCATGCTATGCGTGTCTTCTGAGGAGTTCTTGCACTCCTGTTCCTGGGGTGTTCTTTGCGATTCTTGAGTGTTCTTGCGCTGTCGCCTTTTACCTTCTCAGGCTGTTTGATGGCGTGGTGGAGTTCCGGTGTTGCAGTGTTCTTGCACTTGGTTAGATTACCTTGTGTGTCTGCTAAGTAGGTCCTTCCTTCCTAGTGGCATGTGCACTTGGCTCTTTAGCTGTACACAGCTGCCATTCAGCCCTGTGCTTCTGCTATGTTCATTTACCTTGTACATGCTTGTTTATTTCTTTGTTTCCTGCTCCTGGGGAGTAGCCACCTGCCAGCAGGTGTTTCTCCGTCAGTCTCTAGGCATCCCTTGTGTGGTACATGCACTCTTGGTTGTGTGTTTTTTTTCCTTGTTGTAGGTTTGCTTTCTTGATCTGCTGCAATGCTTGAGAGTGCACGTCTGGGCAAACCTCACTGTGTAGGGATTATGTGTGGTTGTACCTTGTTCTCTTCGCTTTTCTGCTTGGGGAATGTTATCCTGCTTAGGTCCTTTGATTGCGTGCTGCCAACACCTTGTCCTGTGCTGCTGCTGTACATGTTATATTGTGCCTCAATGTCCTGAGCTGCATTGCTTCCTTCTGGCACAGTGTTGCCTGCCACTCTCTAGCCCAAGTCCTTTAGTGCACTCCTTGATGTGCACTATTTCCTTACTTGTGTGTGTGTGCACACTCTTCACCTCCACTTTTGCTAGAGAGGAATTTATTGACTTCTCTTGGCCAGTCCTTGTAGTGTTCTCGGGCAGGCTACAGCGCTCAGGTGTCTGCTCTTTGTGCTTCTGTACTCTGCACTGTCTGTTCTCCCGGAATGCTTTGCCGCAAACTGGCCACTAGAGGGTAGTGCTGCTTTAGTTTCAGCGGTCCTGGCAGCTCTGTTCCTGCCGAGGCTTTCGTGCTGGCTGTCCCCGAGTTTCTTTTGACTCCTGGCTCTTTCTCTGTCTGGGGCCTTCCACCACGTCCCATGAGGTTGAGTCCACACAGCGCTTCCCCGGGTAAGTCTTTTCTTCTCCTTTGGGCTTGCTTTCAGGTTGGCCCTTTTGATCGGCTGTATGCGCTGTGCAGTCTCACCTTCCTGCGCGGGGTGGGGGGGATCCGCGCTACATGGAGGGAAGGCTGTTGGCTTATTGCGGGTGGGCTCCGCTTTACTTTTCCAGGGCCTGGCAGCTCCCCACACGCTGCGGGCTCATTCCCCCACCGCCGCAGCAGCTTCAGTTACACGCTGCGCAGCGGGGCAGGGGTGGCTGCAGGCAGGCCGCGGGTGGGCTCCTCGAGTCTTGCTTTATTAAGGGCCGATAGCTGCTCACACTGCTGGGGCCAATGCGTATATTTATAGCGGGTGGGCTCCGCTTCTGTTCAATCACTCCCCTAGGAAGTGTTCTGTCGGCCATTCAGACGGGGTGGACTCCCGCTGGCCTTATCGCTTGGGGATCGCTTGCCGCCCACATGGGCTCACCTCCGGTCCAGCAGACCTCGCACGCCATGCGGGTGGGCTCCGCTCTCGGTGCTGGTTGTCTTCTTCTGGGCACCGCCACAGCAGGGCGGCTTACAGGTCGGAGAGGTGCGGGGTAGGCTCCCGGTCACCTTCTCATTCTCCTTTAGGCCTGGGGCTCGTCACACGCCCCGCGGGCCTCTCGGCAGCCGGCTCCTTTCCTAGGAGTGTGCCTTTGCTGCTGGCAGCTCTCATCCCCTTTCCCATCAAGTTTTCTTTTAGCTGGCACGCTGGGCACAGCTCCGTCCTCGTCGCCATTGTAGGGTCGGGCCTTAGGCCCTCATGCTAATAATCACTGGGACACAGGACACACTGGATACATGGTGCAACTGGCCCAGAGCACGTGAGCTCGGCCTCTTTTATTGAAGCTGTGTCACCTGACCAGTGACATCAGTGGTGGGTGGGTGTAGGAGAGTAGGGTCTGCTATCCTATGGTCACCTCAAATTTTTGCTTTTTGCTTCACTGGTTTTCGACTTACTGAGGCTGTGGGCCTGCTAATCAGACCCCCAGCCTGCTGTTCTCTCTCTAAATTCACAGACATGTACTATAGGTACATAACCCAATTGGAAATGGACTCCTTGTCAGCCCCTGTACCATGCACTATCGGTGCTCAGGGCATAGGTGCCACCAAGGCCTACCAGGGGATGAAGCATAGGTTTTGCCACCCCTGGCTGGTTCTTAAATTGACACAACTGGCTGATCACTCAGCTGGGGCAAGTGGGTGTAATCACCCCTTGCTTAGATATAGTATACCTATATCTAAACCTATATCTGGACACATATAAACCTGTGAGCCACTCCTATGGAAGGCCTCATCAATCCTGGAGGCAGAGTGCATGGTTTAATGTGAGATGGAGCTCTGGCATGAGCTGAGCCTGTCTGCAGCTGTCGGGAACAACTCCCTAGCTGATCCGGTATAATGCCATACCATATACTATTAAGTGCCTTATAATCCTCGCGGTTATATAGCAACTTTGGTTTGGCTTTATCAAAACATGTCGTGTAAGGTGTCATACGATTTGGAATACTATCCCCTCGACAATTCTGTAGACGGGGATAGCATTCCACCGCTCTAGAGGGAGAAGACATGTTACTTTACTGAAACGCGGTTGATTTTTAAAAGAGCCTCAGATCCACAAATTGGATGCTTCTGCCACAGACACAAGTCTGACCTCCTGCTGCCGACGGAAACTCAGCACAGGAGGCCTGGACTAAGGCTTTCCTGTCACAGGGAGGTGTCACACCACCCCAGACAGGAGATAGTGGATTGTAGCAGGGAGGTTTGAAAGAAACCAGACACTGCCTGGGGAGCACAAGGCTTCCCCTTGCATAATCCGTCCACACCGGTTCTGGGGCAGACCAGCCCCAGTCCCAGCGCGGCCTGGATCAAAGGAAAGGGGTGTCTCCACCCCCTTCCTGGGTCCCACCCGTAGGAGGGGACCTAGCAGGTAATCCAGCCCTCTAGATTGGTATAAGAATGGGAGCAGTGCCAACGCACTCAGATTATCCTGATGAAACATTTGAAACGAAACTCTGGACCCTTTGACATCCTACTCGACGTAGAAGACTGAAGAATCTCCCTTGTGGTCAAGGAGTGACCACCCTGTGCAAACAGGCACCATCCAGCACCTCGACGTCTGCTTTGTTGCAGTTCCCGCAAGAACTCGAGCAACAGATATCGACAAGATCAAGCTTGCCTGCCTTCTTACAGCCCGATCCACAGTCCCTGCAGAGCTGAGACCTGTGGAGGCGACCGGAAGCGTGGGGCACGCCATCTTGAAAAGACCAGGAGATGCTGACCGTGCAGCCCACGAGTGACCCTCGAAGCTGTACACCGGGGTTTGATAAGGCCTAATCCTGAGCCACTCTTGCACCGAAGCTCACCCCTCCACACTTGACGAGTGCTGCGTGGGGCCCTTCTGCTTTCTTTGGCTCGACGCATTGACCCGGTCACTTGCCAGCTGGCTTGTGGCCCCTGTGCCAACGAAAACCTAAAACCGACTTGCGATTCTGGTTGCTCCAGACTTGCACCAGCTCCTCTGAAAAGGAGCACCCGCTCTGACCCTCCTGGTCCGAGTGAGAAGCAATCTTCCAGTCCTGCGTGGATTGATCTTGCCAAGTGTTGTTGACTCCGATCTTGAAGCCGACAGCGCCGACGGTGAGAGGCTGCGTGGGACAGCTCGTGACCCGCTCCTGGACATCGCAGATGCCCCAGAGCCCACGTGGCAGCGAAGAGAAGCTCCTCAACAACCACCTGATTGCGCCTGACATTGCCTGGTTCTGTCCTAGTTCCACCCTGGTCACTGCTGAGTGACCCAGACTCTGTCCCCTCTGCTTTCAGGTATTTTTCTACTCTGATCCACCCTTGGATCCCACTGGACACTTCTCCTTCACATCGCCTGTAGCATCTTCAGCTCCAAGCACCAAGAACCTGCGTGACAAAACCCGACGTCTCTTCAACCCTATGCACCCGCTTCCTGTGGGTGAGGTAACATTGCAACGCTGGTGTTCCCACACTGGTACACACCTCTAGGGCCTGTGTCTAAAGTTTTGTCCTTCTAGGTTCAGCAGAAGTGTCCTTAAACTTTATTGGTGTAACTTTTACGCACCATGGACTTAACATTGGTGCATGCGTGTGCTTTAAGCGATGCACCCGAATCCCGCTGGCTTTTCCCGACTTCAGCATCGCTTGTCCCGACTGCTCCCACAAATTCCCTAGGCCCTAGGCCCAACCATTGTTCGATTGGTATCTCTTATACCACTTTTTTAATATATGGTTTGAGTGGCCACCCGCCCTCATCCATTATTGTGCAACTTTGTATGTTATACTGTGCTTTTGATTTAACGCTTGTGCCCCTTTGCTCATAAAGAGTACTGGGGATTATTTTTAGTAATAAACACATATATTTTTATAATATATACTTGTGTGGTGTCCTTTTATTTGATATTACATGTTTGTGATTGGTAAAACAGCTCGCTTAACACGACCTCTTGAGATTAGCCTTTAAGGCTGCTTAGTCTAAGCTACCCTTAAGATAGCTTGTCTATAAGGTTGCTTACAACCAGACACCATAAGGGATTGTTTGGACTGATACAAGGTAGTTCCAGAATTGGAAACATCATATATCAGGCCAACTTCTCACAGTGGGTGTTCGGTGTAATTACAGGGTTAGCACTAGAATGTCTTCGCAAGCTGATTTATGCTTTACTGGAGTTGTTTTAGGCCCCGATGCGCGGACAGCCTCAGGCGGCAGCTAGGGCCGGGTGCGGGTCCCCCAGCCCATGTTGATCAGTTACGGTTGGCTGCAGTGCACCTCCGGCCCCAGGAAGAATGGTACAGACTACCTTTGTGCCCACGAAGGTCCCTTGTCGGTCTTTTTCCCAGGTGACTCTGGTAATGGCACCTAATTGAGCCTGGGTCCATGTAGCCCTGCATTTTATTTCTTGTGTGCGCCGCTGCTTACTTGGGTCGGTGGTGCTTCCCTCCTCAGGACATCTGCTCGCCCCAGTCACCGCATCAGAGACCACAGGCTTCTCTGCACCGTGGTAGAGCGCCGGATCTCCGCAGTCCATGTCACTGCCTGACCGTGGTTGCTAGGGTCTCGGCTCAGCAGGCCCCCTCCGTGTTGGCGTGTGGACTCAGTTCGCCTCTGCTTCGCGCTGCTGCGTAGTGGGTTCTATCTCGGCCTGCACGACGTCCAGTGTCCCCAGAGTTGAATGTATCAAGCAATCGAAAACACAAAATCAAACTGGTTCATTGCAAATATAGTACAGAGTGCTTTGCTATGCCTTAAAGATGGTGTAAGATCATTATCCTTTCACTTAGAAAGAGGGTATAATCTGATAACAAATTGACAACAGAATACTTGAAGAACCGGGTTTTAGAACCCAGCGGTGCCAGGGGAAACGCCCGATGTCTTCGGGTTCACCTGTCTTAGAATACAGAGACACGGGATACTTCTCGGTGATGTCAAAGATCGAAGTTATTGGCTGCAACCAGGAACAGAGGTCTACGAAGCACAACACGGGTGGTTCGCTAGAGACTGCACAAATTCATAGAGCGAGACATCGTCTTTTATGCTAAAAATCACATTCCTGGCTAGCATCAATTACTTACAAACTGTCCAATCACACAGTGACATTTCAAAGATGTCGCATAATGACAAGCCCACTTTCAGTTGTCCAGCCCACCAGAAATGACAAGGCGAAAATCCAACATTCCTGCTCGGACAGGCCGGACAAACCCATAATAAAAGGACCTCAACCCAAACCATAAATAAGCCATAAAGGAAGGAACAGAAACAGATGAGAAGCAAGATAGAAGGGGGTGTGCGTGTACCATAAACTCAGCAATGTCCTGCTCTTTGAACTCTATCTGACCAACTGCCTAACAAGGAACTGGCTCAACAAGGTTAGCCTCGGGCAAGGGAGTCAGTCCGTCCATGTCACACAAAAGTCAGCTAAAGGTGTAGGTGTCCCAAGGACTCGTTCGGCCGCAGTCTTCGGCCTATGTGAGGGCAACCACAAAATGGCTGCCGTACACAAAATGGAACCCGAAGGTTCGAACGAAATCCCTGAATACATAGTGTTTCGATAGATCGATTATGACGAAGACACTCGTACATGCCGCACTCGTCATTTGCAGTCTGCTGATACCAAAATCGTCTCAATACGACGACCTTTATTGAACAGGTTCAGAATCACGGAACCTCAGACCCTCCTTTTGCCCTTACATAGGCAATAAACCCAAACCCATGTCAGTATGAATCCAGATCTATATTCATCAAATCATCAAGATGTTGCTGTAGCATCATCCTATTACTTAGTAACTCTCTCTGGACAGGTCTCCTTGCACACGAAGTAGCACAGAGGCCACATATAGCAGGAGCACACTATACACAAAGACAGAACAGGAAACGGATAGCTAAGATCATCCCAATGACCATCAGAATCTTCCATCCCCAGGTGGATAACAATCCCCAAAACCATCCCATTAACGACCAATCTCCTTCGTCCACATGCACAGACTCGGAGATCTTATGTAGCTTGGAAATGGCTTGGAAAACTGTCGGAGCGTTGTCAGGAATAAAAACGCAGCAGCTTGATTGAATCAATTTACACACCCCTCCTCTATCTGCAAGTATGACGTCTAACGCAACTCTGTTCTGAAGAGTCATAAGACGATCCGACTGGAGCTCAGCAGTCAAGTTACTAAGGGCACCGGCAGTTTCGACTATGGCGGACTCAACCACTCTCGTCAATTGCCGAATGTTCCTGCTGTAGGTCCCCAAAACGGCAGAAAACCCTTCAAGAAATCTCCTAATTCCTGTCCTGCAGTATCTTCCTTACTGAAGACACCTCTAACAACTTTCGTCTTGTGGTAATCTGACGCAGCTGTATACGTAGGAGGCAACAGGAACGAGACAAAACATGTGTCCGAGAAATCAGGGGGCAACCATGAATACGCTTTATCATAACAGATGAAATAGGTACCCTTAGCTGCTAGAAACGATGGGGAAGTTTGGGACACAAAAACATACGTCTCAGTATAGATGCTCTTCCCTAACTGAGCTCTCGGATTCTTGCCATTACCTTGCAGACAATAATGACCCTGATGGGGCACTATCCAAATCGGAAAGGATCTTTACGCTCGCTGGTTAACACTCAGACTAACTCCATATCCAGTCACGTTCCAACCAATGTATGCTTGTATTTCATCTCTCGGGATAGTCTCATAGGAACTAATTCCTCTAATCATGTCGACTATACCCTTGACCAGAGCACTATTCTTCGGACTATCCTTCACAGAACATGGAGGTAAACTTCACGAGCATAGATGAACATCGTTCTGTATGCCCAGTCAGAACCATTGTAGCAAAGAGGCAAAACCAGGTAAGGAATACCTTTATCAGTAGTATGAGGCATAAGTCCACACACCCAACAATTAGTCGTGTTCACTACTAGCTGGTGTTGGTGCAGAAGCTGAACAAAAGAATTATTAGCGAATTCTAGTCTTCTAACAGTTTCATGTTAGGGCAGAGGGTGAAAAGAATGTGAAGAAACAGTAGGAGGAGGCATAGGTAGTGTAGTGGGCACAAACGTTACTTGAAAAGAGAATGTCACATATCCAATTAAAAACATCATTAAACTAAACAACATAAACAGACATAATATTAAAAAACGCTTTCTACTCATTACAGTACATATTTTGCTCTTGAGGCTCATTCTTTCAATAGGTCTCTCCATCTCGAAAAACTCCATCCTCTAATCGTGCTGTTCGCGGCGGTAGGGTGTTCAGCGCTAAGGAATGCATCTGTCAGTCCAGGGAACGCCCTTAGACCAACCAGAGCCGTCAACCTAATGTCTTCAGCTTGCACTCCAAAGACTTGACACCGCGACCTTACAGCTGAACCCGGATGGCGGTTCGAAAAACAAAAATCGATCAAAACAGTTTCTCAGAGGAGAGCTTAACCTTAAAAAAATAGCAAAGAAAGAATTTATTTGTTTATTTGTCCCACGACTCTTGGTCGCAAATTATAACGGCCTTTGCCAGGCAATGTCTGATCTCGAAACAAAAGCTCAGGTTCGGAAGTGTCCAAACGATTCGACGGAGGGGCAGCTTCTTGCAGAAGATTGTTGCTTTCTCGTTCAGTGTTCGCTCCAATCAAACGTGCATCGCTAAAAGGCAGAAAACGAGGCACGGTTTCAGACTCAGAGTCTGGAATACCATCCTGGACCCACCAGTCGTACGGCAGAGGCAAAGGGGCCCTCTTACAATGTACGCCGTGGATCCAGTTCTTTTTACCACGCACTCGCACTGCTGAACGCGTGGACAAAAGCACCAAGTAGGGGCCAATCCAACGGGGCTGCTCGTTCTTGGTCCACTGGAAATTCTTCACGAAGATCCACGATCCAGGTTTGATCGCATGTCCTGGATCTTCAGATGCTTGTGGCAGTGTATCATGAACCTGTTGGTGCAAAACACGCAATTTAGCCGTCAATTCGTAAAGGTAATCAAGCAATACAGGGTGTTCTATCTCGCTAGATTTTGTCGGCCGCGGCACTCCCAAAATATTTGCCGGGCGACCAAACACCACCTCATATGGATTAAGTCCCATTTGTGAATGAACAGTCATTCTTATGGACAGAAAGGGTAATGGCAAGGCATCTGGCCATTGTAAACCAGAGCTCGCCTGAATCTTGGCTAGTTTTAGCTTAAGGGTGCCATTATAGCATTCAACTAGACCAGCTGATTGGGGATGATTTGCAGCGTGAAACTTCTGCCTTATTCCTAAACCATCACACACTCTCTTCATCACTTGACCCACAAATTCACTCCCATTGTCACTCCAGACCATTCTCGGCAAACCAAATCTAGGGAAAAATTCCTTAATAAGGGCCTTAGCTGTGGACAAGGCAGTGTTATCTTTCAAAGGGTATGCTTCCACCCATCTCGAAAAGGCACAAACAACAACAAGCACGTATTTTAAGTTGTTGCACCTCTCCATGTGGATGAAATCTAGCTGCAAAGCCTCAAACGGATACATTGGAGGGGCAAAATGACCAGCTGGAGTCGGTGTTCCCTTACCAGGATTGTACATCAAACAAACCATACAGTTCTTAACCAAATTCTCTGCACACTTAGGAATACCAGCATTTTGCCATACTTGAGCTAACAACTTGCAAATCCCTTTCACACTGATATGAGCCATTGCATGAGCCATCATAACCACTGGAAGTACATATGCGTCAGGTAACAACCATCTGACAACTCAATCCAACAACCATTCAAATCCAGTTTACCCTTACTTTCTCTCCATTCATTCAACTCTTTCTCTGTAGCTTCAGCTTGAAAGGACTTCACACTCTCAATCGTATCTTCACACATACTTCTATCCGGAACCCATCTCGCCGGACCCGCAACATACATTCGACTCATCACATCTCTCGCAGTTTCTTTCGTGACTTCGTCTGCAAACGCATTACCACGACCAACATCATCAGTAACTTTCTTATGCGCACTGCATTTTACGATCGCAACTTGCAACGGCAAAGTAAGTGACTCAAGGAGTTCATTCACCAACTGACCATGCTGAATCTTAGTTCCATGCGAAGTCAGGAACCCACGTTCTTTCCACAAACGTCCAAAACTATGAGCCACACCAAACGCGTACTGGCTATCAGTATAAACAGTCACTCGTTTCCCTTTCGACAACACACACGCTCTTGTCAATGCAATCAACTCTGCTGCTTGTGCTGAATTATGTGGGATACGTGCAGCTTCAACAATCGTATGCAAAGTCATAACAGCATATGCCGCAGTCGTATCACCATATGGAAGCCTAAAGCACGAATCATCAACCCATAAGGTACCCTCACACTCCGAAAGAGGAGTGTCCCTAAGGTCTATCCCCCCTTTTGTTTCTTCCTCTGTCCTAAGTAAGCAATCATGCTGTTCACCAACATCTGTCTCAACTGAAATCGGCAACAACGTAGCTGGATTCAACGTGTTGCATCTCTTTATGTGCACATGACTCGCTAAGAGTGTTAATTCGTAACCTGACAACCAAGCACTAGTTAAGTGCTGTGTCTTGGTGCGATTCAACAAGGTATCCACTGCATGTGGAACCATCACAATCAATGTATTATCCATCACCAAACCAGCAGACTGTCGAATCGAGACAGCCGCTGCTGCTGTAGCTCTCAAACAACTCAGCAATGCTCTAGCTACCGGATCCAAAGTCGACGAGAAGTACGCACATGGACGTTGCTTATCGCCGACCTGCTGTGTCAAAACTGACAATGCACATCCCTCTCTCTCGTGGACATACAGTGTAAAAGGCTTACTGTAGTCGGGAGTACCCAACACAGGAGCCGAACACAACACATCGCGTAATTCTGAAAAGCTCTTCTGACATTCGTCAGTCCAAGGAATAGGATTTGGAGTATCCTTAACAATAAGAGCTATCAAAGGTTTCGCAAGCAAAGAAATGTTAGGGATCCACTGTCTACAGTATGATGTGATACCCAGAAAAGCACGCACTTCTCTCTGTGTCGTAGGCACACTCATTTTTGCAATAGCTTGAATTCTTTCAGGGGTCAATCTACTTCCCTCCTTCGATAAGAGGTGACCTAAGTAGGTTACTTCTTGTCGACAATATTGCAACTTCGGAAGAGACACTTTATGATGGAAATCAGACAAATGACGCAACAACGACAAAGAAGCCTCTTTATAAATCTCTTCGTTATCGGCAGCACCATCAGGTAAAACAATCGAATCAAGCTGTGTTTTCAAGGCCCGACTATAGATAGATGGACTCTCACAATAGCCTTGAGGAATGCGCTTAAACCGGAAACTGTGGCCTCCCAAAGAGAAGCCAAAAATATCTCTACTCTCCATGGCAATCGGGATGCTGAAGAAAGCATTCTTCAAGTCAATCACCAAAAACCACGTGGCTGAAGCCGGGATCAAAGTCAATAAAGCGGTGCTATCTGGCACAACAGGAAATTGTGGAACAACGATCTTATTCACCTCGCGGAGATCAATCACAAACCTATATACAGGAGGTTGCGAAGAATCAGTTCTTTTCAGAACAGGCAAAACCGGACCATTGCACACATTACCTCTCGTTTCCTCAACCACACCTTTCTCAATTAAATCATAGATGATCGCCAGAAGTGTTCTTTCACCATCACTAAAAATCCGATATTGGGGAATACGTGGCAATCGAGCATTCGCTTTCAGTGTCACAACGTATGACAGGATCTCCAAGAGACCCACATCATTAGGACCAGTAGCCCAAAGAGAATCAGGGAGAGAAGACCATTCAGCTGGAAGACGATCTTTAGATAAATACATCGGAGAGATCACTCTCTTACCCAATGTAAGCTATACTCCTGAAGGAGAACAATGTAGCGTGGCATACAACCTTTTCAATAAGTCTAATCCCAACAAGTTCTCACCACAACCTGTCGTCAGAATAAGGGGTGCTTCGAATTCACAAGGTCCAACAGAAATAGACAAAGGAGTAGAAATCGGATTAGTAACCCGGGCGCCAGAAAAACCTACTGAAACATTCGTTAAGCCAGACAAAGGTGCGCCAGGGAGTTTAGAGTGCATAATAGAACTCTTCGCAGCACCAGTATCCAAAAGAAAAGGTTCTGACACACCTGATGCAATCACTTCAACATAAGGTCAACTCTGATCTACTGGAACTGAAACAACTCCCTCTCTTCGTCTATGGCTGTCCTAGCAATTATTACCATCCATATTCTCACCTTCGATGTAGTAATCGTCCGCATAGTACTGAGCCGTCCTACCAGATGCACCATCCTGCTGATCAAAGCTATTCATTGAATTCTGTGGAGGCAAGGGACGCGCATTCTGACCACGACCTCTACCTCTAGGAGCTTGCTGAACACCTCGACCTCTCACACCAGAAGCACCATTCGTGCGCAGTAACAGAAACGGACAACTACTCTTGAAATGACCCTCTTCTTTGCAATACGCACACTGATTAGGGCCTACAGGAAAACGCTGCTGAGAAGACTCGAACCTTTGCGAGTTTCTCTGATATTGCTGAGGTTGCTGATAATCACGTTGATTATTACGAGGCAGATACGCTTGCTGCAAAAGAACCTTCATCTTTAACTCTTTAGTCTTCTTGTCGGCTCCATCTTTCTCGTCCTTATCCCTATTTTCGTAGTACTGTGCAGTAGCCAAAATCTGCGCTGACGAAGAAACGGCCCAAGAACTCACAGAATCCTTCAACTTAGTGCACAAATCTGGAAGCAAATTATGCACAAACTTATCAAAAAACAATCCTTGACCACCTTCCGTACTCATGTCCTGACCACTATGGTCGATAAACGTCTCTTCGAACCTAGTGCAAAAGTCAGACACATTCGTCTTTCTTCTGCTTACACGCAGACAATTTGTCCCAGTTGACACGCATAGCAGGCATCAAAGTCTTCATGTAATTAATAATCCTACCAGGGAGTTCCGCAACTAAAGCCTCAGGTTTAGCACCACCAACTTGTCTGCCATCGGCAGCACCAATATTAGCCAATGTATCACCTAACTCTTGCGCATGATCCGTATGACGAATCAGTCCCCATAAAGGCTGTGGAACTACATTTCCAAACAACATGTCTATGTCGGCTAAATTCATAGTGCATGAGTCTGCAGTCTGAGATAATTCCTTATAGTACCCTGCAGGGTTTTTACGTGGATCAGGAAAAGTCTGCTTAAGGGCTAAAACTTCAGCACGCTTCCATGGAACATGTACCCAAACACGCTGAAAATGTGGCGGAATAGGTGGATTAGCAGCTACATATCTTGCTCTCCAGACTGGAGGAACCTCTCCCATCGGATATTGACACACTTTTCTCCTAACTGAAGAATCAGGCTCAAACAACGCCTGAGAAGGAGACTCACTCCTAAACGACAACAACGTTGCAACTGCTCTTTCAACGCCAACACCCACTATAGTACCCTTCGCAAACTCGGACTGTACACGGAACAACTCAGACAGAGTCTGTCCCAAATCACCATCTTCCCATTCTTCACGAAGGAAAGTACACATTGTCTCAAAAACACATCTCTGTGTTGGTGCTGCCCATTGACGGAAAACATCCATAACACACTCAAAACTATAGTTCAAAGGATAAGTAACCCATTTACGCGCTAAATGATCCAACACAGTCCGCTCATCGGGACCAGGCAATTGGCTACGCAATTGTTTACGCTCTGAAACAGGGGTCATATCCAATGACCTAAAGAGAGGAAAAAAGAGACCAGCAACAGTATCGGCCATTCTTTGTCGAACAGAAGGAGAAGTTGACGAAAGAACAGGAGGAAAAAGAGGATGAGACAAAGTATGCATAGGAGCAGTAGCAGAAGGGGTAGACAATACAGGCGTAGGAGTAGGAGACGAAGCAGGTAGCAAAGTCGGCAGCCCTTGAGAAGGCTGCGCCAAAAGAATAGGAGCCAACTGAAGAGGAGCTGGCTGCTGTGGAACAACAGATGGCAAAGCAACCGGAGGTTGCGCAACTATAGGTGGCGGAGATGCTGTAGCACTCTGCACTTAAGGGGGTGGCGAACTCAATAGATGTGACATCAAAGGATATTTCTCAAGGTCCTTCTTTGCATCTTGCTGCTGAGGTGGCAAAGCTGGATAGCACTTATCTATCGCCAGTTTACGTTGCTTAAGCAACTGTTCACTCTCTTGTTCTTCTTCATTATCCCTAAACTGTATAGCAGCTTGTACCATTGACATACCTCTTTCTCTCTTATTTTTCTTCGCTAACTTAATTTCTTTCTGTTTGACTTCCTTTCGCCATAGGCGGAAAGAGTCAAACATCGCCCGCCGGGCTTTCTTCTTGAACAGTTTAACTTCTAGATTGTCTAAAATCTCCGTGTCATAACTACCATATTGGGGCCACTTTAGGACACCGTCCTTCCTAGTGTATCAAATCCATACTTCATTATACGTGATAGGGCCCACGCCATGTTTTAAATAGAGCTCATAGGTCGGAGTTCCAATCGGAGGAACCGGACACGAGTCCTCCAATCGGGAATCCCTATTACAACCACAACAAAATATCTTTCCAAGTCTGCTAAGACCAGGCATCTTCGCTCTCTAGTCTAGCTTCAAACTTCAATGGAATATCGAAATACGATAGCCTCACGAATACACGAGTCCCTCAGCTTTGGAGCTTGCAAGTCCCAAATCAAAGATCCCAAGGGGATACCCAAAAGAAAACTAAGGACTGGGAGACGCTCCACTCATACTTAACTGAAATATCGATGACGTCGCCAGAAGCCCCGTCTATCGTCTCGCTTTACAAATCGTCTAATGGCTCCAAGACAGGGCGACAGTCAGGGCAGCAGTCCTTCGTAGCCGTCGGAAAGTGGGGAACCTCGCAGCAAAGACTTTCGGACCACGACGACCTACAGGGGTCGATGAAGTGGCAGGCCTTCCTCCAGAATTTTCACACGAAGCTCCTCACGATCTTCAGGCTTGGACCGGTACCGCTGAAGTCGCCCCACGTTGGGCGCCAACTGAAGAACCGGGTTTTAGAACCCAGCGGCGCCAGGGGAAACGCCCGATGTCTTCGGGTTCACCTGTCTTAGAATACAGAGACACTGGATACTTCTCGGTGACGTCAAAGATCGAATTTATTGGCTGCAACCAGGAACAGAGGTCTACGAAGCACAACACGGGTGGTTCGCTAGAGACTGCACAAACTCATAGAGCGAGACATCGTCTTTTATGCTAAAAATCACATTCCTGGTTAGCATCAATTACTTACAAACTGTCCAATCACACAGTGACATTTCAAAGGTGTCGCATAACGACAAGCCCACTTTCGGTTGTCCAACCCACCAGAAATGACAAGGCGAAAATCCAACGCTCCTGCTCGGACAGGCCGGACAAACCCATAATAAAAGGACCTCAACCCAAACCATAAATAAGCCATAAAGGAAGGAACAGAAACAGATGAGAAGCAAGATAGAAGGGTGTGTGCGTGTACCATAAACTCAGCAATGTCCTGCTCTTTGATCTCTATCTGACCAACTGCCTAACAAGGAACTGGCTCAACAAGGTTAGCCTCGGGCAAGGGAGTCAGTTCGTCTAGGTCACACAAAAGTCAGCTAAAGGTGTACGTGTCCCAAGGACTCGTTCGGCCTCAGTCATCGGCCTATGTGAGGGCAACCACAAAATGGCTGCCGTACACAAAATGGAACCCGAAGGTTCGAACGAAATCCCTGAATACATAGTGTTTCGATAGATCAATTATGACGAAGACACTCGTATATGCCGCACTCGTCATTTGCGGTCTGCAGATACCAAAATTGTCTCAATACGACAACCTTTATTGAACAGGTTCAGAATCACGGAACCTCATACTGCAATGATATTTTAGCCATAATTACCCAAGACTCTATTTTTAATGCCAGCTGTTCCAGCCAGGGTTAATACCTAATTGAAGCTGAAAGACAGTACATCTCAATTGCCTTTCTGGAACATGGGCCAAAAATAGGCGAATGAGGACTCAGTTTGTAGGAACTCCATAGATTGGGCCACTGAGCTTTTGGAGGCAAAGGTGCAAAGGTACAAAGGTAGTTTATTGTGATGATTATTTAAAATCTTACAACATTGTGAACTAAAAGAAACATTTTAAAGTTATATTCCAGTTTAAAATCATATAAAATGACATTAAATAGCCTTTACAACCCATTAAGTATTTGCAGTAATTACATCTCTGAGTTTCTTTTTAGCTAACAGTAGAAACTTGACAAAGGCGGAGTTTAAAATGATATCATTTGAGATCATACATTTCATCACGGCCTGCCTACATGACTGTATGCCGCGTAACTTGAGATGAGCTTTTAGCAATGATTTTCTCTCTTGGAGGAGTTCGGGGCAAATACACAAAAGATGTTGAATGTCTTCCTCACCCTTATTGCACAGTCTGCATTTCGTTTGGGTTACTTGAAATTCCCATGAGGGAAGATGGCAAAGCCCTGGCATGGATCCAACTCTCGCATTGAGGAGCACATGCTTATTTTTTTGCGTCCACGGAGTTATTAGATATTGTTGTATCTCCTGCTTATTATATCCATTTAGCACCACCCAAGCATGTTTTCTCTTTGTAAGGGTAGCTTTATCCTTTACGATGGATAGATGGGCTGCAGTTTTATTAATGATTTTCTTGAATGATGTCTTGGTTATATTTGTTTCCCATATAGTCGTAACCTCAAACTCGTTAATTGAACCCCTAAGATATAGAGCTGCCGAGGAGGTAGTATCCTTCTTTATTTCTCGCCATAGGAGCAGCGATATCTCATTTTGCTGGTCGCTTTTTATTTTATTTCAGACTTTTATAAAATGACTTTGCCTTGCATATTGTTGATTGGTTAAACCAAACTCCAACCTTACTTGTGCCGGGGAAGCATTCACTGGGAGGTGAAATAACACTCGGTATATTTTGGTTATAATTTTGTTCAGAATATCGCTGTCTTTACCCATTAAGGCTTCGCTACCATAAGTGATGGTGGGTAGGAGTTTTGCACCGACAATGCTCAAGAGAGGTCCATACGACAAGGTGGACAGCGACTTCTGCACAGTTCTAAATGCAGCCGCTAGTGAGTTCGCTTTTCTTTGAGCGTCACTTTTATGTAGCTGGTAATTGCCCCTTGAGTCAAATAATACGCCCAGGTATTTATAGGCCTCTACTTGTTCAAGCTCGATTTTGTCCATGAACCATTGGCTTTTGTGTGTCAACTTAACGTTTTTGGCTACTACCATAATCTTGGTTTTGGTCTCATTTATAATCATTCTGTTCACTTTAGAACAGGCTTTTGGAGGCTAGATAATGTCAATCCGCTATTGCAGAGGCTAGTATGGGTTTTTCTTTCAAGAGCATCGTCAGGGAATTTACCCTGAGAGTATTTTCAAACAATGCTATACCGAGGCTCTCCCACATTTTTTCCACTGACACTAGAAAACCTCTGGATACCTGAGCCATGAACTGCCCAATGTCTTGTATCATTACGCAAAAAGGTTTGTAATTGGTAACTTCATGCATTAGGCTGTGCACAAATCAAACCACATGTGATATGGCCAATAAAGTCCAGGAGGCTAGAGACAACTCCATCCTAAGAGCCTGTATCATAGTACTAGCCGGGAGACCCAGGATGGCCCTTAAACAAGGGTCCTCTAGTGACGTCCAGAGAACACAGTGATCCAAAGCCAAGAACTCTGCACCCTAAAGAGCCTGCAGTATTAATTTCTTTACCGCCGCCTTCTTTAAATCCTCTACTGATAGACCGTTGTATCACAAATCAAACCTTCTCAGTGCATTTACCGTATTTGGGAGTCCAGTTTTTACCCTCTTCATATGACTGTTTCACCTCAGTTTCCAATCAAATGTAATCCCTCAATATTTATAAACTTTAGCCTGCTCTAGTGGGGCATTTTCTAGAAACCGAGCTCACGCCATCTTCCACTTTGAGAAAATCAAGGTTTTAGTATTCTCCTTGTTTACCATGAGTGAGTTCTTTCTGCAATAAGTGTGTAAGGTTTCTAACTTTGGCTTCAACCCAATCTGGATGTAGTCCATCAGGACCACGTTGTCTACATACACGAGACAATGGATATGTACTTGTCTATATTTGGTGAGCAGGAAATTGACCTGCCTAGCATCTAAGAAAGATATGCAATAGAGAGGCTAAAGAGCAAGGGGGCTAACATGAAACCTTGCCACAGTCTGTTATTGACCAGGAATGTATCTGTTAGAAAGCCTAGGCCATTCAAATCAACCTGTATCCAGTTATTCTCATGCAGTCGCTGTATGCCAGATCATCCCACAGGAGGCCATGATTAATTCTATCGAAAGCTGTCATGAAACCCACCAAACAGCAACACAGTTTCTCTCCTGACTCAACTGCTCTCCACGCAACATACCATCGAGAAAAACAATGATCAACTGTGGAATACCTCAGCCTAAAACCTCCTTGCTCTTTCAAGATGTACCCACTGCTGAAGGCCCAGACCTTTAGAACAATCAATAGTTTTTGGGCATAATTTTTATTACACCATTGCTTGTCATCTTTCTAAAAAGGAGGCCTAGAACACTGGCCCACTATAATGAGTTTGTCTCATAGAGAATAGCTGGTGAACCTTCTGGGCCACCTGCCCGTGATGACTTCAAATTTCCTATAATTTATGCTATGATGCCTGTCTCCTGAATCTGGAGAAGATTGGAACATTCCGACTATTCAACAAAATTGTCACCTCTTGCATTAATATCTGGCACCTTATATAGCTCCATGATAAACGTAGTTGTCTGTGCCTTGCAATCACACAAGAATTGCCCTTTACAGTCACATCCTGCATTTTGCCCCAATTACTCTCATAAAAAGCCTTCCTTTTCTGGAAACACACTAACCTGTAGGTTATTTTAGGGAACTCTAATCTTGCTCGGACCCGCCCTCACCTTCTAAGGAAAACGGTTGTTTTGCTTTATTCACTGTCCATCATAGAGAACGGCATTCTTCATTTAACCACCTTGTTTGCACTTTCCATCCAGCTCTTTTTAGTGAGTGATCTTACAAAAGAGACTGAAATTTGTTTACTATATGCTCATACCACTCGATTCCCCTACCATCTACTGGTGTGAGATCAACCTAATTCTTGCTAATTTGAACAATTTATATTCAGCTATAGAAACCCTTATTCTTTTATTATAAACCAGGGGATAATCAACTGCCTGCTCTCTACTAGGACAGGGTTCCTGTTAAATGCTCTGCAGATGTAAAAATATAGTCAATAGGACCTCTATTCCTACTGTACCTAAAATTTGGTCCAGCTTACTGTCATTCGGCAAGCGCCCATTAATATTGACTAGATTGTCTTGATCAAGGGCTAATGCAAGTAGCGTTGCTTTTGAAGAAGGGCCCTTTGCTCGCTCTCAGCTCTCGAGCCGAGTGGTCGCTCCCCTGCTACTGGTATCGTTGTGCTCTCACTGCCTGCATTCTGTCTCGCCTGCCGCTTTTCATTTTGCTAATTTTAAAAGCGCCGCTTTTGCTCTGTTTAGTTAGCACTATATTGTACCTGTTTAACTTTGTCAGTGGTAGCGCGTTAGCCCCCAGCGCTCCGCTGCCATTTTGTTTGTTGTTGTGCTGCCCTTTGTAAACGCGCCCCGCCTCCCAGCTGAGCCGCCCTCCCACAGACTACTTCCAGCGCTCCAACCCCACTTAGCGCTGTGACTCGCTCTCAGCTCTCGAGCCGAGTGGTCGCTCCCCTGCTACTGGTATCGTTGTGCTCTCACTGCCTGCATTCTGTCTCGCCTGCCGCTTTTCATTTTGCTAATTTTAAAAGCGCCGCTTTTGCTCTGTTTAGTTAGCACTATATTGTACCTGTTTAACTTTGTCAGTGGTAGCGCGTTAGCCCCCAGCGCTCCGCTGCCATTTTGTTTGTTGTTGTGCTGCCCTTTGTAAACGCGCCCCGCCTCCCAGCTGAGCCGCCCTCGCCCCTCCCCCTCCACCTTCCATATATGACAGTTACTCCCGCGCGCAGCGTCCACGCGCAGCGTCCGCGCCCAACCCGCGCCGAAGGTGCGCCAAAGGTAAGCCCGTCTACGCCCGTCCGCGCCTGGACCGCGCCCAGCGCCAGACCCCCTGGCCCCCGTCCCTCCCAGCCCCCGCATTACCTACGATGCCGCCACCCTCCTAGCCCTTAACCCCGGTCGCGCCCCCAACTGCGTCCAAGCCGCCCCTGGACAAACCCATGGACCTTTCTCCTGCTTCTCATGCAAATTCAGCGGCACCGACAACATCTCCGCTACGACCACACCACAGATTCCCGACCCCAACCACCTACAATGCATCCTTCTCAACACCCGATCAGTCCACAGGCACGCCATTGACCTATGGAATCTACTAGACACCATTTCTCCGGACATCGCCTTCCTTACGGAAACATGGATGAATGCTTCCTCCGCACCAGACATCACCATTGCCATCCCTGAAGACTTTAAGATCACTCGCAAAGACCGTACCAGCCACACAGGAGGAGGAATCGCTATCGTCCATAAAAAATCAATCCGCATCTCAACCAGCTCTGACGCCAACCTCGCTAACTCCGAACACCTTCACTTCCTGATCCACATCGACCCCAAAACCACACTCAGAGGCACCCTCCTCTACAGACCACCAGGACCCCGCGCAAAATTCAGTGAAGACATCACGGACTACATCACCCCACACGCGCTCCCCTCCAAAGACTACATCCTTCTGGGAGACCTCAACTTTCACCTTGAAAAGATCAACGACCGCAACACCGCCACCCTCGTGGACAACCTCGCCAACCTCGGACTTAAACAACTAGTCACTTCCCCCACCCACATCGCAGGTCACACACTCGACCCCATCTTCACATCCAGCAACCATGTCTCCTTCAGCCACACCACGGACCTCCTCTGGACAGACCACAGCAGCGTTCACTTCACCTACAACAAACCAAAACCCAGCATCCACCTCCAACCTACCCTGCAAAGAAACTGGAACAAAATCACCACGGACCAAATCTCCGCATCGCTCCTTCGAAACACCCCAGCCCTCTCTTCTAACGCTAACGAAGCCGCCGCCAACCTCACCCTATGGTTATCCAACACCGCTGACACCTTAGCACCACTGAAAAAGCGTCAAAACAAACCTGGCAGCAAGAAGGCCTCATGGTTCAACGATAATCTAAAGAAGTCCAAGAAACTCTGCCGCTCTCTTGAAAAGGCCTGGAAAAAAGACCCAACCACTAGCACCAAGGACGCCTTCAAAAACGCCACCCGCACTCACCACCAACTAATCCGAAAAGCCAAGAAAACAGCATTCAAGGATCGACTTGACAACAACGCCCACAACAGCAAGGAACTTTTCAACATCGTCAAGGAATTTTCCAATCCCTCGGCCAACTCCAACGACATCACCCCCTCTCAAACCCTCTGCGACTCCCTAGCCTCATTTTTCCACAACAAGATTGCAGACATCCACAACAGCGTTGACAACCAACCCGGAAACCAACCCACCCTACCATTTGCTGATCATCTTCCCCCCGTGAACACCCTTAACGACTGGAACCCAATCTCCACTGAGGACACCATCCGCCTGATGAATTCCATCCACTCAGGATCCCCCACAGACCCATGTCCTCACCACATCTTCAACAAAGCAGACTCCGTCATAGCACCGCACCTCTGAGACGTCATCAACTGCTCCTTCAACTCCGCCACCTTCCCGGAAGACTGGAAACACGCTGAACTCACCGCCCTTCTGAAAAAACCCACAGCGGACCCCACCGAACTCAAAAATTACCGCCCCATCTCGCTTCTTCCATTCCCGGCCAAAGTCATCGAGAAAGCTGTCAACAACCAGCTCGCCGCCTTCCTCGAAGCCAACAAATCCCTCGACCCCTCACAATCTGGCTTCCGAGCAAAACACAGCACTGAGACCGCCCTCATCGCAGCAACAGACGACATTCGAACTCTACTGGACAATGGAGACACAGTCGCCCTCATCCTCCTCGACCTCTCTGCAGCATTCGACACAGTCTGCCACAGCACCCTTTTACAACGCCTCAATAACATCGGAATCCAAGGAAAAGCACTTGAATGGATCACCTCGTTCCTCACCGGAAGAACCCAGAGAGTCCGCCTTCCACCATTCAAGTCCGAGGCCTCTGAAGTCATCTGCGGCGTACCACAAGGATCCTCACTCAGTCCCACCCTCTTCAACGTATACATGAGCCCCCTCGCGGCCATCGCACGCCAACACAACCTCAACATCATCTCCTACGCGGATGACACTCAACTGATCCTTTCTCTCACCAATGACCCCAGCACCGCCAAAACTAACCTACACGAAGGAATGAAAGAAGTTGCCGAATGGATGAAACAAAGCCGTCTGAAACTGAACTCAGACAAAACAGAAGTCCTCATCTTAGGTACATCCCCCTCTGCATGGGACGACTCCTGGTGGCCGGAAGCCCTCGGAAAAGCACCCATCCCGACAGACCACGCACGGAACCTAGGCGTCATCCTGGATTCTTCACTCTCAATGAACAGACAAGTCAGCGCCGTATCCTCTTCCTGCTTCAACATTCTTCGCATGCTCAGAAAAACATTTCACTGGATCCCCTCCGAAACAAGGAAAACAGTCACCCACGCTCTGGTCACGAGCCGACTGGACTACGGAAACACCCTCTACGCAGGTACTACCGCAAAACTCCAGAAGAAACTCCAACGAATCCAAAACGCCTCAGCCAGGCTCATATTAGACATCCCACGCAACGAACACATCTCTGGTCACCTTAAAGACCTCCACTGGCTACCCATCAATAAGAGGATCACTTTCCGACTGCTTACCCACGCACACAAATCACTCTACGACATCGGACCAGAATGCCTCAACTCACGACTGTCCTTCTACACCCCCTCCCGCCAACTACGTTCTTCCAGCCAAGCCCTCGCCACTGTACCTCGCATCAACAAGACCACCATGGGAGGCAGATCCTTTTCATACCTGGCTGCTAAAACATGGAACTCACTCCCCGCTTACCTTCGCCTTACCCAGAACCACCCAGCATTCAGAAAGCAACTTAAAACGTGGATATTTGACAAGTAATCCTCCTCCCCTTCCTAAGCGCCTTGAAACCCTCTGGGTATGTAGTGCGCTATATAAATTCTATGACTTGACTTGACTTGACTTGACTTTGCTGGGCATGAGGCAGATGGTGTAGGAGAGTAGGGTCTCCTTCCTATGGTTACCCCCACTTTTTGCTGTGATTTTCTGGTTTTTCGAGTTTAGTGTGGGTGTGGACCTGCTAATCAGGCCCGCAGCCTAGCTGTTCTCTCTCTAAATTGATACCATGTACTTTAGGTACATACCAGATTGGTTACTGGGTCACCATTGTGAGCCCCTGTATAGTGTACCCTAGGTACCCAGGGCATAGATGCACCGTAGGCCAACCAGGGGCTGCAGCATGTATTGTGCCACCCCTGGTTTGCCTTCCAAACTGACACCACAGGTCTGTTCACACAGCTTGGGTAAGGTGGTGTAATCACCCCTTGCTTAGATATAGTATACCTATATCTATATATACATATAGACACATACGCACCTATAAGCCACTCCTAAGGCAGACCTCAACAATCCTGGAGGTAGAGAGCTTAGTTTTATGTGAGAGGATGCCCTAGCATGAGCTGAGCCCCTCTGCAGCTTTCGGAACCATCTCCATATAGCTGTTCTATGATATAGCCATACCATATACTCCTTAAGTGCATTATAATCCTCGCGGTTAATACTAACTTTGGTTTGGCTTTATCAAAGCATGTTGTGTAAGGTGTCAAACACTTTGGAATACTACCCCCCCCCCCCGCCAGTCCTGGTGGCTGGGTTAGCATTCCACCCTTCTAGAGGGAGAAGACATGTAGTTACTGGTTTACCCGGTTAAAGTTAAACAGAGCCTCAGCATCACAAAATGGATGCTGCTGCCACAGACACGAGTCTGACCTCTTGTTGCTGGACGAAACTCCAGCTGGGGAGGCCTGGACAATATTTCTCCTGTCCAAGGAGGGGCTGGCACCTCCCCAGACAGGCTTTTGTGTATTGGGGCAGGGAGGGCTGCATTCAGTGAATGCTTTCCAGACACTGTCTGGGGCACACTAGGTGCTCCAAGCATTTCCCAGTTCAAACCGGTTGCTGGGGCACTCTGCCCCAGCTCTGGCGCGAAACTGGGCACAGGGAAAGGGGTGTAACCACCCCCTTCTCAGGTCCACCCATAGGAGGGACCTCAAAGGTAGTCCAGCCCCTAAACTTGGTATAAGTATAGGAACCCAGTCCCTAGGACTTTAGATTACCCTGGACGAAACTCTGAAACATATATCCTGGACCTTCGACATTCCATTTCGACTGGAAGACAGAAGACATCTCCCTTGTGGTCAAGGAGTGACCACCCTGTTTAAACAGGCACCAACAGCAACTTTGCCAGTCTGTATTTTCGAGGCTCCCGCCTGATCCTGAAGAATCTGCGACACAGGGCACGGACTTCCAAACATCTCCGACCCGACATTAATTCACGGCAAAGCTGAGACCCGTGGCGGACACGAGAGACGTGGAACCGAAGTTCCTGGACATCCTGCGTTTTGCAAGCTGCACTCACTTCACAAGGTAACTCGAAGTCGGGCATTGGGGTGCTTGAAGACCCAGACCCGAGCACCATTTGCACCGAAGCTCAGAGGCCCCCATTCCACGAGTGTCCCTTTGCATTTCAGCTTGACGCGTCTTCCTGTTTCTAGTCTGTTGGCTAGTGAGCCCCTGGAAGACTCCATTTTGAATCTAACTTACTTTCCTGGTTGCTCCAGGCTTGCTCCAGCTTCCCTACAAAGGAACAGCACCACAGACCTTGCTGGTCTGCACCAAAGCCAATCTCAACATCCTGCGTGGGTTGCGCTTGCCAAGGTTTGTTGGGTTCAATCCGGATACTGACACCGCAGTCAACTAGATCCTTTGTGGGACAGCTCAAATCCAGCTCCTGGTTGTAGTCAACGCATCCTGGTCCTCGTGGCTGAAGAGGCCAACTTCACTTTTTCACCTAAAGTCACCTGACATTGGCTGGCAGCTTTCCATCGCCATCCTGGTCACTGACAAGTGACCATGACTCTGTCCCTTCTGCTTTCAGGTTCTTCAGATCCACCCTTGGATTCACCCGGACACTTCTCCTCTGGTCGCCTGCAGCACTTCTTTGCAGCTCTCCATTGAAATAGACGAGGAAACCCGACACCAAAAGATACCTATGCAGCCGGCTTCCGTGGGTGAGGTAACACGAGTACTCTGGTAGTCTCGAAAGTATTGGCTCTCCTAGTGTCTAAGTCTAAAAGGGTTTCATCGTAGTCCATCCGGAAGTATCCCTAAGCTGTGAATTTGTAACTTGTTTGTTTCACATAGAAAGTCAATGGTAACCCGCAGCTGTGTTTTGACTCTGCACGCGTCTCCCGTGGGCCTCCTACTTCCTAACCATTGGTTGTTTAGAGTAGCCCCAGTGTTTCCACAGGCCCCAGGCCTGCTTTCTAATTCTCATGTGGTTTTTATACCACTATTTTAGTATATGGTTTGTGAGGCCCCTAGGGCAAAACGTATACTGTGCAACATATCGTATGCTAATTGAGTAACTTGTATTGTACTTTTACCTCTGACCTCATAAAGAGTGCAGAGGGGTTGTGTTTTGAATAAATACATATATATTTGATAAATACCTTGTGTGGTGTCCTTTCATTTGGTACGCAAGGGATTATAACTGGTAAAACAACTTGCTTAATACGCTCTCTGAAGTCTTAGCCTGATGACTGCTGGTCCATTCTACCACCAGGATAGCTTTCTATAAGGTTGACTTTACAACCACCATCAATATGGGTCGATTAGACTGGTGCAAGGTGCCCACTAGAACTAGTGGACAAAATATGCCAGGCTAACGTCTCACATTGGTGGCAGCGGTGGGATAAGAGCTTGCATTGTTTTACCAAATAATCTTGAATATCATTTGAAAAATCACATCAAGGTACTTGTAGGTACATATGAATCAAGTCTTATAATACATATGTTCTACTGAACTTAGCAGTTGTAGGTGGTAAGGCTTAGCACACCCTGACTACAACTTCTAGAGATGTTCTAGTAGGAAACCAAATAGTGTAGATAGGTGCACACACCACACCACACTAGTCATGTCTTTAAGAGGGATGTATGTCGTTACAACGCATACTTTTACTCCGCGTACCATTACAACGCGGTATTTACAACGCATACCGCTACAACGCATAGCGCTTTGGGGTGCTGGATAGTGGTAAGTATAATTTACTATTCTAACTCCAGTCCCCGTGGACCCTAGGGAAGGTGTTGGATAGTAAATTAAACTTACCTCTTATCCTAGAGCGCCCCCCAGCGCAATGCGTTGTAACGGTATGCGTTGTAATGCCCACGTTGTAGTGGTAGTGCGGAGTAAAAAATGCGTTGTAACAGGTGAATACCCTTTAAGAGCAGGAGGTAGTGCCTCTCTGCCAGATGTCAGCCATGGGCATACAACTAAGTATGACACCTTCACTTTTCAAGATTTGAGAAGCTTGTATGTTGTCAGAAAGTTGAGTCAAGGACAGAGTCCAACCACCCAGCACCTAGTAAATCTTTTAGTGGCAGATGACTTGGAGGCACATGGTAGCAGGGGTGGGGGGCATCCTTCATCAGAAGAGGATCCCTGTGGGGGAGCCCCACTGGTCTCTGGAGATGATGAGGATGCAGGATGAGGTTGTTGAACTTAACCTGGAAAACACAGGACTACCTGAGGGTGGAGATGGCATAGGAAGGCCTCCCTCTATCCCTTCACGTAGGCCTAATGATGTGAACAGAAGACCCAGATCCCTTTCCAGTTGATCTGAACATTCTGACTCATCAGTAGGGTCCAGTGCCTCAGCTCAGAGGAGAATGACTTCCCCCTCAGAGAAGAGAGCATAATGCTAGAATGAGGGAAGTCACGCTTAGGATGAAGAGGCAAGAAATTACCCTTGCCAAAGAGACCCTGGCTCTTGAAAGAGAGAAGAAATTGTGTGGGCTAGAGCCCACTGGAGGCAGCAACAACCCTAGTGGTAGGGAAAGGTCTCATGACCATAGAAACCTGAACAAAAGCGTCCCTCCCTATCAGATTGAGGATGACATCCACAAGTGGATAACTGCTTTGGAGAGGGCTTGCAAAGTACAGCAGGTACCCCAGAGTCAGTGGGCAGCAATTTTGTGGCTCTCCTTTGCAGACCAAGGCAGAGACAAGCTCCTCACTGTTAAAGAAGAGGATGCTGACAACTACAATGTACTGAAGAGTGCTCTAATAGATGGGTTTGGCCTAACCACTGAACAGGACAGGTTGCTGTTCAGAGACGCCCAGAAGACACAGCCTCAGGACTGGACAGACTTTGCAGATTGTGCCACTAAGGCTCTGAAAGGCTGGTTACTGGGCAGTAAAGTGAATATACAGGATTGTATAACCTTATAATGAGAGAACAGATTCTTAATAATTGTCAGAACCAGTTATTGAATCAATACCTGGTTGACTCTGATTTGACCTCTCCACAAGAATTGGGTAAGAGAGCAGACAAATGGGTCAGAACCAGGGTGAAGCAGAAGGTACAGAACCAAGGTGGTGACCAGAAGAAGCAAGATCAAAAGGGTGGGGAGAAAGCAAAAGACCAGAAGTCTTCTCAAGGTCCCCAAAAAGCTTCTAATGGTGGGGGTTCCCAACAATCCAAAAAGAAAGAAGGTCCAAAGAAACCTTGGTCCAAGATTTGTAAAGTAAATTCTCCCTGGACCAGTGATTGTGCCAAGAAGGAGACATCTCCAGCCACCATTGCCCCTAAGGCAACTGTTCCCCCTAGTTCAGCTCCAAGTGGTGGTTCTCAACAGAAGTGTGTAGTAGGGTTAACCCTGGGAACTGATATGGATTCTGGCCTAGTCTTGATACCAACTCAAGCTGTTTTGATCTGTGATGGGGACATATCCATGTCCTCTACTGTGAGTCCCAATAACTTGGGCAAGTACAGACAAACTCCTTTGATTAATGATAAAGTGGCTCAGGCCTACAGGGATACATGTGCTAGTGTCACAATGGTGACACCCAGCTTTGTGAGCCCTGGACAGATCATACTAGGTGAGAATTATCTAGTGACCAATGCTACCAATGTCACTACCACACACAGTATGGCAGTTGTTAATTTCTCCTGGGGAAGGATAACTGGCCGTAAGAAGGTAGTTGTTAGCTCAGACCTCCTTGTAGAATGTTTGCTTGGCAATGACCTAGAAACTTTAGCCTGGTCTGAAGTGGAGTATAGGACACATGCAGAAATGTTAGGCATTTCAGCACATGTGCTTGCTGTGACTAGGTCACTGGTCAAAAATTGCAACACTGAACAGGCACTGGATTCTGGAATAATGGGCCAGTTGCCTACCAGGAGGAGAAGCAGTAGGGTTAAGGGAGTGCCTTCCCCCTTGCCTCAGGATGAGGATCAACCTTCTGAGGAAGCTGATTGTGAGCCTGAAGAAGGAACTATCCTAGAAGAACTTGAGCTTGATCAGGTTGAGTTTCTTGGGACAGGGGGACCTTCCAGGGCAGATCTGAGGCAGGCGCAGTTGGACTGCCCTTCTTTTGAACCCCTCAGACAGCAAGGTGCTGATGAGGCTGCAGGGAATGCGAGTGGAACCCATAAGGTTTACTGGAATGAAGGGCTTCTGTATTCGGAGGCTAGAGACCCCAAGCCTGGAGCTTCCAGAAGGTTGGTCATACCTTTGGTATTCAGGGGCTTCCTTTTAACACTAGCCCATGATATTCCCCTTGCAGGACATCTTGGCCAGAACAAGACTTGGGACAGGCTTGTTCCTCACTTTCACTGGCCTCACATGTCAGAAGACACCAAGGAGTGTTGTCGCTCCCGTGTCACCTGCCAAGCCAGTGGCAAATCAGTTGGCACTACAAAGGCCCCCCTTATACCACTACCTGTGGTCGGGGTTCCCTTTGAACGTGTAGGGATGGCCATTGTTGGACCAATGGATCCCCAAACAGCCTCTGGACACAAGTTTATTCTGGTGGTAGTGGAACATGCCACCAGATACCCAGAAGCTATTCCCCTTAGGACCACTACAGCACCTGTTGTGGCAAGAGCCCTTTTGGGAGTTTTCTCAAGAGTGGGTTTCCCTAAGAAGGTTTTTTCAGACAGCGGTACAAACTTCATGTCTAGTTACCTGACTGCAATGTAGAAGGAGTGTGGAGTGAACTATAAGTTCACTACATCCTATCACCCACAATGCAATGATCTAGTTGAAAGATTCAACAAGACCTTAAAGGGCATGATTAAGGGTATCCCTGGAAAGCTCAGGCGGAGATGGGACATCCTGGGACATCCTGCTGCCCTGCCTTTTTATTTGCCTACAGAGAGGTCCCACAAAAGGGGGTTGGCTACAGCCCTTTTGAACTTTTGTTTTGGCATCCTGTAAGAGGACCCCTTTGTCTGGTAAAGGAAGGATGGGAGTTACCTCTCAAACTTCCCAATCAGGATATCGTGGACTGTGTACTTGGTCTCCCCTCCAGGATGGCTGAGTACATGAAAAAGGCATCCAAATACCTTGAGGCTAGTCAGGAATTGCAAAAGGCCTGGCATGACCAAAAGGCTGTACTGACTGTTTACTAGCCAGGACAGAAAGTATGGGTGTTGGAGCCTGTGGCCCCAGCATCTCTCCAAGACAAGTGGAGTGGACCCCACACTATTGTTGAACAGAAGGGAGATGTCACCTATTTGATTGATCTTGGAACTCCCAGGAGCCCCCACCGGGTGCTTCATGTCAACAGACTGAAACCATATGTTGACAGGGCAGACATGGGCTTACTCATGGCTACTGATGAAGGACAGGAGGAAGAGAGTGACCCTCTCCCTGACCTGCTCTCTCAGAACCCTGACAATGGGTCAGTTGATGGTGCAGCCTTGGCAGGTAGCTTCACTGATCAGCAGCAGAGTAACTGAAGACAAGTTCTGCAGGCCTACAGACATATGTTTTCACTGACTCCAAGTCAGGCTATCTTGTGCACTCATGAAGTGGACACTGGGGACAGTCTGCCTGTTAAAAGTAAGATTTACAGGCAACCTGATCCTGTCAGGGACTATATCAGGACAGAAGTCCAGAAGATGTTGGAATTGGGAGTCATTGAACCCGCAGAGAGCCCTTGTGCCAGTCCAGTAGTCCTTGTGCCTAAACCTCACACCCAAGATGGTATGGGAGAGAAGAGGTTTTGTGTGGACTACAGAGGTCTCAATGCTTTCACTAGGACAGATGCCCATCCGATACCCAGGGCAGATGAGCTCATAGACAGATTGGCATCTCCCAAGTTTCTGAGCACATTTGACCTGACAGCTGGCTACTGGCAGATCAGACTAGCTGATGATGCAAAGTCAAAGACAGCATTTTCAACCCCTGGTGGACATTATCAATTTGTGGTAATGCCATTTGGTCTAAAGAATGAACCTGCCACATTTCAAACCAAGTCCTCTCAGGCCTGGATGACTACTGTGCAGCTTATCTAGATGATATTGCTGTTCTCTAGCTCCACCTGGGAAGATCACCTGATCCACCTGAACAATGTTTTGACTAGATAGGGCAGACTCAGGTTGTATACCTGGGGCACCTTGTAGGTGGAGGTCAGGTTCAATCATTGCAGAGAAAAATCCAGACCATCATGGACTGGACTGCTCCAACCACCCAGACTCAGGTCATTGCAGGAAATATGTCAAGGGGTATGGTTCCATTGTGACACCCCTTAATGGCTTAACTTCCAAGAAAATGCCTAAGAAAGTTCAGTGGACAGTCAGCTGTCAAAAGGCATTTGATGACCTGAAGCAGGCCATGTGCACTGCACCAATTCTGCAAAGTCCAGACTACTCCAAATAATTCATTGTTCAAACAGATGCTTCTGAGTTGGGGGAAGGGGCTGTGCTATTACATTTGAAAAAAGATGGTCAAGACCAGCCAGTAGCTTTTATAAGCAGAAGGCTGACCCCTAGAGAGAAACGTTGGTCAGCTATTGAGAGGGAGGCCTTTGCTGTGGTTTGGGCACTGAAGAAGCTGAGGCCATACTTGTTTAGTGCTCACTTCAAAGTTCAGACAGACCATAAGCCCCTCTTATGGCTAAAACAGATGAAGGGTGAAAATCCCAAACTGCTCAGCTGGTCCATTTCCCTACAGGGGATGGACTTTACAGTGGAACATAGACCTGGGTGTAACCACGCCATTGCAGATGGACTCCCCAGATATTTCCACTTAGAACACGAAGACTCAACTGGTCAAGGTTAGTTTAATGTCCCTGCGTTTGGGGGTGGGGGGTTGTGTAGGAGAGTAGGGTATGCTTCTTATGGTTACCCCCACTTTTTGCTCTGATTCTCTGTTTTTTCGACTTTAGTGTGGCTGTGGACCTGCTAATCAGGCCCACAGCCCAGCTGTTCTCTCTCTCTCTCTCTCTCTCTCTCTATATATATATATATATATATATATATATATATATATATATATATATATATATATATATATATTTTTTATATTTACTCCAAAGGCCCGAAAGCTTAAAGATGCACACACAGCAGCTGTCACCAACAGGCTTTATTCACAGGAGACCGGGATTTCATTTCGAGTAAAATTTCATTTCTTCAGCCTACGCGTTTCGAGGACACAGCCTCTTCTTCCTGGGCTGCTCTGCATAATCACACAGGTGCTCCAAGTTCGTTAATTTAAATACATGCAGTTACCCCCAGTGGGTCGTGCTCAGTGCCTATTTGCATGCTGGGATATTGAGTCCGATTTAAAGAAAGTCATTACTTGCAGTGAGTCCCTTTTGTGAATAATCATTGCTTGAGCATTAATGAAGCATTAAAAAACCCTCCAGTGGGCCCCCAAATGTCATTCCGGTATATTAACTCACAACTGCTGCGCTGCACAGCATTGGCACAGTTCCTGGTTGCCGCGCTGCCTCTCCTTCCATTGTTGGGATGGTGCAATCTTTCACAGCAGGGCAGCCGTTTTTATTTGTTTACTCCAAAGGCCCGAAAGCTTAAAGATGCAAATTAACGAACTTGGAGCACCTGTGTGATTATGCAGAGCAGCCCAGGAAGAAGAGGCTGTGTCCTCGAAACGCGTAGGCTGAAGAAATGAAATTTTACTCGAAATGAAATCCCGGTCTCCTGTGAATAAAGCCTGTTGGTGACAGCTGCTGTGTGTGCATCTTTAAGCTTTCGGGCCTTTGGAGTAAATATTACCTACTGGCAGTCGCCAGTAGGTAGTTATAGTTAGGATAATTTTCAATGTTAAATCTCAACATTCTATTTTGAATAACTTTGGCGCCGGTTGACGAATCTGCCTGAAATTTTCAGGAAAATGGTCTCATGGCGGTCCGGTCCTTCCCTGAAAGTTTGGGGGGGATTCGTCAAGCGGGGGCCGAGATAAAAGGGGGGTCCCAAAACGCGTTTTCCCCATGTTAATTTCCATAGGGCGGTCGATTTCACTTTTAGCCCGAACGGCTGAATGGATTTCCACCAAACTTGGCAAAATTGTAGGGACTGGTAGCCCGATGTGCCTTTGCTATGTCTCAAGATATGTGCTCCAGTGGATTTTGAGTAATTTAGGTTCAAAAAAATATATATATCTATAGGCGCTCTCCCGTGCGCGCACCCGTGAGCGCTCCCGGCGCGACACGCGACTTGCGCGCAGGAAGCTGATTGGCTCTCAGTTGTCTGTAAACATTCTAAACAGTCCGGAGCGGCCGCCATCTTGTGTCTCGGTAAAATCGAGACACAAGGGGTTTGAAAAAAAAAGGGGCAAATGACCATAAGGGGGAAGAGTAGACCCCCTCTGACCCCCTAGGTTTGATGTAGGGACTAAAATAGGGTCCTGCAGGGCATTAAAATTTTTTTTTCGTTTTGCGCGGGGGAAGCGCATGGTACGCGCACCGGCGAAGCACGGGGAAAATCCAGGATTATATTTATGAAGGCCTTGCGCTGTTAGTTTTGCGCTTCCTGTGCGTCAATTTTTGTGACGCACCAGCGGTGTAAAAAAATGCGCATTGTTATGCAATATTTAAAAAGTGACGCATCTATCTAGATGCGTCACTTTTTAAATATAGTGCAACGAGGTACATTTTATTACACTGCTGGTGTTATGCGTCACTTTTCTGTGCGCACTCCTTATGACATTCCAGATGTGTCATATTTAATGTATGACGAATCATGTTGCAGATACAATATGGCGCAGAGTTTTAAAAAGTGACCCATGTACCTAGATGCGTCACTTTTTAAAAATAGCGTCAGGTATAATGCATGCAGAGGGGGTGTTCTCCCGCAAAAAGCTTTGTAATAGCGACGCAGTGAAATCTTTCAGATTTCACTGCGTCAGTTTTAGGATGCTGTTGCGTCAAAATCTTGTGCCTGCTTTACAGCAGGTGTTAGACTGAGGCAAGACCTTTCATATGCTGCTTTCCCCATTTGAAAGGACACATTACTGGAGTTGCGTCACTTTTGTGACGCACTCCAGCAATGCGTTACTTGGAATGTCATAAGGAGTGCGCACAGAAAAGTGACGCATTGCACCAGTAGTGTAAAAAAATGTGCCGCGTTGCGTTATATTTAAAAAGTGAGGTATCTAGGTAGATGGGTCACTTTTTAAAATCAAGCGCCACATTATATCTGCGTGAGGTATAATGCATGCAGAGGGGGTGTTCTCCCACTAAAAGCTTTGTAATAGCGACGCAGTGAAATGTTTGAGATTTCACTGCGTCACTTTTAGGATGCTGTTGCATCCTTTAAATATAGTGCAACGAGGCACATTTTATTACACTGCTGGTGTGATGCGTCACTTTTCTGTCCACAGTCCTTATGACATTCCAGATGTGTCATATTTAATGTATGACGAATCATGTTGCAAGGAGCTACAGATACGTCAGTATTTCTGACATATGTGTAAACATAAAAGTGATGCGAGGCCGGCGCAAAATTTTGACGCAATAGCATCCTAAAAGTGACGCAGGGAAATCTCATAGATTTCAGTACGTTGTTATTACCAAGGTTTTTGCGCGGGATTGCCCCTCTGCATACAATATACCTGATGCAGATACAATATGGCGCAGAGTTTTAAAAAGTGACCCATGTACCTAGATGCGTCACTTTTTAAAAAATAGTGTCAGGTATAATGCATGCAGAGGGGGTGTTCCTTGCAAAAAGCTTGGTAATAATGACGCAGTGCGTCACTTTTAGGATGCAGTTGCGCCAAAATCTTGCGCCTGCTTCACAGCAAACCTTTCACATGGTGCTTTTTCCATGTGAAAGGACACATTACTGGAGTTGCGTCACTTTTGTGACGCACTCCTGCAATGCGTTACTTTTGTGTTTACAGATATGTCAGAAATACTCCAGTTTATTCACTGTGTCATAACTTTCTTTTCTAACACTCACCTTCTTTCATTCCTCCTACTTCACTTCCTTTCACCTCTCATACCTTTCTGTTCTTTCTTACTCATTCTCCTTTCAATTATCAATGCACTATATTTCACTTACTCTTCATTTTTTAAGATTATAGCTCTTTGATGAGAATTGGAGGTAGTTCTGAAAAGAACTTTTGGTTTTCTTCTTTTAACTGAAGAGGAACAAAAACAGGGAATAGAAACTGCTCAACAGGAGCAAAAAGAAAAGAAAAAAATTAGGGGTGGGAAGGGCAGTGATGGTTCTCTAATGCCCGAACCATGAGCTGGACACTTTGCTCCCCATAGGTGAGGAGTTGATTGCAGTATCTGCATCTGACGAGCCCATGGTTGAATGCAGGTTGGATGTTGGCTACCTGCCCCTGAGATTGGTCTCTTCCAGAAGAAGTTGCTCCTCCTGTTGATGTAGAGGCCCCATCTCTGGGAACCTCCTGTGCCAGAGCCCTGACACTTTCCCGGGCAAAATTCTGGGGGTGCCTCCTCTCCACATGTCGGATCATCGTAAAGTTCCCAAAAGAGTATTTTTTTTGGGGGTTACCCCGTGACAGGACCTGTTTGCAGATCCTGCACTCTACTTTTGGTGCATTCACCTTCTTCTGGCCTTCTGGAAACTTAAAAAATTTCCAAATGAAATGTTCCTTCACCTTTGGGGTAGGAGGCTCTTCATCAATGAAGTCATCTTCACTGCTGGATGGTCTGGCAGCCATGATGAATCCAGGAATATGGAGCAGCAAAAAAGGCAGGTCTTTCAGTCACAAAAGTGAAAGAAGAAGTGAAGGAAATGGGTGGGGATTTCATTCATTGTAAAAAAAAACTGTTAGCAACCAATGAAAAGTGTTATTTGAGGGTCACATGACCCGACGCGTTTACGCTGCGCGCTCCGGAGCACTTCCGGGTGCGTTTACGCAGCGCGATCGTAGGCGCTTCCGGGGCGCAAACGTGGCGCGATCGTAGGCGCTTTTCCGTGCGTTTATGCGCCGCGCACGTATGCGCTTCCGAGGGCACTTACGTTGCGCGCCGAAGTGACGTCATCAATCTTTTATAGAAATGCATAATCATTTTCCATATTAAAAAAAACTAATTTTATTTGTATGGTACGAAATGTTTTGCATTATTATTAACTTTTCATTCATATTTTTTTTTCACGAACGACAGTTGCGCTCTGGGTGCGCTTTCAGATGAGCTCTCGGAGAAGCTTACAGGAGAGCTTAGCTGAAAGCTTCCCGGAGCGCGCACCCAGAGCGCAAAAGAAAAAAATTATAAGAAAAAATGAATACTTAAAAAAAAACAGCAAATTGTAAAAAAAAAAAAGGTTAGAAACTCGATATACAAAGGAATTAGCATTTAAAAAACCTATGAAATTCACTGAAAAAACCATAGGTTTCACACCAGTTATAGTTAGGAATTAGCATTTAAAAAACCTATGAAATTCACTGAAAAAACCATAGGTTTCACACCAGTTATAGTTAGGAATTAGCATTTAAAAAACCTATTAAATTCACTGAAAAAACCATAGGTTTCACACCAGTTATAGTTAGCTGGAAATTTTACTGATATAAAACCATTGAAATTCCCACGTTATAGTTAGTCGGACTCACTATAACTTGCGCGTGCAATGCACTGCTGATGACATCACATATTACATCACTCATGACATGGTCAGTGACATCACTCATGACATCACTGATGACACCATCCTTGTGACACAGTGACAGACCTCCTTTCAGTGTAATGTAACCCATGAAACACATATTCAAAAATAGAAACTAATATTTTCAAAAAAGTGGATATACCCATACCAGTTACAACAACCAATTCAGTAATATCACCATCTAATACACATCCACTCATGTGTATGTATATGGGTTATTAGATATTTTTATTAGTATCAGTATGAGTGTCTATATGGTTTGGTGGGGGTATTACTTAGCACATAGATGCATGAGTGACTGACTCTTTGTTTGTATGTGTTTTGAAGACAACATATGTACAGGACTGTATGGGTGGATGAGTGTCTATATGTGTTTGTTAGTGAGTGAATGACTGTCTCACTAGTGTCTTTATCAGTAACTACATATGTTTTAATCTAGTATATATGAATATTGATGTATATAAGTGAGTATATGTGAGAGTAAGAGATTGTAAGAGTTCCTGTTTAAATAAGTATGTGTTTCTATAAGTGATTGTTTAAGAGAATAAATATGTGTAATTTTAAATAGAAGTAAGGTGGAAGTGTGTGTATAACTCTATATTCAAATAAATGGATGTCCAATAGTTTATTTGCACGTGTGAATATGTGTGTGAGTAACTTTTGGATGAATGTCGGTGTGTAACAGGATGTATAGGTGTATCACTTCATATGATGAGTGAGTATATGTATGAGTGACTATATAGAACTATTGGTGAATGAGTGGATGTGTATATAGATAGTGGAATTACTGAATTGCTTGTTGTAACTGATATAGGTATCTCCATTTTTTAAAAAATTTCAGTTTCTATTTTTGAATATGTGTCTCAAGGGTTACATTATAGTGAAAGGAGGTCTGTCACTATGTCACAAGGATGGTGTCATGAGTGATGTCACTGACCATGTCATGAGTGATGTAATATGTGATGTCATCAGCAGTGCATTGCACGCGCAAGTTATAGTGAGTCCGACTAACTATAACGTGGGAATTTCAATGGTTTTATATCAGTAAAATTTCCAGCTAACTATAACTGGTGTGAAACCTATGGTTTTTTCAGTGAATTTAATAGGTTTTTTAAATGCTAATTCCTAACTATAACTGGTGTGAAACCTATGGTTTTTTCAGTGAATATATATATATATATATATATATATATATATATATATATATATATATATATATATATATATATATATATATATATATATATATATATATATATATATATATATATATATATATATATATATATATATATATATATATGACACATACACACCTATAAGCCACTCCTAAGGCAGACCTCGACAAATCCTGGAGGTAGAGTGCTTGGTTATATGTGAGAGGGTGCCCTAGCATGAGCTGAGCCCCTCTGTAGCTTTCGGAACAATCTCCTTATAGCTGTTCTATGACATAGCCATACCATATACTCTTAAGTGCATTATAATCCTCGTGGTTAATGCTAACTTTGGTTTGGCTTTATCAAAACATGTTGTGTAAGGTGTCAAACACTTTGGAATACTACCTCCCCGCCAGTCCTGGCAGCGGGGGTAGCATTCCACCTTTCTAGAGGGAGAAGACATGTAGTTACTGGTTTACCTGGTTAAAGTTAAACAGAGCCTCAGCATCACAAAATGGATGCTGCTGCCACAGACACGAGTCTGACCTCTTGTTGCTGGACGAAACTCTGGCAGGTGAGGCCTGGACAATAGGTTTCCTGTCAAAGGAGGTGCTGGTACCTCCCCAGACAGGCTTTTGTGTATTGGGGCTGGGAGGGCTGCATTCGGTGAATGCTTTCCAGACACTGCCCGGGGCACACTAGGTGCTCCATGCATTTCCCAGTTCAAACGAGTTGCTGGGGCACTCTGCCCCAGCTCTGGCACAAAACTGGACAAAGAGAAAGGGGTGTAATCACCCCCTTCCCATGTCCACCCATAGGAGGGACCTTAAAGGTAGTCCAGCCCCTAATTTAGTATAAGTATAGGAACCAAGTCCCTAGGACTTTACATTACCCTGGACGAAACTCTGAAACATATATCCTGGACCTTCGACATTCCATTTCGACTGGAAGACGAAATACATCTCCCTTGTGGTCAAGGTGTGACCACCCTGTTCAAACAGGCACCAACAGCAACTTTGCCGGTCTGCATTTTCGAGGCTCTCCCCGGATCCCGAAGAATCTGTGACACAGGACACAGACTTTCAGACATCTCTGACGCCGACCTTAGCTCACAGCAAAGCTGAGACCCGTGGTGGACACAAGAGACGTGGGACTGGGACTCCTGGACATCCTGCATTTTGCAAGCTGCACTCACTTCACGAGGTAACTCGAAGTCGTGCATTGGGGTGCTTGAAGCCTCAGACCCGAGCACCATTTGCACCGAAGCTCAGAGGCCTTCACTCCACGAGTGTCCCACGGGCCCGCTTTTCATTTCAGCTCGACTCATCTTCCCGGTTCCTAGTCTGTTGGCTAGTGATCCCCTGGAAGACTCTTTTTTTAATCTAACTTGCTTTCCTGGTTGCTCCAGGCTTGCTCGAGGTTCCCTACGAAGGAGAAGTGCCACAGACCTTGCTGGTATGCACCGAAGCCAAAATCGACATCCTGTGTGGGTTGCGTTTGCGAAGGCTTGTTGGGTCCGATCCAGATACCGACACCGCAGTCAACTAGATCCTTTTTGGGCAGCTCGAATCCAGCTCCTGGTTATCATCGACACCTCCTGGTCCTCATGGCTGAAGAGACAAACTTTACCTTTTCACCTGAAATCACCCGACATTGGCTGGCAGCTTTCCATCGCCATCCTGGTCACTGGAAAGTGACCCAGACTCTGTCCCTTCTGCTTTCAGGTTCTACAGATCTTTGATCCACCCTTGGATCCACCCGGACACTTTTCATCTGGTCGCCTGCAGCACTTCTTTGCAGCTCTCCATTGAAATCAACGACGAAACCCGACACCGAAAGACACCTATGCAGCCGGCTTCTGTGGGTGAGGTAACATGAGTACTCTGTTAGTCTCGAGGGTATTGGCCCTCCTAGTGTCTAAGTCTAAAAGGGTTTCATCGTAGTGCATCCGAAAGTATCCCTAAACTGTAAATTTGTAGCTTGTTCGTTTCCCATTGAAAGTCAATGGTAACCCGCGGCTGTGTTTAGACACTGCACGCGTCTCCTGTGGGCCTCCTACTTCCTAACCTTTGGTTGTTTAGAGTAGCCCCAGCGATTCCACAGGCCTGCTTTCTAATTCTCACGTGGTTCTTATACCACTATTTTAGTACATGGTTTGTGAGGCCCCTAGGGCAAAGCGTATACTTTGCAACTTATTGTATGCTAATTGAGTAACTTGTATTGTACTTTACATCTGATTCATAAAGAGTGCAGAGGGGTTGTGTTTAGAATAAATACATATATATTTGATATAGATCTTGTGTGGTGTCCTTTCATTTGGTACTCAAGGTATTATAATTGGTAAAACAACTTGCGTAATACGCTCTCTGAAGTCTTAGCCTCATGACTGCTGGCCCATGCTACCACTAGGATAGCTTTCTATACGGTTGACTTTACAACCACCATCAATAAGGGTCGATTAGACTGGTGCAAGGTGCCCACTAGAACTAGTGGACATCATATGCCAGGCTAACTTCTCACAGATGAAATACCATAGCACCTTAATACATCATATAAACATGCATCAAAGGTACTAAGAGGGATTCTTAAATTGAAGTCTCCTGCTAAAATAATCTGTGTAGATGCAAAGCAACAGTACATCAATGATAGATCCTGTTCCAATATTATTAGTTCTGTTCAGTCTCAAACATATTGCAGTTAGGCAGGATATAAACATTTAAACATATCAATAAGTCATCAGCATTAACAGCACTTGCAAGCAGGATTGAGCAACCTATTAGCCAGGTACATGTTGTCTCTTGACGGAAAACTTGCTTAGCAGAAAGAACTGATACAAGAGTCAGCAACCCTCCCTTGGCTCAACCAGAGAACAATGGAGGGTGTGCACACTTACTAACTGCAACAAACCCATCAACCAAGTGGCTCTCTTGCAACCAGGTCTCTTGCAGCATTAACACTGAAAATTCCTCTAAAATTGAGCTGAACACAATTGATTCCTTCAATGAATTGTATCCATGAATGTTCCATATAAAGATTTCGCAAGATGCCCAGACACGTAAGGGGCCAATTTATGAGGTAGTCTGCATCGCTCTTGCACCATGCAACATGGTGGAAGAGCGAAGCAAACCTTAAGACAGACTTTTGATGCCACACAAAGCAGTGGCGTAACAAAACCTTAGAGGGCCCCCTGCAAGGTGTGATGAAGGGGCCCTTCTCACCGAAATGCAATCTATGTCCCTCACCTTTCACCTTTGCAGGGACTTTCAGAACTGCACAACATATAGACACTCAGCAGAACTATTCCCAGATTACACAAATCTTCAGGCTGTGGATTGAGACTGTTGTATCTCAAGTGAAAAAAAAGTTCTTCAGGCTGCACACACTAAATGGCATCAACTAGACTGGATGCTAACCTGGGGTGTAGGTATGTTACTGATACAAGGAAGAGAGGCATCTCAGACAAATTACTATTGGTCTTAGTGTATGCAATGCAGGGGCTGGCAGAGAGGAAATCAGAAGATCTTAAAAGATCTTTTATTTCAGTGAGGAAATGGCAGAGCCGGAATGCAAACAACTGTAGACAAGAATGAAAATCAATGAATCAGAAACCTTATGTACTGCAAATGCAAAAAATCACTAAGCATTGACAAGCTCAACACTTTGTTTCAGGATTTGGGGATATGGTTGGCAGAAACCTTGAGGCTTTTTATTAAACCATGAAAATGTGTTTGAAGATGTTGGTGCCTCTGTCTGAAACAGCCAGTCTATCTGAGAGGCATAAGTCTAAACCCTGGTTTAGTGTGTCCATTTATCACCAAAGGGAGATGTTTGTAGAACTGCAGAAAGAAGGTGGAGGAAGAGCGAATTTGAGGAAGATAGACTTGCTGTAGGAAGCACCTGCAGCTCCATTAGGAACTGGAAAAGGCACACATATATATATTATACTACTTCAATAATGGAAGCCATAACATTATGCTGCCAGGGGAATCAGTGAGATTACTCATCCATCAGGTCTCTTCTTGATGGCATTGCCTTCACAGAGTTTGGTGACCAACTGGGACTCTTGCTTTTCAACACAAGATCAATATAATACAGCACAAAATATGAATAGCATCTAGTCAGGAATTCATTTGTTTTCCTCCCTATCTCACTGGGTGAGGCAGTGTTGGGTCCCTACCCAGCACCATGTTGTGGTATCTGCCCATGGTATGGCAAGAAAGTCTGGTCTCACAATAGATTAAAACAGCTGTTGTGACTCCCAACCTTCAAAAAATAAGGTCTGCCCGCAGATGACTGAAAATTTTAGACTAAGTTCTTTTCTGCCGGTATTGACCAAGTGTCGGAGGGAGTGGTACATAAAATAATCCAGCAGCATGTTTGTAAGTTTTATTTACCACAAGGTTCTGCAGTTTATCTGTTATTTTTTAAAGGATATATGGCTGGACTTCCAACTGGAATGAACTTTCAGCACTAAATATGACACCCAAATAAGGTTTTATCTGCAGCACTGAGTTGCCAGGCTCTATTCCCACATTCCTAATGGCTCACAGAGATTGTGGCCTCTGAGTGGCAAGATTTAATCAGGGAGCCGGTAACAGCAACTAAACCAAGCACAGAATTAGCTGTTATCTGGCATTTGCTAAATTCCGTTTACTGACATGTGCAAGATAACAGCTAATTCTGTGCTTGGTTTAGTTGCTGTTACCGGCTCCCTGATTAAATCTTGCCACTCAGAGGCCACAATCTCTGTGAGCCATTAGGAATGTGGGAATAGAGCCTGGCAACTCAGTGAAACTCTGGTCACTTGAACATGCTCAAGTATCAGTACACTTAAAAAAGGGGTTTAGCACCAACTGTTAGTGTATGTTGCAGTACAGAACCTTGCCAGCTCATCTATGCATCCCCCTGCTCACCACTGTTCCACGTTCTGCTCCTTGTCTACCCTTTAACATGTACTCTCTCACTCTTCCAGATTTCCCTCAGTATTTCAGTTCCAAATGGTCCTCTTTGCCTTTTCAGTGCCACTGGGCAATTTTTTACTTGCCTACTACATTCAGCCCGGGTCAGACAGATACCTTTATTACCAGGCATTTTTCAGATCAGAATTTCAACTAACAGTGAATCACTCCAGGCTTCTGGTTTCTTTGTCATCTCTAGCTAGTCTACAGCTGGTCAACTCTACTGCTGATTACCATTTCACTCCAGAACCATTCTGTGAGAAGTTGGCCTGATGTATGAGGCTCACTATTCTGGTGATCACCTTGTATCAGTCCAAACAACCCTTATGGTGGTGGTTCTAAAGTCAACCTTATAGACAAGCTATCCTAGGGGTAGCATAGACCTAAGCAGTCTTAGGCTTAACTCAAGAGGGCATGTGAAGCAAGCTGTTTTACCATATGCAATCCTGTAATATCAAATGAAAGGACACCACACAAGTTATATATTATAAAAATATATGTATTTATTACTAGAATAATCCTCTGTACTCTTTATGAGTGCAGGGGCACAAGCGTTTAAACAAAAGCACAGTTAAACATTCAAAAGTTGCCCAATTTTGGATAGGCCCGGTGGCCACTCAAACCATATACTGAAATAGTGGTATAAGTACCACCTCTCGAACAATGGTAAGGCCTAGGGCATTGTGAATCGCTGGGACTACTCGGGACTAACAGTGATGAAGTCGGGAGAGGCCCGCGGGACACGGGAGCAGTGCCTACAGCACAAGCATGCACCAATGCAAAGTCAATGGCGCGGAAAAGTTATAAAGTTACTGTTTTGGAAGTCTTCCGACTGGAATAGAATTAAACCACTTTAAACTAGGACACTAGAGGTGTAAACCACTACAGGAGCACAGGTGTTAGATCGTTACCTCACCCACAGGAAGCGGGTGCATAGGTGCCAAAGTGGGTCGGCTTTCGTTGTGGAGATCTATGGAGCCTGGAGATGAAGATGCTGCAGGCGGCCAGGAGAGAAGAGTCCGGTGTGATCCAAGGGTGGATCGAAGATGTAGAGTACCTGAAAGCAGAGGGGACAGAGTCTGGGTCACTCAGCAGTGACCAGGGTGGAACCAGGAAGGAACCAGGCAATGTCGGGCGTAATCAGGTCGATGTCGTGGAGTGGATCACGAGCTGTCCCACGAAGGCTCTTGCTGTTGGCGGTGTCGGCGTCCGGATCAGAGTCAACAGGCCTTGGCAAAGGCAACCCACGCAGGATTTGAAGATCGCTTCTTACTCGGACCAGCAAGGTTAGAGCGGTGGCTCCTTTTCAGTGGAGTGAGGGCCAGTCTGGAGCAACCAGACCAGCAGAGTAGTTTTGTAGTTTCGTCATCATAGAGGCCACTAGCCAACGGGCAAGTGACTGGACAATGCGTCAAGCATGAAAAATGCAAAAGGGCCCCACGCAGCACTCGATGAGTGTTTGGTGCACAAGGTGCTCGGGGCAGGGGCTTCTCAAACCCCAATGCACAGCTTCGAGGGTGCCTCGGGAGCTGCACGGTCAGCAATTTGCAGTCTTTTCAAGATGGCCGGCCCCACGCTTCACGTCGCCTCCACGGGTCTCAGATTCGCTGGAACTGTGGATCTGGCTGTTAGAAGTCAGGGAAGCTGGGTCTTGTTGATTTCTGTTGCTCGAATTCCAGCAGGAACTGCAACAAAGCAAACTGTTGGGCGCTGGATGGTGCCTGTTTGCACAGGGTGGTCACTCCTTGACCACAAGGGAGATTCTTCAGTCTTCCACGTCGAGTGGGATGTCGAAGGGTCCTGAGTTCTGTATCAAAGTTTCAGTCAGGATAATCTAATGCTCTTGGGCACAGCTCCTACCTTTATTCCAAATCAAGGGGCTGGATTACCTGCTAGGCCCCTCCTATGTGTGGGACCCAGAAAGGGGGTGGTTACACCCCTTTCCCTTTGTCCAGTTTCGCGCCAGAGCTGGGACTGGAGTGTCCCAGCATCGGTTTGAACTGGACTATGCATGGGGAGCCTTGTGCGCCCCAGGCACTGTCTAGTTTCACTCGCCCTGCCTGCCTCAATCCACTATTTCCTGTCTGGGGTGGTGTAACACCTCCCTGTGGCAGGAAACCCTTTCTCCAGGCCTCCCCTGCCGGAGTTTCGGTCAGCAGCAGGAGGCCAGACCCGTGTCTGTGGCAGCAGCATCCATTTTGTGATGCTGAGGCTCTGGTTAGATTTAACCGCGTTTAAGTAAAGTAACATGTCTTCTCCCTCTAGAAGGGTGGAATGCTACCCCCGTCACCAGAACTGGCGAGGGGGTAGTATTCCAAAGTGTATGACACCTTACACGACATGTTTTGATAAAGCCAAACCAAAGTTAGCAATAACTGCGAGGATTATAATGCACTTAAGAGTATATGGTATGGCAATATCCTGGAACAGCTATAAGGACATTGATCCGAAAGCTGCAGACAGGCTCAGCTCATGCCAGAGCACCATCTCACATAAAACCAAGCACTCTGCCTCCAGGATTGTTAAGGCCTGCCATAGGAGTGACTTATAGGTATATATGTGTCCAGATATAGGTTTAGATATAGGTATACTATATCTAAGCCAGGGGTGATTACACCACCTTTCCCCAGCTTAGTGATCAGCCAGTTGTGTCTGTTTGAATGGCCAGCCAGGGGTGGCAAAAGATATGCTGCAGCCCCTGGTAGGCCTTGGATGCACCCATGCCTTGGGTACCTATTGTACACTTACAGGGGCTGATAAGGTGTCCAGTACCAAATTGGTGATGTACCTAAAGTACATGTATGTGAATTTAGAGAAAGAACAGCAGGCTGTGGGTCTGATTAGCAGGCCCACAGCCACATTATGTCGAAAACCAGTGAAGCAAAAAGCAAAAATCTGGGGTGACCATAGGAAAGCAGACCCTACTCTCCTACACATTTGTAGTGGTAAGTTCGAAGACGCAATCTTGAAAGGCAGAGATTAGTCTGACATCATCCTGAGGCTTGGTGCTGCCTCTCCTTGTAAATCAGGAGGCATGCGCCATTGTAGAGCGAGAGCTGTTGTATTCCATCCCTTCATGCCTGACAACAGAGTGAGAGCAAATAACAGCTTCTTGCTGAAATGAGAGGAAGTAAACCAACTTTTAGTGGCAGAAAAGTTGAAATATCCCAAAATGAAGTAGCTATTCGATCTTAGTCTCTGTTTTCTTGGCCAGAGTTCCTTATGGCAGCATCATGAGCCAGCTCTACCGTTAAGAATCTAAGGGGCATATTAGCAAGGAACCTCGTTAAAGGTAACGCCGTTTTATCGGCAGGAAACTCCTGATAAAACGGCGATAATGGGCTTGCTAATATGCGTTATAGAATTCCTATAGATTCCCAGGTTAGACGTCCTGCAAATCTAACCTGGGATTCTATAGGAATTCTATAACGCATATTAGCAAGCCCCTTATCGCTGTTTTATCAGCAGTTTCCTGTCGATAAAACGGCGATAATTTTAACGAGGTTCCTTGCTAATATGCCCCTAAGAGTCTATACTAGCCATCAACTCTCCAATATTAGGACAGAAGTGAAAGGTTTAGTCCAGACTGGCCAGAAATCTTGTTCCATTCTTGGGCTTAGTGAAAAGGGCTGTACTTATGACGGTTTCATTTTATTTTGTATGCACTATGACAATGTACTTCATGTCAAGATAAATGCTGGACAGATTTACATGTTCCAGATGGCTCAAGACAAAGCTATGTGACTGATATACAGAGTCAAGAAACCACATTATGTTGTGTTCCGTAGAATTAGGGGAACCATGTCAGGCCCATAGAGCTATTTATTAAAAAGGCATTTGTACCTTAAAAAGTCATTAGAAGATACTGCCCCTGGAGGGCATGGAGGACTCCTTGGGTCTAACACTTGGTTTGAATGTTACGTTAACGCCCCCTTTGATTTTGTTGGGGGTTGGGGCGGAAGGGGTTAGCGAGCATCGGGAATTCTTGTTTGTAGCAATGGCGGTTTACAGATTGGTGATCGCAAGGGCCTGGCTAGATAAAGCACCCCCAGCATTGCAACAGTGGCTGGCTACGCTTATGGGGGTCTTTAATTTAGAAAAAGGCATTTATGCCAGGAAGGCCAGAAATGCAAGGGGGCTTGGGAGGAAAATTTGGGAGCCAATCCATCGGTGGAAGGAGAGGATGAGGGAAAGATGAAGGATATTTCCCTGGCGAGAAGGTTAGACTTATGGAGTCCTTGTTCAAACCAGGAAAGATGAGTTTTTAAAAAAATTTTTTTTTTTAGTCTTGATTTGTAAAGTAATTTGTAAAGTATTGTGATTATGGTTTTTTATTTTGTATTCTCCTGGTTTGTTGATGTTGCCTTTGTGTTGTGCTATGTGTGATTAAGAAAAAATCTAATAAAAAAAAAAAAAGAAGAAGATACTGCCCCTGAAGACGTTTGAGATTTTCAGCTCCAATGAGACCTATCTCTCTGAGATATTGTAAAAGTCATTCCAGTGACCTTTTCATGGCCGAACTGTCAACTGTACTAAATGAAAACAACTCACACGCACCAAAATTCGGGGGCACTCAGCCGTCTAATCTATTTCATTCAGATGATCTGGTGCTAATCAGCCGGACTCCGATTGGCTTACAGCGGCTCCTTGACATCACCTCGCAATACTCCAAAACAAACAAACTCTGCATCAATTACAACAAAACAAAAGTCATGTGCCTTAACTCCCACAAAAAGACTTCAACATTCAGCTGGTATTGGGACACAATGAAATTGGAAGTTACAAACAAATACTGTTACCTGGGAGTGATTATAGACCATAGGAGGAGCTTCACACCACAGCGAGAGGCGATAAAAAAGAGAGGCTTAATGACAGCTGTTTCTCTAAGGAATCTGAAAAACAAGATCACTGGTCCAAACTTCACCCCACTACTAAAACTGATCCAAGCAAAACTGATACCATCCATCACATACGGAAGCGAAGCAATGAGAGGCAGGGATGCTGGAACATTGGAAGGAGTAATAACAAGAGCGTTGCGGATGATGTTTGGCCTCCCGAAGTACACTTCTCCGGCGCAGATCCGACTCGAGTTTGGGTTGGTAAAGGAAGAGCTTGCACGCAAGGGAGCATACCTCAAAAGCTGGTATAAAATCAGTAGGGGAGAGGCAAACACCCTCAACGCACTCCTATGGAGAGACCTACAAAGAAAAGACCACCGCCCAGCAAGGCTTTTTCTGGAGGAGGCAATAACACAACTTGGGGTGAAACAATTGTGGGATCTGCAAGGGAATCTGTCAGGCTTCAAAAAAGCAGTAAATAACACTGTCAGGAAAGAATCTCTCCTAAAAGACAAAGCTTCACTAACGGAGCGAGCACACGGCTGGTTAACTATACAAACGTACAATAAACTCACACCACAGACATACCTTTTGACTAGTTTTACCAAAAAAACAAAAGAGGCATTCCTAAAACTCCGGCTAGGAGTATTGCCCTCAGCAGACCACATGGCCCCTTGGCTACGCCCACCAAAGCCAGCAAAATGCCGCCTGTGCGGGAACCACGAGGAAAATATTGTACACCTCATCACAATCTGTAAAGATCTGCAGCAAGACCGCAGGAACCTGTTGAGACCCCTATTCAACAAAAAAGGAATCAGGTCATGTAGACAAGCATCCCTGGCCTGCTTCTCGGGCGATGAAGTCCAATTGGCCTGCCGACTGGTAAAATACTTCGAAGCCGTAGAAACCAGAATTAATACAAGGAAAGAACAAACGGACAAAGACAGTGCTCCCTCCATACTCCTAGAAACAAAACATTAAGATTGCATAGAGTCATAACCGGCTAACGAAACTAAACAACGACGGATCACTAGAAGCTACGAGCCCACAGGGAAAAGGATGGACTTACTTCCATAAGGAATGTGGACCCCAAATAGGCCCTTGAACAGGAAAGGAGGCAAGGGCTGACAAAGGAAACCTTCTCCGAGGAAATGCAGAAGTTCCCAGTGGCAGACAAACACTTCCTTTTTTAACAAATGTTAATCCAATTTTTACTATCATCAAAAATGAAGCTCTTGTCTCAAAAATGTTCTTAACTTTGTATTCCTGTCGGTTTTTGTAATGGTTTTTATTAACTGTACAATAAAGTTAAATTCAAATTCAGTGGAGCCTTCTTTGCCATCTTCATGGTTTCCCTATGTTACATATTGCCTTCGGATAACTCAGCAACTGATAAACTGTTAAGAACCACCCATTTCAAGAAAATGTATAGCTAAGGATACGTTTCTGCTCTACCTGTTGATGCTGTTCTTTGTGCAGTGGTCAACACTCAACATACACACACATTCTCCATAATAGAACACCAGAATGTTAATCTATATTGGTAATAGGACATGCTAATTTTTGTCCTTTGTGTTCTACTCCTCCAAAGGTTTCCCCTTCCCATAGCTATTCTACCCATTTGTGTCTTCTCCTACTAATATTCTATCTCATGTGGCCTCTTTTTACTCTCTCCTTCGATTCTTCCATGTCCTATTGTGCTCCCTTCCCTTTCTCTGTCTTTTAACTCACTCCTTTCCTCTGCCCTTTCTTCCATGCTTTGTTTTGCTGTCATCTCTTCTTGACTAGGTTGTCTGTCTTTTCCCTTTTTCATATTACTCGTCTCTGTGTCACCTGTATTCTTCTCTCACCTCTCCCTCTCTTTCTCTTTCTAGTGTCTCTTTATTATCACTGCTACCTTTCCCTATCAGTTCTTTCTTTATTTACATATTTGTCTCTTTATTACCTCTTTTACCCTTCTCCGCACTCTTGGTCAGCTATCTCTCAATCACATAATTATTGCTTAATTACCTCTCTTCTACCTCTTCCCCATTCCTGTCTCTTTATATCATGCATGTCCCTTTATCAACTAACTATTCCTCCCCACCCCCTCTCTTCTCTGTCTAACTTGTCTGTGTATCACCATGCTCCCTCCCATCTACCCACTCTCTCTGCCTCTCTCTCTCAGTTATTTCTCATCTGTATATGTCTCTTGGTTTACTTTGCTTTCCCTCTGCAATGTCTCTTTGTCACCTGTTTCTTCATCATGTCCACTGTTAGACCTGTCTGCTTCTGGGGAGACTCTAACCATTATGATTTACTTTTGTCCCCCTTAGCCTCCCAGAGTTTCTATTTTTATTTTTACATGTGTCCATCAGGAATTTTTAATGCTGTCAGGGGGCTAGGTGTTCCTTGGCGATGACGCCATTTTTCCCTCATAACTTGTGAGGCCTAGTCACCCCCTTGAAAATCTAGGGATCTCCAGAGACCTAAAATGGTGTCCACCAACTGCCATAACGGACACAACTGGAGGACAGGTCCATAGGATAACATTAGGGAACTTTCTGGAATTAACTAGAGACTTCTGCAGGTCTCAGGCCACCCTATATAAGGCCAGTGACCAGCAGCCATTTTGTGCTGACCCCAGAGTAGAGGAGTGAGGCAGTGGTGAGAGGAGGAGGACACAATGAGAGCAGCTAGTTTGTCTCTGAGGCTGACAGTTTCTTCAGAGGATTGTTCCCCCTTCAACCTTTGACCGATCCCTCTCTCAAAACAACAATTGCTGATAAGAACAGTAAGCTACTTGAGGAAGAAGATCCTTCTGCACTGGAGCCCCAGTGAATCCTCTCAGGACACCCTTAACTGAGGGTATCCCTGACTTCCCACACCCAGCGCTGCGCTTACCGGTGCTGTGGAGCAGCTGTAGTGAAGGCGGGTGTCTGTGGCACCCTAGCGACCTGAGGAGCGAGGGCGCCGTGTGTGCACATCCTTCCTGAGAGGCCGGAGTGAGAAGCGACTGACCAGGAGCAGCGGCGCTGCTAAGATCGGCTGTGGGACCCCGGGGGCACCAGCCGCGTCGATCCGAGAAGGGAGCGCTGCCGCGCATGTCTTAAGCGCGAACGCTTCCGTGGAGGCAGGAGGGGCCTAGGATCGGGCAGGCCCGGGAGAGCAGCGTCACCGGAAGACCAGCGTCCTCCCTTTGAGTGAGTGCGGAGGCGGGAGAAGAGCGAGCGCTTCCGCGCATGCCCAGCGGAGCAGTGCCGCCTGAGGAGAGCCGGTCGCGTCAACAAGGAAGCCGTCCGCGTCGGAGCTTCAGGTATTCGTCCCGCCTCCTGAGGAGGCAGAAGCGCCACAGCGGACGTTGCAGTAAGGAGCCTTGGGGCCAAGAAAGCTTCTAGCGACCTTCCCCAGCAGCCGTCTGCTGCCAGGCTTCAGCGGGAGTGGAGGAAACACCCGCGACACGCCCACAACCCTTCAAGTAAGCCGGGTAGTGTGGGGACGGGAGGCAGCAGCACCGGGTGAAGGAAACAAGACAGTGGGGCTGCGACTAAGAGCATAAACTGAACTGCCCAGGGAAGCCTGACTGGAGAAAGCAGGCTAGTATACTGCCTAATTCTGATTAAAACATCCCATAAGTGGCACGGAGGAAAGAGAAGGAAGTTGTGTAGGGAATCACAGGGTTCCTGGGTAAAAACCCTTACAGTTTAGTGATAATTGAAGAAGTAGATCCTCTACCAGATAGGTGTGCCTGTACATTAGAGTGAGGGGAACCTTGCTAATATTATTGTGTCTTCCCTTTTAGTACATAACTGGTGGGTTATGCAGTGAAGATCTACAACCAGGTCATTCTGTTGAATTGAGCAGGTGCTTAAGAGCTGTGGGGTAATGTACCTGCTAATGAGTCTTTAAAAACGTATTGCACTGTCAGACTGTATTTTCCTTTCTGTAAATTTATTAGTGAAGTGTATTGTGACCTGAATAACTACAGACCTTAAATGTACCCTTGATTCTCAAATTCTGAACAGGAAAAATATTGAAGTGTGATTTAAATTTCATGTAAAAGGTGTAACTTGATTGTCTTTTATCCCTGACTAAAAAGTATAACAAGAAAAGCATATTATTTTTATAAAAGGTAACGGTATTTTTCCAAACAGTGGTGTTGTGTCTTTATTTTAGTGGTTCATCACTGAGTTAGTGTGAGTGAGACTTGTAAGTACTTAACCAACGCCTTGAGTTAGCTGTAGCCACTACTGTGCCAAGCTACCTTATGTAGACTTGGGTAATCTAAGTCCAACATAATTGGTGTTTCAGCGGTGGGATAACGGATTTGTACTTACACTCACTTATTAGTAACGCAGTGCCAACCACGAGACCTCCCCTGGAGTTTTCTCCCTGCGGCCCTCCTAATTTAACTTTTGATTTTTCTAAATTGACTTCCGGCGGTGGGTGGAGGTTGACCCCAGGTCACTTTGTGGATTTCTCCTGTGTAGCAGTTTATACTCCAAATAGAAATGGAGATAAATGTGGAAGAGCTAGAAAATTATACCGTGACCCAATTGAAGGAATGGTGTCAGCAGCAGGGGGTGTTTTTCAAGAAAGCGCCAGAAAAGTTGAGCTGCTGACCAGTATCCGGGCATGGGTAGAGGCTCATTCCGGGGAGGAGGTAGATCCTGAGGAGAGTGACAAGGACACTGTCCTGGAGACCGCAACACTGTACCAGGCGGGAGGGGAGAACCTTGTAACAGGTCCTAGAACACCTTCCAGAGTGGGCAGTAGTGTGTCAGAGAGGGGCCTGACCGACGCCGAGTTAGAAGATAGGAGGGAGGAGAGGAGGATGAGAATAGAACTAGCCAGGATGGACATGGTGAGGGAGGAAAAGAGGTTGGAACATGAGCGGACCATCAAAGAGATGGATTTGCAAGCCCTAAATTTACGAACCCCCAAACCAGAGAATGGTGGCAGCGATATCCAGACCAACACCAGGGAACCTAGACCGTACCTACCAAAAGATATTATGGCTGGCTATATACCCAGTGACGACATTGCTAAATGGCTAGCCGCCTACGAGGTCTCGCTGAGGGCCCATGGGATTCTGGAAGTCCACTGGGGAGGTGGGTTATACAAATACATGCCCCCCACTGGCAGGGATACTTTGTTGGCCCTTGATCAGAGTGAACAGACCTACTACCCGGCTATGAAGTCAGCGCTGCTCAGGAAGTTTGGGTTGACCCCTGAGAAATATAGGCAAAAGTTCCGGGGCAGCTACAAGCTGGGCACGCAAAACTGGGTAGATTTTTTGGACTACTCCAGGAAGGCCCTGGAGGGTTGGGTAAGAGGCAGCGAAGTAGGAGACTATGAGGGACTATATGACCTCATACTCAAGGAACACCTACTCGAGAAGTGTCTTCCCGAACTAAGACAGCATCTGGTGGACAGCAAGCTGACCAGCCCCAGGAAGCTTGCTGAGGAGGCGGACATCTGGGTTAGTACCCGGGTGTCAACTAAGGGGACTGGAGGGAATTCCCAGAAGCAAGGACAGGGCGCCCCCCAGAAGAAAGAGGGAGGGGAAACTAAGAGGAAGTTCTCAAAAGGGCCACAAAATACTTCGCAAGGAAGGGGCAGAGGATTCATCCCTAAGAGTAACCCCCCTCGCAACCCTACCCCTGGCCAAAGCCAGCAGCCAAGGGTTGTTCATTGTTTTGAGTGTGGTGGTGTGGGACACTATAAAGGAGATGTGAGATGCCCAAAAAGACCACCCCCTCCCACTGGAGGAAAAGCCCCGGGAATCACTAGTGTAGTGCTCGGGGAGGAGATGCCTTTGGTTAATGGAGGGGAGCGGGCGGGTGTCACCTTAGTGTCCCTGGGAGATAAGGAGATGGTTCCAAAGACCCAACTGCCCTCTAATACTACTAAGTATGAGCAGTGGGTCACCATCAATGGCCGTAGAGGGGAGGCTCTGAGAGACACAGGAGCCAGCATGACTATGGTAAGGAGTCAGCTGGTGTCTCCAGAGCAGGTCATCCCAGATGTACTCCATCCCGCCGTAATGGCTGACGGCAGATTGGGCCACTACCCTGTGGCTGAGGATCCCTTTGAGTGGGGAGGGGTTGCAGGTCCACTTCGAGTTGCCGTAAGCCCTGCCGTGCCTGTTGACTGCCTGTTAGGGAATGATATGGAGCACAATGCTTGGAGGAGGGTGGAGTACCAGACTCACTCTGAGATGCTGGGACCCCCTGACTGAACTTGTGTCAGCACAAGGTCAGCGACTGCCCGAAGGGGGAGTTTACTTACGCTGGAGCCTGGAACAATGGCCCAGCCGGCTGCCAGAGAGGAGAAGGACAGGAGGCCGGAGGACCCTGCCTCGACATCTCCACCTCGTGAGACAGAAGGACCACCTGCGGAGGTGGATCTGGAGTCCACAGGGGAGAATGTTGCTTCCTTGGAAAACCTACCCATCCCTACTGAATGGCATGTGGAGGGAGGTCCTTCCCGGGAAGAATTCTGTGAAGCTCAGAAAGAGTGTCCTACTCTCGAGGGGCTGCGGCAACAGGCCAACGCCCAGGCAGCAGGAAACATTGAAGGGAGCTACCGGATTTACTGGGAGGATGGACTCCTCTACAGTGAGCCCAAGGCACCTGGCCATGGTTCAGCCAGAGCCTTGGTGGTCCCTCAATGCTTTAGAGCCTTTCTACTGGAACTGGCTCATGAGATACCATTGGCAGGACATCTAGGACAGGACAAGACCTTTGCTCGGCTTGTCCCCCACTTCTACTGGCCTCGAATGAAAGTGGCGTCTGATACATATTGTTGGACGTGTGTGTCCTGCCAAGCTAGTGGGAAAACAGGAGTGAAGCTTAAAGCTCCCCTGGAACCACTACCTGTCGTTAGCACCCCCTTTGAGAGGGTGGGCATCGACATTGTGGGGCCATTGGATCCACCAACTTCAGCTGGTCACCGGTTCATACTGGTTTTGGTGGATCATGCCACACGGTACCCAGAGGCAATACCTCTGAGGACCATCACTGCACCTGTGGTGGCAAGGGCCCTGATGGGGATCTTCACCCGAGTGGGTTTCCCCAAGGAGGTTGTGTCCGACAGGGGGACTAACTTCCTTTCAGCATACATGCGGGCTATGTGGAAGGAGTGCGGAGTTACCTATCGGTTTACCACTCCTTATCACCCACAAACCAATGGTCTTGTGGAAAGGTTTAACAAAACCTTGAAAGGTATGATACGGAGTCTACCTGAGAGCCTGCGGAGGAAATGGGACATCCTCCTACCCTGTCTCTTGTTTTCTTACAGGGAAGTGCCGCAAAAGGGAGTGGGCTTCAGCCCCTTCGAACTTTTGTACGGGCACCCTGTACGAGGACCTCTCAGCCTGGTGAAAGACGGATGGGAACGGACTCCCAGGAAGCTTCCCCAGGACGTGGTGAGCTACATGCTGGCCTTCCGGAGCCAAATGGCTAAGTTGTGGAAGCAAGCTTCAGACAACTTGGAGGCCAGCCAAGCAGTTATGAAAGAGTGGTATGACCACAACGCTCACCCAGTGGAACTGGAGCCTGGACAGAAGGTGTGGGTGATGGAACCTGGAGAGCTAAATGCCCTCCAGGACCGTTGACAGGCCCCTTTGAGGTTTTGGAGAAAAAGGGGAAGTCTACCTACTTGGTGGATCTTAAGACCCCGAGGCAGCCCCACAGGGTGCTGCATGCCAATCGCCTCAAGCCACATCATGAGAGGCCCGAGGTTGTCTTGATGATGGTAACCGATGGAGCAGAGGAAGAAGAAAGCGAACCTCTCCCTGATCTACTCTCGTCCCAAGAAAAGGATGGGTCGGTGGAGGGAGTAATTCTCTCGCCATCCCTAACTCCTGAACAGCAGAGTGATTGCCGCCAGATCCTGGAGCAATTTTCTTCTCTGTTCTCCCTTGTCCCGGGTAGGACCCACCTGTGTACCCATGACGTGGACACAGGAGACAGCCCACCTGTGAAGTCTAAAATCTACCGGCTGTCGGACAAGGTGAAGGCCAGCATCAAGAGTGAAGTCGCCAAGATGCTGGAGCTGGGAGTGATTGAACCTTCTGGAAGCCCTTGGTCTAGCCCGGTGGTTCTGGTACCAAAAGCTGCCCCACCAGGCACCACACCTGAATTGAGATTCTGTGTGGATTACCGAGGCTTGAACTCAGTAACCAAAACTGATGCACATCCTATCCCACGGGCGGATGAGCTTATTGACCGGCTGGGAGCTGCTCAATACTTAAGTACCTTTGACCTAACTTCAGGGTACTGGCAGATTTCCCTTACCGAGGAGGCGAAGGAAAGGTCAGCCTTCTCTACACCTCAGGGACACTACCAATTTCAGGTGATGCCCTTTGGGCTCAAGAATGCCCCTGCCACTTTTCAGCGGCTGGTGAACAGGGTCCTTTCTGGAATGGAAGCTTTTTCTGCTGCATACCTGGATGACATTGCTGTCTTCAGTAGCAGCTGGGAGGACCATTTGCAGCATCTGCAAGCTGTTCTTCATGCCCTGCAACAGGCTGGCTTGTTAATCAAGGCCAGCAAGTGTCAGATCGGACAGGGGTCGGTGGTGTACCTAGGGCACTTGGTGGGCAGAGGGACGGTGCAGCCCCTCCAGGCAAAGATTGAGGCTATCATCGCCTGGGAGCCCCCCAAGACTCAAACAGAGGTCCGAGCCTTCCTGGGCCTCACTGGATACTACCGTCGCTTCGTGAAGGGGTATGGCACTATCGTGGCACCCCTCACTGAACTTACTTCCAAGAAGCAACCCGACGGGTAGTTTGGACGGAGGCTTGCCAGCGAGCCTTCATGACCTTGAAACAAGCATTGTGTTCCGCTCCCATTCTCAAGGCCCCTGATTTTGCTAGAGAATTCATTGTCCAAACAGATGCGTCAGAACATGGCATTGGGGCAGTGTTATCGCAGCTAAATGATGAGGGCTTGGATCAACCAGTGGTCTTCCTGTCCAGAAGGCTACTCCCCAGGGAAAGGAGGTGGAGTACAATTGAGAGAGAAGCCTTTGCGGTGGTTTGGGCTCTGAAGAAGCTGCGGCCATACCTGTTTGGCTCGCACTTCCTAGTTCAGACTGACCATCGCCCCCTTCGTTGGCTGATGCAAATGAAGGGGGAGAATCCCAAGTTGCTAAGGTGGTCCATCTCCCTACAGGGAATGGACTTTAGGGTGGAACACCCCCCTGGGGCGGACCATGCCAACGCAGACGGTCTATCCAGGTATTTCCGCCTTAGTGATGAGGACTCCCAAGGGGTTGGGTAGTTCTCCCCACTTTCAGCTGGGGGGGACGCGTGTTAGACCTGTCTGCTTCTGGGGAGACTCTAACCATTATGATTTACTTTTGTCCCCCTTAGCCTCCCAGAGTTTCTATTTTTATTTTTACATGTGTCCATCAGGAATTTTTAATGCTGTCAGGGGGCTAGGTGTTCCTTGGCGATGACGCCATTTTTCCCTCATAACTTGTGAGGCCTAGTCACCCCCTTGAAAATCTAGGGATCTCCAGAGACCTAAAATGGTGTCCACCAACTGCCATAACGGACACTACTGGAGGACAGGTCCATAGGATAACATTAGGGAACTTTCTGGAATTAACTAGAGACTTCTGCAGGTCTCATGCCACCCTATATAAGGCCAGTGACCAGCAGCCATTTTGTGCTGACCCCAGAGTAGAGGAGTGAGGCAGTGGTGAGAGGAGGTGGACACACTGAGAGCAGCTAGTTTGTCTCTGAGGCTGACAGTTTCTTCAGAGGATTGTTCCCCCTTCAACCTTTGACCGATCCCTCTCTCAAAACAACAATTGCTGATAAGAACAGTAAGCTACTTGAGGAAGAAGATCCTTCTGCACTGGAGCCCCAGTGAATCCTCTCAGGACACCCTTAACTGAGGGTATCCCTGACTTCCCACACCCAGCGCTGCGCTTACCGGTGCTGTGGAGCAGCTGTAGTGAAGGCGGGTGTCTGTGGCACCCTAGCGACCTGAGGAGCGAGGGCGCCGTGTGTGCACATCCTTCCTGAGAGGCCGGAGTGAGAAGCGACTGACCAGGAGCAGCGGCGCTGCTAAGATCTGCTGTGGGACCCCGGGGGCACCAGCCGCGTCGATCCGAGAAGGGAGCGCTGCCGCGCATGTCTTAAGCGCGAACGCTTCCGTGGAGGCAGGAGGGGCCTAGGATCGGGCAGGCCCGGGAGAGCAGCGTCACCGGAAGACCAGCGTCCTCCCTTTGAGTGAGTGCGGAGGCGGGAGAAGAGCGAGCGCTTCCGCGCATGCCCAGCGGAGCAGTGCCGCCTGAGGAGAGCCGGTCGCGTCAACAAGGAAGCCGTCCGCGTCGGAGCTTCAGGTATTCGTCCCCCCTCCTGAGGAGGCAGAAGCGCCACAGCGGACGTTGCAGTAAGGAGCCTTGGGGCCAAGAAAGCTTCTAGCGACCTTCCCCAGCAGCCGTCTGCTGCCAGGCGCGAGTGGAGGAAACACCCGCGACACGCCCACAACCCTTCAAGTAAGCCGGGTAGTGTGGGGACGGGAGGCAGCAGCACCGGGTGAAGGAAACAAGACAGTGGGGCTGCGACTAAGAGCATAAACTGAACTGCCCAGGGAAGCCTGACTGGAGAAAGCAGGCTAGTATACTGCCTAATTCTGATTAAAACATCCCATAAGTGGCACGGAGGAAAGAGAAGGAAGTTGTGTAGGGAATCACAGGGTTCCTGGGTAAAAACCCTTACAGTTTAGTGATAATTGAAGAAGTAGATCCTCTACCAGATAGGTGTGCCTGTACATTAGAGTGAGGGGAACCTTGCTAATATTATTGTGTCTTCCCTTTTAGTACATAACTGGTGGGTTATGCAGTGAAGATCTACAACCAGGTCATTCTGTTGAATTGAGCAGGTGCTTAAGAGCTGTGTGGTAATGTACCTGCTAATGAGTCTTTAAAAACGTATTGCACTGTCAGACTGTATTTTCCTTTCTGTAAATTTATTAGTGAAGTGTATTGTGACCTGAATAACTACAGACCTTAAATGTACCCTTGATTCTCAAATTCTGAACAGGAAAAATATTGAAGTGTGATTTAAATTTCATGTAAAAGGTGTAACTTGATTGTCTTTTATCCCTGACTAAAAAGTATAACAAGAAAAGCATATTATTTTTATAAAAGGTAATGGTATTTTTCCAAACAGTGGTGTTGTGTCTTTATTTTAGTGGTTCATCACTGAGTTACTGTGAGTGAGACTTGTAAGTACTTAACCAACGCCTTGAGTTAGCTGTAGCCACTACTGTGCCAAGCTACCTTATGTAGACTTGGGTAATCTAGGTCCAACATCCACCATCACTTCACCCCTCTTTCTCTCTCTCTCTCTGCATCCCCATTATCACCTGCCTCTTGCTTAATTGCCTCTTTTAGCTTGTCCCTTTCTCACCTCTCTCTAACCTGTATGTCTCTTTCTCATTGCTCTCTTTTGTGACTACTTATGCTCTCTTGAGCCTATTGCTTTCTTGGCTGTCTCTTTATTACCTTCTCATCTGCCACCATTTGTACCTCTGAGTTGTCTTTCACCTCTTTTCATCTCTCTCAAACGCCTGTCTTTTCTACTCTGCAGTCCTTTTTTCACTTCGCTCTCTTAATCACCCAGTCTCTCGCCCTCACCTGTCTTCCCAGCCCAGCCCTTCTCCCTCTCCCATGCCCCCACTCTGCGTGTCCTTTAAGCTGTCTCTTTCCCATATGCCTCTATATCTTTATCACCTCTCACACAAATCTCCCCTTCCATATCTCGAAGCTGTGTTTAACTTCTCTTCCTCCCAACAACTGTTTCTCTCTTTCTCAACTGTCTTTCTTTCTTACTGTTCTAGCTCTATCACTTCTCTCGCCTTCTATCTGTAACTGTCTTTCACTTGTCTGCTATCTTTCTCACATCGATCTCCTCTATCCTGTATTCCTCAATTGTCCTTTATAACTTGGCTGTCTCTTTACCAACCCCAATCACACTCAGTATTTCTCTTTCGCAGCTACTTCTTTTCTTCTCACAGTCTCTATTGTACCTTTTTAACTGGCCTCCCTCTAACGCTCCTCATGGTGTTTCATCTGTCTATCACTCTCACACCTGTCTCTTCTTTCTCACATGCCTGCTTCTTCTTTATTACCTCTCTACTCTCATTCTCTGACAGCTGTCTCTTGACAATTTCTCTTACACCTGTCTGCTCTCTCATCTGCTTTTTTCTCATCCTCCCACCTCTCCACCTCTCTCTGTAACCTGTTCTTTACTACCCCACACTAACTCTCGCAGTTTTCTGTCTCTTTCTCCCTCTCATGTGTGTCTTTTGAGTGTCTATTTCTTGTCTGCCTTTCCCCTTCCCCATGTTGTCTTTCCTCTCTTTCCCCCTGGGCTCTGCAGGTGTTTCCTTACTCGCTGACATAAAGACATGGAGGCACGTTTTACAGAGGGCTTTCTCTGCCAACAACAAATAATTGTGCAAGTTTGTTTTGTGTGACTTTCACTGTGCTGGGAATCCCATCCCGTGCAGAAGGCTACAGCCAGGCAGCAGCTGCCCTGTTGTTTACTGCAGCCTTTGCAAGAAGGCTTCGGAAGTCTCTATTTATATTTGCTGTTCAAAGTATGCACAGATACGTTTTGAAAATATGGCTTTTGGTGACTATTTTTGTACCGTCTAGGACATCAAATAATGAGCTGGCAACTCTAATCATAAGACTGGATGTTACATCCCACAGTTGGTTTTTGACTACAGCACGCTCATCACCCCCTTACTAGAGTCTATGAAAAAGGCAAAAACTGGCAGAGAGAAGCTAAAGTGGGCACACAATACTTTCTGTAAACTCAAAACTGAGATAACACATGCACTGGTACTAGGGACAACCCAACTAGAATACGGATTCTTATTTAGCCACAGCGACGTGCGAGTCATGTCGCCACTCTTCACATATCCATTGAGGCACAAACCCCTCGCATACTAAATTGGTGACCTAGGCTCAATCATGCAGGGTCAAATCCCATGATCTTTCATTAGAGAAATCAGGGGCATAACAACAAGTGGCAGCGATAATTATTGCTGACCGCTGTTAGCGTGAGAAAATCTATCGCTGGCGATAATCTCCATGTTAGCGTTTTATTACCAACGCTTAATGCCATGGAGATAAAAATCCCAGTGACAGCAGGAATTATCGCCGTTTTCAATGGAATATCGCTGGTTTTCCAGCGATATTCCATTGAAAATGGTGATAACCTTGTTGATAGGGCAGGGTAATCTTAGCCATGTAATCCACCTCCCATTGGATTACATGGCTAAATCAGTTCACAAGCAGGTGTTAGGAAAGGAGCGTTAACTGTGGTTAGCGCTACTTTTCCTAACGCTCTGCTTGTTAGCGTGCAGCTTGAAAATAGGAGAAATGTCGCTTAGCGACATTTCTCCTATTATTTTGCTCTGGAACGCCCACTTTGCATCTCATTAGAGATGCAAAGCTGGGCAATGTTGAAAGTCTCGCTAAATCAGCAAAACACGCAATAGCGTGTCTTTGCTGATAAGGCGATGAAATTATCGCTGCTTGGTAATATGCCCCTCAATTCCACTGGGTGATGGAAAACATCAGTATCCAGGCCCAGTCATTCCTTGCCCTCTTCGGAATGATCAGTTATAGGTAACAGTGCTGTGCACACTCTACTAACCGGTTTCCAAAATCTGTGTTTATGATACAATTATTGAAATGCAACCTTGTAATTCATTATCATCTCTCTCTAGGATTAACACTAGACACTTATTGATTGTCATGTGGCTTTATCTACCCTAAACAACAAATACCCATTCCCAGGCTTTCCTTACACAAATCACTTTTATCAAATGTGATGATCATTTGGGTCAAGTGGCCCAAAGAAGTAACACATTTTCCAGAGCACATTAATTTGTTGAACGAAAATACATCAATAGAAACATGTTGTTTAGTGTTTATGGCTTGTTTTAGCAATTCCTGTTGCTCACTGCAATTTGAATGCATTTGCAGTGTGAAGGTATATTTTTTCCCTAAACGCACATTTGGTGTTACCTGCTTGGATGTATTGAAAATAATAATTTCACTTTAGGCTAAAACATTGAAACCTTTAAGCTCCCTCTGTGGTGGACTGTAAAACATTTTCATGAGTTTGTGTTTGTTTGTGTTTGTTTTGTGTAACTTTCACTGTGCTGGGAATCCTATCCCGTGCAGAAGACTTCAGCCAGGCAGCAGCTGCCCTGTTCTTTACTGCAGCCTTTGCAAGAAAGCATCGGAAGTGGATGGGGCCCCCATCCAGAGTAAGTGTACCTGGGGCCCCCCACACCGCAGGGGTTGCGGGGGCCTGTGTTACGCCCCTGACACAAAGCCACTTTGCATAGATCTGAGTGGCTCAAAAAATCTGGAGTGACGCAGGGCAAATCACTACATAGCATTACTCTTCCCTGAGAAGGCATTCCATTGGCGTTGCGTGTGTATTCCCAAGCAACTCCCATAGTTTTTGACACATTCTCAGATTTAGAAACATGTGTAAACCTGGGAATTTGCCAGAATCTTACACCTTTTCAGGGGTGGTGTAACAAGGAGAAATATCTCTATTCCTCCTTACTCCTTCTATGTGCACTGCATTATACAGCATACATAGAAAGAGGAATATACCTCCCAGGTTTGTTTTTGTCCAGGAAGTTGCCCCTTCCTGCACAAAAACAAGTTTGCATGCAATGCAGGCACCCATACACCATGGTGCAAGGGTATCTGCTTTGGAGCTAGGCAGCCAAAAGGGCGCAAGCGCAGTGGAAAGGGCAGGAATGTGCCATTTTGCCTTAAATACAGTGCATTCCCACCCTTTCCCTCTCATCCAGTGAAGTGGAGTGCAGCAAGGTGACTTGCTGCGCTGCACTGCATGACTTCGCAATAATTAGACCCCTGATCTGCCAAGTGTCCCTCCCCTCTTTTCAAATCATTTTCTCGGTCTTCTCAACTGTGTTTACAGTATTGCCTTTGCTCTTGAGTGGGAGATCTCTCAACGTCATCATTAGTAGAGGTAACTGTTAATATGCAGTTTGATTGACCTCCTCTTCCCGATGATAAGGAGGGCCTGAAACCTGTCAAGGCCTTTCCAGGTGGGTTAGCTCAAGTTGTGTTGGGACAAGACCATGAGTACTTAACAATGGTTTTATTTGTTGTATTTGAATTTGTAATTGGCACATTTGTAAGAGAGATTCTTGAAAAATAATCACATCCTTCAACTTGGCCAGAATCCTCACATCGCATTACCACTGGCTGATTAAATCACCACTTCTCTCAACAATTTGTTTTGCTACTATGTTGGAAAAGAAGTCAATTCACCTCCTGATGACATCATAAAAGCCACCAGATCCATGTCCCCAGATAAAATCCTTTCCAACCAGTGGACATTTGGAACAAGTCACTTTGAACGATTGAGAGATGAATTTCTTTTTTCTTCTTTTCCCTTTATTTGTTGCTTTAAAGTAGAGCGTCTTTTTATATATGCATATGGGCTGGTCGCTTTTATCAATGTTTTTCTATGCTACATCATTTTTCATTTTTCTTTGTCTACTCTCTGACTACTAGTGGCTGAGAGGAACTACCTTTGCTCAGGCTTAGGGACTGATTCAGGTTTCCCAACAGTGGATTGCCTTAAGGCCTTTCATCCATATTTTTCAGGGGAGTTTTCCCAGCCAATTTACCAGTTAATTGTGATGTCGCACAATGGTTAACTCTCCTAACATAATTCTGCACGGTGTATGCAGGGTATTTTCCTTTACAGATTTGTGTTAGACTCTTCACTCTCGTTATCTTAGCTTTACAGTAATTGATCTAAGCTCCTGATTGAAATCTAAGGTATGATGAATTTGAGAATCTTAGAGTCCTTTTCTCCCATAAAGTTCACCTCTATGATACGTCATACTTGGTTGTCTTGATTTATACACACTTCCCCTATAAGAGGAACTTATTTGTGACTTAATTTCCTTCTCATTTTAATCTACCTCAGAAGTTGTCTCTATCTAAGTTTTGGTTGGGACTTTTGGAACTTTTGAATTCACATCCAATTCACTCTCAATACTCTCTAAAAGGGAGACCTGCCTTGCGTGCTGTATATTTAGTAGAACCCAAGACCTCAACACACCTTCAAATGAAGTCTGCTTTAAACTCAGCAAATTCAGCATTGAGATATCCAGTAAACTTTCTGCGCATCCGCAGAACCAGGGCAGGGGGAAGATCCTTCTCCTACATCGCGGCCAAGACCTGGAATGAGCTCCCCACATACATCAGACGTACCCCCCTCCCTGAACACCTTTAGACCAGCTCTGAAGACCTGGCTCTTTGACTGAAATGGTGCTGCTGACCCCTCCCCCCTCCCCTCTAGCGCCTTGAGACCCTCACAGGTGAGTAGTGCGCTAATAATTCCCCTGATTTATTGATTGAAGAGTAATGCACTGTCGAATGGATCGTGGGGGACCACCTTAACTGGATCTCTCCGGCGATCTCTCAGTTAGCGCATCCTGGGAGGCTATATTTGGGGAAATATTTTAGGACAGATGCAAGGGCCTCTTAATTTGGGGTGACAAAGATATAAAAGGGGGAGGCATGGGGACTGTATTTTAAGATCCACTAGTAAATCCACTAATTGCATAGCCAAGTCCCCTGATCAATCACCCCTCCCAACTCCAAACTCAACTGCCGTAACTTAACCTTATTTTCTTGTATATTCCCCTCTATCATTAACCTACAAGCATCACCATTAACAGTATTATTGCCAATGTAGGACAAAACAGTGGAGGAGAGATCACAGTTTACCGCCCCCTCTCCCATTAAGAGGTCACTTAAGACATGACCTAAACCAGATGTGACTCTTCTACTGCAATCTCACTGTTGGTCCACCTTACTCCTCTCGAAGGTGCACTCTCAATTGTCCCATCAATTAATGAATCTGGACTGTGAGAGTCTACTTCAATCTGAGAATCCCGAGAGGCAGGAACAAGGGCAAGGGAGATAGCTGCATTTATACCAAAGCCAGGGTTTGTACAACCAGACATCTGGGGTAAGGAACTGTTAAGAGCAGGCACAGATGCTCTTGGCTCTTTCGATGTATTGTTTGACAAGTTAAAATATAACAGAATTCGACATGGTGCTGGACATACTCCGTTCCTTTTCGACTCAACTGCTTTGTTTCCTTCATCGAGTCAGAGGATGGTCTCTGACTAATTTTGGACGGTAACAATTTAACATGTTCGCCTGAGTAGGCACTTTTTACACCTGTGGAACGGCTCCTGCTCATTGCGGGTACAACCTATTGCCAAATACCATGCCCCATTTCACGGGTTGTTCTGTTATTTGGATTACTGTCCCCCCCCCCAAGATAAAAATCATCACAACAATTACGAGGGGAGTCTTTTCCTTGAGCATGGATTAGAGCACGAAGACTTCACATTAAGCGCTGTTGCTGGAGTGCTTGCTGATTCCTGGGAGCCGTGCCAGAGATGGACTTTGGCCTAACTAGACCTAGATCTCAAAAGTCACAAGTCTTTCTTTAATTTTATTCGCACCAAACCAGGATGGTGGCGGCATGTCAAAAATGCTGACAAAGTCACCTTAACACACAAGATGATGGACGGAATGTTGCACAGTGGCAAAATATTCACCCCCAGTCACAGATCTGGGTGTAATCCATCGTTATTTTGCTCACCAAGCCACCCCAGTTCAGACATGGCCATATGCAAATCAGTCTTGATCCTGTGCCTCATGGGAACAGTCCAGCCCGAACTGCCAAGCCATGTCTTCCCTGGACCGGAATCAAGCATCCTAGGACCGGTTTCTGGCTATCAGCCATCTTCAGCCTGGATAGCTTAACTCCAGTGGCCTAGTGAGCAACGGACCCACGTCTGAGCATATCCTTCCCACATAGGGTGAACAGCAAAACACACAAGATTATGGACGTAATGTTGCACAATGGCAAAACATTCACTCCCAGTCACAGATCTGAGTGTAATCCATCGTTATTTTGCTCACCAAGCCACCCCAGTTCAGACATGGCCATATGCAAATCAGTCTTGACCCTGTGCCTCATGGGAACAGTCCAGCCCGAACTGACAAAGTCACCTTAGTCCGCACAAATTCACCAGCATTAAATCTGGAAAATCTAGGCAGTTAAAATCAGGACATAAGCAGAATCGGGTGTTGACTGAGCTACAGACTAAATAAGTCAATATCTGAGTTTTTCACTTGAAAACCCCACTAGGCCACTCCTAGATTAAGAGCTGGTAGTGGATAGTAGGCACATTGTGCTCTGGTTTTATCACATATATAATCCGGTTATAGCATGAAATCTACGGTGCATTAGGCAGGGAAAAACCACCACATTCCCAAATGAGTGGTCACAAGGCCACTTTACTGCAAATAAGAATCCTCTGCACACTTTTATAAAATTAACACATAAAGTTGCATTTACAAAGGACAGTAAGGTTTGTCTTGTATTTCTCAAAGTAATTTATTCGAGTTCTTCTGTAAGCAAAGTCCGTTCTGTACTTCACTTAGTCTGTTTCTTAGCCGCTGGGGGTCGCGTAACTAGTTAGCATGGAGGAGTCTCATTCATTATCGTAATTAACCATGCTAACTAGTTACAAGACAAATATTACTACAACTATATGTGTTAATTTTCTAAACGTGTGCAGAGGATTGGTATTTGCACTCCTAGATCAAGTTCACATGGTCCCTCAATCACCAACAATCTTGAAGCTGCCAGAGAGAACTAAAAATAAAACCAAAACATTGTGCATCTTTAGGTATACAGATTGGTGTTCATTTTGAGGAGATCGGAGCTTAGCTGCTACTGCTAGCCTAGAAAGAAAGGAGATACTTGAGGCAGTGGTCGAAGTGGGTGGGATCAAAAGGGCACGGCGTGCCCCTACTTTTCCATGTTTAGAAATGCGTTCCAGGACGGCAGAAATAGTGAAAGCCTGTAGATAAGGTTCGGCCTTTTGTGGCCGTTCGGGAACGGGTGGGGTGGGCAGAGAAAGAAAAGGGCTCTTTCTTTTCCTTCTTGCCCAGAAAAGACGAGTACAGTCTCAGCTTCTGCTCTGCCGCTGGCAGCTGCCCCCATTTCTCTCCCACTTCCCCCTCTTTCGTTCTCTGTCTTGCTCCTTCTCAGTTGCTGAAAACCGTGACTTCAAGCTCTTACCCTATATTTCCTTTATTTGTGCCCCTAAGAAATGGAAACCCTTTTGCTGGAAATGACTTTTTCTGACATTTTTCCATTCCAAAGTGCAGCCTCGGGTGGAGAGAAAAAGTTTTGAAATACAAAAAATAACTAAATAAAGTAAGCCAGAGTGGTCACAAAGAGATGTTATTCACACCCAAACATATTGGGGCCACTATACAGAGTTAGCCAGTGAAACGCTTCTTTCATTTTCTGATCTTTCTTTAAACAACGGGGCAAATTTACAAAGAAGTGACAGACCAGCTGCATTAGCCTTCTTGGCTTAACGCCGCGCTACGTCACTTCTGAAATGCAGGGCTGCACGTATTTACAACAATATGGTGCAGTCCTGCATTTCCCCCTGCGCTTGGCACTAATTTCAGCTGCCTAGTGCCAACGCAGTCACCCTTGCACCATAGTGCAAGGGTGGCTGTGCTGCAGGGAATGATTGTTCATGTGGAGGAAGGTGTCCTTTCCTCCACATAAACAATCTTAAATGGTGATTTGTAACTTCCATGTGTGCTGCTTTGTGCAGCACATTTAGAAGTTGCAACTCGTCATTTTTTAACCCCTTGACTGCTGGCCCGTTTCCGCCCCTGTGCTGTAAACAAATGAACAGGGGCGGGCCATGACGAACCCCAGCCGTCATCAGCACACGAGCACCGTAGTGCATGACGGCTGGGGTTCGTCATCAGCATGCAAGGGGTTAAATGATTGTTTATGTACAAGAAGGGAAAACTTCCTGAAAATAAACAATCATGCATGGCGTTTTGCTGTTTTGATGTGTGCTGCACAATGCAGCACACATAAAAAAAAGCAAAATTGAGGAGAAATAAAGCATTTTTCCCCGTTGTGCCCTAAAACCAGGTTGTTCCTGCTTACATTTCACATGCTTTACTTAATCTTGCATTCCCTATGAATAGATGCTTCTTCCAAGAAGTTATAACTTTTTTCAGGCAGCATATTACTCTTGTCTAGTGCATAATTTGAATTGAGTCACATCCAGGTATTTCTAGCACAGCACAAGTGGGTTCTAGCTGTAGGTAGTGCGAGTTTCTCTCAGTGGGGCAGTATGGTGCTCAGTTGGGGAGAGGATGTGGCACTATGGCTAGAGCTATCGATTTTGGAACTGGGGAACCAGGTTCAGCCTTCTCGACCAGTCCACCAGACCACTCCACTGAGGGAGCACATTCGCATGCTTGACCATAGAAGCCCCCGCTAGACTGTACAAGCCCTGGTGTCTTAGCACCAGCAGGTGGACCCTAGCAATAGCAAGTGTGGGTTAACCTCGAAGTCCTGTCCATCACAATCCATACTGACGTTCACCTCCAGTCTTGTGGGCAGGATTACAAAGCAGCACCCCCCAGAGTGACAGTGACTGTCACTGATGTCACAGGACCCTTGAAGCCACTCCCCCTCACACATTGGTATTTCCATAGGCCTTGTTTCAGCAGTAGTAGCTGCCACTCACCAGGGATCGGCAATGCAGGATTTGCACGCATACCAAACTAAGTTCACAAACTTCACGGTCTCTGCTTCATGCACAAGCACTTTTAACATGTGCTACCTGCTTTGGGGCCAGCAGAATTATGCAGCAATAGAGAAAAAAATTATGCCGCAGTGTTGACTAAATTAAGCCTGCAGCGTAATATAGTATATTTTTTGAAACTTTCTTATTTATACATTTTTATACATACTAACAGTCTCTGCTAATATTTTGCCTAATTCGTACCAGTATAACATACAAATGCAACAGTGAGAAAGGTTACCAGTCAACCTTTGCAAAGGGCCAACCACTTTTCAGCGACATAAGTCATATTTTTTATTAACTTTTGATCCATTTGAGCTACAAACAATTTATTAGTTAAAATCCGCAGATTATGCAGCAGAGGATGTATTATGTGGTAAATATGGCAAAAGCCATAATTATGTGGAAAACATTTTCAAATTAGGATATATTGCCATTCTTGTTTGAATTGCTCTTTCGGAAAAAAGGAGAAGTGCTGATGACAGAAACTGCATGACTTGGACACAAATGACTCGTGATTTAAACTGTCCATTTTTACTGCCGCAACCTACCCTTTGGCTCCCGGCTGAATCGGGAGGATCTTCAATCGACACGATCCAAGGCTCCCCGAGGCTATTGTGAGCGCTACCGGTCCTTCCCAGCAGCCGCAGCCTTTCAATCAGAGCGCGGCAGCTGTGGGGGGGGGGACCGAGGGGAGCTGGGAACTACATCACCCAAGCTCCCTTGCGGCCCTGCTGAGGGAGAAGACGCGACAGGAGGCGCTTTAAATTGCACGTCACCCCCGGTGGAGCGGGGGATTTAAACTGTCCATTTTTACTGCTGCAACCTACCCTTTGGCTCCCGACTGAATCGAGAATCGGGAGGATCTTCAATCACCACGATCCAAGGCTTCCCGAGGCTATTGTCACCGCTACCGGTCCTTCCCCGCCGCCGCAGCCTTTCAATCAGAGCGCGGCCGCTGTGGGGGGGACCGAGGGGAGCTGGGAACTACATCACCCAAGCTCCCTTGCAGCCCTGCTGAGGGAGAAGACGCGCCAGGAGGCGCTTTAAATTGCACGTCACCCCCCACGTCGCAGGAGCGCCGGGCGAAGCCCGGGCAAAGGGCAGGCCCTTTATGGCCCTCAGAGGCCAGAGGAGGCTGGGCTGGGCCACCCCCCTAACTTTCTCTATACAACAAGATAAACTCTTCAACGGGTGAGTGAACATTGCTAACCTGATATCTATTTACCGTTAAAGCATGAGGAAGACCATCAAAACCACTAGGATGCCTACCCTACGCTCCAACACTAGGCAGAAGGCAGATACACCCCAGCCCTTACCTACGCTGACAGCGATTGATAAGATACTAAAACAAACTATAGGGGCAGTAGCTACAGCAATAGTCAATACTGAAAGGAGGCTCTCATTACCACCGACCATAACTTTTCAAGAGTCAGGAGAGGATTTCTCAGTACTAGTAACGGATGTCCCGGATACAAGCTTCTGTCTTACCTCCTCCTATGTGGAGCTTCCCTGCGCACAGGCACCCGCTGAGACCCCTAAAGGATCTGACAACACCCCGATAAACCTAAGTCCTGCGCATGTTATTGAAAAGGAAAGACCAAGTAATACAAACCAGAAAAAGTCTAAAGAAACTCGAGTAAACAACAAAAGAAAAGGGAGAAATCATCATACGGCAAATCATAACTTAGTGGCTCAAATAACTAATACCACACCTGGGATACCTTGTTGGGTGACAAACATGGTTGCCGATTTAAAGGCAGACCTTGAAGAATCCATCACTACCCATATTAAACCCCTGATATCAAAGATTGACAGACTAATATCTACAATAAATAATAGGGGGGTAGGAACATCTAGGTCTGTGGTACAAGATGGATTACCAGTCCAGGCTGGGCAGGTAAGGGGAATTCCTAATAACACTCATAAGGATAAGGCAGTACCAGTCGTCAATTCTTCCACAAACAAACCTAAGAAAGGCATTCAAACTACTACCCCAAACAATAATAAAGCTCCCACACCCCTGATCCCTATTACCACCACCACGCCCCAAGTACACGCAAACCAGGGAAAGGGAAATCCTCCAGTCTCAAGTAGCGCAACGGGCCCTAATATGAAGGTGAGCAATATTATAACCAAAACTCCTCTACCCAAAGATATACCTAAAAAAACAAAAACGGTTCGCTTCCACACAATTAATCTTCCCCCGGAAGCTTTGCCCTTTGTCGTAGTACTGACATGAGTCCCCCCCTTAAGAAGGGTAAAAGAGAAACACACTTTGAATTAAAAAACAAATGTGTACAGTGGTTAAGGGCGAATAGGCCTTTACCCCCAAATATCTCTGGTGAGATACTCGCTGTCAGAAGAGGGGAGTGGATAGGGAAAGGTATAAAAACTCTAGCAGGGGACATTATTATGATTAACGTTAGAGACACCGCTGCAGTGAAGTATATATGTAATGCCCCGCTGAGTGGAACAAACACACAAACTTACCCGCTGCACTTATCATACTTTTACCCAATTATGCCGCAAAGACATATGCAGATAAATAGGGCTGCCATGACTAGAGACTATCATTTTGATCCCCAGTACAGAGCGCAACAATGGCAAACACCATGGCAAGGTACACCCATCTATGACACTAGCATTTCACAGTATGCTCATTGGAACAGGTTCTGCATATTGGACGAGGTGGATTGACTCGCATATGCAGAAATTAGCATAATACAGCTGGATATGAGATCATTAGGAGATTAGCCCTTAGAGATAGGCCACATCACTCCCACCACCCCAGAAGAAAGTGGTAGTGGGAGGGTCAGTAGAGGGAACATCCTTGAACAACAGGGGGAGATAAAGTACAAAGAACCTAAGGCGTCAGTTAAATTAGCTTAGACGAATGTAGATTGTTCATTAAGAGAATTGGAAGGACCGAGAATGCTGGTGAATCAGGATAGCATCAGAATTGTATCGTGGAACGTTGCAGGTTTGGCGGCCAAATACGATTGCAAGGAATGGCGACAATATATGAACAAGTTTAAAATCATTTGCCTGCAAGAGACTTGGGCGGTCGAACCTAACCAGTACAGCATGGAGGGGTATAAATGCTTCTCTGTCCCCGCTGTAAGATCATCATCAGGGAGAGCGATTGGAGGACTACTAATATATGTAGACCTCCGTATTCAAGGGGTTTGGTCAAATTATAATTGGGACTCACAAAATATGCAGGCGATAGGATTCCGCGCTAAAGGGACTAATACTTTAGTGTTAAACTGGTATAATGCGGTGGGATTAAACGGTAGAGGAAATGTAACAAAAGAATTAGACACCAGATTAGATGCACTAACATCACTAAATAAGCCAACAAGTTTCCCTAGTATAATACTCACGGGAGATTTTAACTGTCACCTCTGTGAGAACCTGATGCCACTGAACAAGGATTGGTCCCGGTGGGTATGCAACGTTTATAACGCAAGCGTTACAACGCCATACCTTTGCAACGCGGTCGTAACAACGAAAGTTGTTACCACGCATTGCGCTGAGGGGCGCCCAAGGATAGTAAATGATTTAATTTACTATCCCAACACCTTCCCTACTATCCACGGGGACTGGTGTTGGAATAGTAAATTAAATTATTTAATTTTGCGCCCCCCCAGCGCAATGCGTGGTAACAACTTTCGTTCTTACGACCGCATTGTAATGGAACGCGTGGTAAACGTATGCGTTCTAACGTCATACATCCATCCCGGTGTACTGTGTTAAAGGGACCACACTTTGCTCACACCTCTGAGGGCTGGGAAATGGATAAGGTAACTAAAACACACAATCTGGTCCACACTATGGACCTGATAGAGTTAGGCAGCAATGGAGACCCTAACCCAAATTTAAGGGCAGAGGCTGCCACTCATATATAGACTTTGTTATGGTCTCGCCCATACTCAAAAAAAGGATTAGTAGTATGGTAATAGAAATTAGTATATTCAGTGATCACAACCCTCTGGTCATTGAATTAAAAGGTCTAAATTGCAAGAAACCAGCATGCAGAACAGACATAATAGAAAAGGCGGTGGACCAGGGGAGAAGGCTTAAGTGGGCCAAGACAGATGGTGACAAATTTTATAAAAGTCTAATAACTGCAGGGCAAAACGCAATAAATATATGCCTTGATTTAAGCTTCGAGAGAGGGATGGTAGTTAGTGCATTTGAGGAAATAGCACACCTCGTAGAATGCCTATTAAAAACCTCCAAAGGAAGCAATACAGTACCTGTCTCACGCTGGTTTGACCAAGATTGTATTAAGGCACATAATGACCTCAAACATAGCCTGAAGCAGCGCCCTAGAGACAACGCCAAAATAGCCCACTGTAGATCAAAATATAAAAAGGCTTTGAAATCTCGCAAACTAAGTCTACAAACACAAGCCTGGGAGGACCTAAGAGAGGCGGCTGAAAGAGGAGACATATCAGGTTTCTGGAAAGTCATAAATACACCGTGCTTCCATTAACCCGACAAGCCCAAATTACTAAACACCATCTTACCAGAACAATGGTACAATCACTTTCAAAGTCTCTATAACTTCACAGGGAAATCTACTCACGATGAAGACCAGAGGCCAAAATTGACCACACGATTAGACTTTTCTATGGCAGAAGTGGAATCGGCTATTTTGGGGTTGACTAAAAATAAATCCCCAGGCCCCGATGGTATACCCCCGACCTTTATCTGAGCAACATAGAGTTGTGGGTGCCCATTCTTACGAGGGTCTTGAACGAGGCAGTTGTACCAGGGCTGCCAAGCTCCTGGTCATCTGCAACTATTGTTCCAATTTATAAAAAAGGGAATCGGGATGACCCACAATGCTACCGCCCTATATCTCTAATTGACGCGGCCAAGGTACTGGGTCGTGTTATTCTAAATCGTCTACAAGAATGGGCTGAGGACAACCAAATCCTCTCAGACATACAATATGGGTTCAGGGAGGGTAGATCTACGACAGATCAGTGTCTGAATTTATATCTTTTGACCGCCAAGTATACCATTGCTAGTAAGGGGGCCATTTACATGGGGTTTATGGACCTTTCTGCGGCCTTCGACCGTGTAAATAGAGAAAAACTATGGGCTTTGATGATAAATATAGGAGTGGAACAGAAACTAGTGGACATCCTCAAGGCCCTACACTTGAACACCTCAGCAACGGACCGATATAACCAAGAGGGCAGCAAGACGGAACAATTTTTATGCACGAGTGGCGTGCGGCAGGGCTGTATTTTAGCGCCATTTTTATTTTCGTTATATATTAATAACCTGGACAAAGAACTATCCAAACTGAATGTGGATTCCCACAAATAGGATACCGTGCAGTGCCCGTGCTGCTTTACGCGGACGACGCAGTGCTGCTAGCAAGAACACCATTGGGGCTCCAGAAGCTGATTGACGGATTCGTTAACTTTATGGCTACACTCGACCTATCAGCTAACCTGGAAAAATCCTATGTCATGATAGCGGGAGATAGAGCAAATAGAAAATTCGTAGACAAGATAGGCTCTCACAAATTAGGCCAGGTCAAGTCTTTCTCCTATTTAGGTGTGTTATTTGATGAACATCTAAATTTCCAACCCCTAATGGAAAAGCATGCAGCGAAACTGGTGGCTTCATCGGGGGCTATAATGGGTTATGGGAGAAGACTTGGCAGATGGTCACCGGAACAAGTGCTCAACTTGTATAGGTCAATCTGCTGCGCTAAAGTAACCTACGGCTCAGAAGTGTGGGGTTTTTCAAATAAACATCTGCACCAGATTCAGATGGAGGAAAACAAGTTTTTCAAAAGAATCTTGAAAGTGCCACAGAGTACTCCAGCCTATATAATACATGAAGAGTTGAGAGAGCCCTACAGTGAGGACCGAATTAAGATCAGACCGCTTTTGTCCTGGATTAAAATCTGGACTAACCCAGAGGCAGGTCTCACTAGGCAAATTATTAAAGACTGCCTGAACCGTGATAGAGGGGGTCAAATTCCCTGGATAAACTACGTAAAGGATTCCTTGGATGCAATTGGCTGTAAAAAATTTTCACAGCATCGGAAACCTTAAATACTCAGAAAAAGTTAATGGTCAAAAAACGTTTTAAGGACAAGTCAGTTACTAATAGGGCTGTTGTTGAAAAGTGTATATCTACAGTCTTGACCTATTGCTCATTGAAACAGTCACAGGGAATGGAACCATACCTCGCCGTGCAGTATAATGCACAGGATAGATTCTACATGACTCGTTTCAGACTTAATATGTTACACCATCTACTCTCTGTCCCCTCTTGTTTTACCCCATCATTGGAGTTGAAGGGTACCTGCGACTGCGACGGTAGGTCTCCGCAGGATACCCTTCATTTTGTTTTGCTATGCCGTTTCTATTCTGTCCCTAGACGTAAGTTTTTAGTGGGGATCCTGAAGGAAGCTAAATTCAGACAAGCGAAAGCAGCATTAATGTTTTTGCAGGAAGCCCCGGATGCTCATACACTGTTCTGCATAGTAAGCTTTATCAAAGTGGCATTAAGGTTAAGGAACACTAGAGAAGCAAGTGACTGTATTGCCCTGTAATAAGAGTCTCATTTTTTAGAACCCTTTTTAAATGAATGTAATACTTCTTGGCTTTTTAAAATCATTTTAAACGTGTTCTTTTTAAAATATTTTTAAAAAAATGTAATTGCTTATGTACTTTTATGGTGTCTTTTTAAGTGCCGAATAAAGAATTTAATTGAAATTGAAATTGACTTGTGATTCTACATTCTACTTTTTAGCGTATTTGGGACATTCTGTGATTGGAAACGTATCCCACTTGGTGAATATATTTTAATGTCAATAACTCATATTAAACCTTTAATAAACGTGTATCCATTGGTTAAATTAAATAATGTAATAAGTTGTAACTGGCCAGTGTAATGCCAAACAAATAGGAAAAATTGGGCTGTTTGGCTCTTTCTGGCCACACCTCTGACTCCACCCACTAACCCAATCCACGGGTTATTCCAGCCCTCTGATTCTCTGCCCACAGTTCCCCTACTTTTTTTGCCCCACTTCGACCACTGACTTGAGATCACCAGAGTCTGCATCACATTGTAGGCATAGTAATAGAAGGGCTGATAATAGCCCGCAGCTCCTGCTTCAGCCGAGCCACCCACCAGGCGCAAGCCACACCAAAATGGCCGCCTCCACATGCTGAGGGGGCGCCACACCTAATGCACTTACCAGCCCCCAAATGCCACTCACTGCCACCGGCTCAGCTCTTCCAGCAATTTCTGCCCCAGCCCCCAGCCACCACCAATTCCCTTGCTGATGTCTGCAGTTCCTGCAAGGCAGGCAAATGACAGGAGGGGCTGGCGAGGGCACAAGCGTACTGTGAGGTTCGACTGTAGCTAGTGCAATCTGTTGGCAAATGGTCAGCTGTCGGGCAAGCCACCAATAAACCGCCAATGAACAGCAGGCAGACCTCTGGTAACGATCTCCACGCTTCTGCTGCCACTCAACACATAGCTCTTTCCTCCACACAGCATCACACGCCCATCAGAGTCCCATCACACGTCCATCACAGTATTCACAGGGACCATTGAAAACTCGACAGCTGTATTTCTCATGCATACCATCTTGTATTGTGAAACATTCCCAGAGAGGTGTATGACTTTGTTTAACAATATGGATGTTAATTGAAAGGTACACATAACATTTGGGAGGGGGGGGAGTACGCCTGGGTATGGTATGATGAGGATGCGGATGGTAAGTGGGGGGAACTAGACAATGACTTGTGGCTACACATGATAGGACTAGCATGACCAACCGTGATGGAATTTATGGTGAGGGGTTACATTAGTATACTGGCCCTTTAAGAGTCGGCCCACCAGGAGATGGGTGGGAGCAATGAGCAGGGGACCGGCAAGAGGAGAGTGCTGGGAATTTAACAGGGGTTTCTGTAACTGATAATATTGTAAATTCTGGCATGAATGCTCACAGTGTGTAACCAGGCATCCTCTTATACACAGCAGAGGGTGGGCAGGGGGAGCACAAGGTTTTGCAGGAGGAAACTGCCATCAGTAGCAACAGCAGAAGGGTGGAGGCAGAAGGGCACATGGTAGGCCAGGTAGAGGCTCCTACAACAATTATGCTACACCGCTTGGCCCACTGGCAGCAATGGCATGAGGAGGGTCAGGACAGTACTTTGCGACTATAAGGGTTCAGGGATGATTATCACTTGAGCTAAACCAGGCTACAGTTTTGGAGATCGTCAGAGAACTTAAAATTAGTAAAAGAACACCACCAGGTTTGTGCAAGGGAAGCTGTATAAGGAGGTGCAAGATGGTAGGATGGCAAGTCAATTTGAAGAGTGGCTAATAAACAATTTGATGGTGTCTCCGATTGAGGTGGTTCCAAAATAGCAAAAAAGGCAGTTTTGCCTCATCCAGCACTTATTTTGGCCAGAAGGAGTGTCTGTAAATGATTTCGTATCAGATGACTTTTCAACAGTTTCTCATTCCTCGGTGTATGTGACAATGGAATTGTTTAATAAAGATAGCTCTGGTGCATGCATGGCTAAAAGTGACATCAAGTCAGCCTTCTGCTGGCTACGAGTGCATCCGGCCGATTTTAAGATGTTGGGGAATAGTGGGGGGTGGTCTTATGACGACGTGGCCCTGCCAATGGGGGTGCTCCATTTCCTGTATCCTTTTTGAGAAATAGTTCTTTCTTGCAATGGCTTTTCAAGTATGTGACAGGTTACACAATGGTGACACATTTCTTCTTTGTGGGGCGATCCGGCTCTGTGGACTGCTAGCGAATGCTGGTAAGTTTTCAGGAGCTAAAGGATGAAGTGGGGCTTCTCCTGGCAAAAGAAGAAAAGACGGGGGGGCCAAGCATGTTTTTTACATTTTATAGATCGATGCAGATAAAATGGAGTTGCGGTTGCCAGTGGATAAAAGCATGCTAGCTAGTGTGGACCTAATTTAGATGGGAGGTGTTGCTGGGACACCCAAACTTTGCATTTTGGGTGGTACGGACAGGGAGGATGTTTTGCAGGATATCGGGAATGGCACTGTCAGGGTTGACTCTTCCACAGCATTGAATGAGACTTAAGGCAGGAGCGAAGAAGGACTTGAGAATGTGGCATACTTTTTTTGAGCATTTCAATGGCAGAATTGGGTGATGAAAATGAATGGGAGATTCAGCTTGTTACGGATGCAGCAGGCGAGGAGGTTGGTCTCTACTGGTCAGGACATTGGCGTGTGACGTGATAGCCAGAGGAGTGGCAGCATGGGGCAGAAGCATTGCATTCTTGTAGTTTTTTCCACTGGTAGTTAGAACAGTGGTTTGGGAGATGAGGTCGCAAACAAGAAAGTACTGTTTAACGTAGACAAAGTGGCGGTGGTGCACATTGTGAACAGGCAATCTGCTAAGGATACACGGGTGCTTAAATTGTTGAGAGTTTTTGTAATGGCTTACCTGAGGTGTAACATTGTGTTTAGAGCAAGGCATTGACCAGGCATCAATAACGACAAGCAGATTCTTTGCCTCATTCCCAGTGGTTGAGGTTTCATGGTCTAGCTCTGGCTGTGAACAAGGACAAGACAGTGATGTTGGATGAACTGTGGCAGGTTGACATCAGAAGAGTCTGCAGTTGGTAGCCGGATCCTTGACTCATTCAGAAACGAGAGAATAAGGGCAGGCATGGTTGGGGAATTTGAAATCCGGAGCAAAGAGGAGAAACTGTGAAGAGGAACAGTGGGTGAGAAGAGAGGATGTGGTATATTTCATCATGGGTATGATTGAGAAATGATGGTTGAAGGTGCAGGTACTGCATTGGTCGGTAAGTGATTGTGGGGCTTCACACCATCAGCAGGAGAGGTCGCGATGAGGTTGCTAGAAGGGAGAAAGGCTTTTAAGGGCCGACAAGGAAGCCACTGTTGTGGCCTGTGTTTCGTCAAGTGATGGGTATCTTTCCCGGTTATCACAGTGAGGAGGTGGAATGGGTGGTGTTTTCTTGTATAATGAGTTGCATGTTTTTCAGCGCCTTTCAGGTGTCAGAACTGTTGGACAGGAAGCGAGAAAGTAGTTTGCATTGGTCTGCAGTGAACGTGACAGTGCCAGTTTAGTGATATATACTTAGGATGGTCAAAGACGGATCCGAAGGGACAAGGGAGCATTGTGAGGTTGGGGGTTTTCCTGGACGATAGGTTTTGTCCAGTGCAATGGTTTAGGTGATGGCAGGGGCTTGTACAATTCAAGGAAGGTGAGATGTTTCAACTTCAGGACAGGTCCAATGTAACAGCATTTCAGTTATGGTCAGATTTACATAAAGCGTGGAAGGGGCTAAACCTTCGATCCCAAGAATATGAAACTCATTCTTTGAAACAGAGGCAGCAACTCAAGAAGATACACTGGACTGGGATGAAAGCAGGATAATGCGTTTGGGGAGGTGGTCATCAGATTGCTACAAGTGCTATGTTTGGCAAGGGAATGCCCATAGCGAATAATGCTTACTTGTTATATTATTTCACCTTAGGTGCTGTGCGGGGTCAGGCCTCTGAGGAGATGGTTATTTGGATTGTGTGACACATTTGTGAAGTGGGCACAGAGACCAGCATGAGCGAGAGGGCATGGGGCAGATTTAGGTTTTAGGGAACACGTGTGAGTATACGATGGCAGAGTAGAGGGGGGATGTTATGGCATGCATTATTACCTGAGTTGAACAAGATGCTAGGGGTTGATGGCTGTCCAGACGTATTGGTTCTCCATCTGGGGGAAACAATATGGTGTGAGAGAAGACTCCAGTGTTGATAAACGCAATGAAGGCAGATTTAAGGGAGATTAGGAGTTAGTGGGCGGCCATGCCTGTCATATGAACAGAATTAATATCTAGGAGAGAGTGGAGAGGGGCGAAGAGACAGGCAGCTATCGACAAGGCAAGGCTAAAACTGAACAGATAAAAGCGAAGGCTTTGTAGAGTGGAAGAGATGAGTCGCATGATACACCCAGGGCTGAGATTTGATGGGCCACAATTCTTCTGGTGAGATGGTGTACATTTGTCTATTTTAGGGATAGATCTTTACTTGGCACAATTAAGATGCATTGTCAGTGACATTGAGAGTGAAATTGTGATTACGGTAGTGGCGAATGTGGTAGGTTTGGTCTGTTTTTGAATGGCTTCGGGTTTGTTTGGGTTGGTGGAGGTAAGGAGGGGTGAAATTTATTTATGAAAGGTTTTCTGGGTGGCGGTTGGAGAGATCTTTTTCATGGTTAGAAGCTGTTCTATTGCAGGTGTTGGTCGAGCACTTGAGGTAGGGGGGAGTAAGTAGATGTTTGCAGAATGCAAGAAATTTAAAGTTTACAGTTGGTTCAGGATAGCCAGAAGAGTTACACTGACGGGTTGATTTTTGGGTGATTTTGGGCTGTTAGGGGTGGGAGGTATGACAAGATAGTAGGTACGGAGTGATGTATAGTGAGGTACATAGATTTGTAAAGCAGTTGCCCAAAGATATGTATATCTGAGTTGTAATGTGCAACTGCTTCATTAAAGCAGACTTTTTCACACCTACAAAGTGTCAGTGCTCTATGCTGTGCACTATAGCCAGGTAGAGGCATGGGGGCAGCTGACAGGAAAAGTTCTGCCCCCCCCAGGCTTTTTTCAGCTGTGGTACACTCCAGAGGATTGTACACACAGTTGGGACCACTTAGTTGGGTGGATGGTGATAGAGTGTCCAAGATGCAGTTTTTAGACTACTAGCCACCATTTTGCCTAAGGTGACATGGTGGCTGGTAGCTTGTTGGCTTAGGCAGGGTTTTTTTTAATTGGCCCGCCCACCTTTGTCTCTCCTTAGAGAGACCGGAAGTGTGTTTTGTAGGGAGGTGGTACTATGGGGCTGGTGCACAAAAGCGGGGTGATGTCAAAAGAAGTCACTGATGAACAGATGCATAGCGGTTGAAGGAGACGTTTTCATGGTTGGAAGCTGTTTCATTGTTGTGGAGGTGGGTCAGGCAGTTGAAAGGGGGGTAAGAAGATGCCTAAAGAAAGCAAGAAGTTAAAGGGTTACAGTTTTAGGAAGAAAAGTTAGTTTGGGATGTGTAGCAGAGGTATAGTGACCGGTTGAATTGTAGGTGATTTGGGGGAGACTAATAGGGTCGGTGGGTAGGACAAGGTAATAAGCACTGAATGAGGTGTATTGAGGTTCATAGTTTTGTAAGGCAGTTGTTCATGGATATGAATATGAGTTGTAATGTGACCCTGTTTCATTAAAGTCACAGGGGTCTCGGCTGTGCCCTGCAGCCCAAATGCTGCCTGTAACTCTCCGTCCGCTCAGGTGCACCATTGAACTGCTGCCTGCAGCTGCAGTCTGTGTCCCTTCAGTCCTGCCTGGCCAAAGAACACACTGCTTGAGAAAGCATGCCTTTGAACGGTGTAAAGTAACTGGAATTGCCGGTCCGTTTGGTTAATCACGTGCTGCAGAGATCACATCATGGGAAATACAATCTTTTAGGTTAATGTTATGAAACCATAATTAGTTAATGCAATCACTGCAGATGTGTGGAATGTTTGATGGAACCATGCATGCCTTTACCATGCGTCCATTACCACCATGCATATACCTTTACCACACACATTTTTCCTAAGCATTTTAATAGGTGGTAACTAATTCGCAAATTGGAAGGGATTCCCTGGGCACCCCTTTCTATTTACAAATGGAAAACATATATTTTTTAAGAGCATGCAGTGGTCCCAAAGACCGCTGCATACTCTTGAAAAATAAAACTGTAAAGTTTCATTTTTGCTTTTTAAATGCATCACGGTTTCCTTTGAGTAAAACGGGCTGCAATTAAAAAAAAACAAAAAAACGATTGCTTTATTAAAAAGTATTCACAGACGTGGTGGTCTGCGACCTCAGCAGGCCACCATCCATGTGATAGCTGCAAACCCTAATGGGTCCGAAATTGCGACTAACCTTAATAATAAACATGAAATAGGTCTAGTTGCGACCTACTTAAAAATTGCTAATGAAACTCAAAAGAGTTTCATAAATTAGGAATACTGATCTCCTACTTGCGATTCAGAGAGCATCGCAATTAGGAAAACAGTCAGCTAATTCATAAAAGACCCGTTTTGCGAGTCTTTACTAGCGATTCATAAGGAATCGCTATTAAGGACTTGCAAAACGGGATTCATGTAGGAATTGCAAAAAATATTGCGATTCCTACATCTTCCTTATTTGCGATTAGCAAATTGCTAATCGCAAATAAGGAATAACTCCCCATTCATTCCTATGGGCCATGGGAGTATTCCTTATTTGCGATTACCAATTAGCTAATCGCAAATAAGATAGCGATTTCAAGGGTGCCAGGGGTGTCCAAAGGACACCCTGTAGCACCCCTGAAATGCAAATTTACACAGGTGTTGCGCACACACATGTCCAAAGGACATGTGTGTGTGTAACATGCAACAGAGAAAAATGCCCTAAAGTGCTTTTTTCTAGTTTTTCGCTATTTACCACGAAGTCAGACTTCGTGGTAAATAGCGACCAAATATTGCGAAATCGCAATTTCAAATTGGTTAATGAATTGCATTTAAGGAATCTGTAAAAGAGATTCCTTAAATCCAATTCCTCGCAAATATGCGATTTCGCAAATAGCGATTTTTGCATTTGGGATGATGAATCCCAAATGCAAAAATTGCACTCGCAAAGGGCCAGATTCGGGCTGAGTATTCCTAATGTTAATATATCTGGCCCTTAGGGTTCATTATACAGCCAGTGTTAACCATCCATTTAAGGGTTTTGCAGCAATTTCAAGTTATTTCTTGAGCTTTTCGTTGCTCAAAAAGGTATAAATTCTTATATGTATCCCTTCGAAAAAAAATTAGGGACTCTGCATTGTGATATTTACACGTTACCTCGTTGCATGTGCTTTTCCATTGGAACGGTTGCATTCCTTATTCTTTAAAAACCAATAAAGAATATATATTTTTTAAATATTTACCTTTGAAAGTCAACATAATGGATTTCACTCACCTCTTCTCCACCTGTGCAACTGAGTCTGGCAAACAGGTATTCTTTGTCTCAGGTAAGAGGAAAACAGAAAGTCCAAAAAGGATAGGCACCACACCAAAAATAACTCCTGGCAAAATCGAGACGAAATCCTTGACCATTAGGACTAAGGGGGCTATCACAGCCCCAAGTCTCATCATCATGTTAGTGAAACCCACTCCAGTTTGCCTGCGGATCAGAAACATGGGGTTATTAAGTTCATTCAACACTAAAAGCTCTACCATGTCATTAATTTGTAAGAATGACAAAGCGCTGAAGTGCCTGAATTCAGAATCTAAAAACACGCTATACAATAATGTTCTGTAAAATTATAGCACTTCTATGCTAATTTCTGGATATTTTACTTTTTTTTAACTTATTTTCCGAATAAGCAGAAGTGTACTGGAAGATGCACTAAGAGTGAGGTAATACCAAGTTAGCCCCCAATTCAAGGTGCAGAAGTCTGAATTAGGAGTTAACGCTTTAATCTATAAATTCCACACTCAGTCATATTGGAACACTAGTAATGATGTCCTAAGGGCATAGAAAAATACAGATGGTATCTGGGCCATTATAAAGGGTCAAAAATAATGTATGCATAGTTCTTTGCCAGGCAGACATCCAAATAATGGGTGTGCGGTAGAATCTATAACCACTGTACTGAGAAAACTAGCATTTTTTAAAACGTGTCAGAAGTTTCAAAATGTATCTGTTTATATATTTTCAATATGTTACAAAATCACTGAAACCAGAGAGGTGTATTAAAGCCTCAAATTGACCACTTATGTATACAATTCAGGTGCCAGAAATACAAAGCCTCTCAAATAAATAATATGAAACACTAATTCCGAGTTATGGACGAACGCATGTCATGAACTCGACCGAACCGTTCAACGGGGGCTATAAATTGTTTTCAATTAGTCAAACTGCATACCAACTTTGCATCCCATTAATTGATAAAAGTAATGTCATTTGAGATGTCATCAGTGATGTCATCAGTGATGTAATCAGTGATGTCACTGATCATGTCATGAATGATGTAATATGTGACATGATCAGCAGTGGATTGCTGGTGCGCGATATATAGATAGTGCAACTAACAATATATGAAATTTCAATGGTTTTGTGTGAGTAAAATAAGGTTTTGTAAATGCTAATTCCTAACTATATATGGTCTATAACCCATGGTTTTTTCAGTGAATTTTCAAGGTTTTGGGAATGCTAATTCCTAACTATATATGGTCTATAACCTATGTTTTTTTCAGTGAATTTCAATGTTTTTTTAATAGCAAATATCAAAAGCTTTAAAATGTCAAGTACGTGGTAGTTAAAAACATTTTCGTGTTTATGCACGCTGATGTGCTTTGAACGCTGCCCCCCCCCTCCTCTTTTCTTTTAGGAGTATTCTCTCTTTGCAGATAGTGAAGGGTAGGTAACGCAGGCCTTTGCCCCCGTTGTAATCCGTCGTGCCTGCTTCCCTATCCATTTGATTGATTGTTATCCTAGCATTTATTGTTTTGGAATTAGTTTTCTTTGGTTCATTCTCTATTTACAAACAAGCACAGAGTCGCAATACTCTGTTTAGTCTTTGCAGATAGTGAAAAATCGTTAAAAAAAAAAAAGGAATCAAGCAAAATCAGTAGGCCACTAATGGGATCTCTTTTTGACCTCGCTAAAATAGAAACATTATGAACAACCCCTCATGAGAAATACGAAACTAGTGAGAGGAACTGAGCTCGACACCATGATGGCTGCAAGACAGCTCGGCTCCGCCGCCCACCCCACCCAAAATAACGACAAACCCTATGCAAATATTATAAATATATACAACACACCAGCAAAGTAACAGGGTAAAATGTTTTATTAAATAACTATTTACATGGCAGCCTGCTGCAACATCGATCCAAACAAGCCTTTGTATTTGGGGCTCAAAATCAACAAGTAACAGGGTAAAACGTTTTATTAAATATCTATTTACATGGCAGCCTGCTGCAACATCGATCCAAACAAGCCTTTGTGTTTGTGGCTCAAAATCAACCATCAATAGTAAGATTTTCATAGGTGAGTGTAGGTTCATGGTTTTCCATCCACAGACTAAAAGCCTGGAGTGGGAGTGAAAGAACAATAACTAGGTAAGAAGGAAGGCAGAGGTTGTGGGAAGGACTCTGGATATGGTATGTTGCTTGGTCCCTCAGATGCTTCAATGTCACTGCCTTGCACAAATGGCATAAGTCCTGGATGTTGGGTGCCATAGTTGAGGGTTCCGAGCAGCGCTTGTAACACTGTCTGAAGCTTATTTGCACCTGCTGCAGCTTCACTATTCTCAAAGTAAGTGGGGGCTGTTTGTGGACCTGACTGCATTGGAAAACAATGTGATGCGGTGCCTCCCTGAACCGCTTGACGGAGGCCCCCGAGATAATTGCGCCTGCTCCACACCTTGTCCCACAATCCGTTTGACCTGAAGACACGTCCTGCGGTGCCCTGGTCCGACCATCACATATACCTGCGCCAGGAGACGGCGTGGAGTGCACTAGAAGGGAGAGGCGGCGCGAACGAGCCTCCCCCACCTCCCCAGGTGGAGGTTTCTCAGCTACACCCCAGCGCTTCACTCGACCAGCTGACTTGCGCGCGCTCTTGCGACACAGTGCCTCGCTCGGCCAGCTGAATTGCGCCTGCTCTTGCTATTACAACGTCTCACCCGCCATCCAACGGAATTGCACCCAATCTTGCGGTACAGCCACAGGCGGCTGCTACGGAGCTCACGAAATGGCGGTCGGCTCCACAGACTTGGGCCTGGCCTGCAAGGATGACTCTGGGCAACCGTGGAACTCGGACGCTTGACTGCTAGGGCATGGGCCCCATTCCCAAAAGAGTCCCCTCAGCCTTGAAGATTCTACAACAGTCACCGGGACCCCCGACTCCCGTAGACTTCCGGTGGGGAGCGACTGCCATGATTGCTCGCGGAATGGCCACGACGTAGCCACAAGATGGTGGTGCTCTCATGCTGATGCCAGTTTCAGTCTGAAACATCCAGAAACACTGTAGACTACCAATTTGATCAGTTCCGGTGGAGCCCCAACGTGACCCCGTAGAGAACTTGCCCTCCCCTCTTTGACTGATGGTTCTTGTTGCCTGTCCCTTCTGTTGTCATTTAACAGAACTTTTTGGACTGCTGAAAGGGGTTGTGTTCCGACCGCTGGTTGGTGGAGACATTTTGACTATATTCTGGACCTGCGTTGTTGCGTAATGCGTCATATGACGCGCCGCGTTAGCGCACCCGGAAGTGCTCCGGTGCGCGAGGCGCAGCTTCCCGGAAGCGATCCAGGGCGCGGTGCGCAGCGCATAACGTAAGCATAACAGGTCATGTGACTTGTTAATAAAACTTTTCATTGGTTCATTTTACTTTAGTTTTTCTAATGATGGAAGGCTTGGTCATATGACCTAAAAATAACACTTTTCATTGGTTTCGAACATTTTTTTTTCCCAAATGATGAAAGCCCCACCTTTTTTTTTCCTCACTCTGACTTGTGAAGCAAAGGACCCAGATGCATTTACAGTTTATCACTAACAATGTTCCAAGCTAATGTATTTTCCCGGGAAATTTACAACTGTCCTGCAAGTAAAATATTCCTATTTCGAGAAAAAGGACGTTTCTTCGTCCCATGAGGGAGCCGTTGAACAAAAGAGGCTCGACCTGCTGTCTTAGTCGCTGATAGGCATGAATATCGGATTCTTATCGATCACTTTATGTTGCAGGAGTGGAAAACACAACAGCCCTTGACCATTTATCTTTACTGCTTTCCTGCGTATTATACCTTTTAACCGTCATGTAATCGGGCTGCTTTTTTTCACTTGCCTTTTACTGATTCGAAAACAGTGGCTATTATTCAAAACTTTACCAATCTAGGTACTACTACAATGTTTTGTTTTAAAAACCTTTATTGTGAAAATGTCAGTATACAAATACGGGCCTATAACCACGTGGGCCGGCCACGGAGCAAACTGTAATCGTATATGATGAGGGGACATTTACACTGTAGAAGAACGTAACGGGCGGGCCATTAGGTTGCAAGAACTAAGGTGTCTAACAGTTGCGGAATCGGTGGACGTACATTTTATAATTAAAGTACGACAGGGCCAGTTACAATAAAATTATCTAGATATACATTTACGGGCAAGTACCATGGGTGACGTTAATTAGAACTTTCAATAGTACAGTAATCAATACCACATCAGAACTTAATATCAATAGGGATGTCCAAATGTTCAATCAGTACTCGTCCCCGCCCGCCATGTGCTTCAAAACTGCATACGTATCTCGTGATATTAAGGTTGGGCAACCAGTACACAACAAGGAGTTACGAGTCCCATTTATACCGGTGCCATTTTGGGCGAGGCCGGGCAGGTCCAGGATATAGTCAAAATGTCTCCACCAACCAGTGGTCGGACCAGAACCCCTTTCGGCAGTCCAAAAAGGTTCCGTTAAATGACAACAGAAGAGATAGGCAACAAGAACAATCAGTCAAAAGAGGGGACACTTTCGGGAATTGGGCCCATGCCCTAGCAGGCATGCGTCCGAGTTCCAAGGTGTCCCAGGGCCATTTTAGTGGACCAGGCCCAAATCCAAAGAGCCGGCCGCCATTTTGAGAGTCCTGTTGCAGCCGCCTATCGCTGCACCGCAAGAGTGGGCGCAATTCAGCTGGATGGTGGGCGAGACGCTGTAGCCGAAGAGCGGGCGCAACTCAGCTGGATGGCGGGTGAGGCACTGTGCCGCAAGAGCGGGCGCAACTCAACTGGATGGTGGGCGAGACGCTGTAGCCGCAAGAGCGGGCGCAACTCAGCTGAATGGCGGATGAGGCACTGTGCCGCAAGAGCGGGTGCAATTCAGCTGGATGGCGACTGAAACACCAAGGGGCGCCCCACTGCAGCTGAGGAGCCTCCACCTGGGGAGACGGGGGAGGCCCGTTCGCGCCGCCTCCCCCCCTCCCCGGGGCGCCCCATGCCGTCTTTTGGCGCAGCATTGTAGGATGGCCAGACCAGTGCGGCAACTTGCTGGACACCACCTGGGTGCCGTCCGGATCTCGGCGCGTTGTGCTGCCTTCGGCCTATTCGCACAAAGGACCGCTACTGACGCCACCTCACAGGCCGACGGATTTTGTCGACTAAAAGACAGACCAAAGCAGCCCATTGTTGCTTTGAGATGGATGTTGCAGCAGGCTGCCATGTAAATAGTTGTTTAAAATGTTTTTTTTTAACGTGTTTACTTTGTTGGAGCGTTCTATATATTTATAAGTTATTAAAGTGTTATAATCCTACTACTTTGTTGGAGTGCTATATATTTTTAATGTGACACATAATTGTGAAGACTTTGATGTACAAAAAGGCATCCCTGGAATCTTCCGCTTCAGGCTCGGTCCCACACACCCTTACAGTGAGAATCCCCTCCCCAATCACAATACAGGATCGTTATCAGATAGTAGGAACGCGTGTGGTGTGACGGATCTCATGGGGTGGGGGCCTTGATCTACTGTAACTCCTTTGAAGAGGGGTGATTATTTACAGTTGGGGCCATAAACTACATCCGCAGGGCTAGGTGATAGCCTGGGACCGGCCTGGACAATCGGACACAGAGGAAGAGGAGTGTCAGAGGGTGCGGTAGTGAATAGGGTGAAAGGGAGGTGTCGGGCGGGCACAGGGTGTGATTCTCAGGGAAGAGCAGCGCAGATGGGGGAGGTTTATGGCCCATGCATGACAGAGAGAGCGGGGGTGACCAGTGCGTGGGGGAGATGCTTGCGAGGGTGGGGAGCCATGCTGAGGATCGGCGGCATGCAGAGAGTGGGTCTGGTCAAGGCATCTAAAATGGCTGCCGTGCACGACAAAAGTGTGGCATTGGAAAAAAGGCAAGATGGCGCAGACAATGTTTATCAATACGGATTAATTTATAACAATTATTTTTAACAATATATTTACTCGCAGTGACAAAATGGCGGTCAACACTTCCTGATTTCCTTCGAATCGAACGTTAACAGACGTCACGCAGCAACAAAAAAAATCCGCTCACGCGCAGCCGCTGGAAGACATTTATCAATATATATGAGCATCCTCAGCCACCCTCAGAAAACATAGGGGGTCAGGATATGTCTCCCGTACCCCCTTATACCCATTTCTCACATTATTTTTCCTCCATCTTGTAATTTAATTAAAACGAAACACAAAATGGCGAATTCCCGTTTCGCTACCGGTTCGCGACCCGGTTCGCGTACCGGGAAGCGCTTCTACCGCGAAAAATCAAATTTTTTTCATTTGCCCCACGGGACACTTTAATAACCCCAACATCATTCCTAGGGGGTCAAGAGGGGTCTACCTTGCCCCCTTTCATTAAATTCCCCCTTCGTTTTTCTCCTCCTCTTGTCTCTCAATCCTATCGCAAAGTTCCGTTACGCGAAAAGTACGCGAACCGGAGCGCTACCCGGGACGCTGTCACAGATATATCTGTTTTTTAAAATGTCAATTTCTCAAAATCCACTGGAGCACATATATTGAGACCTAGCAAAGGCACATCGGGCTAACAGTCCCTACAATTTTGCCAAGTTTCGTGCAAATCCATTCAGCCGTTCGAGCTAAAAGTGAGGCCAACCGCCCTATGGAAAAATGAATGGGAAAACGTGTTTTGGGACCCCCCTTTTTTCTCGGCCCCCCCTTGAGGAAACCCCCCAAAATTTTTAGGGGCTGCTCAGAAACAAAATGTGCCATTTTCCTGAAAATTTCAGCCGATTCCGTCCACAAACGCGAACGTTATTAGACATAGGATTTTTTCTCTATGGGACTTTTGAAAATTCTAACTATATATACCTACTGGCGACCGCCAGTAGGTAATCTATATATATTACCTACTGGCGGTTGCCAGTAGGTAGTTACAGTTAGGTCCTAGTTTCCATAGGAAATCCTCAACATTCTATTTGGATTAACTTTGGCCCCGGTGGATGAATCTTCCCGAATTTCTCAAAGAAGATGGCTCGGTCCGCTGCGGTCCTTCCCTGAAAGTTTGGGGGGGGATTTGTCAAGTGGGGGTTGAGATAAAAGGGGGGTCCCAAAATGTATTTTCTCCATGTTATTTTCCATAGGACGTTTAGACACGGCTACAGCTCGAACGGGTGAATGGATTTATAAGAAATTTGGCAAAACGGTAGAGTCCGGCTCGCAGATGACGCTTTTTTTTGAATGGTGTAAATTCGTTCAGTAGTTGCTGAGAAAATTAAAGTTGAAGTCAATTATATATCTATAAGCGTGCACGGGTGCGCGCACTTGTGCGGCTGCGCGCGAGCAGAATTTTTTTTTGCTGTGTGACGTCTGTGAACGTGCAATTCGGAGGAAATCAGGAAGTGTTGACCGCCATTTTGTTAGTGCGAGTGAATATATTGTACATTTCAAAGCGTTGGAACGGGGAAAGGGGACAAGGTAGAGATTGTCTGGCCGCGTAGGTTTTTCTCAGGGGGTGCAGTAAGGCCCTTGAACGCAAAAAGATTTATTTATTTTTTTTTAAAAGTTGCGGGGTGCGCGCACTCGGTCGCGCACTCCTATTTACAAGAGTGTGAAAATTGAGATAAATCAGAATTTTCAGTGTTTAGATATAAGGTGGCTCTGAAAAGTGCCCTTGTGTTAATTGAGTTTTTTCTGCATTTATAAGTAAAATCCGATGCAGAGTCTCATGTTACAGAGGAAGATTCTGTTTCCCTCATCCGTGAAATGAACACCATCTCTCCTATAGAGGTCTTGCATGTTGTAACGCAAGTTGTTGTGGTAAATAGTACCCATGCTATAATCTCTGAGGAAAGCAGAAACAGATTTATTTACATGTTTCCTTGCTTTCTCAATTTGTGCACAATGTTGATTGGACCAATTCCATTTCTGTCTTTGGCATATATTGGAATATACCAAGGCAGTTCGAGGAAAAAGTGTCATCAATTGTCGAAAGGTGTCTTTTAGAAGCATTTCCAGACCTACCCCAGTCAATGTGCCTAGATCGTTCCCACCACAGTGCACAAATATAAGGTCTGGTTCTGGGAGATGCATAAAAGGGATCACTGAAATAATATCGAATGTCAAAATATCGACCAGCAAAAATATCGTTGACAAAATATCGACAGACAAAATATCGAGTTTCTATCTACAAACAGGTAAGTACAAAAATATCGAGTTAAAAATATCGTTTACAAAAATATAGTTTTAAAAAATATCGACTTTACTAAAAACACTATTAAATTAAATTAATATTAAAAACTAAGTACTAAAATATACTTAAAAATACTTAAATTAACTTATGATAATTAAATAATTAATGAAAGTAAAAAAATAAAAATAAATTAATCATATTTCTTAAAACATATATATATAGTAACAAAATATAATTAAATAATAGCCAATATTATTAACATACAATAACAAAAGTGTAAAAATTACTATTCCCACTCCAGTGGGTGCAACAGTAGGGAAAGCGTTGGATAGCGTAGGGATTAAAATTACTATTCCCACTCCAAAGAGTGCAACAGTAGGGAAAGCGTTGGATAGCGTAGGGGTTAAAATTACTATTCTCCCACCAGTGAGTGCAACAGTAGGGAAAGCGTTGGATAGCGTAGCGGTTAAAATTACTTTTCCCACTCCAAAGAGTGCAACAGTAGGGAAAGCGTTGGATAGCGTAGGGGTTAAAATTACTATTCCCACTCCAGTGGGTGCAACAGTAGGGAAAGCGTCGGATAGCGTAGGGGTAAAATTACTATTCCCACTCCAGTGGGTGCAACAGTAGGGAAAGTGTTGGATAGCGTAGCAGTTAAAATTACTATTCCCACTCCAAAGAGTGCAACAGTAGGGAAAGTGTTGGATAGCGTAGGGGTTTAAATTACTATTCCCACTCCAGTGGGTGCAACAGTAGGGAAAGCGTTGGATAGCGTAGAGGTTAAAATTACTATTCCCACTCCAGTGGGTGCAACAGTAGGGAAAACGTTGGATAGCGTAGGGGTTAAAATTACTATTCCCACTCCAGAGAATACAACATTAGGGAAAGTAAATAATTCATATATTATTCAAAAATCTACAAATAAATATCTATTAATAATTAATTTAAACAAATAATTAACAATAATTAATTAAATTAATTACCTATTAATACAAATTAATTAAACATCTACATAATTACCAATTAATCAAATAATATAAATTAATTAACAATTTTAAAATAATTAATTAACAAATATAAATTATTTACCAATTAATTACTTTTTACTATCAATAAATAAATGTACATATTTAATTAATTATAAATAAATTACTTCCCACCCTATTCCCCTATAAACCCACAACCCGCTACAGAATTAAATTCGTTTAATTTACATAATTAACAGTTAATCAATTACTCTAAATTAATTAACAATTTTATTTAAATTAATTAACAAATATAAATAATTAGCAAATAATTAGTAATTACTATCAATAAATAAATTTACATATTTAATTAATTATTATTAAATTACTTCCCACCCTATTCCCCATTAAACCCACAACCCGCTACAGATTTAAATTACGTAAAAATTATTAAAACAAAATTAGTTAAATATAAATATTTGTAACATAAATACACAATTTTCACACATATTATAACATAAAAATACACTATAAAAAATTATATATTATTAAAATTTCGATATATTTCACTATCTATATTATATACTTCGACATTTTAACTATCTATATTTTTTACAGTCTATATTACTTCACTTACCTTAAAAACGATATTTTTGTATTCGATATTCTGTCCTGTCGATATTTTGTCCACTCGATATTTAATACTCGATATTATGTCCAAACGATATTTTGGACTCGATATTATGTCTGTGCACCGCATAAAAGTTTTCACCAAAGGTATAAATTGGTGACATCTCAATCCTCTCTGGCCAATCCACGTTATCTGCACATTTGGTAAATCAAGGTTGGAAATTCGTCTGTTTGCTGCATATTTTCCACTCCAGTGAATATAGCTGTGTCCTAAAAGCCAAACCTTCATTTTTAAGGTAGATGCACTTGTACTCCGATGGGTTCTGGAAGTGGAATGGTAGTTAGAAGCTGAAAGTCAGGATAAAAAAATGGATGAGGCTTGGTGTGGTTGAAAAAAGAAAAATTATTGGTTGATTGTAATACCTCAAGTTTGAAGACTACGTTGCATGTTAATGTTTATGTAAAACGAAAAGTTCTATTGGGTGTCAAAAAAATGACATGTAACAGAGCTGTGGATAGGCAGGTGTTTCTGGAGGGAAAACAGTCTTCTTAGTTTGATGTAGAACATTGAGATATGAACTTTTGACCTGTGCCTTCAGCCAGGTGCAGAATGAGGTGTTACCATGGAAACAGCCAGAGAAGGCAGTGGGTGATGGGTGACTTTTATGTGACATTGAAAATATTGTGAGGGACAACCAACTGAAATGTTAATTTGATTTCAAAATTTTGCGGGAATAAATATGATTGGTTGAAGACACATATATGAGTCTGTATTGACAGGATATCTGTGCCATTGAATTTTGGTTGCAGTGATAGAAGCATTATTCAGAGTTCCGCAAACGAATATCTGTTTTGTGACTGTCACTGTTCTACATCGTACAAAGCATTGGTAAAGGTAAGTCTGTAACTGTTTGTTTTGTTATGTACTGTAAAATGTAGTTTAGTCACTAAAATTGGTTCATTTTCCTCACAGTCTCTGAGTAACCTCATTTTTGGCTGTCATAATGTCTTGTATTTTTAAAACTAGTTTTCCATTTTGTTTCATCAGTCTTAATTGACAATATTTGTTTGCAATTATTAGTTTTACATTTTGCATAATACATTTCAATAAGCTAAATGGTGTTCAGTCATGTTCTTATGTAATCTTTTACTGTTAGTTTTTTAAATGCACTGTGAGTCAGAGACGAAACTGGAACGAAATTTTGGGGGGGGAATTAAAAAAATGTTGTTAGGCGAACTTGAATGTTTAATTAGTTGGCAGAGTAAAGGTGCAGGGGCTTTTAGGAGGGGTAAAATAACTGCAAGGCCTACTTAAGATTCAAATGGATGTTTATAGAGATGTGAAACGTTCAGGTGCGGCGGTGTGTGCACCTAGAATATATGTTACCTTAGGCTGCTACACCAGACGGGAGGGGGGTGGGGGCCTGAAGTCCTGTGAATTTAATGGGAGTTGTGAGCCTTTTTTTCATATTCTTTCCAATGTAAATTATAGTTTTGTATATAATTTTGGTGAACAGAAAAAAATGGAATATAAAATATGTTTAATATAAACAGTAATTATTTGTGTGATTTTGAAGCGTTTACATATAATGAGAGATGTTGATTTAGAAATGAAAAAATGGTATTAGCAGAGACACAGATAATGCAGATAGAGAAAGAAATGGTACATTACATGTGATAGCGTCGTCAAAAAGTGCTAATGCTTAATGTATTCCTAAACTTTCTGTCAGACGACAAAATTACAGTGTGGTTTGTGGCCGCGGCCTGCACTGGTGGGGGTGGGGTGAGAGGGGGAGGTGGTCGAGTAAAATAAAATGAAAAATTGTGACCATGAGGTTGTACACAGGTTCGTGTAGTACACATGTGAAACCGTCGTCAAAAAGTGCTAATGCCTAATGTATTCCTAAAGTTTCTGTCAGACGACAAAATTACAGTGTGGTTTGTGGCCGCGGCCTGCACTGGTGGGGGTGGGGTGAGAGGGGGAGGTGGTCGAGTAAAATAAAATGAAAAATTGTGACCATGAGGTTGTACACAGGCTTGTGTAGTACAAATGTGAAACAGTCGTCAAAAAGTGGTAATGGTTAAGGTATTCAGAAACTTTCTGTCAGACGACAAAATTACAGTGTGGTTTGTGGCCGCGGCCTGCACTGGTGGGGGTGGGGTGAGAGGGGGAGGTGGTCGAGTAAAAAAAAAAGAAAAGTTGTGACCATGAGGTTGTAGACAGGTTCATGTAGTACACATGTGAAACCGTCATCAAAAAGTGTGAATGCTTAAGGTATTCATAAACTTTCTGTCAGATGACAAAATTACAGTGTGGTTTGTGGCCGCGGGCTGCACTGGTGGGGGTGGGGTGAGAGGGGGAGGTGGTCGAGTAAAATAAAATGAAAAGTTGTGACCATGAGGTTGTACACAGGTTCGTGTAGTACAAATGTGAAACCGTCGTCAAAAAGTGGTAATGATTAAGGTATTCATAAACTTTCTGTCAGACGACAAAATTACAGTGTGGTTTGTGGCCGCGGCCTGCAGTGGTGGGGGTGGGGTGAGAGGGGGAGTTGATCGAGTAAAATAAAAGGAAACATTGTGACCATGAGGTTGTACACAGGTTGGTGCAGTACATGCCTTCATACATTGAGGTAGCAGACCGAGTATACAAATATCTCTCTCCCTCCTGCCGTTTGACTCCATCTTAATCTCCCTTCTGCTTTCCGTCTCCGTTGCCCTGTGTTATCTTACTGTGTGTGTGTCTGTCTGTGTCTGGCTTCAGTCCGGGCTGAGGAAGTTTGCTGTGCAGGTACACACAGATAGTCGCATCAAAGTACTTGGCAGGTTTTCAAAAAAGTATTTATATAATTGAGATGCTTTTTTGAAGCGCTAGTGAATGTCTACTTTCACAATTACTGCTCGGTTGGCTCCACAGAGCAGAGGGTATGTCGTATTTGACTTCTTAGTGCTTTTGCAGCTGCACTCTGTTCTCTGGTGGCTGGCGGAGAAGTGTTTGTTATTGTGGAGATGAAAGCGTGATAAGTAGTGAAATACGACATAGCGTCTGGTCTGTAGAAGTAGGTAGGAGCAGTGATTAAAACTGAGTGAAGCGGAACTGCGGCGGTGCTTGGTAACAGTAATAAATTATTTTCTTACAGAGGTACAACTGTGTGCATGGTCCGCGACCCACTAAGAAAAGGTTGACGGGCCGTCATAGGCCGGCGGGTTCTAGTATGAGTAAGTCAGGTCGACAAAAGAAAACATGAAGTTAGTACAGCTGAGGTTACGTGGAACACATGAATATTCTTTTAGTATACAATTATTTCAGTTGAGATTATGGATTAAAAGAGAGAACATGTATATTTGAAATGTTTATTCAGAAATGCACTGTTTTCAAGGCAAGTCTCTTATCTAATACGAGTACAGACATTGTAAGAAAAGAGTAATCGGTATAGTCACTAGTATATAGAATACAAACGGTATAGTTGATGTAAAATGAATATGGTTTAGCAAAATTAATTGTACACTGTTATGAGGAAGTACATTATATTTTATTAAATCTAAGAAGGTGTCTTGCCTTTCAGTTTAGGAACGATACATGAAAATGCTAGTGGTTAGACATCAGCTCATTAACAATCAGCTCTCTGCATGCGAAGCACTATCAAGTTTGTGTTATGTTGTTGTGTAAGGAAAAAAAAAGGCGCCAAAAGCGAGAAGTTGGCTGGAGGTGCATGTATGTAATCTGTTGGAACGTTCGCAAATTAGTGTTGAGAAGAACTACTGTATTGACATATCTTTTGAAGGTTTCAGTACTCCATCTGAAATACAGCACGAAAAGTAATGGAAATATTAGTGAAAGAACATATTTTTCTCGTATGCATTAAAAATATTTCAGTTCATGGAAAACTAAAGCAGCAGAGGTGTGTGAGGCGGAAATAAGCAGTTCAAAGAAGAAATGGCGTTTACACTTATAAAAAACTCATGCTATCTTTACACATTAATCAGGGCACATGTAGCATATATTACCCAGTTTTGCTCCGAGTACGTTTGCAATAAGATAAGATAAAATATGCAACTGAATTGTTTACATTAGAGTTTAATAAAAAGTTAAGTTCGAAATCGAGTAGCTGAGGAAAAAAAATGTACTCCACATAAAACACAAAAATGTGACCAGCAGGAAATTATAATGTCCACTGTTAGTAAAGCCAATAGGTCTGTTGATGTAAAAAAAAATTCAAGAAAACTTGAAAAAGATTGGGAGGCAAAAAAAAATGTGGACGTCAATGGCTTGCATAAGAGTCATCCTACAATTGTGTAAGCAAAATAAGCAGCTACCGCTTCTAAAAGGAAGTCACTGTTATGATCCGAAAACATGTCAGCCATCCAATTGAAAAGAGGAAAAGAACATACATGGTCTTTAATTACCGGAGCCTCTAGTACCATCAGAGGGCAACTCGGTGTCTTTTCTATGTAGCTGTGTGCCAGGAAATCTTGCGCCGCTGCAAATATATTCCAATGACCCAGAACTCCTTGTATCGCTGCAAAGGCCATAATCCCTCCGTTGGCACAAAGCTGTTCATGATCAATTAACGGATTCATGAGATGATTGTAATTCACTTCCGGAGATACCAAGTTGCAGAGACATAAGTCCAGGGCCCACATGAAATCACAGCTCAGGCAATGAAATACAGGCTGCACACAGGTGAAATAGGAAAATCGAAATGATAATCGATATGATGCACTCAAAGTCGAGAGTGGTAAGATGCCGTAGTACTCAAGCATCCTCTGGCGAAATAGTTCTAAGTGCTCCGGCTCGTTTGCGAAGACAGGAGGGACATCCATTTTGTAATAAACAAAATAGGAACACAAAAGTCGCAGTCAATGGTAGTAGAACAGGAAGTCCTGAAAAATAGGTCGCCGACTATGGAGTGAAGAGTAGCAGAATGACTTCAAATAATTTCTGGCAGACAAGTCACTAAACCATTGCTTAGTAGTTATAAAAAAAATAGGGCTGTCTTGAAGTGGAGGATGCGTTAAAAATTAAGGGAGTCACCTCAGCAAATTGTAAAGGAAGGTCACTATTTTATAAGGAATGCACTTCTCTGTGAATATTAGCTAAGTGAAAGATATGTTTGCGAACAGATGGTAGGGTAACTTGTTTTCGTGACAATAAGGCTGTTGTTCATGTCTTGTGATTCAAGGCCGGAATTCGCGGCCAGATGGAAACATCAAGGTTCCCATGCGGGGGTAGATAAACTAAATTCTTACAGGGAAGCATATGCAGAGTGATTATTACCGCGTAAGCTTTGCCGTTTAAAAAGTCATAGTAATTTTCATTACATGAAAGAAAAAATAACCACTGTTGAAGAATAAAGAAAAAGTCGGCATTATAGCAGGCACGGGTGTATCTTTGAAAATACATGCAACATTACAGCGCTTCTAGGTAAATAAGTCATGTGATTGAAAGTGCCTGCATGTGAACGACTAATTACATGTTTGAGTACAGTCATTTCTAAAAAGATTTAGGGGCAGATTAAAATGCTCCGTGCTGCAGTTTTGCTTCACTTGTCACATGTTAAAAGTGATGCTAAAGTAGTGTAAAGGGATTGTAAATCTGCCCGACATTTTTTTGCCGTCTCAAAGGCATTTGTAAGTGAAAGGGAGCGACTTAGTTTTATGACTGTAGGATGTACTGAGCCACTGGTATCTATTTATGTGAAGAAATGTATAGAATTTAAAGAGTGAAAAAAAGAGAAAAGTAGACTAATTAATTCGTGCATTAGCCATGTTGCAGTTGTGGCTTCTGATAGTAAAAAGGGAAAAGTGTTTAGGCGTTGAATGTGGAACATTGAAAAAAAACGTGTGTTATGGAAAGCAAACGTGGTTTGAAAATGAAATGTAAAGGTTTAAAGCAGGGGTCTCCACAGCGGTCCTGGAGGGCCAGATCCATGCCAGATTTTAAAAATTATTACATGTATTTCAATGGGGATATCCAAAAAATATGGTATGGATCAGGCCCTTCAGGACCGGTTTGGAGACTCCTGGGGCCTCATTTATGAAAAGTGACGCATCGCTGCGTGAAAACAGCGATGCGTCACTTTTCACTGCGCACTCCTTGCGACATTCCTGATGCGTCATATTTAATGTATGACGCATCATGTCGCAAGGAGTTACAGGTACGTCAGTATTTCTGACGTATCTGTAAGCGCAAAAGTGACGCATTGCTGGAGTGTGTCACAAAAGTGACGCAACTCCAGCAATGCGTCCTTTCACATGGGGAAAGCCCCATGTGAAAGGGCTTGCGTCAGTCTTACACCTGGTGTGAGACAGGCGCAAGATTTTGACGCAACAGTGTCCTAAAAGTGACGCAGTGAAATCTCATAGATTTCACTGCGTCACTATTACAAGGGTTTTTGCGGGGGAACGCCCCCTCTGCATACATTATACCTGACGCAGGTATAATGTAGCGCAGGGGTTTAAAAAGTGACGCATCTACCTAGATGCGTCACTTTTTAAATATGGCGCAACAAGGCGCATTTTTTACACCGCTGGTGCGTCACAAAAAGTGACGCACCGGCGGCGCAAAACTGACGCAAGGCCTTCATAAATAAGGCCCCTGGTTTAAAGAGAGAGGAGAAAATTAAGATAGTTTCAGGGCTTTAAGTTGGCCGGGTCTGATCTAGTTTCAGCACAGGCAGTTTCTTAAAGGTAGGCTTGCTGTGTATTGGGCTGCACTTTTGAGGCCTGGCGTAGGCAGACTTTTTAGTTAAGTTGTGCAGCTATTAATCTGTGTCAACTCCACCTCCAAGCCAATTACCTGTGGTTTGCTTAATGTTAGATCCCTCTGCAAGCACCACACGGAAATAGCCTTCCTCATTGAGTCCGAACAGCTCGATGTCCTCTTTCTCACAGAAACGTGGACTCGGGAGGACTGTGAGGTCGAGCTGGGCTTAGCCTGCCCATCAGGCTATAAAATCAGCCATTCACCGCGCCCACTCAACCGAGGAGGGGGTATCGGATACATTCATAGAGACTCGCTCTCACTCTCCCAGTTAAAGATTCGCGAGGTACCGGGATTTGAACTGATGGGTTTCTCAGTCAAACAGCAGGAGTCGATCTGCTGCTCGGGTGTCCTCTGTTACCGTCCCCCGGGACCAGCGCCATCCATTGCTCTTCTCATTGACCTGATTTATGAACTTGCCAGCTCCCACTCCAGGTTATTAGTTCTTGGAGATTTCAATTTGTGGGCAGGCAGTCAGCTGGACAATGCATTTTTCTCTCTTAGCCAAGCTTGTACAGATCTCAACTTAGTACAGCTGGTGAACGCCTCCACGCATCAGAAAGGCCACATTTTGGACCTGGTATTTGCGGATCCTCAATGGGCTTCACTCGTGGATATTAAGTGCCAATATTGGACGGACCATTTTCTAATCAGGTTTTCCCTTTGGTCGGAGGACCCTACTTCGCGTAAGGCTGGACTACCTCTAGCTAAGCTAGAGAGACCTTGGTCCCGCATTCTAAATACGACTCCATTGCCGAACATCCTTGACGAGGACTTCAAACTTGGCAATACAGTCGAGGAAAGTTATACCCTCTTTTGTCAGTCTATAGCTAGCTCGCTGGATAAGTTAGCGCCCCTTCGGAAGTCGCGAGGGAGGGTGAACCGAGCTAGTCCTTGGTACACGAGCGAACTTCGCCAGCTCAAACTTGACTGCAAACGTGCGGAAAGGGTCTGGAGGAAACAGTACCTAGACTCTGAGAAAACCGCATTTAGGTCTGCTATGCACAAATATAAAGCTCAAATTAAGATAGCGAAAGCGACCTTTCTTGAACTCACTCTGAATCAGGCCCCAAACAAGGCTCAGGCCCTTTTTAAAATCGTTAAGGACCTGGCTCACCCTACGTGCGTGGCCAGTGCTGTTCCCTCGTCGCAGGCTCTTTGTGACTCTCTGGCAGATGCCTTTGAGGAAAAAATCCGTAAAATCCTAGCTGGCCTGCAGGACCCACGGAATTCCACCACTGAGGCGGGAGCTCCGGAGGAGTTGGCCAGTCGACCCCTGCAGAGGGTTATTAATCTCTGTCAGGAAGCTCCGGTCATGCCCTCCAGTCGACCCCGACCAGATGAGCAGCCTCCCAGCGTGGGAGCTCCGGCGGCGGAAGCCAGTCGACCCCTGCTGAGTAGCCCTCCTCTTTTTCTTTTGGATCAGGCCCTCAGCTTGGGAGCTCCGGCGACTGCGGCCAGTCGACCCCAGCTGAACTGTTCTCCCCTCGCTGCCCCCGATTCGGCTCCCTGCTTGGGAGCTCCGGCAATTGTAGCCAGTCGACCTCAGCAGGGTAGCCTTCTTCTTCCTCCTGTGGAGCCGACTCTTAGTCTGGGAGCTCCGGCGAGCGAGGCCAGTCGACCCCAGCTGAGTGGCCCCTCTATTCCCACTTTGGACCAGGCCCTCTGCTTGGGAGCTCCGGAGACCGTAGCCAGTCGACCCCAGCAGAGGAGGCCTTTTTCTTCTTCCTTGGAGCCGACTCTCAGTTTGGGAGCTCCGGCGAGTGAGGCCAGTCGACCCCTGCTGAGTAGTTTCCCCCTTCCATCCCTGAAGGAGTTCGGTGACCTAGCTTTGACGATTTCTTCTGGTTCGCCTTTGGATCCTCTCCCTCCAAGATTATGGAAGGTGTTTCAAGAGGACCTCTTCCAACCCCTGCACGCTATCTGCTGTCAGTCATTTGAGACAGCTACTGTTCCAAGCTGCTGGAAGAAGGCAGTGGTATCCCCGCTGTTAAAAAAACCTACGCTCGACCCTGCCTGCCTCTCTAACTACCGGCCAATCTCCCTGCTTCCTTTTCCGGTTAAAATTATGGAAAAGTTGGTCACCCGCGCTCTGTCCAGTTTTCTAGAAGGGAACAGCTGGTTGGACGAAACGCAATTTGGCTTCCGCCCAGCGCATGGGACGGAATCCGCGTTGGTGACCGTGCTAGACAACCTGCGGGCGCGAGTCGACAGTGGTCGGGCAGCATTCTTGGTGCTGCTCGACATGTCGGCCGCGTTCGACACGGTCAGCCATTCCACCCTGATCTCTAGGCTGGAGGAGTGCGGGGTCAGTGACAAAGCTAGGGATTGGTTAATCTCCTATTTGGACTGCCGTCAGCAACGGGTCTCGTTACCCCCCTTCAGTTCAGAGGAGCGGAAAGTGGGACAAGGAGTACCTCAGGGCTCGGCCATCAGCCCCATACTCTTTAATGTCTACCTCCGCCCCCTAGTCCAGCTCATCAAAACCTTTGGTATCTCCGCATTTAATTATGCGGATGATACCCAGCTGGTCTTTTCTCTGGAGGGACAGGACGCAGTCTCATTGGAGACCTTTCACCGGTGCATGCAGGCGACAGCGGAATGGCTCCGGTTGAACTCGCTACAGTTCAACGGAACGAAGACGGAGGTCTTACACTGTTCCGCGGATCGGGTTCCTCGCGATCTTCCAGTGGACTTTTGGCCTCCGTCCTTCTCTGAGACAGTATCTGCGGCACAATCAGCGCGCAATTTGGGCGTCACTTTTGGGCCCAACCTGCAGCTGGATCTACATGTGAACAAGATCTCTTCAACATGTATGATGTTGATCCGCATGCTGCGTAAGGTCCTTCCTCTCCTCCCTGTGCAAGCTAGACCAGAAGTAGTGCGTTGTACCATCCTAAGTCGACTTGACTATTGTAACGCACTACTTCTGGAGGCCCCGGTAACACTCCTGGGCAAGTTGCAAAGGGTGCAAAATATTGCTGCTAAACTCGCCCTTTCTCGCCCCTACCACAGCTCTTCCACGGCAGCATTGCAAGAACTCCACTGGCTGCCAGTTCATCTACGAGTGCGCTACAAAGCAGCTTGTATTGTGTTTAGGGCTGTTCATGATCTGGGCCCCATTCCTTTGCGGCGAATGTTTGCCTGGTATTGTCCAGCTAGAGCTTTACGCTCCTCGTCATCCAGGCTACTGGTAGTCCCGCGATTCCAGAGAGTGAGGATGGGGGGCCGCTCCTTTAGAGTAGCGGCATCCAAACTCTGGAACTCTCTGCCTATATCCTTGAGAAGCCTTGGAGATTTCTTACCTTTCAGAAAGGCTCTAAAAACTTATCTTTTTCCTAGGATAGGCTGAGCTATTGCTTCTTACTGAGTACGGGTCAAAGCGCCAGGATGCCCTTTGTGGTGACAGGTTGCGCTATACAAGTATGCCACAATACAATACAATACAAAGGTATTAGTACTTAGTTGCTGTAGGTATGATGTTACGTGTTGTACCATACCTATATGTAAAAAATTAGAGGGCAAAATTTACAGTGTGGTTTGTGGCCGAGAGCTGCAATGGTGGGTGAGAGTTCAGAGGGGAAAGTGGTGGGGGTAAAGGGAAAAAAAGAGTTGTGAGTTAAGATTATGCAGAAGTTCTTGTAACAGATACGTTCTTGCACTAAGTTAGTGGAGTCAGTATACATATATCTGTGTTGCTGTTTTCGTTTTCTCAACATACTGTTTTTGTGCTGTTTACTTTATATATTTTAGTGTGTCTGGCTCGCCCTCTGTATCTCGGTCTACTGTGCAGTTTTTCTGCATGTTGCCTATTCTTTGATTTTTACCGTTGCTGTCTCTCATACATTTTCTCTCTATGCAGTTGTTGTTCTCCCTCACATGGGCCTTTAATTATGAAGGCCTTGCGCCGCCGGTGCATCACTTTTAAGATGGGAAAAGTGACGTATCTGTGGCACAAGGCTTTCATAAATGAGACGCTTTGTGTCCTATTCTTTTTGTTTCTCTTGGTCTCTTTGTGTTGGTTGTGGTTTTCACTATATTTATTCATTTCTGTGATTGTTTTATTTTTGGCCTGAAAGCACTCTTACCTTCACTGTCCCTTGTGATATCTCTCTCCTTCTCGTGCTCTTTTTGTATGCTTCTCTGTGTCCTGTTCTCAGTCTTCCTCCTAGATTGTCTGTATGGTGGTGTATATCTCTTTTCCTCTTATTCACTGTTTTTCTCTCCATCTTTCTCTCTCTTCTGCTTTGTTTGTCCATCTCTGTGTTCCTTCTGCTCTCTCTCACCCTGTTGTAGTGTTTGCCTGCTGTCCTCTCTGTCTCTGTACCTCCTGTATTTTGTCTTCTTTGTTCTCTGTCTGTTATTTCTACTTTGTGACTCCGTCTGTATGGTCATCTTTTTCTTTATTGTACCTTCCCTTTGTTTCTTGACTTTTCAGTGGTGGTGTTATTTTCCTGCCTATCTGTTTGTGCTTTGAATGCTAGTCTGTCTCTTTATGTTCCTCTTCCTGCTACTGTCTCTCTCTTTCCTGTAGTCTGTATCTCTCCTGTCCTGTATCTATTTTTTACTCTATATTTGATATTTTATTTTATATTTAGTTATGTCATGTGTTGAATAAATAATTATTGAACTTAGGCATTAGGATATCTAATGGTAGAGAATCTTAGGGAATTTATCTGTTATGCTTGTTCTTTGCTACAATGGCTCTATGTTGTGTAATAAATATGTCTGTAATATGTTAATTAAATTTCATTATTCTCTTTTTTATAGTGTTTGGTGCTGAACAGTATAACCTGCCTTCCACTTCGCTGAATTTCAGAAATGATATTCTTTTTTTCAGGTGAGTTGGTATTTTTGAAAGGCAATTTTTTTGGGTGCACATTAAAATAATAAAGAAGATTTTTTTAATTATTTGTAAAGTTTCGGTTTGGACCATGATTTTATCTTCTATTTTTGCCATGTCTGTATCGGCTTGTACTAGATATGTATTTTGAGATATTTTTCCACTGACAGTTGAAATTATCTTTTTATGGGCCTGGTGCATGTGTTCTTTTTGATGGAGTTCTGGTTTACGTATCATTTGAGTATAATTCTTTCCGGTTTCCATGGAATGATTCTTGCGAAGTGTTCATTATTTTTGAAATCATGCTGTATTATCTTTGGCAGTCTTTTTTCTTCATTTACAGAGGGGTATTATGATATGGCTCTTGGTGTGATGGATATCTTTCCTGTATATCTCTGACTGTCCTATCTATAGGCACTGTTTTACATATATTTGCAGAGCTTTATTATGATGTGGTTCTTCATGGTTAGCATGAAATTTTGTATATGCTATGAAATTCACATGCTGAGTATGCTGTTCAAACATAAAAGCAACTGTCTCTGTGGGAAGTAGTAATCTGTTAAGTGAATGTTATGGTTTGTACAATGTGAGCTTTCCCTTCAGAGTGTATATAGTTTGAATAGCACTTTGTAGTGGTGAACTCAGAAAATGGATCTCTAAAAATTAATTATAAAGTTTATCAATATTTCTGATATGTAGAAAATCTAAAAACAAATTTTACAGTAAAATGTCTTTTTACAGCAGTAATTATTTAATGCAAAAAAAGGAACAGTGTTAATGTTTAGGGTTATACTGCCAATTTGTTTTCAAAACAAGAGGAAGGTGCAATCTTAATATATGTAGTTAATAAGTTAGAAATTATAAAAAATATATGTAGTTAAAAAATTAGTAAAGGTACTTTTAAGTTATATATTTATGAAAAAGATATAATTTAGTCTTTGTATTTTTTAAAAGGATATAGAAGATCGAACAGTAAATAGAGATGGAGAATTGTTCTCAAGAAAAAGAAATTCATTTTGAAATTATTAATGAAGTGATGGACGAGTTATTAGAAACAGTGTTTCAGGAGGAAATAAAAAATGAAAATGATGACTTTATGGACATTTCTTTGGACTCTGCTTACTTAGAGATGGTGGAAGGGGAGTGTTTTGAAGATGAGGACTATGAATTACAAGAAGTACCTGATGACGTTATGCTTGAAGTTCTTTTAAATTATGAACTTTTAAATGAATACAATTATTTTTGATAGTAAAGCATTCTTGAAGACAGTTTTCTTGTCCTATTCGTCGTTCATCTGCTTTATGAGAGTGACAAGACATGTTCTCATGAAGTGTAGAAGAGATTATAGTAAAAAAGATTAAAGCACTAGGATGACCGATAGTTCTTGAAAAAAGTGTACTGTTTGTATGCTTTAAAAAATAGAATTAGAAAATACGTCTATAATGTTAACACAGCTATGGACTGTCATAAATTTAGAACCAACATTCACTACAGGATTTCCTACTCTGTTCAGAGACTGTTTCTTTGTCTTTATTCTATTTAGAAAATGAATCTGTGGTTTTAATTTGTATGTTATATGGTAGTAGCCAACTATAATATTTGTTATGTTTGTGTTTTACAGATTGTCATTTTCATCAGAAACGTAAATTAGTATGCCGACCAGAAGTGAAAAAAGAAAGCTCTATAAACGGACATACAATTTGAAGAAGAAAGAAATTCAAGAATTATCAAAACAACAAAGGACGGATAAAAAGAAGAGTGCTCCTGGTAAGAAAACCAAAGCTTTTTTAAGAAGATTCTGTCAAAGGAAAAGTTTTATCGATAACGTTCAAAAGGAAAAAGAGTTATCAGTATCGAGAAGGAGAAATGGAACAAAACATAAAAATGTTTCTGGAATCAGCAGAGAGGAAAATGTTTATAGTAAAACTCGGACGAATCAGTTTACGGAAATCAGGAAGCGTATGTTTTATAACAGAGTAGTTTCGAATTTATTAAAAAAGGAGAAAGTTTGTAAAAGAAGATCTGCTTTTTACAAGAAGAAAGAACATATAGAGGGTGTTGTTCAGCGCGCGTTTGAGACAAAAAGAAAATTATTTATTTTAGTACTTAATAGAATAAATACACTAAATAAGGCAATCCGAGTTTTAAAAGCTAAAAGTAAATGGAAGAGACACAAAAATAGAAGTAATTTTTGTAAAGTGTTTTCTGGGAAGTGGATGCATACTTCAACTTCTGAGCCATTTTTTAATGAAGAGAGTTACTTTCAAAGTAACGATTTGTTGCATGCAGTTGACACCAGTGGTCGAGCATATGAGGTGAAGGATGGTAATGCAATTGAGAAAGAGAAAATTGTGGTTAGAAATGCAGAAGAGGTGATGGCTGGAGAAGTTTTAGAAGGACGTCCTAATGTTCCTGTTTACAGTTGGAATTGTAGTAGCATTTGTAGTGTACGACAGGATTCAATTGATTTCTTTTGCAATTTCTTACGAAAGTACACTAAGGAAAGTCTTTAAAAAAAATTGTAATGTTGCAAGAATTAGATCATTGCAGAGTGCGAGAAAAAATAGGTCTGCAAGGCCATTCTCTGGCTTGTCTTTCTAAAAAAATATGCCAGAGTGTGTTTCATCACTTCAGGATGTTAGCAGTACATCATACCAAAATGAGAAAATTAGTGAGAAAGTTGTATTATGCAAAAAGTCCAGCACTTAAACTTAAACAGTTAAATAGTGCTCTTTTGCATGGATGTGAATTAGATGTTAAGAAGATTTGTGGAGAAATTGAGGTAAGTTATTTTGGTCCAGAGGAAGATAATGCAGAAACTGATATAATTATGGAGGGAAATGTGTTAGAAAATGTTGGAAATTTTAATATTGAACATTTTGAACAGGAAATAACAAAGTTTAAGGTCATTGCAGGTGATAAACCAAATTTTTCTTGTGTGTGTTGTCGACACATTCATTACAAAAGTCAAACTAGGTTAGTTGATTTATATTTAAAAAGTGAAGATGAAAGTAATAGTCAATGGAAAGATTTTGCAACTTATTTGTTGGTGGAAAACTATTTTGATTTGGGTTTTGAGCAACGTATTTGTAAATATTGTTATAATAAATTAAATGAAAATAGAATGCCTGATAGAGCTGTCCATAATAATCTTGAGTTGATAGATATTCCATCGGCTATTATTCGTATGGAGCCTAAGACTGGCAAATTAAATCCTTCAGATTTACAAAGAGGATTAAAGGGTAGAGTTGTATATTTGCCACTTGATTAAAAAAAATATGGAAACAATTGGTGTTGAAAATGTAGAAGAGGAACCTTTAGTTATTCTAGTTAATGGTGTACTTACAAAGAGTAAGAAAATCTGGCAAGATTTAGTGGATGTTAGAAAAGTCAAAAAGGCAAAGTTGTATTTAGTCCAAAATAATAAGTACTATAAAGATGTATACGTAGAAGAAGAAGAAGTAAGTGAAGAAGAGGACAATGATTTGTCTATTGGACAAATTGAAAAAGTTGACTTATCCAGAAGTGAAGAAATTTATGAGCATTACAGTGTTCATCCACTGCATTCCAAAGAAGCAATAGGGAATGCTATTGAATTATTTCAGATGAAAAAAGCAAAAGGAAATGCTATTAGTGTATGGGAAGAAAGTTTGGAAGGTCGTTGTTTTCCACAGTTATTCCCTACAGGTGAAGGTACACGATATGATGATCGACCTATGCAGATTCCTGCATCTGAGTACCGGACAACAAGATTATATGCAGAAGATCTGAGGTTTCGCCAATGCATTCCATATTTGTTTCATCTTCTGTTTGAGAGTGACTTAGCTGGTCTGTCTTATGCAGTAAACCATATCTTAAAAAGTGGAGTTCATCTGCAAAATATTTCAGCAAAGGAATTTATGGATAAAGTGCAACAGAAAGATAGTGTTTTGGATTCACACTTAATTAATTTAATGGCTTGTCAGCGTGGTACTAATGAGTATTGGTACCGTCGTCATGGAGATTTGAAGTACATGCTTAGAAACTTAGGAGCACCTACATGGTTTTTAACTCTAAGCTGTGCAGAGTATGCTTGGGAAGATTTACTTGAATTTCTTCGGGAGGCGAATGCAAACATAGAAAATATAAACTACAAGACACCTGGAGAACTGTGATCGTTAGATCCGGTTAATGTTTGCAGATATTTTAATCATAGATTTGAAGCTATGATGTCTTTTATTACAAACAAGAAAAATCCGCCTCTTGGTGAAGTACTGGATTTCTTTTAGAGAAAAGAATATCAAGCAAGAGGTGCTCCTCATATTCATATGCTGTTATGGATCAAGGATGCTCCTAAATTTGGAACAGACTCGGATGAGACTGTACTGTCTTTTATTGAACAGTATGCCACTTGTGACATACCTAATAGTAAAACTGATAAAGACTTAAGAGGAAAAGTGTTAGGCTTTCAAAGTCATCGTTGTGGAAAATATTGTCGGCGAAAATTCAAATCAAAGAGTAAATTCTACACCAAATGTCATTTTGGATTTGCACGACTTGTACTTTCAAAAGGAAGAGTCAACAATTTGATGTCATCTTTGCGACATAACATCAGAAGAAGGTCACCTAAAAATACGTACAATTTAAGAAGAGGTGAAGAATCCAAATATATAAATGACTATAACCCAGTCATTTTGTCCATGTGGAATGCTAACATGGACATACAATATGTTGCAGACAACTCTATTGCTGTGGCTCGATATGTAACGTCCTACATCACGAAATCTGAAAAGACGGAACTGAAGGAGATGTGGGAAGACATTTCTCATGCGGCCCTTCACTGAGCACAACCTTGCTAGTTCGCCGTTCAATCGCCTCACCGAGACGTTCAAAGATCTAGGACGCACTCCTGGGCCCCATGCCCTGCGTGATATCATGCCCGACCAGACTATTTTTGTCGAGGGGAACTCATGCCCCAGCCAGGCAAACTCTGCTAGTAGGGCTTCCTTGACAGCCAAGCGCCCTCTGTCGACCATGTCGTTGCCACCCAAATGTAGAATAATCCAATCCGGCGATTTGTGCTCTCGTGCCTTGAGCTCCTCAACGATCGGCCTCAAGTGTCGGATACGCATTCCTCCAATGCCGTGCCATACGAATTCGGTCTCGCCCAATGCGGCCGGTTTCACCACCTCTCTTCGCTGCAAGCGCACCGCCGCGCAACGCACGAAAGAGTGCCCGAGTACCCATACCACGGAATCGGGCATACTAATCAGAAAGGAGAGAGATGAGGCCGTTAGACACTGCATACACATGTTTTTACAACAATTCAGGCCTCACATATCGCTTATAGCAGTCCGAGGTCCATCGACCCACACCTTTTACCACGTTGGGGGCGAGACTGGCCCCTGCCACCAGAGTAGCGGCGCCAATCCTAAAGGAATGAGATGAATAGCCCGCTGCTCCCAGACCCAGATTCCCCAAGGCCAACCCAAATACTGCTTTAAATTGATACTGAGACAGGCAATCCCCGTTTTCATGGACGAAGAGAGCCGACCCCCCTCCTGCTGGGCGTCGGGCCAAGTACGCCTGCATACGGGATACGGGGCAGGCTGCTATCCCAGGAGCTGGCAGCAAACGGATGGTGACCCCCTTTCCTGTTTGGTCTGTCTTGGTACGTCCCAACCACAGTACTAAGCCCCCGAGGAAAGGGAGATATCTTTGAACTGCAACCCTCCCCCATGGTCTACCTTGGAAGCTCCAACTATCTCACACAGGCGAAAGGCCCCGTAAAAAGCTAGGCAAAATGCCGCCCCCAGCATGATTCCCTCGAACGGTGACTGGCAAATGACAGGCAGTACCCCCAGAATATCGATCAAGGTCGGGAGATCCATAGGCCTACGACAGTCCCGCCGTGGCCCGTCCAATCGGGCCCAACCCGCTAAGGCCTTCCTGATCAAGAATGAAGCCCCAGGGTCCCGCTCCCCCGCCAGTTTAGCGAAGAAGCCTATCGCTGCCAAGGCGGCCCTAGCATAAGACACTGATTTGCCCTGATCTCGCAGAACCTGTAAGAAGGCATACATTGTTTCAGGTGAGAAGATCCTAACCCCTCCGGCTTGTTCCAGAAATGATCTGTAAACATTAAACTGTGACTGATAAGCACGTTTGGTCCGGTCACACAGAGCGGCACCTACCAGCCCCGCTAAAGCGGGGCTCTAATTTTCCGCAGTGACGTAGGGAACGTCGTCATGCGCTCTTCCGCCTGCGGGTGGAACCTCCGGAAGTCCAGCAACTTGGAACGAGACAAAGCGTCAGCAGCATGGTTATGAACTCCAGGTATATGCGCAGCTTTAACACCTTAGCTGCGTGTAAACATCCCTCCCCAGTGCTGCGCTGTCCATTGGAACCAGTGCTGAATGGACGTCCAATGGTCGTACGCAGCACTGGGGAGGTAGCGCTGCTGACGACCGTTGGCCGTCAGCAGCACTTAAGGGGTTAAAGGTCAAATTCAATTTCAAGCATGCCAACACCAACAATTTCAGCAACCTCAGCACGTGTGGGCAAGTCGCCCCTTGCCGATTGATAACCTGAACCACTGCCATGTTATCCGACCAGAAGGTCAGGACCCTGTCCCTGAAGCGCTCCGCCCAAACCGTAACTGCAACCCAGATGAGAAAGAGCTCTAGAAAGGCTAAATTCTTAGTCAAGCCTGCTACGTGCCACTCCGCTGGCCAGACCGCCCCACACCAGGCAGGGCCCAAGATTGCCCCAAAACCAACACTACCAGCTGAATCGGTGTATATTCCTAGTTCCTCACTGGACACCGGCGGCGCGGGCCACACTACCCGCCCGTTGAAATCTGCCAGGAAGTCACGCCACACCTTGAGGTCCTCCTTCACCCCTGCTTTTACCTCACCCAGTGATGTTTCTGGGTAAGACCCACCATCGCTCTGGGTATAGACCTTGAGAAAGGGCGTCCCATGGGAATGATACGCAAAGCAAAGTTTAGCTGCCCCAGAAGCACTTGTAACTGATGCAACGTCACCTTTGGACACGCCAACGCTACTTCAATGGCTAAGGAAAAGGCCGTTACTTTATCCATTGGCAATCTACATTCCCCCGCTACTGTGTTAATTTCAATGCCCAGGAAGGACATGCACGTGTCAGGGCCGACTGTCTTGCTCGGTGCCAGCGGCACCCCAAATTCCTTCAGCATCGCCACCAGCTGGCTTAGGGCCAACGCGCAGGCATCCGACGATGCGGGACCCATCACCATGAAATCATCCAAGTAAGGCACCACATCCGTACATCCTGACTTTTGCGAAAACACCCATTGCAGCATGGAGCTAAAGGTCTCAAAATACTTGCAGGAGACCGCACAACCCATAGGCATACATCTGTCGTAATAAAATTGCTGTTGGACCTGAAAGCCTAACAAATGGTAATCCTCGGGGTGTACCGGTAACAAGCGGAATGCTGACTCAATGTCGGTTTTTGCTAGCAACGCCCCTCGGCCTAGCTCCCTCACTTTCTGAACCGCGGCATCAAAGGACGAGTACGTCACTGAGCACACTACTTGCTTTGTCTTGTCTCCTGTGGGTCACAGGCTGTGCCCACTTTTTTATAAGTGTTGAATACTTGAACCATTACAAAATATCTAACTAATAAATTCCTGTCCGGCTGGACAGAGGTCATATATACTATCCAGTATATGTCTATCATTTACATGATCCTAACTAACCAGGGTCCAACTGGATTGGCAGCACATAATATTAAAGTTATTACTTTACATCGTTTACTGATGCTGCCAGTTGAACATGAAAATAAATTACAATATCACAAGCTATCTGGAGAAGCTTGTTTTGAAGTTTCTAGAGTCCTTAAAAAAATGAAACTTCTTATTATTGATGAGGTAAGCATGGTATCCAATTTAATGCTTGCTTTTGTGCATTTAAGAATGCAACAGATACTTAAGACAGAGTATGATGTGTTATTTGGAGGTAAACATGTCATAGTTTTTGGAGATCTACTGCAGCTAACTACTGTGAAAGGACAACCTGTATTTGAAATTGTTACGCATGAGGAGACCAGAAAGTGCCTGGGCAGTATTGGAAATGTTAATATATGGTCACATTTCAAATATACTGAACTGATTCAAAATATGCGACAGGCAAAGGATACTAAATATGGAAATATTCTTCAAGATATAAGGATTGGAAAACTAACTGAAGATGCGAAAGACACTCTACGAACACGATTACTTTCCAAGCTGTTTCCTAATGAAGATAATGTACCTGAGAAAATATATAGTAAAGAGGTAGCAGATAAGTCAGTCATATGCTTGATGCCAACTCTCAAAGAATGTTCAGTTTTTAATGAGAAAATGTTGAATTTAGAAAACCAAGAAATTAAGAAACTGGAAGCTAAAGATAGAATAGAGCATGAAGGTAGTACTATTGTTTTGTCTGAAAAGTTGAAGTTAAAATTGGATTCTCTTCAGAAATCTATATCTAAAACTGCTGGCTTAGAGAAAAATCTGTATGTATGTTTAAATTGTCGGATAAATTTACGGAGAAATTTACATGTAGAAAGAGGATTGGTAAATGGAGCAATGGGTAATGTTGTTGGTTTTGTCAATTACTCAAATAGAGATGAGATTGAATTTTTAAGAATAAAATTTGATGGAATTGAGGAAGTTCAACAAATTAGTCGCTGTTCAACTCGTTTTTTGCTTGTGAAAGACTTGCAGTGACTATTCACAAATCTCAAGGTTTAAGTGTAGATTGTGCTTTGGTAAATATTGGAAGCACTGTATTCAAAGAGGGTATGGCGTACATTGCTTTATCTCGAGTTAGAACTTTATGTGGACTTTATCTAATTGATTTTGATGAGACAAAGATTAGTGCAGATTTAAATTGTGTGAAGGAGTATAATAGGTTAAGAAGAGAATATGCTCCAAGTTTACCTCAATATCCTTTAATTGAAAGGCGTATGGTTGGTCAGAAAAGGAGAAATGAGGAAAAATGTACCGAAGTAGTCGAGAAACGAAGAAAAAAAGATGTAGCTGTCGTTGGTAGGCGTGAGACAAAGGTTAGTATTGAAGAGATTGTTGGATTTAAGTTTGAAAACAGGTCTGGTGTCAACTGCTATGCAAATGTAGTAGTTAATGTTGTTTTTTTTCTAAAAAATGTTAAGCAACAGATTGTACAAAATTGGGAGCAAACATTTTGTTGTTCATTAAATTCTGTATTTGAAAAATTTAGCAGTGGTGATAGTGAAGTAGCAAGTGTTTCAGAACTAAGGAATGTTTTAGACATATGTGCAGGACTAAATCAATTTTCTCAGAATATTCAGCAAGATTGTCAGGAATTTATTATGTATATGTTTACAGTTTTGGAAGATGAAGGTGTAGATATTGATAGTCTTTTTGGCCTTTCTTATAAATGGGAACATAAGTGTGATAATTGCTCGTTTTCAAGTATTACTGATATACACAGTGAAAGATTGATATATTTAACATTACCAGACTGTAAAGAAGTGTCTTTTAATAAACTAGTTAAAGATGCGCATCAGAACACGGTCTGTTCTCAATATAAGTCTGAAATGTTATCAACTTTATTTATCTACAGAAATGAACAATATGTAATTTTAATGTTTCAACGATGCAGAGCTGATGGGAGTAAATTGTCAACTTTAATTAAAAATTTTGTGACTTCTCAAGTATCTATTTCTAGAAGAACATTTGTAACTGTAGCCATTATTTTTCATGAAGGGCCTTCAACATCATCAGGACATTACACAGCTTATTTGAAGTGTGCAACAGGCTGGACGCTTTGCAATGATAGTCAATTGACTTTTAAGAAACGTTTGCCTTTTGACTTAACTAACTCTTATCTGCTATTTTTGCAACCCAAATTTCAGTAAAATGACTTGGTGTAGGAAGATTAATACTGTAAAGATATGAAACTCTGTTGTTTAGAATTATCATGTGACTGAGGGTGTGCACATCTAGAAATGAAATTTGTATTTGGCATAGTGATAGCATCAGGTACAAGTTTACTTAATGTTTGATGGTACAGAACACGTTATATTTTTTAACTGGAAAGATTCAGAAAAGAATAGATAAGACTAAGATTAAGAAATCTCAGAAAATAACTACTTAACTCATACTATTTGGTCACGCAGAAAAATATGAGACAAGAAAATGAGTACTTCAGATAATTATTTTAGAACATATATGGACACAAGTTTTATGAGAGGTATTTAAAAGATAACGAGTTAACTTACACTATTTGGCCACGCGGAAAGGTATGAGAGAAGAAAATGTGAACTTAAGATAGATTTTTTAAAAAGATACTTGCGCAGGGCTTTGTTGAGATATATTTAAAAATAGGTGGTATACTTTAATTAGTTTGTAACTGTGGAAGATGTACTGTGCTTACTCAAGAAATTGCGAATTAGAGAAAAACATTTAAGACATGTTTTTTTCATGTATTTATATTATGTATGGAGATCTTGTATGGGTTTTTTAAACACAATCATTTTGATTGTGTTTTTTTTCCCCGCTGTTACATGATGATTAATATTAAAATCACTGTTTATAGTGAAAATCAATGTATTCTGAGGACAGCAAAAATAAACCATGCAATATGTTGTTTAAGTTATTTTGTTACATTGGATTTGGAAATATGTATTATAACAGATTTTTTTACTGTCTTCCACAGATATTACATTTATAAGGTAAGTACAACTAATAACATCCGAGAGTTTTGTCTGCCTCTCTCTTATCCTTATTGTTTTGATCTCCTTCCTTTCTCAGTACTGTTTAGTCACACTTATTCCGTTTAACTCATTCACATTTTGTGTTGTTTAATTTTTTTCCTGTTTCTGTAACATCTTTTCTGTCACTATGTTGTTCAGTCTATCTATCTCTTTAGTTTGTTTCTACTGTTGTCTCATTCAAAGCCCTGGTACTTACCCATCGAGCCCTTCATGATACAGGTCCTACCTATCTCAGGAAAAGAGTGTCTTTCCATGTTCCAAATAGCCATCTAAGGTCAGCTTTCCAACGAAGGATGACAGTTCCCCGTTTCCAGCGAACCAGATTGGGCGGGCAATCCTTTTCGGTCAAAGCTGCCACCCTCTGGAATTCCCTCCCATTCACTCTCAGAGACACCAGAAACCTTGGCGGCTTCAAGAAGCTCCTTAAGACCCATCTTTTTAATATAGCCTACTAAAGCTGCTCTGTTTGGCTGTTCAGCTCTCGACTTCTTTGTGGTTATGCTTCGCGCCAGGATACTCTTGAGTAGTTGTGCGCGCAATAAATATACATATAACATAACATAACATGGTGACTCACCTTTATTGACCTTGCATCACCTTTGTTTCTAGAATCTTAATTTGTTTGTGTTACTGTATCTAATATTTGTTCCCTTACTTTGCTTTCATTAATTATGCTCAATTCTTATACTTAAATGTAAAGGGCCTCATTTATGAAAGCCTTGCGCCACTGATGCACCAATTTTTGCCATGTTAAAAGTGACGCATGGGTGGCACAAGGCCTTCATAAATAAGGCCCATACTTTACTTCTCTTATCCTTCTTTATTTCTATTTATATATGTCTTGCAGTGCTTGTCTATTTGTACTCCGTTTACTTTCTGTTACTCACCCTTTTTCACTCTGTTTCTCTTACTGTTTTTCCTTTATTTTATTTATCTCCTTAAGATATTCCTGTACTCTTACTGTGTTTCTTTAAGAGACTGTTTACTTTGTGTACTATTACTGACCATACTTTTATTTTCTCTCTTACTTTACTTTCGTTTAGACACTCATTCCTTCAGTGCTATTATCTCTTTCAATTAATTATGTTACTTATTGATTTATATACTAGACATTCTGTCTCTGTCTCTTTCTCTCTTCCTTGGTCTTTTTTTCTTTTACTTTCTGTTTCATTCGCTCCAACTTTTTTTTGTTTTATGAAATGTACATTATAATCTTATTTTTACTTTTCTTCCACAGATACTATGTTTTTAAAAGAAATTTACTTTTACTTTGTTACTATTTCTTAGGTAAGTATAAAAAATAAAGAAACGTTTCCATCACTGTGTCATTTCTTTGTCTATCCTGGTTATACCAGTGTCATGTTTAATATAAGCACTTCCACACAGGATTGGGTGCATTGTCATAAGGAGTGCCTTAAAAGGGATTTAATGAAATCAGCGACATTTCACTGAGTGAGTTCAGGAACTCTGATATATGAAAACATTGGTGGTAAATGATATTAAATGTTAAATGGTGTTCTTTCCAGGACTTTAACTCCTTTGCTGCGGTGGCAATTCCGCCTCAGCGTTAGGGGGGCGGGGGCTGAGTGGCGCTCGCATGCTCATGATGGAGACACTCCTTCACGAGCCACGGTTGAGGTTTGCTCATGACAGAGCGGTTCCGTCATGGCCCTGCTCAGTCAATAGAACGCGCCGCGCAGGCTCAAAATCAGTGCTGCGCAAGCGCAGCGGCAGGGCCATGACAGAACCGCTCCGTCATGAGGACAGCTCAGGCGATGCTTATGACAGAGCGGCTCTGTCATGAGCATGTGAGGAGTTAAGAGGTGTTAAAAAAACTGGGGGGTCTCTTCAAAGAGAGTGTAGGTTGTAATTTAGAGGGCACTTTAAAACACATAGGGGCAGATTTATGATGCCCTTGCGTCTCTTTGCGCCACAATTCTGTCACTTTATCTGATGCAATGATGGTACAAATAATGTGCCATATTTACAACGTGATGGATCTAGAAGATAAATCACATTGTAAAGCCCTGCACCATAAGGAAGTGTTCCTGTGCAGGGGGGGGGAGGGGGGGGGGGGGGCGTTCCTGTGCAGGAACGCCTCCTGAAAGTGGCTGAGTGAAATCTATGAGATTTCACTCAGTCACTTTCAGGCCAATGCTGCTTCAAAACCCTGCATATGCTTCAAGCAGGCGTAGGTCTTGACGCAGCATTGTGAATATGGGGCACCCCTGAGCCTTGCTTGAGCTGCGTCACACTTGCGACGCAACTCTAGCAATGTACCACCTTTCCGGCACAGATGCGTTACGCATCTGTGCTGTTTTTGCAACATGGTGCGCCACATTATAAATGTGGAGCACCATGGGTGGCGGAGCAGTGGCGTACTGTGGCGCACATTAACTGGTGAATCCCTGGGGATGCGCCAGTTAACATAAATCTGCCCCATAGGTTAAAAATCTGCGCTTAGCAGAGTGTTGGGCCTCTGTAGTGTTATGTTTTTTCTGTCATTCTATGTAGATATGTAATATTGCAAGTTTTTTGTCAGGAAAAAGAAGCCATGACTATTGGCTTTGCGAATGATTGCAAGATTCTTAAAATAAAAAAGCAGCAACCATGGCATTGTTCAATATAGTATTGTAAATACTTATGTTCAAGAATGATGCGAGAGTAAAAGAAGGTTAACCTGATCTTTTAAACTTATTCACAGGCTTCTTTAAAGGAAGTGTTCTATATGATTGTAGCGGGGGTGTTTCACTTTTTTTCACCTAACACAATCCATTCTGTATGCTGTAGCAGGAGGAGTACTACATACTTGAATATCCTTCAGTGCTTATTTTCATTTACTAAGTGGTAATGAGACCGACACAGAACTTCAATGGGCGGGAGGGGCTGCTCCTGTGCTCCTGGAGGACTGCGAGGCCGCTGCAGCAGTGGGAGTGAGGCCTCTCAGAGGGGAGCAGTGCAGCTCCTTTTGATGGCCACAATTGCAGATAACAGGGTATGGACGTCCGTGGAATTTATGGACGGTTAGTCAGTCTACAGTGTGCGCGGCGCCCCTGGCATCTTATTGCGGCGCACAGGGGAGCCGCAGTGCATAGTTTGAGAATCAGAGACTTAGGAGATAAAGCTTCATAATAGCAAGGCTCTTAAGAGATAAAAATTGCTGCTGCTTGGCGTTGTAAATATCGACGGTATGGGCGGAATTTTCCACGGTGTTAGTGCTTTAATATCAATGGGAACACATATGTGATAGTAAATGCTGTAACAGCCGCGGTACTTAACATTATCGCGTGAAAACAAACGTTGTTTTCACACAGTAATGTGTGCCTTGTAATTAGGGGACGGGATGGATTTAGTTTTATTTTCTACACTCATATGTTAACGATGTCGAATGTTTGATTAGAGCAGGCTTTAACAGTTCTGCGATAAACTAGTTTATTCCACCTCTTTTTCTCCCAACGCCTCTTTTTGTGATAGGGTGTTTTGCCCTTCAACCACATTTTGCATGTGCTTTGACCTACGCCCACTTTGCATGTCATTAAGTTACTGTGCGCAACATATGCAAAGTGGTCTTACGGCAGGCGATGTAATGCCGTTTTCAACAAGGTGCAGCAGAATATTTTCAAGGATAGGTAAAACATTAACGCCGCTTTTATCGGCAGAAAACTGCAGATATAGCGGCGATAACGGCGTTGATAATATGCTCTATGAATTGCAATCGAATCTAATGTTAGATGTAAAGACAACTAACGTAGGTTTCGGTTGCAATTCATAGATCATATTATGAAGGCTATTATCGTCGTTTTATCGGCAGTGTCCTGTCGATGAAACTGACGATAATGTATTATGTCTCCTTCATAATATGTTCAAGTATCGTCGCTTTTTTGCATAATTGTCCTGAAAAAAAGCGTTGATACTTCAGCTTGTGAATAGAGCTCTTTTTGGTACAATGAGTTAGCTCTGAAAATAACTTTTTTTTTTTTTTTTTTTTTAAACAAGTGTTATATTGTTTTTGATTTTTAAAACTTGTACCGACATTTTTAACTGTAAAACTGTGACACAGGATCAAAATGAAATGAAAAAAATTATCTTTTGTCAGAGCATTGATGAGTCTCAATTTTTATTTTAATAAGATTGAGGCTCTGCTCTCCGTACAGAAGAATTTCTCCACAGTCGTTGCATTTCATATGCACCTTTGCCAAATATGGTCTCAAGTCCATCTCTGCACTGGATGGAGATACAGGTCGTCAACCAGAAGATGTGCTGGCCACCTCTGATGGTAGTTGCGTGGCCAGGGCTCTTGTCGATGCCTGTGCAAATTTCTCAGGATGCACTTGTCTCACATGCCTCATCATGGTATGTATGGAAAAGGAATACTTTTTCGACGGATTTCCTCTTGAAAGAACTGCGTCACATATTGTGCAAGATACTTTTGGCGCATTCACTTTTTTTTTGATCCTTAGGATAAGTGAAAAATTGCCAGATGAAAGATTCCTTCTTTTTTCTTAAAGGTAGTCGATCATTTTCTTCAGATTCGGAAGATGAATTCGGTGCGGCAGCCATTTCACCAAAGTCTTCAGAAGGATGTAAAACGTTGTTCTCCCTTGAGAGTACAAAAGATAGTGAGGGAAGTGGGCGGAGTGGTCCGTGAAAATTCCAGAATAGAAACTACTAAGAACCAATTGGAAGGGTTTTTTCGAGTCACATGACTTCACATACGCGCATTAGGACGTGTACGTGCTGAGGGAGGGAGGTGGATGGGATCTGTGAAAATTCCAGAACAGAAACTACTAAGAAGCAATTGGAAATGTTGTTTTCAAGTCACATGACTACACATGCGCGTATCAGGACGTGTACGCGGTGACAGTATCTGGTCACGTACGTCATTTGGAAGTAGCGGTCTAATTCACTGAAGTTTCAAAACGTGAAAAGGAGTAAACCTAAACACATCCTGATTTTGTACATCTTCTGAGGGGGATTCAAGCACACAATTGTTAAAGTATAAAACCTTTTATGTTTTTGAAAAAATACCGGGGTGTGTGCATCCGGTCACGCACGAAAGTTTAAAAAGACGTTATGCTTCATTTACTGAAAAGTTTCATAACAATAAAAAAGAAGGCTAGGTACAGTCTCTTTGACGTACTATAACTTCTTTGAGGGGTCTATGAAGAAACTCAATGAGTTGGAATTGCAATGTTTTCTCGAAATATATGGGAGGGTGGGCGCACCCGGTCGCGCACGAAAGTTTAGAAAGGCGATCTCCATTTACTGACAAATTTCAATACGTTCAAAATAAGGCAAGGTGCAGAGAGTGCACGCTCCGGGTCGCGCACGAAAGTTTACAAACGCGATCTCCATTTACTGACAAATTTCAATACGTTGAAAATAAGGCAAGGTAGAGACTTTCTAATCCACTAGCGCTTTACAAGGAGTCTCTATACACCTCTGACAGTCAAGAAAACTGTTTCTTTCCGAAAAAAATATTTGCAGAAATTCATTGACAAAACTATAGGTTGCATTCACGATATAGTTCAAAATTAGCATTTAAAAAACCTATGAAATTCACTGAAAAAACCATAGGTTTTAAACCTGTTATAGTTAGGAAGTAGCATTCAAAAAACCTATGAAATTCACTGAAAAAGCCATAGGTTTTACACACGTTATAGTTAGGAAGTAGCATTTACAAAATTCAATAGTTAACTGGACATTTTACTCATATAAAACCAATGAAATTCCCCCGTTATAGTTACTTCAGCTAACTATAACTCGCGCGCCCGCAATGCACTGCTGATGATGTTACATATTACATCACTCATCACATGGTTAGTGACATCACTCTTGACATCACTGATAACATCTAACATCTCACATATGCTGCCTACAACATATAGGAATAGTATGTCACTGATTCTTGCATGTACGCAATATGTAAAATCTCCTAATGTAGCATATTAACACTTAGACACTGAGACACTCTTGGTAATAATAAAGAAAAAATAACCTATATAGATATAATGTATCAGTGAAATACCTACTCATCAACACATTCAGCCACTAAAATAGAAACTGATAGACTGACACAGATATGTATATATTTAAATATTACTCAGTAACCCATGTACTCATTAAGATATATTTAATCAGTCAGTTATAGAATCTATTTTTCACCAAAAAAGCAACCGTTTATACACTTATATACTAAATTTTTGTTCAACCAACTTTCAGATCTACATATATAAAATATATGTAATTTTCAAAACTAACCCATTTAATAGATGTTGTCATGAGTGATGTGATGTGTGACATCATCAGCAGTGCATTGCAGGCGCGCGAGTTATAGTTAGCTGAAGTAACTATAACGGAGGAATTTCATTGGTTTTATATGAGTAAAATGTCCAGTTAACTATAACATGTGTCAAACCTATGGTTTTTTCAGTGAATTTGATAGGTTTTGTAAATGCTACTTCCTAACTATAACGTGTGTAAAACCTATGGTTTTTTCAGTGAATATATATATATATATGTATATATATATATAAAAACGAATGTATGTCCGTTTGTCCTTTATGCATTACTACACCATTCATCCGCTCGACATGAATCTTTGGGAAGTTGTTGAGTACACTCCCGCAAAGGTTTCTGGCAAAAAAAAAACAATAATAAAAAATAAAAAAAATTGTTAAAAGTAGTTGAGTACACTCCTGCGAAGGTTTCTGGCAAAAAAAAAATTGTTAAATATCAGCCCCCCAGGGCCCTCATAATCTTTCCAATACTGAACGTTTACAGTTTCCGGTTTGACTCGCTTTTGCAATGACCATCAACAAAGCACAAGGACAATCGCTGAAAGTGTGTGGACTAGATTTGGAGAATCCGTGCTTCTTACATGGACAACCGTATGTGGCCAGCTCACACGTTGGAAAAACTTCTGATTTATTTGTGTACGCACCAGACGGAAAAACTAAAAATTCTGTGTATCCACAAGCACTCAAATAAATAAACAGAATTAAAACAACACTTTAAAATGTTTTCCATAATAAAATGAATAAGTTTCAATAAAAATGACACAATGTAAATTGAATGTTATCATAATAAGTTTGCCTAAATTTCCTTTCTTCTGAGATCGCAGCATTTTTTTTTAAATCGGCCCCCCAGGGCCCTCATAATCTTTTGAATACTGAAATAGGCAGCGAATTTGCGAGCATCGGCAACAGTTATGACCCCCAAACGGAAATCGATTGGTCAATCTACATCAGAAGCACGAAAGAAAAAGGCTTTACGAGCTTCAGAAACGAGCAACGGGAACCAAGATTAGAAGCTGTTTGAATACAAACTGCTCAAGCCTGTAATGCTGTTCGAATACAAACTGCTCAAGCCCGTAATTTTCAAACAAACGAGCAAAGAGAATCAAGATTGAAAGCTGATCGAGTACGCACTGCTCAAGCCCGTTCTTCTCAAACGAACAAGCAACGAGAATCAAGATTGGAAACAGATCGATTACGCACTGCTCAAGCCCGCTCTAATGAAACAGGAGAGCAACGAGTATCAAGATTGGAAAACGATCAATTACGCACTGCTCATGCCCGCTCGAATGAAACAGGGAGACGCAGCGCGGGTTTGCTGAGCCTACACAAAAGTACTCTCACCTACCAGGAGGCTGCGGGAGGACGCGGCAGGCGGCCGCCACACCCCCTTGTTACCGGGGGCGCTTAAAAATTGGACCTCGCGCCTCCCGCTTCGTGGGAGACGCAGCGCGAGTTTGCTGAGCGCAAGTTTGCTGAACCTACACAAAAGTACTCTCACCTACCAGGAGGCTGCGGGAGGACGCGGCAGGCGGCGGCCATACCCCCTCGTTACCAGTGGCTATTTAGCTAGTATTTACATACGGCCCCGCGGGACGCGCGCCGGGCACAGCCCGGGCCAAGGGTGGGCCCGTTTAAGCCCGTTCAAGACCGGACAAGTACGGGACGGGCCACCCCCTTAACATCAACAAGGTCAGTGGGCCTACGCTTATATTCATTTATTCAAAATTAACGCTGTTGGACTGATTGCGCTAAGAAATATATTTATATACCTTGGATTGTTTGATAGTAAGCCCGATAAATATGGCTACATCTTCAGAGGCAGGAGGGAATTGCAGGAAAAGTACAGGCGGAACTCTAACGGGTACATTAGACAATTGTGAGAAGTTGGTCTGATATATGATGTTCACTAGTTCTAGTGACCACCTTGTATCAGTCCAAGCAATCCTTATGGTGATTGGTTGTAAGTCAACCTTATAGACCAGCTATCCTAATGGTATCATGGACAAAGCAGTCTTAGGCTAAACTCTTTTGGCATGTGAAGCCGGCTGTATTACCATATGTAACCCCTTGAACACCAAGTGAAAGGACACCACACAGGATATATATTCAGAATATATATGTATTTATTACTACAAATAGTCCCCTGAACTCTTTATGAGCACAAGAGCAAACACGTTCAAAAAATTCAATTGATAAGTATACAAAAGTGGCACAATTATGGATAAGCCCGGGTGGCCCCTAAAACCATATACTAAAGAAGTGGTATAAGTACCACGAGTCAAAAGGAAGTAAGGCCTAGGGCCTTGGGAATCGCTGGGGCTATGCTGTACTAACGCAAGTTAGGAACTAGGAGGCCCACGGGATCTGGTTTGCAGTGTGCAAAGTTAGAAGCAATTTACATTGAAGTCAATGGATGCATAAAAGTTAAAAAGGTGAAGGTAGGAAGTCATCCGGTCAGTCTAGAACTTAACCCTTTGGAATCTGGACACTAGGAGTGTTAAAATACTCGGGGGCACCGGAGTGCCAGCGTTACCTCACCCACAGGAAGCAGGTGCAGTGGTGCCAAAGTGTGTCGGGATTCTGCAGGAGTTCAGATGGAGCCTTGGAGTGTTGATGCTGTAGGCGACCTGATGTGAAGAGTTCCGGTGGATCTAAGGGTGGATCTGAAGTGATGAAGACCTGAAAGCAGAGCGAACAATGTTCACAGTCACTAGCCAGTGACCAGCGTGGAACCAGGAAGGAACCAGGCGTTGTCAGGTGCCAACAGATGATGTTGTGAAGCTTGTCTCTTCAGCCACGTGGACCAGGCGACGATGACGACAGCTAGGATTCACTCACAAGCTGTTCCACGTAGGCTCTAGTTGATGGCAGTGTCGGCTTCTTGATCGGAGCAAACAGGCCTTGGCTAATGCAAGCCATGCAGGCAACAAAGAAGGCTTCTCACTCTAACCAGCAAGTTCTGAGGGGCTGCTGCTTTTAGGAGCAGCAAGGGCCAGTGGTGGAAAGTTGTCGTTAGGTCACCAAAATGGCCACTAGCCAACGGACTAGTAACCAGAAAGGCGCGTCAAGTGGAACAAAGCAAAAGGGCCCCACGCAGATCTTGTGAGAGTTGGAGGGCTAGTCCTTGGTGCAAATGTAGCTCGGTGATGGGGCTTCTCAAGACCCCAAGCACAGCGATGAGGGTGCCTCAGGTGCTGCGCAGTCAGCTTCTCGTGGACTTTCCAAGAGGTCCGGTCCCACGTCTCAGTTCGCCTCCACTCGTCTCAGCTTTGCATGGACTGTGGATTGGGCTGTTAGATGTCTGGGAGGCTGGTTCTTGTCAGGCTCTGGGCTCCGGCTCCGGCAGGAGGCGGCGGCAAAGCAGTCGTTGATCGCTGGATGGTGCCTGTATTCACAGGGGTGTTATGTAGTACAAGGGATACCCAAAGGAGCAATAAGTAAGGGACCTTGGGTGCATATATTATTTCAAGGAACAGTGGTCCCTAACAGGCACTAAATAGTAAAAATTAATATAGATCAAAATTGGAATCCATATAGTCTGTCCAGCCGGACAGGGTTTAATAACAAGAATGTAAATATAGTCAATAGATACAGTACAATATCAAAAAGTGGGACACAACCTGTGTCCTACTACTGTAGAAAAGACATTGGTGACATACATAGACAAGTGAGGCAAGCTTAGGTAGTCCGCATGTATACCAGAATTTGCAGACAGATATTTACAGAGAGTACACTGTTGTGATTTAGCAATTAATAAAATCAAATCATCCAGTGTAAGGTGTAGACGGCGTTTCGATCCCCTTAAAAGTATAGCGGGATCATCATCAGGACATTAACCATTCATGCCTTTAGTTTACACAATGGTACGCGGTTCTCATGTGCGAAGGAGTCCGCCTAACGGAATAAGATGCAGTGACCGCAACTGCAGGTCTGCTGGGGCGGGGGTTCAATGGTTGCCCCCGGGAATTGCCACGATGGGGTTCCGATACCAAAAAGCCATCAGCGCCTGCTAGGGACCACTGTTCCTTGAAATAATGTATACACAGGGGGGCCACTCCTTGGCCACAAGGGAGATTCTTCAGTCTTCTGAGCAGCAAAATGTCGAAGGTCCAGAGTTTCTTCTTATGTAGTCGAATTTCAGGGTAATCTGCAGTCTTGGGACTCAGCTCCAACTTTTGAACCAATTCTAGGGGCTGGATTACCTACTAGGTCCCTCCTATGGGTGGGACCGGGAAGGGGGGTGGTTACACCTCCTTTCCTTTGTCTAGTTTCGCACCAGAGCTGGGGCTGGGGTGCCCCAGCACAGGTTTGAACTGGCCTATGCATGGGGACACCTTGTGTGCCCCGGGCATGTCTGATTCTATACAGCCCTACCTAACCAGATACACAAAATCCTGTCTGGGGTTGTGCTAGCACCTCCCAAGGCAGGAAACCCTTTGTCCAAGCCTCCCTCGCTGGAAGGACTCCCAGCAGCAGGAGGTCAGACTTGTGTCTGTGGTGGCAGCATCTATTTTGTGATGCTGAGGCTCCGTTTAACTTTAACCGGGGTTCTGGTTCTGTACATGTGGTGTCCCTCTAGAAGAGTGGAATGCTACCCCCGTCGCCTGAATTGGTGAGGGGGTAGTATTCCAAATCATGTGACACCTTACTCAACATGTTTGGATAATGTCAAACCAGAGTTAGCATTTAACCACAAGTTTCATAATAGACTTAAGAGTATATGGTATGACGCTATCATGAAACAGCTAAAGGACATGGTTCCGAAAGCTGCAGACAGGCTCAGCTCTTGCTAGAGCACCATCTCACACGTAACCAAGCACTCTGCCTCCAGGATTGTTAAGGCCTGCCGTAGGAGTGACCTATAGGTTACTGGGTGTCCATATTTAGGTTAGATATAGGAATACTATATCTAAAGCAAAGGGTGATTACACCACCTTGCCCCAGCTGAGTGATCAGCCAGTTGTGTCAAATAGTAAGGCCAGGCCAGGGGTGGCAAAATACATGCTGCAGCCCCTGGTAGGCCTTGGATGCTCCTATGCCCTGGGTACCTAGGGTCCACTGTACAGGGGCTCACAAGGTGATCCATGTTCCAATTGGTAATACACCTGAAGTGCATTGGCATACATTTAGAGAGAGAACAACAGGCTGTGGGTCTGATTGGCAGGCCCACAGCCACATTAAGTCAAAAACCAGTGAAGCAAAAAGCAAAAATTGGGGTGACCATAGGATAACAGACCCTACTCTCCTACAGCCCCCAAAATCAAAATATAGCCGCAAGGTCCAAAGATTGCTGACAAAGTCCTCACGCTTCTTACAACGGCTCAAGCAGCTTCCACCTGTTTCCCTAGAACCCCTCAAACAGGACAACCCGGTTTCCCTAGAACCCTTCAAACAAGGTACTCTAGTTTCACGACCAACGCATGAAACACATAAATCAACAACACACACCCGCCAATACATTGGTGCAAGAGCTAACATCCCGAGGGTCGGCCCTTTGAAGGGGTCAGGGGGTAGAGTGTTAAAACTCCAGCACACGGAACACTCAGAAGGGCCTATGGGCGGATCTGTTATGGAGGCTTCCCCAAACAAGACGTACACAGGCACAAACCCACCGGTTCAGATAGGCTTGGGGTTGGTGCCTAGAAAAGCATGGGCCCATAAAAAACAAAAGTGGGCTAATAGTGCAAAGCAGATCCGGATTTTAATACGCAAGCTGAAGAAGGCTAGAATATGCGCTACCCGCAGGTTTACAAGACCCCCTGAGACAGGTCCAGACCATAACCTACAAAATGACACACCAAAGAACACCGTAACAAGTCACACACCTGATGATGAGGGTTCAAAGCCCTTGTTTTTAGAGAGTGTTAGAAGTTACAGTCGCAATGTAGAGAAGTTTAATGCCGTAGAACGCTATGAGGAGTTTAGATTTTTTAACCTATACCAAACAACATCATCCGATCATGGGGTTCTAGCTATACATCAGGCTGTGCAGGAGCTCATAGAAAGGTTGTTACGCGATGTGGGTCCTAATGACTTTTTCCAACTCCGCTTCCAGGGACAGGGTTTTGACAGTCCGTTGTTCACCAGGCAAAAAGCCTGCGATGTGTTTGACGCTGTGCAATTTTTAGAAAACCTCTCCAGGCTTTTACAGAGTAAGGCTGAACTAGTCAACTTTAGTATGTCCTGCTAATTTAGGAATAGAAATAAGTATATGATATATGACATATGGTATTTATTTGCCCTCCTGCTTATCAGTTGGGTTCCATCTGTTATAATACTCTACTTATGATGTGGTTATCGTACACTGACTTTAACATCTAATCCTAATTCTCACACCATTGTAAATTTCTAAGTTTTACTGCTGGCATTTATAATGATTTCGATATTAACAAGCCCAACGTACAGAGGACAACCTCTTAGTGTCTGTACACTATGTATATGTGTGTTCATTCGAGACATGAGGGCTAATTATCAACATATATAATGTTTGTTTTCACAAGGTGAATAACCTCAAACACGTGAAGACTCTTAGAAATTGACGTCCGTTTTATATGAAAAATATCGCTCAGTGGGACGATATTTCCATTACGTGTTTTATGAGGCAGGCTTGTCACTAGATAACAATTTCCCCGTGTTCTGTTTCTTCATCATTTATTGCCATAGTCTGTTTGTATATACATTGAGCGGAATAGACTAGATCAGGTTCATCTTATGGAAAGATTCAACATGGGCTCGTACTTTCCCTATCCTAGTCCTTTGTTTACCTTGATTTACATCTCCCAGGTTACCCATCCTAGTCCTTTGTTTACCTTGATTAACATCTCTCAGGTATTTTTGAGCCCTGCCCACCGGGTCGAATATTTAAACAGATTGGTCAGCACCTTCCCATTGATTCTTATTTCGACCGACGGCACGCCGCATTACAACAGCCTCATGAGCTTTATCCAGCTTACACTGTTTTCTTCATCAGGTGAGACTCGATATGTCTATGGTTCATTTCAGGTATTAATTGGCCATAAATTTCCTTCGGTTAGACACAGTTCGCATTGTATGACATCTGCTTGTGAACAATTCCTCCTTCCGCAGGCAGTGACTTTGGGCGTATTTCAATCCACCGAGCTCGCCCTCCCATGTGGCGTTCCGCAAGGCTCATCCCTAAGTCCGACACTTTTTAACATTTATGTGTCGGATTTAGCTAGGGTAATTAAGAACTACCGGATGAGCCTTACATCTTACGCCGACGACACCCAACTGGTGATCGCGATCAAGAACGATGGTGAAGAAGTATCTGCCATCTTCCAGGAAGGCATGATAGCTATTAAGGATTGGATGACCGAGAACTGCTTGCGCCTCAATTCAGATAAAACGGAGGTAATGATCTTCGGAAAATTATCTCCACATTGGTCCAATAAATGGTGGCCAACTTCGCTTGGAGCCCCCCCAGAGCCGGTACACAAAGTTAGGAATCTGGGAATTGTCTTTGACGACAACCTCAGTTTCGCTAACCATGCCAACCAGGTAGCGTCCTCTGCTTTCTACAAGCTTAAGATTATCAGAAAAATCCTGCCATTTTTACCCGAAAGTACAAGGAAAACAGTGGTGACTTCCTTAGTACTCTCGTCCCTTGACTACTGTAATGGACTCTTTGTAAACGCGCAGGCAAAGGTGGTGGCCAAACTGCAGCTTATTCAAAATGCTGCGGCAAGGCTGCTAGCAGGCATCCCCAGATTTCAGTCTACCAAACAGGCAATAAGAAACCTCCACTGGTTAACGGTGAGGAATCGCATCAGATTCAAGACCTTGTGTCTCACCTATAAAGCCCTCAAGGGTCAGGGCCCAGCGTTTCTTAAACAGAAATTATGTCACAACCTCCCGAAAAGATCTCTTCGATCGGAACAGAGGCTTCTTCTGGTTGTGCCACGAACTAGAACTGTTAAATGGGGCGATCAATGCTTTATTAACTCCGCAGCCAAACTGTGGAACACGCTTCCAATGGAATTAAAATCGGCACCTTCACTAATTCAATTCAGAAAACTTGTAAAAACATGGCTATTTGACCAATAACCGTCCAGTATAACTTTTCTCAAGATAGACACCATGATTAACATGAGATTGCCAGCTTAAGTCGCAGCGCCGAGACACCCACGGGTATATGTTGCGCTTTAGAAATGTTTAAAATAAATAAATAAAATAAATATATACCGTCTGTCTGCTTTAACGGTTGTACTCATTGTTGTACTTCCTTTAAAAAGTGCCGCGATTTTTGAAACGGCAACATTGTTGAATCAATCGCCTGTGATACAAACTCCAAATGTGATACCTATTCAGATTATTTAAACTAACTTAGATATTGATCGTTTCCTATTTATTTTGATCTTTGTTCATTTTCATTCAGTCCGGTAACTGTGTGCCGTTCTTTACATACAACCTGACTTGGGCCTTTCCTATTTACAGCTATCCATTTTGAGATTTACAAAGATAGAACATCATACGTCCAGACGCCGGCAGGTTTTGTGACATTGTCAAATAGCAGTATAGGATATCACTTTGCTCAGGTAAATGTACCAGCTCTCTGTTTGTCTTATTTACATCGTACAGAGCGTATTAGACCAGATATCTGATATGCATTTGTATTTTCTTTTTAGGAAAATTATTTAAGTACATCATTGACCCTGTTACTAATTAGGTAACATATATATTCTGAATACTATCCACCAGGGCTCTGGAAAAACAAGTCAAGGTAATTAGTCCTTGTTTGTGAGCCTAATTTCGACATGTGATAACATCTTCATTGTCACATTCCGTTTCTAAAACAGATCCGATCTGGGCGCTATTTTATTTTACAGCTATCAGCTAGGACACAGCGTGTCAATATCCATTGCCTGCGTTTATCAGTTTTGTGTCATTTACGTCAAGCAGAATATCATACCAGTTTCAGGTAATCCTGCAGGTTACAGATATGACGTACATGTCACTCTATTACCACGATAGACAATGTTTCTTTTTAATTATACGTGTGTCTTCTCTTTAGGTAGTGATGATGCCTAAGAAATAATTGAACTATGATATCTACATCTTCAGATTATATCAAATTTTGCCTCTATATGTGGTACATCATTCTCCAAGGTATCCTTCATGTTCATCAGTGTATGTCCTTTAACAATTAGCTGGCTCTGGAGAAACATAGTTGTGACGATTTATTTTCCTGTCCACCTCTTTCTTTAGACTCTTCATAACTTTCACTGCATATCTGGATTATTCCACCGTGTGACTGGTATAAAGTTTCTAGCAAGGATATGACATACTAAATTCACAGGTATGATGAAAGTGATTGCACACAAATATCTATAGAGCCGTCTGCACTTAATATTCATCTGACATCGCTCATATAGGAATGTTTTAGTTTGAAGATATACATCTTCATAGGCTGCGCTAGCATTGATTATAGTATCTATATTTTTTATAAATCATCATGCAGTTGTTCCACATGTGTTTTTGTATCTATATGATATCATGTGCTCATTTGGTTTCAGCTATATCGCGCATCAGAAACATTACTATTAATTATGACATATTTGTTTCCTGTGCCCAGGTATCAATTATATGTTTTTTCTGTCTGCCTTTGTAATTTGTTATCATCAGATACATTGTGGTGTTTTATTGCCCTTTTGACATCGATATAAATAGGGTATTCACAAAGTCAGTTTTGACGACAAATTTGAGAACTAGAACTCAATGACATATGTGAGTACTATACAATCTCGGTTCTTTTACAATATGTCTATCATACGACAAGTGAGAAACAAAGTAAGAATCTTGGACCCAATAGCATTAGGTAATAGGTAACATGTAATATAAAAATGTTAATTTTTGTTGTGTAACTGATTAATTTTATGTACTTTACCTGTGAATGTAAGCCACTTAAAAATTTAATCTTATTTCATTTTTTATGTGTAATTTCAGGTTGATTTTTGTGGCTCCTGAGGAAGGCGTTTTTCGCCGAAACGCGCGTCGAGTACTTTATCGTCATTCTGGTCTTGGACACCTTTCTGTATTACATGGTGTCTTTTTATATAAAGCGTTGTAATTTGTGTTATTATATGTATTAATTGTATATATTTTTAATTTGAATTGTCATATAGTCTGATTAGTTTCAGTTATCTATATGATTTTTACTATGTATATTAAAAACATGTTTATTTTATACAAATAATTTCTTCTTCTTTGAATGTTCCTTCTGCATTTTGGGTCCAGTTACTTGTTTTATCTACTGTTTAGACTGCCTAGGAATGTTTTACATACTTTTTGTCTACCCTGCCCTAGGAGTCTGTTAGAGTCAATACCCAGGGGGTCCTTGTTTTTCACATATTGGCCACCTCGCAAAAAGACATTGACCAAATCTTTCACGTGGATTACCCCTTAATGTTTCTACAGACTTTTTGAATAATTATGTGTATAAACGTGTCTTCGTTTTTTTCTTCACAGGTTTCTTCAATAACGTTTGTCAAAATAATGACCAACCTACCTATCCTGTTTGTAATATACATGTTATAACTTTTCAATCCGTCTAAGTCGTCTTTTAAAACATTTATGGTGCATGTATATTGAAATACAGAGTCTGAATGCATGTTTTGAAAGAAATGTATAATGCCTTTATTTTACACGTTCAACATTAAGCACACATCTGTTTTAAACCCTTACAGTTTTGACAAGCTGCATATTCTGTTTTCAAAGGTCTGACCGATGCCCTTGTGTTTTCTTTTAGAAATTTCACAACTATACTGTCATTGTTAACAAGATCCTTTGAATATAAATTTAAGAAATTTCTAAAAGAAACACCCTATGACATTTTACTGATAAAATAAATACAGTGTTCCCCGCATGTGATGGCCGTGGAATCCTGGACCCTCAGCTTGTTGTACTCCACCACAGCTGCAGCTTTTTTCACAAACTTGAATATAGGCTGTGTATAGATACTGGGTTCAGGGAACTCTGCTGTACTGTCAAATACTGTAACCCTGTCACTAGCTATAAACACGGCAGCCCAATGTGTCCCACCCTTGTCATGAGGGTCTGTGTTAAAGACTAGGGTTCGCAGTCTTTCTGACCCTATTTCGGCTGGTAACCCATCGCTAGGGAAAACCCCTAAAAAGTATTTCCTAGCATATTTATGTCTGCTTAAGAAGTCACGTATCTCCACAGTATCCATTTCACAAAATGTTTTAAAGATAGTCAAACAAAATCTGTCTTGCGTGGTTGATCTACATGATGCTGTCGAATACCGAGAATACGACCATGTATACATTAGCCCCCAGCGGATCTGCAAATCGTATTTCAGCTGTTAGATTCCCATTTTTGATCAGGTTATAGTAATTGCCGTCTTCCATGTTGGGTATCAGGTCGAATGCGAACAGCGTGTATCCGCTCCCATAGCCTTCTCTTGACACTGCTACACCACAGTCCCTTTGATGCTTCCCGGTTATCGAAACCAGCCCCTGATATTCCCTGATGTAATGACCGGCTGTAAAACTGGGTGTGTAGGGTTTTGCAGTAATCACATTGCCATCGTGGACCAACGCCGCATAGTTGATACGGTAGTGTTTAAAATTGAAGGGGTTTGAGGCATAGGTGCCGCTAAAAGCTGTACTGTCCACAAAACCGATGATGATGAGTTTGGGTAGCTGCCCCAGAAATAAATTCTGCTGTTGTGTTAAGCAGGTACCGGCAGGGATGCTGAATACCTTCAGAGATACTCTTTCCACAGCGTACTTGGCGTTGAATATTTGTAAAGCTTCGGCGTGCGCTAACCTGACGCTCGGGGACACTTTCACTCTCTTTACAAACAGGCTCGACAGTATGTTCAGCTTGTACTGTTTTGCATCCCCGCTGATGAGGCAGAATGAGTCCTTGTTGCGATTGAGCTTGATCTTATGATCAAGTCCATTGATGAGCAGTTTATCTTGGAAGAAAAGGTCTGACCGTATGCGCCCCAGGAGTTCAAAGATACGACTGGCTGCTGCCTGTCCCCTGCGTCTGGAAACACAATGTTTCCTTTTGACACTCGCACATGGCTTATATACCAAACCAGCTCCTTCTTGCGGCTGTTTGTTCATGCGCTCTGCAACCGCCGATGTAACAGACCCCACCACATCCTGGGCAATGCTCGTAGCCGCCGCCTTAACATGAGGTTTTGCAATTTCATAGCCTCTTCTCAGGAAAGGCATAGCTCCACTAAACAGACTCCTAAAGAATCCTCCTAATCCAGCCCCGTATATAACAGGTGAACCTTGAAAGTAAGGTGGTCCTCCATAACCGGCTTGACTTCTGTAATAGTCCCTGTACATAGAAGGATCCCCGTATGTTTTTATAACCACCATTCTGGCTGCTTAATATCCCCTGTCGTGTCTAGGCCTTAAATGAAGCTTAACAATAACTTTCCCGTATTTAAAGGCCACTGGCTCAGACTGATCATTGCAGATCATAATTCAAATAGTGTCAAAATGGTTTTTAGAAACTGAGACGTAGTCAGGTTTGTTAAATTGTATGTTGACCATCGTATTATTATCACCCTGTACATGTACCCACCGTAACAGCGGCGAGTAACTATCCCCGATCCTCTGAGCCTCTACAATATCACTATACACATAGAGCGTGTAGAACCTGTGAGAAGTTGGCCTGGTATGTGATGCTCACTAATTCTAGTGATCACCTTGTACCATGCCAAGCAACCCTTATGATGATTGGCTGTAAGTCAACCTTATAGACCAGCTATCCTAGTAGCGTGGACAAAGCAGTCTTAGGCTAAACTCTGTAAAGGCATGTGAAGCAATCTGTTTTACCATACACAATCCCCTTGAATACCAAATGAAAGGACACCACACGGATATATATTGAAAATATATATATATTTATTTACTACAAAATCCCCTATACTCTTTATGAGCACAGAAGCAAATGCGTTAAAATAAAACACAGTTTAAATATACAAAAGTTGCACAATATGGATGAGCCCTAGGGACCACCTCAACCATATACTAAAATAGTGGTATAAGAACCACCTAGCTGAAAGGAAGTAGGCCTAGGGCCTGGGGAATCCCTGGAGTTGTTCAGGACTAACAGTGAAGAAGTCGGGAAAGGCCCGCAGGACTCGGGTGCAGTGCGGAAAGTGCACGCATATACCAATGTAAGTCAATGGTGCGTAAAAGTTACAAAGTTAGTTATTAAAGAACCTTCCAAGTGACCTAGAAGAATGAAACTTTAGGCACAGACACTAGAGGTGTGTACCAGTGTAGGAACACCGGCGTTGCTGAGTTACCTCACCCACAGGAAGCGGGTGCACAGGTGCGAAGCAGTGTCGGGTTTCGTCACGCAGGTCCATGGTGCTTGGAGCTGAAATGCTGCAGGCGGCTCGATGTGAAGAGTTCCGGTGGATCCAAGGGTGGATATGAAGTGGTGAAGACCTGAAAGCAGAGGGGACAATGTTCAAAGTCACTAGCCAGTGACTACTGTGGAACCAGATTGGAACCAGGCGATGTCGGGTGCAAACAGGCGTTGAGGTGTAGCTTCTCTCTGCAGCCACGTGAACACGAAGAGGTCGAGGACATCCAGGCACTGGTCACGAGCTGTCCCACAAAGGCTCTAGCTGATGGCAGTGTTGGCAGCTTGATCAGAGCAAACAGGCCTTGGCTAATGCAAGCCATGCAGGAAGTGAAAAAGGCTTATCACTCGGACCAGCAAGGTCAGAGCGGGTGCTCCTTTTTACAGGAACGAGGGCAAGTCTGGAGAAACCAGACCCGCAGTGAAGGTTGTAGATTTCGTCACCAAGATGGCCGCTGACCACGTGGCAAGTGGCCAGGATGGCGCATCGAGTGGCACGATGCAAAAGGGCCCCACGCAGATCATGGAGATGCTGGGGGGCTGATCTTCGGTGCAAGGGCTGCTCGGTTGTGGGGCTTCTCAAACCCCAAAGCACAGCGTCAAGGGTGCCTCGGGTGCTGCGCAGTCAGCTTCTTGGGGGTCTTTCGAGATGTACGGTCCCACGTCTCTCGGTGCCTCCACGGGTCCCTTCTTTGCAGGGACTGTGGATCGGGCGGTGAGAAGTCTGGGAGTCTGGGTCTCTTCAGGCTCTGGGCTAGGGCTCCGGCAGGAGGCGGCGGCAAAGCAGACGTCGAGTTGCTGGATGGTACCTGTGTTCACAGGGTGGCCACTCCTAGGCCTCAAGGGAGATGCTCTTCAGTCTTCTGTGCAGCAGAATGTCGAAGTCCAGTCGTCTTCTTAGTTTCAATTTGATTCAGGATGATCTGAGGTGCTATGGCACTGCTCCCACTCTTATTCCCAATCTGAGGGGTGGATCACCTGCTAGGTCCCTCCTCTGGGTGGGACCAGGAAGGGGGGAGGTTACACCCCCTTTCCTTTGTCCAGCTCCTCACCAGGCCTGGATCTGGAAAGTCCCAGGACCGGTTTGGACTGGCTTATGCACGAGGACACCTTGTGTGCCCCGGGCATGTCTGATTCTATTCAGCCCTGTCCTCCTACCCAATACACAAAATCCTGTCTGGGGTGGTGCTCGCACCTCACAAGGCAGGAAACCCTTTGTCCAAGCCTCCCTCGCTGGAAGGACTCCCAGCAGCAGGAGGTCAGACTTGTGTCTGTGGTGGCAGCATCCATTTTGTGTACATGTCGTGTCCCTCTAGAAGGGTGGAATGCTATCCCCGTCGACAGAACTTGGGGATAGTATTCCAATTCGCATGACACCTTACTCGACATGTTTTGATAAAGCCAAACCAAAGTTAGCATATAACCGCGAGGATTATAATGCACTTAAGAGTATATGGTATGGCAATATCCCGGAACAGCTAAGGGAGTTGTTCCCGACAGCTGGAGACAGGCTCAGCTCATGCTAAAGCACCTTCTCACATGAAACCACGCACTCTGCCCCCAGGATTGCAGGGGCCTTCCATAGGAATGGCTTATAGGTTAACATGTGTCCAGTTAAGGTTAGATATAGGGATACTATATCTAAGCAAGATGTCATTACACCAACTTACCCCAGCTGAGTGATCAGCCAGTTGTGTCAAAATATGGAGGCCAGGCCAGGGGTGGCACAATACATGCTGCAGCCCCTGGTAGGCCTTGGCTACACCTATGCCCTGGGTACCTATGGTACACTGTTACAGGGGCCTATAAGGTGAACCAGTTCCAATTCATAATGCACCTAAAGTGCATTGGCAGTAATTTAGAGAGAGAACAGCAGGCTGTGGGTCTGATTAGCAGGCCCACAGCCACATTAAGTCATAAACCAGTGAAGCAAAAAGCACAAATTTGGGGTGACCATAGGATAGCAGACCCTACTCTCCTACAGAACCCACCATTAATATCGGGGCACGTGTGATCTTGTTCCACCTGACTTTTCACATGTTGTACTGTACCTAAAACCCTTCTTAATTTACCGGAGCAGTTAAACAGGGTGTTGCGATTTATGGCTTTAAGAAACACCTTCCTTCTAACGTTATCTAGCACCAGATGAATATTCGGATGTGGTTCTATGCCAGCTATGGATTTGCTGATGGCGTCGACAATGCTTGAAACGTTTGGGTAGTAGCCATAAGGGAAGGATACATGTATGCCCATGGGGTCCTGTTCACGCTTGATGTGAAACTTGGTTTTGGCCGCTGTAAATGCATTCCATGTTCTAGGGTATTGGATTTCTGTTAGGGCAACCTCGCAGTCCCCTTTCAGGTCCACAGGATTAGCCAATTTGACAGTGTAATTAGAAATCTGATTAATGGGAAACATGTCCTTAGAAGCGTTGAATAGTAATGTTATATAAAAGTGTGTTGTCTCCATCGTATCAGCTGTTTTTTTAGCTCACACATCCTTCAGGGAGCTGGCCAACACCCAACTGTTAAATTTCTCTGGCCATCCCCACCATTTGACATATGCCTGGCTCTTAACCCCGCTACCTTTCCTTTTCAGAACCTTTTCAACCCTATACACACGGTTCGGATCAGAGGGCACCTTTTGTAACTCTTCCTTGTAAAAAACCCCAAAACCGTTACCCCATCGTAGTCCTTTAACCTGTGAATATACAACCCTTCCTTAAACCCAGCACTTTCCACTATAAATATTTCATCGCTAAAAGTCTGTTGGTAACCCTTCGTGAAGACTCCTTCAATTTTGAAATCCTTACGTGATCACCTTTTTTAAAAACAGGCTTCTTCACCTTTGTACCGAAATTACGACCATACACATGTCTCCAAACAGTTAACGAATTACTAGGTGTTACCTCTTCGGGTGCCATTTTGATGGCCCTATGATAACTGGCATTATATACAGCTAATAAAGCCTGTAGAACATCAGTATCTGTAGGTGTTGTGTGCTGTAAAATACCTCCACATCTTAGACTTTAAAGTTCTGTTAAACAGTTCTACAACCGCTGCTTTTACCTCATTGTGTGTTACAAAATGTTGAACATTGTGCTGCTTTAATAATTTCTGAAATGACTTGTTTAAGAATTCTTTTCCGGCATCTGTTTGTAGTTTTTGTGGAATACGCCCCTTATCGAAGATGGCTTTAAAAGCGGTTCTGACGCTAGCCCCACTTTTATCACGCAGCGCCTCTGCGTAGGCGTACTTGGACAACACATCTATGACTGTTAATATATAACAGGCGTCGCTGTTATGTTTTGTTATATCTTGAAGGCTGATTACGTTCGCTTGCCACTGATAATATATATGAGCATTAACGATTGTAGGACGCCTCTTAAAATGTCTTCTTGCAGGTTTATGGAGTGAATACGCACCCTCTCCTGATAACCACGTCTTCACAGCTTCTCTGCTTACCGACTCCTTTTCATCCACAGCTCTTCTATATAGAGCAGCGACGCTTCCAAAGCTGCCAACCCTGCTTGTATCATAATAAAGTTTTCTTAACAGGTACCCCGACATGTTATCAGTTGTTACAGCACAGGAAATGAAAGACGTTTGTTTTGTGTAAGAACATTTTATTAAAAATAAAGAATATTAGCAAAGCATCAACAAAGGGGTTTCATATCTTTTTACAGTATGTATAGTAAGTATGGCTTAACACATAGACGTCTTTTGGTTGTAACATTCTACTACTTTACTTTAAATACCCGCTAGCATGTAACAATACATCAGTACTTATTTATTATAAAATAACTTTTGTGGTGCTAGGGACACTATTTTTCTATTTTTTAGATACACATTAAACATGTGCCTTTCTATGAGTCTTTCTACAATCTTTCTGTCACAGCACGCACAGGCGCTTGGCATACTTCTTAGTTTTGCGCAGGGGTCGCTGGCATAGCGTATCTCCTTGAGTGTCGCCACCAAGATCTTCAGCATGTTCAGGTGGACATATTTATTTTCAACGCTCAGTCCATACACCACCCTTATCAGCTTATACATCTTGTACTGATCTAGCAAACTACACATGTACCGGATTATTCGTTCTTTGTATGATTCGACTAGACACTCGTGCGCCCCCTGTTGAGGGTCCCTAACACGGTGGCCGAAACACTTGCTGTAATAGTCCCGTTTGACACATGTGCGTACAACCACAGCTGCAAAACCTTTAACACCCAATATGACGTCTCTGGTGAAACTCTGTGTTTCCTTTTCAAAGTCGTCGCTCTTAGTTACCTCTTCACAATCCATAGGAACATCTGCACTCGGCTTTGTGGAACTTCCAGTCTGGTTTGCACAGCATATGCAAGACAGATTCAAGCTGCGCCCTTTTGCAGTCTGCCCCTGGGCATCGGTTCTTTTTGGTGTTGCACCCTAGGTTCAAAAGAGAAATATTGACAGACCGTTAGCGGTAGAAACAAAACAAACTTTCATGTAAAGGGTCTACTCCTGACATTTTTTACTAACCCACACATTTTCACCGCCCTCTGCGGCTGCTCTGAAATCTTGAGAGTCGGTAATTTCCTGCGATACCCCAGCATCTTTGACGCTTGTATCAGGCTTCGTAGGACTCATATCCTCCTGAACATCCATGTCTCCATAGACGGGTGTGTTAGGAGGTGGTACATCTTCTCCGTCGTAGTGCATTATGAAGTAAGTGCATCCCGGAGGGGTTACTGTCTAGAGGGGCCAAAAAAGAAGAAATATTAATGTTCGCTAGTTGAAGAAATAAAATACATCCTTATGTAGATGGCTGCTCATAATATTTTTACTAACCTTCACATGTTCACAGCCCTTAGCTGCGGCTCTGACATCTTGAGAGTCGCTAATATCCACAGAGGCCCCATCAGCTTTGATGCTGCTATCAGACTGTTGTACCGGGGCCTTCTCAGGAACAACACCCTCGTGAAAACCATTGTCTTCATAGACGGGGTATTAGGCGGAACACTGGCTTCTTCATCATCCTCCAACTCCAAGAGCATGCTTTGCTCAGACGCCCCGCCGTCACTCGAACCCTCGCAAGCGCTGCTGTCGCGCTTAATCGGGGACGCACGGCGAGGCCAATCCTTGAGACTGATGTCTTCCATACGCCTACAAAGGTCACCACCAAAAGTAGTAACGTCGCAGCCCATTTCCTTAGGTTCTTCTGGTTGAGCATTTTTGTCCATTACCAAGGGGCTGAAGATTCTGTAATAGCTACTGCTGGGGGGTTGTGAGCCATCAAACCCAGGTTTTTTCACGAATGGGTTGTATCTCTTAATTTTTGCTATGGTTCCCCTTCACGTGATCCGACGACTGCTTGCTGCCCGAGGCTCATGACAACGGCTTATATGTATTCTAAGAAACCCCAACCCCTAAAAGAGGCGTACACCTCTACACCACAACAGGGCCACATGGCCGCAGAACTGTTCTGCCACACCTTGGTCTCCAAAACAACCCGCCCCCCCTGTGACTCATCTGCCCCTTAGGGGACAGCTGCTTTTAAGCACCCTTGGCAGCAAAAAGTGACACGTGTCACTTTTGGGAACCCGTCACAAACAAAAGTGACACGTATCACTTTTGCGGCCAGGCCTATCACTTTTGGGACTAGACCTACATGTCACCCTTTTTAAGACCAGAGTGATTGCTACCAGTAGTTTTCAGACAGCCCTGTCATTTTTAAGACCTGTCACAATTGCTGCCAGCAGTTTGCGGCCAGACCTGTCATTTTTAAGACCAGACCTGTCATTTTTAAGACCAGACCTGTCACTTTTGGGACCAGCAGTTTGCAGCCAGACCTGTCACTTTTGCTGCCAGGGTGAAGTGATGGTATTCCATACTACTACTGTGGTGCCTCGGATCGACTTACTTTCATAGGGAAGTGGCTGGCAGACCCGAGAGCAGAGGACGGCCCGGGACCAGGGTTCGATTCCCGGCGCGGCAGGTTTCTGGACCAGGGTCAGCGGACTCGATAATTCTCTCGCCTCGGTGCCCACTCTGATCAGCGATCACACTCGGCAACTCTGGGCATTAGCTTGCCTCATCTTCACTAACGGCCCCACCAGACCGCCGGGGATGCCTGGTCTCACCCTGGAGATACCCATTAAGGGACCATCTCTCAGGGAAACCAGGAAGGGTTTCGCAGCGGTCGAAGCGCCTTGGGACCCTCCGGGTAAGTAGTGCGCTATATAAATGCCTATACATACATACATATACATCACTGTGGAGGGAAGCGGCAGCCTGTAGTGTGTGCCTACACAGATGAGGAGATTTCTATGTATGTGACTTCACTCCTCGGGGATGGAGAGCTCTGCAGTTGGTGACTCCACTGTACAGAGGGAACTTCCAGAGAACGCTCTTCACTGTGTAACTCCACAGGGAATGAGGACAGTGTGTGACATCACTGTACAGAGAGGAAGCTCTTGACTGATCTGTGCGACACAAGCAAAGAGCAGTTGACCTGTATCTGCAGTGACTTGCCAGCAGAAGAGAGTACCTCTATACAATGTGACCACCATTTCTCTCAGTGTCCTCCTCTGCTCCCTTTTCCCCTGGCTTTCTCTCCTTCTCTCCCGCTGCTCTTTATATTTCTTTTCCTCTCCACGCTCCCCACCTTTCTCTCTCTGTCTGTCAACGCTCTTTACGTCCTCTTCCTGTCCTGAACCACTTTGAGTCTTTCTTCAAGTGTAGTTTAGGATTTGCCATCCTTATCCTTTGGGACCCCACCCCAAGCCCCTCTTCAGTGGACAACCTGCCTAGGGCACAGCACATGGCCCTTCTTCCCTGGTTGGCCTTCCTTGCAGGTGGCCGTGTCCTCTTATGCCAGGGTCAGCTGATAAGTTTGTTCCTCCAAAACAGGCTTGTATATGTTCTTTTAGAAGTGCATTAACCTCGAAGACAAGTCCACAAACGGTGCTAAAATCACATAGCATCTCCAAACAGCCACCAACGATCTCAGACGCCAAACCTCAGAATTGGAAGATTGCAACAGGAGGGGAAATGTGCAAATCTTCGGGGTCCCAGAAACTGCAGAAAAAGACGCTGACTCTTGTATATCATTTCTGGAAGCGTGGATTCCATCTGTTACGGGATACAGTTCCAACTTGGATTGGAGCTGGACAGAGCCCATACAGTGCCGACATTCCCACATTGCTCGTCGAGAGGCCCTCGACCTCTCATATGTCAACCACTTAGGTTCCAACACGCGGAAGCCATCCTAAGGTATGCTAGAAAAAACCACAACATCATCTGGGAAGGTAACCGAATCACATTTACCCAGGATTATTCCAGAGAAACGGTGGAAATACGGAAAGGTTTCCTATCACTTCGAGAAAAACTACGGGCGAAAGACATTCAGTTCTCTTTTGCAGGCCCGGCGAAATTCAAGATCTCAGACCATGGTCGTTCTCATCTCTTCACTAATCCGCATGATTTATCATGCTACCAAAGTGTCAAACCACAACAAGAAATGGACACGTCTGGGGGTCAATCTAATAAAAGAGAAACAGACGCCCAAGAAAAAGGCAGTTAGGACTATCTCTAGCGCCCATCATCCGCGATCTTTCTGACAGGTATGTCTAACTGCTGAGCTATGAAATGTGAATACAGGCGGACTGCTATTCCAGTTTTAACGTCCTGACCTAAGTCTCTCACTGACTTTCAAAGGCTGGACTTAGCCTCAGGGATCAAACTCTGTAATATTCTCTGAGACAATCTCTCACCTCACCTGGTCTATCCCCAAGTTATAAGTTATAAGCCTATTGTCCTGCACCGCTTATGGGAGGGTTCCAGCATTGCACTGCACTGCACTGCTTGCAGTGCTCAACTGGGTCATGCTTCTCACTAACTATTAGTTCTTGAGAGTTCTGGAGAGCATTAGATGCCACTGCTGGTTTACTGTGAGGTTGCTTCACTTATCCCTAGGCAAGCTACATACACTATATTGTCTGCATATAGAAGTCTCTCCCTTCCACAAGATGCCTAAATGCCTAAATGTATCTGTGTATGACCAGAATTGTTGGCAAAAGTTCTACCTGCCGTACACAAAATACGAGGGGCTCTTTAAATAAGAAGTTCTTTAATTAATTAATTAATTTTCTTCAATTAAGATGTTACGTCGCCTATCCTTCGGCGAGCTTAATGAGCTAAGTTTAATGTTCTAATGATCCAAGTTGAATGTATGTAGAAGATGCTTCATCTCTCAATGTTAACAAAATGTTATCAGAATGTTTTCACGCAAAATGCTATCAGAATGTTACCACACGATGTTTAACCTACCATTTTATTACATATGTACCTGTGCGAGCGTCGACAGCACTGCCGTCGCAGCTTTTCAGTACGAGTTTCGGGGAGGAAGGGAGGGGAGGGGGGTAGGGGGGAAGGGGGGAATACCGATGGGGGGGAGTAAGGGGCGGCTGAGTCTGTTGGGGGCGTTGGGGGGGTTGTGGGGTTGAAAAGACGGATGTTTCAGGACTATCTCTGCTATGTACTACACTTTACCTATTCTTTACTCTTCTTCCTTTCCTTCCTTTCTCCTCTCACACTTTCATAGCTACCTTTTACTTACTAATTACTCTCTTCCACAACGATGTGTGCCACGCATACCAGGTCCATCCTCTGCTTGCAGCGCTTTCTATTGGGGTATCTATAAAATGCAGCCTTCCTATGAGAGCGGAAGTGCACCTTACAGCAAAGACCACATTCACCCAAACCTCGTGGCGTACCATCACCACATTAAACCGAACCAATGTCCATGGCTACAGATAAGAATTTAGCAGCTTCTCTACATATTGTTTTGCTAAACGTTAAGTGGCTTAATCACCCAGTCAAACGCAAAAAAATATTGATCACCTGGCCAAAACTAAAGGGGATATAATTCTCATGAAGGAAACCAAATTATCCCAGATTGATGCTGATAATCTTAAACAACACTGGATCTCACTAACACTTTGCTCCCCTGCGACTTAAAAGAAAAGAGGAGTGATCACTCTGGTTGCTAAAAAATCAAACTTAGCCCTGGTATCTCTTTCGGTAGACTCTGAGGGTAGACTGAGTATTGCACACCTACAAAGAGACGAGGACCATATTTATGTGGCAAATATTTATGGCCCTAATACAGACCTCCCTGAATTCTGGGAATATGTGTCAAAAGAACTTGAAAATATTCCGCAAGATGAGCTCCTAGTGGTTGGGGGAGATCTTAACCTACCACTAGATCCCTTGCTAGACAGTCAATCCAAGAGTACATACCACCCCCCACACGCTCATGAGGCACTGAAACGAATGTGTGCTAAATTCCACCTACATGACTCGTGGCGCCTCCAGCATCCGGATGGTCGTAACTATACTTTCTATTCCCCTCCTCACAATTCTTATTCAAGAATAGATCATCTATGAATATCCGACTCACATACACACATTATCGACGAAACTGATATAGCCCCCATATTGGTGTCGGACCATGCAGGTATCCATATGAAATTGGCAGGCTCACATTCACTTATCCCCCCCAGGCAATGGCACTTTAACGATGAGATATTGTCGGTGCCAGAGAACAAGAAAAGCATAGAACGATGCATACGAGAATACTTCCAAATAAACTCGCAGCCAGAAATAGATCCCGCCTTATTATGGGACGCGTTTAAGGCTACATTAAGGGGTACGCTGATAGGTATCAGGGCTCGTTTCAATAAAGAATTAAACTCCGAACTGAACTCTTTAGAAAAAACAATCAAGCAGCTAGAGATGCAACACTACCGCGATCTGAACAATAAAGCTACCATCGACCGCTTGACTAACTTGAAATATAAATACAACGCCGTAGGGCAGGAGTTTGGATTAATAAATTCAAGGCCTTAAGGCTATGTGAGGGTAACAAAGCAGGGAAACTCCTTGCTTCCTATCTTAAACACAAAAGGAAGCAATTCCATATAACATCTATTAGGGACCAGTCCACTACCACCAAAACCAAACAGAAAGACATTCTCCGCACATTCCAGTCCTTTTATGAGGATCTTTATCAAAATAATAACCAATTCAACATTGAAGAATGTAATAATTATCTAAACTCAATTCAACTCCCACGTTTATCCGACCCTGATAAAGCCAAACTAGGGGCCCCAATGACTATAGGAGAACATTCTACCGCCATTAAAACACTGAAGAACAATAAAGCTCCGGGGCCTGACGGCTTCAAGGCCATTTTTTATAAGACCTTTGAGGAACAACTTAACCCACGACTCCTCAAATTGTTCCAATCCTTTTCACTATCAAACAGAATCACCCCCACGATGAGTGAAGCAACAATAATAGTGATACCTAAAGATGGGAAGGACCCTTTACTTCCTAAGAATTATAGGCCGATATCCCTCATGAATTTGGACTGCAAGATTTACGCAAAGGCTCTAGCATGCAGAGTAAACGGTGTTTTACCGTCCTTAATCAATAACTCACAGGTGAGGTTCCTGAAACACCGCCTATCTAACGACAACACAAGACTCCTATGCCATGTGCTGGAGAAGTCGAAAATTTCAAATGCCCCCGCAGTAGCAATCACCCTGGACGCGGAAAAGGCGTTTGATAGGGTGTCGTGGCCCTTTCTCCGTCAATGCATGCATATATTCAACATGGGTGATGCTTTTATTGATATGGTCATGTCATTATACGCCTCCCCTTCGGCTAGGATTGCCATTAACAGTTCGCTATCAGAACCATTCCTTCTTGATCAAGGAACTAGACAGGGTTGCCCCTTATCTCCCGCTCTATTCCTTCTGGCGTTGGAACCTCTCCTCCGTGACGTACAGTAGAACATAGATATTATTGGCATCGCCTTTGGCGATAAAAGTGTAAAAATCGCTGCTTACGCAGACGATATTCTGATAGTCACTGAGAACCCTGATACCTCTATAGCCGCACTGATGAACTTTATAGAATCCTACTCTAAACATTCAGGCTACAAACTGAATTGTGATAAATCTGAAGTAAAACCCCTCAACATATTCACTAATAAGGAATCTTTAGGCACATCAGGTTTAGACTGGCAAAACAACCACATCAAATATTTAGGTATAGAATTTGGAAGCTCCATTATAGAGACCCTACAGCATAATGAAAAACTCACTCTCGAAAAAATAAAAACTCACCTAGACGGCTAGTCACCCCGCTTCAACACTTGGTGGGGCAGACTAGAGACGATCAGGATGATGATCACACCGCTAGTAAATTACCTAATCACCATGCTCCCCTTGATGTTGTCCCAAGAGTTTCATAATAGATTAGATAAAATTATTAACAATTTCATCTGGAAAGGAAAAAAAGCACGTATCAGCCTGCAAAAACTGAGATTAGATAAATCCTTTGGCGGAGTCAATCTTCCAGACTTTAAGAGATATCAAATAGCCTTTTTAGCGAAACAAGGATCCTATTGGCTGCCCCCCCCCCCCCCCCCCAGTGGACTACTCACCGGTGTGGCTAGACATCGAAAAAGCGCTCCTTGAAGGCATTCCTCCTATCTCAATCCTATCAATGAAGGCGAAGCAGCTCCCCTGTTCTAAACCCATATTTACCAACACCAAAATAGCTTTACTCAGAGTAGATAAACTGCTAGACACGTCGATAAGAAAATCTAGATGGGAAGCGATTTGGAGAAACCCATCAATCACTTACAAAGGTAAACCACTATTCAATCCAGCCTAGATTAAGAAGGGAATTATTTTCCCCCACCAACTCTACGATAACGGCTACCCTCTACCCTTTACAAAAATCCAATCGAACTTTGGGATCGATAACTCCGACTTTTAAATATTCCTTAACGTTAAAGCAGCCATTACAAAAGTGGGATTGACATCCAAACAACCAGCTCTTCCAACACTCCTCTCCTCCTTAAATAAAATTGGTCACCAGGTCTCAAGGCTATACAAATTACTGAGCCCGCAGTCATCCACATTAAATACCAAAACAACGCAGTTCTGGTCGTCAATCGCCTCCTTCTCCATCTCAGAGCTGGAGTGGTCCATGGCATGGAGATCTTGCATGAGCCATAAAATAAGCCCTACATTATCACAAGCCAAGTTCTGGCTCATGCACAAACTCAGCCATGACGCATTTTGCTGGAACTGCAAAAGTGCAGAAGGAGATCTAGACCACCTCATCCTCCAATGCGACTGCGTCTCAACCTTTTGGGATAGGGTATTTGACTTCATTCACAAAGTATTTAATATCACACCTGCCAAAGAACTTTCCTATCTTGTTTTCGGCTTTACGTGGGAAACCCAAATCCCTGAAATAGACAGGGCCCTCCTAGACCTCCTCCTCACGGTGGCTGTGAAGGTTGTCCTAAACAATTGGAAAGATACCAAAAAGGCAAGCTATGCCTCCTGGTTAAACTGGGTGATTAACCTCCGAGGAGCAGACAACATCACTCTACAAAACAACCCAGAGCGACCCTCACAAAGGAAACTTTGGAACTCACTTGATATCTACTTTAAAACCCATAAACCTCCGTGAGTCATCATGCTCCTCACACTTTACCACAGTTTCCGGGTGCCAATCATACTTTACCATAGCTTAAATAGCTTGTTACCCATAACCTGAACTGCTATGCCGCATCGTGGTGTCCCATCTTACCTCTTACATCTTACCTCTTACCTCTTACCTCTATCCTTTGCTCTATCTTTTCTACTCTCTTCTTCTTCCTCCTATCTAGTTCTATTCTCTTTCCCCTGCCTATTGATCTCTATCCTCTTAGGAGCCCATCCCAGAAAGGCTTCATGGTTGAATGTCACATTACCCTCGAGATCGTCCCGAACGACATGAGCACCATCGGGGGACATAATGCCTTTCTCTGCTAAATTCACGTCATATGCTCTTTATTTGAATGATGTATAGTTACATGCACTGGTTATATGTACATAGCAACTTCTGATGTGTATGTTGTAAAACCCTGAATTTTCCAATAAAAACTTTTGAAATAAAAAAAAAAAAGAAGTGCATGAACCTGAAACGACAATTGCTATGCATATCTGCTTTTGAAAACTTTGATGTTGTGATTTCATATTGGAATTGTCATTGTGCTTCAGTGCCTTTGCTTCTTTTTGACCCCCACCCCAGGGCAATCAAGGCAAGCACCAGACACTCCTCTGTAATGCTGTGATGTTCTCCCTTTCTCTCTCTTTCACTTTTGTCTCTCTCCTTCTCTTCCTCTCCTCCTTTTTCCTGATTTTGTTATTATCTCAGACCTCACCTCTTTCTCACGTATGTTTCTTTCACTTTTTTTTTTTGTTTTCTCCCCATTTCTTCCTTTCCTTCCTTTCAATCCCATTTCTGTCTCCTCCTTTTCCTCTCCATGCACCCCGCCTCTCTGTTCTTGCTTTCTCTCTTCACTCTGTTTCCTGCCCGCCTCTTCCCCAAACGTTTTACCCCCAAAAATAATTTGACTTCATGGAGGCAGAATCACAGTAGCTTTTTTTTGTTTTTTTTTTAACTTTGTGATGATTTGAAATGTGCAACTCCCTGCTCTTTCTATTGTCCCCAGTTAGTCTGTTAGATGTCCATTGACAACATCGTGGCTCCACTTCATCAGCTGTGCTTTTGGGCTGATCTTTGGTACTAGATTAGCCCGACCAGTCTGTAACATATAGGGCTCCGATTGGACCCTGGCCATGGGATTGCTAAATGTGTGCCCCTATTTCTTCTGGAATCTAGGCGCCTCTAAGTGGGAAATCCAGATGAAGGATGACCAGTTAAGGGCATTGCCTGTTTGGACCTGAAACAGTTTCTCCTTTCATCCACCACTGATGATCTTCTAGGAAATAGTTGCTGCTTTGTGCCTCACATAGCTGCCTGCTATAGAATAGTTGCAGTTTGGCACAGTCTGCCGAGGTGTATTTGCTTCTGGCCATAGCTACCTGCTGAGGGATATTTGCTCCTGGGTAAAACTCATAATGAATTTCTATAGTTACTCTATCACGCGAGTAGTCAGTCTGATATTAATAATAGTGTCTGCACAGGACGAGCTACGGTGGAACCCTTCATCTGCTGGCAGATGTCGCACTTTAAGACATAATCTTTGGTCTGCTTTCTTAACCCTGGCTGCCAATAGCGTTGTTTAGTAAAGAAACAGTTGCAGTAACTCCTGTGTGTGCAGAACCCAGACCCTCGTGTGCAGCTAGTGTTAACCATAATCTGCGATCCATGTCTGGTATTACTCTATCTCCCACTTCTAGAATTTGAGCAAATGGACATTATTTGCATCTAACTTGTGTATCCAACTTGTGGAGCAGGGCCAGTCCAGCACTTGATGGGACAGGGGCAGTCCAGTACTAGGAGCATGGCCAGTCCAGCGCTTGATGGAGCAGGGCCAGTTCAGAACTTGACAGAGTATGGCCGATCCAGCACTTGATGGAGTGGGGCCAGAAAGTATAAACAAGCATTTGCAAAACAATAGCTCTCGCATTTACGGGAGTTTAAGCTATTTGTATTGTAAATGACAATGCCTATTATTTATGCTTTTTAAAACATAAATTTAAGACATTTTCATTTACAATGCCAATAGCTTAATCTCACACAAATGTGAGACCTATTGCATTGCAACTGCTTGTTACTTGTTATACTTGTTATGCTGTTTTGTAACGCGCTCAATTACTGCCGGAGTATCCTGGCGCGAAGATGAAGAAACAGATTAAACAGCCAACACTACAAAAAAAGAGAAAGCTAGAAGCCAGCCGAAACAGATGGGTTTTCAGCGCTTTTTTAAAAGAGCCAAAATTCAAGGTAGCTCGCAGGAATAGAGGAAGCTCATTCCAGGCCGAAGCGGCCTTCAACGCCACTGATTGCCCTCCCAGCCGGGTACGCCGGAAGCGAGGAACCTGCAGCAGATGTTGAGCGGCAAAGCACAGGGATCGATTGGGAGAGTAGCGACTAAATCGTTTCAACAAGTAGGCGGGTCCTTGCCCATTGATAGCTTTATGAGCCAGTGTCCACATTTTAAAAATAATCCTTTGAGGAACTGGCAACCAGTGCAGACTCTGCAGGTGATTCCTTACACTAACCCGGCTGGAAATATTACCCAGCAGTCTGGCAGTCGCGTTTTGGATCACCTGGAGATGCCTTACCATGTAAGCCGGGGAGCCACTCAGCAGAGCGTTGGCATAGTCGAGGCGTGAGAGAATTAAAGCGCTCACTACTGACTCTCTTGCTGAGGCAGGAAGATAAGGGAAAACTTCAGAAGCGCCTTAAGAGTCCCAAAGCAGCCTCCGGTCAGCTTCTTGATATGCCCCTCAAACTGGAGGTCTTCCCCAAACCAGACCCCCAAGTTCTTAGCGAGGACATTAACTGAACAGGGCATCAGGAAACCAACCGGACAAAGTGATTCTCTGAAGTTAGGGGGGAATTGACCGTAGAGAAGAATTTCCGTCTTATACTCATTTCACTTCAGTTGTGCGGAAGCTAACCAATTAAAAACTGAGGATAGACAGGTCTGAATCCGCTCTGTATCTAAGACAGCGCTGGGCCAGGTAAACAGCAGCTGCGTGTCATCGGCATAGGCAATAATTTTGGCCCCCAGTTGTTCGGCTAGCTCTATTAGGGGGGTCAAATAAACATTAAAAAGTAGAGAGCTCAAAGTGGAGCCCTGAGGGACCCCAGTCGTGAGAGGCTTAGCCAAGGATGAAAAAGGAGGGAGCCAGACCTGCTGGGATCTAGACGAGAGAAAGGAGCTCAGCCAATCCAGGGCAAGGCCGGAGACCCCAATATCAGCAAGCCGAGCGAGAAGGCGTTGGTGAGGCACCGTGTCGAACGCGGCAGAGAGGTCCAATAAAATTAGAGCTGCTCTGCCGCCACAGTCCAGACACTCCCTAACCGCTTCAGAGATCTCCACCAGTGCAGACTCCGTGCTGTGAGCAGCACGGAACCCTGATTGAGCCGGGTGAAGAGCCCCAGATGATTCCACAAACTCGTTAAGCTGCCAAAAAGCCAATTTTTCGCCAATTTTTGCCATAGCCGGGAGCAGAGAAATTGGCCGGTAGTTGGCCAGCACAGCAGGGTCAGCTCCAGTCTTTTTCAGCAAGGGCAGGAGCTTAGCCTGTTTCCACTCAGCAGGCACTATGGCTGATTTAAATGAAAGGCCGACGATATGCATCACTTCCTGCACCACCACTTCAACTACACATGCCAACACCCTCGCCGGACACGGATCAGATGGAGATCCTGATTTCAAGGATTTAATCACGGCCAGCGTGTCAGTAGCTGTGGGAGGAACGAGCTCCACCATCCTGGAAGATTAACACCCTAAAGGAGGGGAGAGGTGGGGAATGCCATCCGAGAAGTTGATGGAGCTAAAACTGGACTGAATAGCAGCTATTTTTTGCTCAAAAAAACACGGACAAGCTCTCACACCATGCCCCTGAAGCTGGAACCATCCGCTGCTCAGCACAGGGGGAAAGAAAGCTATTAAAAATCGCAAAGATCTCGCGACTGCTATTGTTAGCCCTTTCAATCCGGTTGGCAAAATATTCACCCTTAGCTGTTTTAATGCTGGCATAGTATTTTCTCTGCTCCCCCCGTAAAGCAGCCTTAGCTAGGGGGCAATAGGATTGGCGCCAGGCCCGTTCTTGCTTTTTACAGGCCAGCTTATGAATGCGCAGCTGAGGGGAGAACCAAGGTTTAGAAGGGGTGGAGCGAACTCTACCACTGCTCCCCCCTTTAGATGAAGCATTCACCCCCGCTACCACCCATTCTCTAAAGTTCAACACCGCTTTGGCCAGATCAGTGCCTAACATGGGCCTACACTCATTCAGGGTGGCACCCAAAGTCTCTATGTTAATTTTCTTGGCACAGACGGTTTTGGCCCCCCTATTGGTAGTTTTATGAGCTGAGCACGCAAATCTGATCAGCTGATGATCCGACCACGTCAAAGCTTGAGGGGCTTCCACCTGGAGGGGAAAGTTTGAACAAATGACATCCAAAGTGTGACCCCCGAGTGCGTAGGTAAAGAGACCCATTGGGCGAGATGTGCCAGGTCGAAGAAATCACACAGAGCTTTACATTCCGGGAGCTCCGCTACCTCAGCATGAATATTAAAATCACCCAGCAATAAGAAATGCGGGAATCTCAAAGCTCGAGGTACCATAGACTCAAGCAGTGCTGCCAGAAACGATCCTGCCGGTCCTGGAGGTTGATAGATTAACGTACTCCCCAAAGTGAGATGAGGAGATAGGACCAGGGAAAAGTTCATCACTTCCCCAACTCCTAGTTCCTCCGAGGGCTCAACTTGAAGGGTCCAAGAGTCTTTCAGGATGATTGCCTGGCCCCCCCCTCTTCCCAGACCTCTATCTCTCCTATATATTTTGTAACCTCGGGGGACAGCTAACTCTACATCTGGAGCACTGGCGTTATTAAGCCAGGTTTCGGTCACAAACAGAATGTCGAGAAAGCCGTCAGCGAGGAGCTCAAATATATCCGCAGCGTGCTTGCTCAGTGAACGAGCATTAACCAAAGCCGCCGAGATTGAGTGGAAAGCCTTCGCAGGAAGAGATTGGTCGATCAATGTTTTAACACAGCAGAAGCCACAGGTCGAGCAGGGGTTAAACATAATAGAGTCTCCCTCCCCTCCTGTACCAGGTCAGCTCGCGGAGCGCAGAGAGCACAGCTGCTCGCGAGTATAGGAGATAGCAGTAATATAGACGGGTTGAGACAGTGGGGCAGCGTGTCCTGCGTCCACCACGGCCGAGGCGCGAACGGGAGCAGACGGGCTGACCTTAGGCTTACCTTCAGCGCGCCTAAGTCGCGCCCGCCACGCGTGACCGCTGCGCGGTCTTGACTATGCTGCCTATGCGTGGCCACTTTGAATGATACTATCTTGGTCCCCTGTGCACAAATGTGAAAAGGGTTTTCTCTACTCTTCTCATGGGGCTGGACTCCAGACACTTGAGCCCCCATCCAATAGTTTCTTGTCTCACTGAATTTCTTGATCTTTGGTATTTGCCCACCCTGCACAGTTGTGCTTTCCTTTCCTCGACAGAATGCCCCTGCATGACATATCAGCGGCATTCTTTTCCACAGTGATTTTAGCCACTTCCCACAAGGCATATTAACTTTTCCTGGGGGCTAGCATCCAAGTCTCTTGCACAGCTCTATATTCAGCAGGCAGCACGATTAATTACTCAGCAAGGCAGGCCTCTCCTCTGGAAGATGCAGTAAAAAAACGTTCTCCTTAAGGCAGTGATGTAGCAAGAGTGCCAGCCAAGGCCCCTAATGCAAGCAAGTAAAATGAGCCATTTCCCCTGCTTTGAAAGTAAACAAGTGCTTTAATTTGGGTGTAATATGCCCTCACTTTCCTAGGCCCTGATGCAACTGCACCTGCTGTATTGCTGACAGCAACACTCTTATCAACAGGTCTCTTTGCAGGGGTCTTGCCTGGGGTGTGCCCACCTGTACGTAAGTGAGCAATCAGAGATACTTGCTCTGGTGCTTAAGTAAGTCCTATCCATCAGTGGTCCCTGAGAATATTGGCACAGTGACACAGGTTCATAACCAGTTCTCTTTACAATTGTTGTGCAGTTATGTTGTTTGGTTTAAAGCAGCAATATATATTCCAACTGGCTGACTGGACCCAAGCAGTGCCTGAAATTGTGTGCATCACTTCCGGTCTTCTCAAGCCACAGTCTTTGTACTCTCGTGTCAACAGATAGGAGGGGTGGGACTGGAGGGTCCCGTAGGGAAACACGAAACAGAGAAACAATATAGGAAGAGGCGTCATCACTTAGCTACATCTCAACCGGCTGAGGATTGTCCCTCTGTGGTAAGAATGGAGATAGAAAAGAGTAAGGACTTTCCCTTCAAGGGACAGCAAGCCTCCTGTTCTCCTACATCCTACAGTCAGATCCACTACAACGAATCTTAGGAGTGCTTGTAATGTACATGGCTATGTGGCAGCATCTCTGCAACCTCCATCGTATGTACCACTGAAGCACAGGAGACCCATAACGGATTTCTGCCACCACACACTAGAGTGCTACATTTATACTCCATGCTCACCATACTCCACACTCATGCATGTCCACTGCAAACTATTACCCTAGATGTCCAGAGACAGAGGCAGACATTACACATTACAGTTTATACTCCAACTTAAACAGAGCTTTCTTTGTGCAAGACACCATTTGGGAGGCTCACCACAGGGCAGAGGTGAAGAATGTTCTAGACCTCAGAAATGAAAAATCATGGAGTTTACACAGCTTAAAACCAATTTTTCTAACACACCTTTTGATAATCAAATGTTTTCTGAAAGTCCTTTAACGCATTCTCCAATGTTTATCAGTGCTGACCAGCTAAACCTGATCTGCAGTTACTCGACAGGTGCACCCAAAGGTTCACGAAGGGCCTCCTTTTACCCATTCAGAATATTGTGGTGATGATGAAGGTTTCTTTAGACACTGATTGACTACTTCAGCCGCTGTCATCAAACCCAAAAGACTTTGAGCATGATATAGTCTATTGTGTTATTGTGCACAGTTCTCTTCAGCAGATGTCAAATCAGTTGTGAAACCTAATAACTTCTGCAGAATCTGAAAGGGCTATTTTACTCATGAAATCCTGCACCCATGGAGGCTGGTTTGGAAAAGTCTGAACCTATGGATGTGGGTCGGGTCAGGACGTCTGAAGGCTGCTGACCCTAAGATGTGGACACCAATACGAACTGGTGCTTAACACACATGTCTTCAAACAGAAAGCTGTTTTGATAAAACATTACAAAATCCTGCAGTACAACTACATGCCATTCTATAATTTAAAAAGATGAAATTGGCTAATGATTGCAAACTAATCAAAATGAAGACATGCACATCATCGTGATCATAGGTTTTTATAATAGACACTATGGGCCCGATGTAGGTAAAAGGGATTTTCCGATTTCAAAATACCGAGGCGGGCCGAATCGGTATTCTGAAATCGGAAAACGAGATGTAGGAAATAAACAGCGAAATAATACCGAATCGGTCGGCATCGGTAATGTGAATCGCAACGTACCGAATCGGCACGGGCCGAATCGGAAAGTACCGAATCGGCTACCACCGAATCGGAAATAGCCGATTCGGCTACCACCGAATCGGAAATAGCCGAATCGGTAAAATCCGAATCGGCAATTACCGAATCGGAGGTTTGAAAACACACCCATGGGCAAAAAGCCCATAGGAATGCATTGAACAAACCGAATCGGTAAAATCCGATTCGGTAAAATCCGATTCGGTAAAATCCGATTCGGTAAAATCCGATTCGGTAAAATCCGATTCAGCCAATGAGGTGGATCCCCCCTCCCCCACCCAAACAGGGAGTGGCAACCCTGGCAGGTGCAGCTAATTAAGAACTTTCTGGAGAGCCAGCCTGAGCTGAACACTCACAGTGAGCAGAAGTGGGAGCAGGAGGCAGAGAACTGTTGAGAGCAAGATGGCAAACCCCAGTGAGAGCCAGAAGGCCAGCCAGAAGAGAAAGCCAAAGTTCAGCAGCATGGAGCTGCAGGTGTTGGTGGAGGAGGTGGTGAGGGTGCACAGGCAGCTATTCGGGAAGCTGTCCCTCACTGTGCCGGACAGCACTAAGAGGAGGCTCTGGAGCGAGATCGCAGAAAGGGTCAACGCTGTAGGAGTCACCCCCAGGTCCCTTGAGGAGCTGAAAAAACGCTTCTACGATATCCGCAGCCTGACCAAACGGAAGATGGCTGAGATCCAGAGGTAAGCTGGAGGGACAGGTGGAGGCAGGAACCCGGCGCCACCCCTCACAGAGCTGGAGGAACTGGTGTCCAGCACCATCGAGAGGGAGAGCGTGACCGGAATCGGGACCCTGGACAGCTCAGCCAGAGCTACAGCTACAGGTAAGAAGCATGCGCATCATGACACACCCTACCAGACACCTCCCCATTAGACACAATGCACAGCCAAAGCCCAGCCCAGTACTGTAACCAACATACAAGAGACAAGCATCATGGTATATGTAGTCAGCAGAAGTTAGCAAAATATGGCAGTGCAGAGACACAAGATAGGAAACAGTGGAACACATTCTAAGGAGATGCAAGGACATGTGCAATGCTTTAATTGTACTGACTGTAATACATCGGCACTCAATTTACAAATGCTTCTTTGTACCTAGGGGCACCATCAGGCGGAGAACCACAGACAACAGAGGCAGCAGCACCAACTACCAGTGCAGTCGCAGGGCCCAGCACGAGTCAGGCTGCAGAGGAGGAGGAGGACAACACCATAGGGCTGGGTATTGAGGGAGACCTGGCAATTGAGTATGACTTACTTCATTCCCCACAAATGCCGAGCACACCCCCCTTGCTGTTCTCCCCAGAGAACTCCCCAACAAGGGACCACCATGCACCTACACCACCTCCTGGCACGATTATGGCAGTGGCTCCAGTAAACCCTATCCTGGGAGCAGGGGCTCAGGCCCCGGCCACCACCACACCCACACCAGTGGCACCCCAGCCCACTCAGCAGGGTGGCAGCAGCAGTACCCGGCGGCGTGCCATTCCCAGCACTGCAGCGCCGGCACCGGAGGGCAGTGTCTTCCTGGGCCTTGAAGGGAACATGGTGAAAATCCAAAGGCAGCAGGCGAAGTCCATCATGGCCTGCCAGCGCCAGCTCCGCCAGCATAACCTGCAGATGGGCGAGATGGTGACAGGTTTCAAGGCCTTTGTAGATTCCAACAAGGAGGTAGCAGCAGGTCTTGGCAGGCTGACCACTGCCATTACCCAGTTATGCGGCAGGCTAGAGGAGCATGAGCTCTCGCGCAGGCGGGATGCCCGCGTGCAAAACCGCTCCATCAGCCGCCTTGCTGCTGCAACGGCGCAACTTTGTCAGCGCGGTGCCAATATGGAGTCAAGTCTAACCCAGAATACCGCCGAGATAACCAGGGGAATGGCCCGCATCACTACAGCAATGGAGGCTATGATTATCTCAAACACTGCCGCCAATCCTGCCCTGGACCTGGGGGATGCTGGGGACAGCAGCTGCCGCAGCAGCCCGGCCAGCGCTGCGTCAGATCCGCGCAGGAGCACCAGACGCTCCGCAGATGCCGCAGGACATTCTGAAGGGGGTGAGGGACACCCCAGTGGGGCTGCCAAGCGCTCCAGGAAGTAGGCTTGCAAGGGCGGGTGAGGCAACCTGGACCTTAGACTTTTGTTTACTTAGCTATTACACTTTTTTTTTGTTGCACATCAGTGCAGTAACGGTGTTGCAACAGTATTAAAATTTGCTTTTCACCACAACCATTTACCTGTCTGTGCATCTGTACTCACTCAGAAATAGTTTTCTGTGATCTCCTCACGTCTGTATCTGCCATCACTTGGCGTACACACCCCAGCTGGCTGTGTTAGTGGCACAGCTTCGTCGTCGTCATGGTCCTCGTAGTCAGACAACTCCACCTCAGTGCCCTTCTTCACCGCAAGGTTGTGTAACATTGCACAGACAGCTATGATCTTGCAGCAGGTGATGGGGGTATACTGCCTTGCACCTCCACTCTTGTGCAGGCATCTGAATCTACTTTTCCAGATGCCAAAGGTCCGTTCGACGACATTCCTTGTGCGTATGTGGGCCCGGTTATACCTCCTTTGGCTGGGTGTGGAGGGGTTGAGGTAGGGGGTGAGTATGAAAGAGCGGAGGGCATATGCACTGTCGCCTGGAAGGAAAAGGGGTAACATTACACACATGCATACATGTATTACACCTAGCTACTTTGTGTTATGGGGGTCTGATGATGTGTCTCACCTAGGAGGTATCCTTCACCGAATTCGCCAGCCATCAGCCGTGCATAGATGCCACTCTGTTGAAAAATGTAGGAGTCGTGGGTACTCCCTGGGAATTTTGCTACCAGGTCTGTGATGGTGCACTTCGCATTGCAGATCACCTGCACGTTGATGGTGTGCGTAGACTTCCGATTGCGGTAGATGTATTCTGTGTCAGCTGGGGGGCAAATCGGAATGTGCGTGCCATCTATGCAGCCAATGATTTGGGGAAATTGTGCCATCTGGTAGAAGTCAGCTTTAGTTTGTAGCAGTTCTGCGTGGGTTGCAGGGAAAGAGATGTATTGGTCCATCCTGTGTATCATGGCGTCAAGGAATGTGTGGAAGAACCTTGACAGGCTGCTCTGGGTCACCCCTCCTACCGCTGCAACTCCACTTTGATAGCTGCCAGACGCAAGCAGGTGTAGGCTGCATAGCACCTGGACGTGTGCTGGGATGGCGTGTGCCCTTGGGGTGGGGTGGTCCAACAATGGTTTGAGGTCCCTGATGAGCTCAAGAATGGTGTCAGAGTCCAGCCTGTATCTCTGTAGGATCTCTGCCTCTGTGAGCATGAACAGGGTAATCCTCTGTCTGTAGACCTGTTCATCTCTTTGCCATTGCCTCTGTCCTTCCTGCTGTAGCCGTAGCCGCCTCGCAATGACATAAAAAGCTGCCATCCTGCAAGTTGCAATGCATTTTGGGGCTGTTTTTATGGGTTGGACTTGGTTACCACCTGACTGTAATCCGTGGTAAATACCGAATGAATACTACCGATTTTGAGCCGAAATCGGTGTTTCGGTGCTTCCCTACATCTCCCCATCTGTCCGATTCGGGGACTTTCCCGATCGGTGATTCTACCGAATCGGTAGGTTCTCCGATTCGGCTTATGTCCGATTCGGTGTCTCTACCGATTCGGTACATGGACCGAATCGGCTTATTTCCGAATCGGTGTCACTACCGATTCGGTACAAGGACCGATTCGGATTTTTTCCGAATCGGTGTCACTACCGATTCGGTACATGGACCGATTCGGATTTTTTCCGAATCGGTGTCACTACCGATTCGGTACATGGACCGATTCGGATATTTTCCGATTCGGTGTCACTACCGAATCGGTACATGGACCGAATCGGATAATTTCCGATTCGGTGTCACTACCGAATCGGTAAATGGACCGATTCGGTATTTTCATCCGATTCGGTGTGTTACCGAATCATTACATATCCGATTTTCGGGATGTACGTATCTGATTATTTTCCATTCGGTACTCATTCCGATTCGGTTTTAGGTCCGATTTAGACTTTTTTTTTTCCCCTGCATCTCGATGGCAGTATACCGATCGGTAAGGGCCCAAAATCGGTATTTTCGGCCGTTACCGATCGGTAACGCCCTACCTACATCGGGCCCCTAATCTACAGTATGCAAATCTCTTGAGCAGTCATATGACCCAACTGAGATAGCTTAAGGCTACACCTGACCTGAGCCAGATAGCCATGACCCCATCAAGGCTCTTGGAGAGTGGGGTAGTGAGGAAGGTATATACAGCTGCTGGTTGTGTGCTTCTGACGCTGGTCTATGTGGGTGCATTCAACGATGTCATATGTTGCCTTAGATGAACACATGGGTTAAAGCATAAGCCAGACAAAAGTGTTGAGGTTCTCTGTTTTAGAACCATGGAGTTCTACAAATGACAACACAAATAAAATAAAGAAAACAGACTCATTAATGAGTAAATGATAGAAATGAGAGGCATGCATATTGTAGTTTTCCAATGGCACTCTATACGGTCTGAGGCAGTGGTTATCGGTTGACACCAGATGGACAGAAGGCTTTAGGGGCTGCACACTACATGCCTCCTCCAGAATTGATATTGGCATGCCGGAGACAGCCTTTAGAATTGGGGCCCAGTATTCCAGATGTAACCTTACCAGTGATATGCACATTGCACAATCTTTATAAAGCCTCTCTTTTGGCTGCTTCCTCTCTGAACGCCTAATTTTAGCAAAAAGGGGTGACCCTGTGTCCCTCAGAACCTGGGTATATGCGATTCACAAACAAGATGGTTCTTTTGGGTAGAAAAAACAATTCCTTTGGAAGAAGCTGAAAACAGCTCCTAAATGTATAACAAGCAAAACACTCTCTGATATGCAAAGTTTTTATATGTATTAAAAACGACAACAGAAACAGTATATAGGAATTACTTCATTCCACTATATTACTGGAAAACACTTTCAATTCGTGATTGGTGACAGAAGTGATTTAGGGTGACAAGTGCAATATATAGTGACACTTATATACACAACAAATTATTTACAATATAAACACAAGGGAAAAGGACCGGGGGAGGGTGGGAAACGAGGTATTTTCCATCGTTTTTTAAGGCCAGTCTTTTATAAGTAAAAATTCCAAGGAAAACCAATAGGTTAATGTCCAGGTTCCTGGAGTTTAGCTTGGCCAAGGTAAGCGCGTCGACGTTTCGACCCTGGTTGCGCCCCAGTTGGTGGTCGCGACGGGTCTTTATCAAGACAAAGGGGAAGGGAAAGGTCAGGAGCAGATTTATTCCAGGCGGTCGCCAGTTGGTCGACCCTTGAACTGGTGTCCGGCGCGGTATTAATCCGCGATATTATTCAGCCTTCTGCACAACCAGGCCGTTCGTAGGAGAAACGCCAGCATTCGGTTTCACTATACAAAAGCCAAACAATTGCCATTTTCAGGGGTACAATTTAGCGGACTCCAAGATGGCTGCTGTTCTATGAAGCATTGTAAAGATTGTATCCTCTGGTCTGTCTCCTGCTACCAAGGGTGAGAGCCTGGGCTCAATTTGGAGGTGTATGGTGGGTGGAGCTGGCAGCACCTTTACCCCAATTGGATCGCTGCTGGATTGAAATCAGCTGATTGACCTGCCACATCTGCCAGTTCTGGAACAAGTTTTGCTCTGATCCTATTCAGACCTTTGGAGATAGACAGACTTGCAGAACATACCTGAGCGTTGTAGGATAGAGTTCAGCCGTGTATAAATATGCACAGACAATTGAGGTGCCCAGGAGCCCCTTTCCAAGTGCTGTCAGCGAGATCTGAACCATCGCCATCTCTGCAAGGGATAGAAAAAGAGATTAAATGTGATAAAGTGTCACCGAGCGAGCGCATGTGTGAGGTTTCAAAGTAAGGTTCAAGGGTTCTCTTCCTGGACGTAATTGCCCTAAATCCAGTGTTGGGAGACTATTCTTGAGGTATTGAACCTTTTGTACCTCAATTTGTAAGTATTTAAGGGGATGTGAATACCTCCTCCTCAATTTCACAATGTACCTTCTTTAACAGATATAGGGGCATATTAGCAAGGGCATTATAGCTGCTTTAGCAGGACTTTTTCCCGCTAAAGCGGCGATCATTTTATCGCCCTATTAGCAGGCTGTCGCCAACAACAGTTAGTGACAGCTTTTAGACGATAGCGACCGGTTTGCGGCCCGCTTTGCATGTCAGCAATATTTATCGCTAATGACATGCAAAGTGGGCGTACCCAACTGCTTTCAGTCGCTAACACAGCTATCGCCTATTAGCAAGACAGGCATAGCAATAGAAAAATTTGCGCTAAGCTCGAATATCGCCAAAACCTAACGCCTGCTCTGACCACTTCTTATCCTGTATATCCAATGGGAGGTGGATATTCAGGTAAAGTCCCTATTAGCATTAATGCCTGAATATCGCTAGATTTCCAGCGATATTCACGCACTGAGCCGCTATCGCCAGGTATTTTACCGCTTTTGAGATAAACGTTGCTAATAGCACTTTATCTCAGCGATAATATCCGGCGATGCGCGGCAATAAAAAAAATGCTCTAAGCTCATTTAGCGATAAATATCGCTATTTGTTGCTAATATGCCCCATAGATCTTAGTTCCAGGCGGCAACATCAAATATATTCATTTATTTATTTATTTATTATATTTTTGTGGGTCCATTATTTATTGCAAAGTGAGGTACAATAAAAGATCTTATACAGCCAAAACGTGTTTTTCCCTACAAAGTCAATCAGACCAGGGCTTTCTCAAGGCTTATATAGAAAGTACATCAAGATATTCAGATGCTACTCATAGGTAAATCAATCTTGTGGCTCCGAAATCGTTCTGCATTTGCAATTTTACTGAGGTTGGTAACTCATCATCATTTACAAATCAGTCCACGAATGGTGTATTTTTTTTTTGTACCTCACTTTGCAATGAGTAATGGACCCACAAAAATATAATAAATAAATAAATATATTTAAAATTACCACCTGGAACTGGAACTGCCATTTTTTATATAAGATTTATATGTAGTTTTCACCAGGAGAGAAAGCTGGCATCCTCATATTTTGCAGGAAAATGTCAGTAATTGGACTTTCATGAAGCTTTGGATTTTACACTTTACATGATGGATTAACTTGTGGGTTGGGCGTCTCTTGATTTAATGACCAAAGCCTGCTCTTACCTACGGTAAGGACCTCTAAAGAACCCTTGTTCAGCCATTCGATTCTGAGAATATTTGGCATCTTTAATTCATATAGCATATCATGTTTTTGATGTTGTTATAGAACTTATTGATCCCGTGTGCATCCCTATGGACATTTTCTGAGCAATGAGAAGAGGTGTTCACAGCTCTCAATTTGCGACCTTTGATGATAAGAGCCACAGTTAGGATTGAACAATTGTTCTTTCAGTTGCCTGAATATTACAAAGATATTCTTATTTTTCTTATTAAGTCACTCCCTACTGTCCTCACATTTTGGTGATTGGTTGCACTCTTGATTTGGTCACCTTTTTCTGACTTTTTCAGAATCTTTTGTTTTTGGACTTTTTGGAGGAACCCTAAAGAGGTGCTGTCACGTCGTGACTTGAATGTTGACAGACAAATGATTATCTTTAAAGGAGCTTTATTCCTTGCTTCTTTCTTCGTACCTGTCCCTACTCTATCTGTCCCTTTCCTGTGTCCGCTCCTCCTCTTGCCCCCCTAGCTCCTCCCACTCCCAACTACTAGACTGTAGCACAACATTACATCTCCCCCCTTGTTAACGAAAAGAACTTAGCGTCCAACATATTTAGAGTTCATCGATCAGCCACACGGGTCCGCGGGCTGTTCGTTTGAGCTATGGAGACACATCTCAGCCGGTGGTGTGTGACTTTCTGTCGCCTTGACAAGAGCACCCTTTATTACAAGAGCGCATATTTGCACTTGCACGAAGTCTCGGGTGATGTGCGTATGTTCAGATTCCTGGTGGTTTTCACTCAACTTCGGGGTGATCCACTCACCTTCAGTGTCTGAGGTGTCTGTGAAAGACTCAGCGTGATATCGGCAGCTTGTCCTCCTTTGTGACTCTTGTTCAAGTGACACTCGATCTCTTTTCTGAGGGGATGCTGTTCTGGTTCTCTTCCGAAAACCCGCATGCACTTTTACTTCCTTTTGTTTTGTCCGGTTGGAGGCAACACTGTCCTCCTGTTCAAAGTCCTGGATACCAGACGGTAGTGTAATATCTGACGAGGTCGTCTTGGTATGGCTTGGAGACTGATTTGCTGCCTCTGGTTGCCTCACCCACTCCCGCTCGCGCCTGGAACAGGTGAACCCTGGGACCGGCTGGGTATCTGTGTGTTTCGTTCTCATCCGATGATGACCTGTCTCTATTGACACGTCTGGTTTCCCTTGCAGATCGACTGGTTGGCCCGTCTCCATCGGGGTGCTAATGGTCACTATGTCAGTTTTCCTTTTATAGGACCTTCGAGTCAACCTCGCTGCCCCTATCCGGGGTGATAGTGTAGCATTTGTGTCTTGATGCACCTGTGGCTGACATGACAGGTTGTCTGGTGGAGTGATTGAGTGTGCATTGACATGGGTGTGAGACGTGTCGCTCTTGACGGGAAGAATGTCCCTTGGTTCTCTGGTGTGTTCGTGTGATTGACGCCGTGGCCGTTGTTGGGACCACAATTCTGTTGACTCGAAGGATCGGACTGACATGTTTTCTGAATCAGAGGAGTTCTCTGTCAATTCTCTTTGAGAACGTTCCTTTGAGAATGTCCTAACGAGTGGACTTCGGCACTGGGTAGTCCGTGACAAGTTGCTTTGCACGCCAGAGTTGTCTTTGAGTTGCTTCTCCGGGTATCTTTCTCGAGGTGTCTTCATTGTCAGATCACTGGAAAGGTTGTTCGATAACCACGTACTCACGTCTTGAGTTTGGTCCCAAGGTATTTTATTTCTGTCTCTCTCGCATGATGATAATGACCTCCTCTCCGTTTCTTCATTATTTTGAGTGTCATGCATGCGTTTGTCTTCTCCCTTTCGTTGTCTGGATGAATCAGTCCATCTTATGCGGTTCACTTCCACTTCACACTGGTGTGGTGTACTGACATCAGTGTTTCCGGTGTGGCGTGTTCTCCTGTTTGACGTCTCCTCGGACTCGTCTATCAGACAGTGAGATGCTTGTGTGTGGTCGTGTACCGATTTCAAGTGTTGACTTGATTGGTTCAGTCTTCTATGTTTTGTCTTTCTTGCGTGTTTGTTGGACAGACTGTCATCTGGTCCATTGGTGCGATCTGACCCACTTAACACTTCATCTGCTTCAGACCCGTTTGCACCATCTGTTGACTGACTCCTTGAGGTTGAATAACTCCTTAAGGTTGTATCAGTGCCGCTATCGCAATCTCGGCTCATCCTGGTCTTTCGTGCTGTTGACTCGGAGTATTTCATGACGCTTTGTCTCTTCTTGTGTCTTGGCTCTGATCTGCCTTCACCCTCCCTTTTTCTGGTTTTGTTTGATATATCTCTTACTTCGACCCTCACTCCAACCTCAGCCCCTCTGATGATTCTCCTTAGCGACCACTGCCCCTGAAGAATCTTGCGCTTTGTGTCTGCATTTGAGCAGCCTTCGATTATCCGAAGCCGAACGGCTTCTTCATTTGTAAAGGTGTTGAAGTAGCAGTCGGGTACCAATCTTTGCAACCGGGCAATGAATTTTGTCAGTGACTCTCCTGGTTCCTGCCGTGCTGTGGTGAAGGCGATGCGAGCATGATCCACGTCTACTGGTGCATGGAAATGGGTACGTAGTTTCTTTTGGAGTCTCTCATAGGTCTCTGTATCCTTTTCAGGGAATGTTCTGACTAAACGTCGGCCCTCATGACCTATCAGCTGGAGAAGTAGTGTCAGACATTTTCTATCTCTTCGTTCACCGATCGCATCGAGGAAATCGTCCAATGATTCCAGCCACTGGTTCCATTTGGGGCCCAAACTCTGACTGTCAGTCTGGGTCACCGGGGGCGGTACTTCAATGCAGGGATTGGACCGATGTGTTGCTGTAACCACCGCCATGAGGGAGGAAAGTTTCCGTCTGCTACCGTCGCAGGATTGTTCACTCTGCTTCCCGTCTTATTTGCCGACCTTCTTCTGCTGTGATCCGGTGTCTGATCGTTTCCTTTGAGTCTGGTGAGGTTCTCCACGCCTGGGTGACTACTGTATTCTGTCCACCTTTAGTATGGTTGTCTCAGTGAGTCAAGCTTGGATTTCCCGACCATGTGTGACTCAGCAAATCCCCACTTTCTTTTGAGTTGCCTGCTAGCTGCAGGTGATTTGGGGCTCTTCCACGATGATACGCGACACCAGTGACATTTCGTTCTTGTTTTTCTTTTGGCCTGGTACAGGTTATCCAGTGGTTTCAATGATGAGAGAATGCTTCCTTGATGTTCGTTTACTCATGTTTCTGGATTAGCTCTTCTTACTGTTGATCATTTATCTTCGCGTGATGCTGACAGTTTACTTTGGTGCTGGAAGTTTACTTTGAAACCTGCCTTTAGCTCGCGTTTGTTACCTTCGGGATCTGCATTTGCTTGGTGCATTCAGGATTTGCACTTGCTTGTGCTCGCTGACTTCGGAACTTTTATTCGTCCGTGCGTGGTATGCTCGGGTTTGTATTGGCTTGTGCTTCTGGTGTTTTAGATTGCTCGGACTTGCGTATACTTGAGGCGTACGTTTGCTTGTGCTTGTTACGCAGTAAATCTTGCTTTTCGCCAGTGCTTGTTGCTAACGGTCACTCTTGTTCTTTCCACTTTCGTTGCTAACAGCTACTTCTGTTCATTCCTTTTTTTTCTTTTGTCACCTGTATTAATGCGTGTTTGTGTTCACCGTTTACTTTGCTTGTCTCTGGCATTTGCTGATGCTCATTTCATCGGGCTGATGCGTGCTCCTTTATTCCTTTTGCCACGGCTTGTTCGCTTGCGTGCATCAATGTTTGCTCCTTCACGTTTGCCAGTATCTGTTCATTTATATTTGCCAGTGCTTGTTTCTCTAACTTGCCAAGGCTGGTCCCTTTATTGTTCACTCGCAGGTATCAATGCTCGTTTCATTTCTGTTACCAATGCTTGTTTTATTACCCGTACTAATGCTGGTTTCATTAGTGTTTCCAGCATCTGCGTGTGCTTGTCTTCATATTGCACTTCTTGCATTTACTCGTGCTTATTTACTTGTTTAGCTTCTCGCATTGGCTCGTGCTTGTTTTCTTATTCTATCCCTTGCATTTGCATGTGCTTATCTATCTTGCATTTACCAATGCTTGTTTTGTTACAGTTGTCAGTGCTTGTTCTCTGTGATTACCCAATGCTTGTTTTATTGTCTTTGTCAATGCTCATTTCCCAAATTCTGCTGGCCTGACTTAAAGATGGCCGCTTGGGCATTTAACAGGGGTGTCTCTACAGGCTGCCTGACTCTAATATGGCCGCCGGTCATTGAAGTCTCGGTTCACACGAGACTTCCTCACAGTCCATTCACCCGGATCAATTCAAGCAGGACTCACCGGCATCTGGTCTCGGGGGCAGCACTTTCCAGGTCTACACACCTTTTCCCCATCTGCCACGTTCAGGTAAGGTTGGGGTGAGCTCCCACCTTGCTTTTCTGGGTCCCGCGCTCCCTCGGCGACACCTTGCCAAATCTCACGCATCGGGGGTGAGATCCCGATGTCGTGAAGCGTTCGCACTCAGTCTTTCGGGCGCGTGATAGCTCTGGTCAGTGGGGCCTTCCTGGGGGCACCAAACAACATCAGGGGGCACTCTTTCGTGGCTTGTGGGGCAGGCAGAGTCGGGGTGGGCTCCCGACCTCTGCTCTTTTCATTGCATGCCGACTTGCACGCATCAGGCGTGAGTCGCGTTTTGGCACGATCAGGCGCTTCACTTCTCAAGCGCCCCGGCGCTTGTTGCTTCGACTCCTCTTGGGCTCCACGCAGTCTCCTGACTGGGGGGTGGGGTCACCTGCTGCTGGCCTCTCGATTCAGGCGGCAGCCTCACTCTTTGCAGCAGCACTTCTCTTTTCTGCTGCTGCTTGGGACAGGACGCTCCTGCAGGGTTCAGTGGGTGGTGGACACACCAATCCCACCCTCGTCGCCAGTTGTCACGTCGTGACTTGAATGATGACAGACAAATGATTATCTTTAAAGGAGCTTTATTCCTTGCTTCTTTCTTCGTACCTGTCCCTACTCTATCTGTCCCTTTCCTGTGTCCGCTCCTCCTCTTCCTCTGGCCCCCCTAGCTCCGCCCACTCCCAACTACTAGACTGTAGCACAACATTACAGGTGCCTTAACAGCTTTAATCTCTTTACTCTAGGTTGTAACCGTATTCCCCAATTCTCCTACTCCCATATTTCTAACTACTTTGATGGTTGGTGATACTTCTTAGTTTGTGTGAATAAACAAACCAGAGGCGTCAGTATGGGGGCAAAAATGGCCCCATCGATAGCCAATATCTACATGGCAAAATTGGAATCCCAACATATACACAATGAGACAGCACCATTCTATGAGTCTGTTTCCCATTTGTACCGGTTTATTGATGATATATTTTTCATCTGGACCAATGGGGAACAGACTCTACAAGAATTTTTAGAATGGATAAATTTAGCAGATAGTAATCTTCGCTTCACTGCACACATTGATGCAACCAAGGTGGAGTTTCTTGATATATATATCAAAAATGAATCCAACAAATTGGAGGTTGACTTACATACTAAGTCAACAGCAAGAAACACGCTACTCCATTTTAAAAGCTACCACCCGAGAAACCAGAAAGATGGTATACCCTTTTCAAAGTTTCTTAGAGTGCGAAGAAACTGCACAAATATTAAAGACTATGATGTTCAGTCTTAACAAATGAAACAGAAATTTCTTGCACGTGGGTACCCGCATCGACTAGTACGTGAAGCATATAAATGAGCCTGATACTTTGATCGAGACGCCTTACTCAACTCTAATAAACAACAAAAAGAACAAAAATTAGTCTGTATTACAAAACACTCTCCCTTAAATGCCACAGTCAGACAGATCATCAATTCGAATTGGCACCTGTTGAATGTGGAACCAACACAACCTAAATTACCAAAACCCATGTTTGCGCATCGACGCAACAAAAACCTTAAAGATCTAGTGGTGAGATCACGCTTCAATGGAACTAACAACAAAATTGCCTATGTATAGAAATCATTCAATGGTGAAAACACCATCAGAGGTACCTCTAGATGTGGAACATGTCAATCATGTGATGGCATTATATCAGGTGAGACATTCATATTTAACCAAGTGAAATACAAGCCAAGGAGCTATGGACTTGCAATACGAGCAATATCATCTACCTCCTATTATGCCCTTGTAATTTAGGTTATGTCGGAGAAACCTCAAGAACAATGAAACTCCGTCTTACAGAACACAGGTCTGCGATCAAAACATGTAAACTGACAGCACCTCTGGCGTCCCATTTTTCTGAATTTCACCACTCCCTGTCACAGATTCGATGGCGGATTCTAGAAAAGATCCACATATCCAACAATAATGGTGGAGATAAAATAAGGAAAAAAAGAGAGCTCTACTGGATCTTTTCTTTGAACACGTTTACCCATGGTTTAAATAATGACTTACCATGGATAAATGCGATACTGTAAGTAATATAGCATATAACCGTATTATTAACAATTTCTGTAAAGAACCTTGGGTTTCCTACAGCAATTAATATACCTTAGAAAATAAACGTTCTTGAAATAGTTAATATAAACATACTTTCCATGAAACCATTTCTATGGAACTTTTCTTGCTAGTCCTGGGAACACCGATACCATAAACATGGAGGTGTGCCCCTTTAAGATGCACGTGATATTAGGCTAACCAATCAACTGAGTTATTATATAAACCAATGAGAACTCAGTTGTCAAACTCTTTGCTGAAACACCAGGTACCTCCAGGATCTTATCACAACCGGTCGGCCTAAATCTGCTCAAATTCAGGTAAGCCAAAACCCTCTCGAGAACGCTCTATGCGTCTGTTAAACTTTGTACAGGTTACCCGTAATATAATGCGAGCTGCGCTCCTGTCTTCCTTTAGATTAAAGACGCTGGGAACCTTTTGCAGCCGGTTCGTTTATATCTGCATAAATACAGGTAAAAATATAGTCCCTTGAAGTACGCTGCATGCGCTTATTACATTTTAAATAGGGTGCCCATAACGTAACGCAATGCGCGCTGCGCTTCTTTTACCTTTTAGATAAAAGACCGCCAAATCTGGGACGTCCGATTGAACCAGTGTTACACGGCGCCCTACAGAAATCACAACAATAGATGATTTTAAATTTTGTAAGAAGTCCATTGCTCCTTAGTACGTTAGGAAGAGGGTATGCAAAAACTAGATAATCACATAATGCTAGCTGTACTCCCGTTGCAGATGGAAAAATAAACTGTTTACTCCACGAAAGATACTGGGATCAACACTGCACGTCGCCTTTTGATTTAAGCACTAGGGAAACAGGGTAAACGGAGTGTCATGCGCCATAAATCAAGCATTGTGTGCGTAGCATCTGTCATTTATGTAATATTAGGTATGCTCCTTCTCTTTAAATTTGATAAAGGAATAACCTATTTCATCGTATACTATTAGATAAAGATCACCTGGCACCGCAGACCAATTCTAGTAGAGCATATATTTAAACAGTGTAAGCAGCATAGTGCTCGATTGCAACGGAAGGTGGTTTTATTGCTAATGGATGGATTATTATCTATTTACAGAGAAATTAACTTTCTGCCTCCACCACTATATCCACATACCCTACTTTATGCGATTATTTGATGTCAGCCGCACAATTTGACCACCATATAGGTAAGCTTAAACTGACGTAAACCGGATGTAATGTTTGTAACAACTGGCTTTAGACAGGTCCACGATAGGTAAATGAGTACCCCCTATATCCTGACAGGATGTTAATATAAACTTAGATAGAAAATTAAATAGCAATATAATCTTAGAACATCATATTGAACAGACTTAAAACCATGACAGGGTGATAAGATAGATGTGAATAATGTATTTCATAGTGAAGTGATAAGTGTGATTCATCATAAATAGTTAAAAACTTTTTCGCCATATCCAATATCAACTGATAAACATACTGAAAATCTCTTCTTTTCATTCTTTTTTCCCTCTTATACTTTTCAGTTCTTGCCCCTATCGTTAGGTTGCTCAAATGTATATAAAACTTTTTATAATGAGGGAAATGTTACATTGAAAGAAACTGTCAAATTGAATAAAGTAGGCTTTGAAGTGTGTTATTAGTATGTACATATATGTATGTAGATATGATAGAGATGCATGTATGTATAAAAATTGGGTTTTTATGAAGAATTCAGAAATTAGTGTATGTTCGTGAGCGGTATCATCAGTACATGTTAACCACGAGTATCTAACACATGACATTGCAGTTTAAATACAAACTGTTTTTGCACTGTAAATACAAATTTGTAAAAATATCTTTTTAAAAATATTTTTTACAGAATTACGATGGTACAGTCCTGAGGAAGACACATCTCAGTGTCGAAACGCGTAGACAGGAAACCATCTATCAGTTTTTATATTTAATAATTGTTGAATGTATGAAATGTTGCATATGCTACAATGCTGAAATATTTTATCATTTGTCTATAATCATGTATCAATTTTATCAATTAGTATGTTGTGTATAAGGAATTAAACTGTATCTTATGTGTAAAAACAGTTGTTGATCATTATTATTCTTGTTTGGCAAATGCCATTGCTCATGTGTTAGTGGTTATTAGATATTTGCCTGGGTGTTTTATTCACACAAATTTCTTGCCCTGACCCAGGAAATTGATCCTTATCAGGGGTCCTTGTTGTTTTACATATTGGTGATACTTCTTAACCAGTGCTATAAGAGAATCTTTCCATCTTAAGTAGCAGACAGCATAAAATCGCTAGTAGAGACATGTGACATATAAAATCTCTCATATTTATGGAGACAAACTATGATTCTTCTTTGCAAATTTATGTGGTGACATGACTTAAGCATGCATTAGCGCCCCTCTACCAAACAAATAAATATATTCCTTCTTGTGTTCACAGATACCCCTGCTCCCATATTTTACTATTACTGTACAATTTAAACACCGGTCCTGATGAAGTGGTGAAAAGAATCTGTGTACCACCGAAACGTACGTCGGCCATTTTCCCTTGGGAATCCGCCCAGTGAGACATATAGGAAAAGAAACAGTTGTGATGTTTGCATACAATAACGAAATGATAAAGTGATTTTCATACACTGCTGTCATTTATGAAATGCTTCTATGCTATAGATGAAATGATATTTTTTTTAAGTTCTCTTTCTTTTTTCACTCTTGGATCCCCATTGTGTTGCCTAAATTGTATTTTTATTTCACACTATGTATGACAGGTGAATGAGTGGTATGGTATGCAGTGAGTATGTTGTGGTTTATGTATGAGTGTGCTGGGGTACATTAATTATATTTAATTGATTTGTCTTAGATTCCAATTTTGTATAGTTATGCCAAAAATGTATTGAATTTACTACATTATATAATTTTGTGATTTGTGAATTTAATACGGTCTCAAATGAATACTTGTGTTCTTTTTGAAAATGAAAAATAACAAATAAAAAATACAAAATAATGTCTATCTAATCACCATTGTCATTTTTATATGATTTCACTATAGAAAGGAAAAGCTTCCTCCTTGTGGGGCGCACATAAGTCATAGGCTATTCTTAAAAGTAATACAGGTCAGCCAGAGGTCTTCTTATAGTTTTTGCCTGTTTCTTCACCCTCCTCTTGGACCTGAAATTAAAACTAGGGGGTACCTTCTTTGTCTTTATTGATTATTACTCGGGTATTACCGCAGGTGTTCTAGTTTAACTGGGTTGAGGCTTTATTTAACCCTTCTTTCCCCTTTGCATAATTGAGGTTTTATGTGCATGTGTCGCTCATCACATTCTTTTTTAATAATAGTGTTTCAATAAGCATCTGCTATATATACATTTGGCCTATCTGGCTTTGGTGCTTGCAGTGTTCTCTATTTAATAATCTGTCACACTTAATATCTTGTTCATTTCAATATAGGCTTCTATGCCAACTTTGTCACTCAGCTGTGCTCTTTTTTTTGTTTACATTTCTTTTATTGGGAGTTTTTGGATTTCGTGGTACATTGGCATACAGTTTGCTTTGATGCATGAAAAACAACATTAAACAGGTTGTTGTCAGCCCATATCAACATTTGCCACATATCCATCCTACCTTATAACCCAGAGCTCTAGTACAAGATGGCATAATTACATGGATACTGCATCTCCAGCGGACTAGTGTGTGTACAACTGGGCTGACCAATGTCCAGTGTCTACATGTGTGGGTTTCTGCAAGGATACAAGAGAAGCTCTAGTCCCCTACGCTATCCCTGCGCACTACTGCATTATATGCCCCTGCCTGAGTTCCCACTCCTCATGAGCCCCTGCATGGGGTGATAGGGGGGTAAACATATAACAATTAACCAGGGGGAAGAAAGGGGGTGAAAAGGGGGTTAAGGGGGTCTGCGCTTTGTGTTGTGGAACTCTTCTATCGCTTAGTTGGTTGCATTACGAATGTAGGGTGTCTGTGACTTCAGTTGATCAGGGTGTGTATCGTCCTAGGGACTCTGCCTCTCCTATGCTGGGTCTGGGCGCCAGTCTAGGGAGATCATAGTATATGGTCGGTCCACCTCCCCCTCCGGCTATGACGTGTCGGTATTGCCTTGTGCCAATGGGGACAGGGGTGGGGTAAGGGATTGGGACTGAGTAGCTCCGGGGGAGCCATCCTGGGTAGTTTCCTGCGCGAATTGGAACCTGAGTTGTGCCCATTCCATGGAGATGGGATGTTTACGGATCCCCTTCACTTCCTCCTCCCTTATCGTTTCTTCTTCCGCCGCCCCCCATTTTTTAACAGCGCCTATCCAGGCAGCTTCCGGGGGGCCTGTCAGAGCCCTCCAGTGCATTGCTATGCCCCGCTTCGCTAGGAGAATGACCAGGGACACGATTCTGCACTGCACCTTTTCTGTCTTTTGCCTGCGAAAGACCCGCAGGGCACATGCCTCCCTTGTGTCAATATTTGTGAGATGAACCGTCACTTCCAGTAACTGATGGACCCGACCCCAGAAAGATTGGAATACGGGACAGTCCCAAAACATGTGTTTGAAGTTTGCCTCGAGCGTGTAACATCTGGGGCAGGCAAATTGTGTATCTGGGAAAAAACAGTGAAGTCGATGCGGCGTTAAGTATGCACGATGTAAAATATTGAATTGAAGGCTTTTGAAGCGTGCATTTCTTGAAACCTTTTTGGGGTATTCTAAAGCCTTTTCCCATTCCTTGTCATGAAGTACTCATCCTATCTCATCTTCCCATTTCTGATGCAGGCTTTGTAATGGGGTTGTAATCAGTTCCCTGATCGCCTTGTAATGCCACGTAACCAAGTGTCTACCCACCCCATACGTAGGATCGTATGCAAAACAGGGTGCGTCAGCGGTTCTCCCTCCGTGAGGTCCCAACACTGGCGGACGCTGTCTACTAATTGCCTATGTACCAGGAATTGTCCCGGAGGGAGATCATAATGGTCCATCATTTGGGCATATGTTTTCAGTTGCCCGTCTTCAAACAGGGGCACCATCTCCATCACCTCGCACTCCGTCCACATCCGGAGAGCTCCTGTGGTATAATAGTGTTACTGGAGCAAGAAACCGAATAATGGGAGCAGCGGAGAATAGAGGGGATAACCCTTTGGCATATGGTGTATGCGCATCATGCATTTGCAGGTGATCAATACTTGTAGGGGGTGTGTACGCAAAGGCTTAGTACCTGGCATCAACAGGATTTGGATAGCCGGGAGTGGTACTCAACCCTCATTAGTGTATGTTTCCTCCACATGCCGGTCAGCTGTCCAATGTGACAACCATTGAAGCTGAGCTGCCAGGAAATAGGCCTCAAAGGAGGGGGCCCCAAGCCCCCTTGTGTGGTGGGTAGGTAGAGGGTTTGAAGGGCTACTCTGTGCCTGCGGCCACCCCATATCAAAGTTGTGAGTAATGTTTCCAATTCTCGAAGGAAGGAGCGAGGTGGTATCACTGGGAAATTAGCAAAGGAATATAACAGTCTGGGGACCATAATCATCTTAGCTAGGGCTAGCCGTCCTATGGGGGCCAGGGGTAAGGTCTTCCAAAAGGAAACTGCAGCTCGTAAACCAGCTAATGTCTTGCTGTAGGTCCCCTCGTATAGGTCCTTGGCCGAATGGTATAATCTCACCCCCAGGTATTGAGGCGCCACTTTACTCCACCCGATTGTGTGGGGTCCTATAGTTATTGCTGCCGGGGCGAAGTGAGGGCTAAGGGAAAGACAGTTGATTTTCCCCAGATGACTCTAAGTCCTGAGACTTCTGCAAAGCTTTGTAATATTGCCCAGATATGCGTTAGATCACTAGTGATATCCTTCACATATATCAGGAGATCATCGGCATATCACGATACACTGTGTACCTTGTCCACAATTGGAATGCCCCAGGCCTCCCACCCTGCCTCACCCTAACAGCCAAGGGTTCCACTGCCAGGGCGAAGAGGAGGGGGGACAGGTGGCAACCCTGTTTCATTCCTCGCTCCACCCATAACGGATTTGAGAAGTACCTACCCACTCTTACCCTGGTGGTAAGGCCCCTATAGAGGAGTTGTGTGTACCCCAGCAGAGTCTGGCCAGCCTGCACTTTGTAGAGAACCACAAAGAGATATGGCCATGGTAGTGTATCAAAGGCCTTTTCAAGGTCCAATATTAGGCAGGCTGCTTGTGGGAAGTGTTCCCATGCTCCATCATGTATATGAAAGAGTCTACGTATATTTTGCAACACAATGCGCCTAGGGAGAAAACCATTCTGGTTTGGGTGAACTAGTTGAGGCAGGACCTGAGTATATCGATCTGCCAATATCTTCCCCAGGATCTTACAATCCGCGTCGAGTAGCGTTATGGGCCTATATGAGGCTGGGAGAATGGGATCCCTATGTGGTTTAAGAAAGGTTACCAGAGTAGATTCCCTGAGTGATCTAGGGAGCTCCCCTCTCTGTAGTGCATCCTCAAACATGGCGACCAGTCAGGGGGTCAGTTGTCCCGAGAAAGTGGTATAATATTCGAGGGGAAAGCTGTCTATTCCCAGCACCTTACATCATGCCAGGGCCCGGATCGCGTGAGTGACGTCTGGGGGTTTAATCTTTGCTTCCAACGCCTTCCCTTCCTCTTGCGGAATTTCGGTCAGAGGCAGGGAGTGAAAAAACGGGTCTAACACCAGTTGTGAGACCGGCGGTGGGGGGCGATATATTCCCACATAATAGTCGCGAAAAATGCCCAGGATATGTGTTTGTGACTGCTTAAGGGCCACCGTCGCGTCCACCAGTGCAGTGACGGGTTTCATATCCATGTCTTGCTTCGCAAGCCAGGCTAAAAGTCTATCCGCCCTGTTACCTTCCCGATGCACTGGGGAAGCATATGCTCTGAAATTATACTTGCGAAGGCCTCTCTCCGTTTCCGCATATGTCGTTTTTGCTGCCGCCACCTGTTCGGGGGTTGCATCACCTCAATCCATGCTCTTTGTTAGGTCTGCCAGTTGTGTTTCCGTGACTTGTAATGCCTGTTCTAGCACCTTCCTCACTCCTACTATGTGTTGGATGCAGGGTCCCCTTGCTTCGACTTTAAACGCATTCCATTCCACCAATCGTGTTGATGCTGTGCCTGCGTTCAGTGTGAAGTGTTCCTGAATATGGTCGCCGTGTGTTCTACAGAAAGCCTGATCCGCGAGGCATTCGCAAGGCAACTTCCACATAGGTATCGGGGGTGCGGCACTCTCCATCTAAGGGGTATGGTGTGTGCGTCAGGGTCCGACAGGACTCTACCTATGTAGTCAGTATGTTGTATCTGGGGGAGAAACATTGCAGAGCATAGGAATCTGTCCAGTCTCACTCTAAGATTGTGGGGTGCGGAGAAGAAGGAGTATACTTTGACATTCGGGTTTTTTCCCCCGCCATATATCAAACAGTGCCCAACGGGTTACCCAGTGTTTGAAATGTTAAGTCTGTTTCAATGCGGGGGATTGTGCTGATGGGGGATGTGATCTGTCCAGCTCTATATTAAGGACACAATTATAGTCCCCTCCTAGCAGCCCTGACACTGCTGTGTATTGTGCTAATGGTCCAGTGATGCGGTACCAATACTGCTCCTGCTCTACGTTGGGGGTATACAGGCTTCCGATCAGTATGTCTCTTCCCTCAAGATGACCCACCAATAGGGAGTACCTGCCCTCCTTATCCACTAGTCTGGATTGCTCTCGAAAGGGGATCCCAGGCCTGATCCAGATTAGGTACTGAGACCTGAAAAAATTGTGTAAGCCTGCTCAGCAACCCCAAATAAAATTAATTTTTATCTGTGCTGATGACGGATGATATCCAGAAACACGTGTCTACAGATTTACAGTACTAACCTGCACCAACTTTGGTGGAATACTTTGAAGTAAGCATGTACCATGAACTGCATTGACCAGAATGCTAAGGGGTGAACTGTGCTGGGAGATGAAGCAATGTGCTTCCACCCCTTCCTGTCTGATCCAGATTAGGGTTCCCTGTTGAAAGGCAGAGTATGTCATGGCCCAAATAATCCCCCACCACTTTTTACGTAGGCGATCCACCTCTACTGTCATAAGTTGTGTCTACTGGAGGAGGACTATCTGCGCCTGTTGCCGCTTCATATAGGCGTACACTGTGTACCGCTTGCATGCTGTGTGCATTCCTCTGACATTTAATGTAACTACTTTCAAGTCTTTGTTAGGGGTCTTAGTCTCCATTACGTCTAGTGTTGGGACACTGGTTCACTCGCTGAGATGACCCTAGTGGTATACGTTCTACTCTCCCAACCAACTGCCTATTTCTGCCAACCAACTTTACTTTCTGATTGTTGAGCGTGCCCTCCCATGGGGAAATGAAGTAACAATGAAATGGGGGGATGTAACATGGATCAACGGGAAACCTTCTCAACTAACAGGACCTATCAATCGAGGCAATACGTTGAAACTGCACATTATGTGCTAACTCTAGTTCATTCCGTATGGGGGAGGTGGTTGTCGGCTGCCATCTGCCACTGTCGTAGCCACGGCCCACTCATTGTCTGTGCAGTAAGGGTCCCTAATTATTTTCTGAGTAGTCGCCGCCTTCTGCTGTAGTCGAGCAACCAGTCCGGCCCTCGGGCCTACCAAGATCAGGATTAGTCTGCGGGGTACCCCTTGAGCATAGAGTCGGCTTACAATGTTCCAGGAGGCATGTGGGCCCCACCAAGCACCCCCCTCGTGAGCGCACTGGTTCAAATTGGGGGTGTCAAATCAGAGTGTCCGCCGTCTGAGGAGTCACTATCGGCGGTGTCATTGAGCCGTCTCCCAGAGTGTTCATGCCACTACCCTCCTCTTCCCAAGTGAAAATGAACGGGCCCCTCTAGATATTCCTAGCTGTCTCCCAGGGTTCCCAGCTCTGCATCTGGCTGAAGCTCCCTCCGGTGTTCCATAATGATTTGCGTAAGATCAGGAGAGTTTTTATTGGAGGAATCCAACCGTAAGCTGACAGGGGTGTGACTTTTTTCTGTGTTCGGCCCGCTGATCCCGAGGTTTGCGCCATCCTAGGATTGTGCACACTTGAGAGATGCTGTTCGATCCAGTTGTTAGCTTCCGCAGGGTGCGAGAAAAAATGTGTGGTCCCATCATGCATAATCTTGAGGCGAGCCGGTAACATAAGAGCGTACTGGACATTCCTGTGGCGCAGTGTGCGCTTGACCGCCAAGAAAGTGGATCGCTGCTGCTGGACTGCCCGCGAGTAGTCTGGGAATAGTATTACCTGCCTATCCTCCACTCAGATTACTCCTTGACGTCTTGCTGCTCGAAGGATGGCATCCCTATCCTGAAAGTGGAGCAGTTTAAGGAGGAATGGTCTGGGTGGCGACCCAGGAGGCGGCCTACGGGCCGGTACCTGGTGCACCCTTTCAATAAAGAAGAATGGGGTCAAGTCTTTAGCCGGTGTGAACTTCGCGATCCATGTTGCTATGTAGCTGAGAGGGTCGGCCCCCTCCACTCCTTCCGGAAGATTGATGATGCGGATATTGCTTCTCCTGCACCGCCCCTCCCAATCATTCGTTCTATTCTCCAGGATCTTTACCCGCGCCTGCAGGTCTTTTAGGGTGTCTTGCTGTTGTTGTATTTGTGGTTAAACAGTGTGTAGCACTTGTTCACCTTGTTTTACTTTTTTCTGCAAGCTTTCTATGGTCGTCTCTGAGTAGGTTGAGGTCCGTGGGAAGCTTCCCGAACTTCTGTTCCATGGTGACTCTCGATTGCTCAATTGCCGTTAAGACTTTATCCAGTTTGCTCGACATTGAATCTGGGCCTGTGGGCTCCCCACCTGCCGCGCGTTGGTAGGCCCCGGGGATATTGTTCTTGGGGGTCCTGGAATCTGAGTAGTGCCCGTCGCCCGCTGTTGCCCATTGTTGATCAAGCTTCGCTCCTGCCACCACCGAGGGTCTTCTACGTCTCCCTTTGCTACCTGCCCTCTGAATGCCCGTGGCGCAACGAGACACCCGTGGTATCCTAGGGGGTATTGCTGCCTGAATTCGAACGTATATCCTCATTGTTGCGCAGGATCCCACAGGTGTTTTCCCCCGTGTCTTCCGGACTGCAACTCGGTAGGACCGACAGAAAGTCTGGATTTCCACTCACCCCTCCAATTCTGCTCCCACTGTTGTCAGTGGGCGCCCACTGGCAAGCCGGGCACCCGGCCTCGCTGCTTCTGTCCTCCGGTCACCCTCCTGTGGTCGCAGCTCTCCCCAGTGGGATGCAGGATCTCCGTTCCCCTTCAAGGGTGCCTCCAGAAGTGGGTTCCACCACCCCGCCTGCAGCACCTCAGTCACTGCAATGCTCCGTACTCCACATCAGGTCCGCACCCCACCTATGTTCAATGGGATCGTGGGCAATCACCAGCAAGGTAGTCCATCTGTGGCTCAGGCACGCCCCAGTGTCCATCACTGATCACGCTGCCGATGTGCTCCGACACAGCTTTTCACACCACCGGTCAAATTAGGGAGGTCATTGCAGCAGAGTGAATGGCATCAATTTTACTGGCTATGCTTATCTCTTCAGGTCCCCCACATGCAACTGGCCACCATGTCTGGATATTTATCACACCCCCCAGCGCACCTCGAGACCAGGGGGAGGGGGTATGGTCGAGCTGTGAACCTCTGTCCGGGTCCGCGGTCCCTGCAGGCCAGGTCCCTCCCACGTTAATCTTTCGGTGCCAGGGAGCCCACCGCAGCGCCCTACCCTCACATCCTCTGTGCTCTACTGGCTTGGGAGCCACCAGGTCAGTAGTTGATCAGTCCGCCGAGCCCCCAGCGTCCTCAGTCGGCTGCCCTCCCCCAGTACTCTCTCCCCTGCCTGGGGGTCGTTCAGGCCTGCTGGCCGCAGCCATGTTGTAGGCACAGCTACGTTCCCATGATCCACTTGTAGCCGCCAGTAGCTTCCCAACTACCACCGCAGCTGTGCCCACCGGCCGACACCAGGCCTCCAGGCAGGAGCTCCACAATGGCCCAGGCGTTATCGTCCCGCAGTCACTCCCACCCACTCCGGCCCTATCACGCGAGCGCTCAGAGCCAACCGGACGCCGCCATTTTGTTATCCTGGCTGTAGCCCCAGTGAGCCCCCCCTGAGGCTGTGTCCTCAGACTCGTCAGAGGCTCTCTTCCATCTTCTGGGGCTCGGTGGCTGCTGTATGCGGGTTACGGTGCTGGACCCCGCAGTCTTTCTCTGCTACTTTGGTTTGATCGCGGAAGTGCTCAAAGCCCCCTGGACGCCGCCATGTTGTCAATGCGACCGCAGCCCTGGAGGAGCTTCCAGCGCCGCCCCATGTACCTCCGCGGCTGTGTTCCCGGGCCTGTCAGTTGCTCCCCGTCTTGATCCGAGTCTTGGTGGCTGTTGCAGGATGCCTTTCTTTTGTCCTAAGTACCCAGCTTAATTTGTTCAGGTTACATAAAGATATCTTTGCATTTTTTAGAAAAATCCGACTTAAAAAGTTTATGACATTAAGAGGTCCTTTGGAGGAAGACTTTAATTACTCAGGTTGCAAGCCCCCCTTGACATTTACCCCCACTCTGGACATGGTTGTCCCTGAAGTGGAGATCTTTGAATAATCTGTTCTGAAGGAGGTCACCAGGATGACCAAATTTGTACCCAAGACAACAACAAATTTGACCCACAATGAGAGAAAGACCTTGCAGGACTTGCAAGAAAATCAATCTATAACCATCAAACCGTGTGATAAAGCTGGTGGGATAGTTATGATGGACACGGATAACTATACAGACAAAATAGAGACTATGTTAAAAGTACCAGAACATTACCAAAAGGCAAGGACTTCAGCCCTCACTAGATTAAAAACACAAATAGAGACAATAACATCTAAAGCCTTTGTTGATGGGTACATCTTTCAGAAGGAGTTAGACTTTCTCACTAATCCAAATGCAGTAACTCCAGCTTTATATGGCATACCAAAAACGCATGAGAATGTTTTAGATCCACTGTTAAGACCGATCATATCGGTAATTAATTACAAAACACAGAACCTTTGTCACAATATGTGGATGCTTTTTTGTGTCTTTTGACTATCCAATATGCGTCTTATATTAAGGACACAGGCCATATGATAACTACATTGGAACATGAACCTTTTAATCAACAGACGCAGTTTATGGTGACTCTAGACATCGAGCCTTTATATACCAACATACCCCAGGACCTGGCCATAGAGTCTGTGGCAGCTCTTTTGGCCAGGACACCTGGGGAGAGACCTGATCAATTTATTTTAGAATGCCTTGATATTGTTTTACATCACAACTACTTCCACTTCCATGATACCGTATACCAACAAACAAAGGGTACCAGCATATGCTCATCTTGTGCACCTCATGTGGCGAATATATACATGGGAGAATATGAACGGAAACACATATTTAATGAGGTAGCGCCCTTTTATGAAAATATTACCTATTGGCTTTATAGATGATATTTTTTTCATCTGGACAGGGATGGAACAGGAATTACTGGATTTTGTAGCATGGCTCAATCTCAGGGTTGCTAGTTTGAGATTTACAAACGAATACTCAAAAGACAAGGTGAAATTCTTGGATATTTGGATTTTGGGAAGACAAGGGCAAATAGAAATACGTCTGTTTAGAAAACCGACAGCCAAGAATACATTCCTAGAGCACAGTAGATATCACCCTACATGCCAAAAGGATTCAATTCCCTTTTGGGAATTCCTAAGAGTAAGGAGAAATTGTACCACTATGAAAGATTTCATTGAGAATGCTGAACAACTTAAGAGGTGGCCTCTGGATACCCCAAAAGACTGGTGTGCCAATCATTTAAGGGGGTGAAATATTATAACAGATGCCCTACTGGGAGGTAGAAACCAACAGTCTTTAGACACAATAGTGTGTGTAGTACACCATTCCAGTAGAAACAGGAAAATCAAAAAAATACTGACAATAATTGACTAATCCTTACAGCCAATGAACAGAATTTAAAGAAACCCATTGTGTCCTTCTGGAGGAATCTGAACCTGCTAAACAAATTGGTCCACAGCAGACCTAAAAAGAAGGGCACTATGCAACAAACCACTTTGGGAGGTCTTCCTGTTCTTGTGGGTAACTACAGGTGTGGCATTTGCAATGCCTGCTCATCTGCTATCATCACAAAAAACTGGGATGCGGATCAGCTGCGAGCAGGAATCTTCAGGAAAACAGTTTTGGGTGGCCCAATAGGGTCGGCCAAACAGTCATGTGCACTTAGGAGTGGGGGCAAACCACTCCTCAGCTGCTTTGTCAGCCCTGCGCCACCAGCCTCCCATGCAAAGCTTATGTAGGAAGGTGGCTACCTGACTATGGTTACCCCATATTTTTGCCTTGTGTTTAGCTGGTCACTTTCCCGCTGGCTTGTGGCCCCTGTGCCGACGAACTACGAAATCTAACTTGTGATTCTGGTTGCTCCAGACTTGCACCCGCTCCTCTGAAAAGGAGCACCCGCTCTGACCCTTCTGGTCCGAGTAAGAAGCAATCTTCCAGTCCTGCATGGATTGCTCTTGCCAAGTGTTGTTTGCTTCAATCCTGAAGTCGACTGTGCCGACGGCGAGAGCCTTTGTGGGACAGCTCGTGACCCGCTCCTGGACGTTGCAGATGCCCTAGAGCCCACGTGGCAGCGGAGAGAAGCTCTTTGACAACCACCTGATTGCGCCCGACATTGCCTGGTTCCGTCCTGGTTCCAACCTGGTCACTGCTGAGTGACCCAGACTTTGTCCCCTCTGCTTTCAGGTACTTTTCGACTCTGATCCACCCTTGGATCACACCGGACACTTCTCCTTCACATAGCCTGCAGCATCTTCAGCTTCAAGCACCAACAACCTGCGTGACGAAACCCGACACAACTTCGACCCTATGCACCCGCTTCCTGTGGGTGAGGTAACTCAACAACGTCGGTGGTCCCACACTGGTACACACCTCTAGTGTATGTGTCTTAAATTTCGTCCTTCTAGGTTAAGCGGAAGTCTCCTTAAACAGTAACTTTATAACTTTTACGCACCATTGACTTTGCATTGATGCATGCGTGTGCTTTAAGCGCTGCACCCGAATCCCGCGGGCTTTTCCCGACTTCAGCATTGCTAGTTCCGAATGCTCCCAGCGATTCCCTAGGCCCTAGACCTAACCACTGTTCGATTGGTATCTCTTATACCACTTTCTTAATATATGGTTTGAGTGGCCACCCGCCCTCATCCATAATTGTGCAACTTTCATATGTTTAACTGTGCTTTTGTTTTAATTCTTGTGCCCCTTTGCTCATAAAGAGTACTGGGGATTATTCTAGTAATAAATACATATATTTTTATAATATATACTTGTGTGGTGTCCTTTCATTGGATATTACAGGATTGTGATTGGTAAAACAGCTCGCTTAACACGACCTCTTGAGTTTAGCCTTTAAGGCTGCTTAGTCCATGCTACCACTAGGATAGCTTGTCTAATAAGGTTGACTTACAACCAGACACCATAAGGGATTGTTTGTACTGATACAAGGTGGTTCCAGAATTGGAAACATCACATATCAGGCCAACTTCTCACAGCTTAGCTCTCATTCTTGTAAAAGGAAAAAATAAAATTAAAATGACTGGGCTATTATAACTTTATTTTTTATTTAAACTGCTGAAAGAAAACAGTGGGGTGACGCTTCTCAACCTTAGTGGAGGAGCCGCCACTGACAAACACACGCACACATACACACAAACTGGCACTCGCTTGCAGACAAGCACATAAACATGCTCTCACTCATACACACAACGTGGAAACTTACCTAAGATAATCCTCAGCGCACAGTTTCCTCTGATTAGCGATTCCCAACTTTTTGATCAAACAAGCCAGGCGCCAGAGTGAGACTCACACCCATATGCCCAATCAGAAGCTCAGATAGGACGGAAGGCTATCCTTTTTCCTTTATCATGACTTCAGATGGGTCATAAGGGTGCATGACTGACAGGCCCCATTTCACCATCATATGACATGCTGTACTGCCTGACGCTAGTGCACCATGTCAGGTATGTATTGCATCTGTGAAAGGACGGTCTGTAACAGCCCATGCCTGACACATGCACAATACAGTCCAGAGGATCCCTCTTCTGGTGCTAGGTGATATTGCAGCTTTTACATGCAAACAAATGACCAGTGATATTGTTTTGTTTTATGTAAAATCTGTAATATTTTAAGAAATGAGATGCAAATGAGACATGTTTGTGGGGGTCGCCGCCCTTTTGGCCTCTATCGAGAAGCCGCACCTGCTGTGGATCTACTGGGGCAGAGCTTGAGGATTTGGGTAAGGATGAGTGGTGCCACAGGTGTGACTATGCACAGCGTTCCTTCTGGTTTTCTCTCCTTTATGCAATTGATTCTATGCTAAATTTTTGGTCTGTCATGTCCCTTGTAAACGTAAAGCACTTCTCTGCTGTCCTCTGGGCGTGCCAACATAGTGCTTCTCCAGGAGACCCACTTACTGGCAAAGATGTCCCTAGATTCAGGTTTTGCCTCTATTCCTGCTAATTCCATTCTTCCACCAAGGGGGTGACTATTCCCATTGGGCTAGTGTTCAGCTCAGTGTGACGTCCACACTTAGAGATAAGGAGGGAAGATGGGTTATGATTCTAGCTTTTGTTGACTCTACCTCATACACCATAGTTTCCATTTATGGTCCGAACGACTACAAGGCTTCCTTCTTTGTGGACTTATTCCCTGCCCTGGCAGCTGCTTCTGGCCACCTCATGATACTGGGAGGGGATTATAATGTGAGTTTAGACCCAGCGTTGGATCGTTTGTCCTCCTCGTGGGGAGCGTCCCACCCTTCATAGTCATTGCCCCAAGGCGTGACCGACTTGAACTAATTGGATGTCTGGTGTAATTTTCACCCCCATGATCGGAATTATTCCTATTTTTTGAACGTACACAAATCTTAGTCCCAAATCAATTTTTCTCTTATCCCTGCCACCGTGTTGTCTAGAGTAGGCGATGCAACTATTGGGACAAAGGTTTTGTCAGATCACGCACATACCACTTTGTCGCTTTTATCCACACCTCCACGGTCTGTCATGCGCACCTGGAAAATGAACAAGATCGCTTTCTACAATCCGGTTCTACATTCCAACATTAAAGAGATTTGAGGGCTATTTAACTGAGAATCTTACTGATGATCTCTCGTGGGCCATGATTTGGGACACAGCCAAGGCATTGATGAGAGGAGAGTTTATAGCGCACACTGCCATCTTTTCTCATCTATGTAAACTCCAACATGCGGGACTAGAAGGCACAATCCTCAAACTAGAAAAGAACATAAACAGACAATCTTGCAACGTACTTATAGAAGGCTGCTCAAAGTGAGGGGAGAAATAGAATCCCTGTTGAACAAAAGTGAAAAACCCTTCCCCTCCTCTTTCCATGCGGTGTCCTTCACCCTCCCCTCCTCTTTCCCGCCTTCATTACCTGACTACTTCCCCAGATCCTTCCCCCTCCCCTAAACCTTTCCCCCTGCCTGATTTTCCCGTTTCGTATTTGTGCATATTGTTTATCTCGACCATACAAGTAACTATGCTGCCATGCTCTAATAACTGTGTAACCTTTGTAACGATGTAACCTGTAACTTTGATCTGATGCTCATGTAAAGCGCTCTGATACCTCCGGGTCTAGCCAGCGCTATATAAAACCTTTAAAATAAATAAATAAATAAATAAATAAATAAATAAATAAAACTACTAGAAAGGGAACAGGGCTGACAGATTGTTAGCTTACAAGATTTCACAAGTATGGGCCAAGAATTACATAATGGGAAACAAGACTGCGGAGGGATCCTATTTGACCTCCGATGCAAACATTAGCAATGCTTTTGTCTCCTTTCTAGCTGTGCCAGGCAACACCTTGGACTCAGCTAAGTAAGATGAGTACCTAGCACCCCTGCACTTTCTGCATATCCCTGAAGAGGTTGGAGAGGAAGTACATTCCATTATAATGGAAGAGGAGGGGAGGGCAAATATTAAGTCCCTGATGAACAATAAAGCCCCAAGACCTGACATGATCCCTAATTCCTTTTACAAGTCTTTCAGGGCATTATTGGTCCCTCATTTAACAAAGGTCTTCAAATCTTTCCTAGACAAGGGCTCGGTTTCCCAGTCAATAATGGAGTCTACGCTCTCTATAATATTGAAGCCATCCAAACCCCCTGATAAATGCAGGTCATAAAGACTGATTGCTCTCTTAAACAGTGACATCAAACTATTCACTAAGATTCCGGTGAATCGTTAGGGCGGGGTCTGGCCCACCCTTGTATCCCTGCTTCAGAATGGTATAATTAGGCAAAGACAGAATGTGGACAACATTTGGCCAACACTTAATTCTATTGAACAAGGCATGTGCAGATTGTTCTCTTGTCTTTGGATGTGGACAAAACATTCAATTGAGTGAACTAGCCGTTTCTGGCCAAGGGCCTGTCCTCGAGGAAGTTGGACCCATGTTTACAGTCCTATACCTTGGCCAGTTTTGTAATGCCGTCCATGAAGATTGAGATTTGTGATCTTATGTCTGACCCGCTTGCGCTATCCAGGGGCACCTGTCAGGGGTGCCCCTTGTCTCTGACGTTGTTTGCCTTTTGTGCTGAGCCTCTTGTACAGAAAGTACAGGTGAATCTAGACATGCCAGTCTTCCTATGGATAATACACAATTAAAGATTATGATTCAATTCGCAGTTATAGAGCGCTGCTAATCACCTGTGGCGATATCCAGGTGATACGTTTTTGCTGGGATCAATCTAAGAGCCAGGTCTTGAGACCCTTTCTGAATTCCGGGAGTGAGGGTGCTGTTCAGAGGTGGAGGGCGAGGTCGTTCCAGGACTTGCTGGCGAGGTAGGAGAAGGAGCACCCTCCGCTGTAGCTTTGGTGGATACGGAAAGTGTGCCCAAGGGTGAGGGTGGCAGAGTGCAGGTGTGTGGGTCGTTTGTAAAAGTTCAGTTTGTGGTTGATGTGTGCTGCTCCTTGGTCGTGGAGGGCCTTGTAAGCGAGAGTCAGCGTCTTGAATTGGCATCTTTTCTGGATGGGGAGCCAGTGGAAATTCCTGAGGTGGGGGGTGAACTGGATACATCTGAGGAGTTTGAGAATGACTCTAGCAGCTGAGCTTTGTAGTGTCTGGAGTCTCTTTAGGAGTTGGTTGGTGATCCCTGTGTAGAGTGGTTGCCGTAGTTCAGCTGGTTGGTGGCTAGGGCTTGAGAGATGGTTTCCTGGAGTCGGCGGGGAGCCATCTGAAGATCTTTTGGAGCATGTGGAGTGTGTGGGAGAAGGTGAAGGAGACTGGGTTGATTTGGCATTTCATGGAAAGTTGCTGTCCAGGTGTGAGAAATTGGCCTGATATATGATGTCTCCAATTCTGGGGGCACTTTGTATCAGTCCAAACAATCCCTATGGTGTTGGTTGTAAGTCAACCTTATAGACAAGCTATCCTAAGGGTAGCATGGACTAAGCAGCCTTAAAGGCTTAACTCAAGAGGGCATGTGAAGCCAGCTGTTTTACCAATCACAATTCTGTAATATCAAATGAAAGGACACCACACAAGTTATATATTATAAAAATATATGTATTTATTACTAGAATAATCCTCTGTACTCTTTATGAGTGCAAAGGCACAAGCGTTTAAACAAAAGCACAGTTAAACATATCAAAGTTGCACAATTATGGATGAGGCCGGGGAGCCACGCAAACCATATATTAAAAAAGTGGTATAAGTATCACTAATCAAACAGTGGTCAGGCCTAGGGCCTGGGGAATCGCTGGGACCAATCGGGACTAGCAATGCTGAAGTCTGGAAAAGCCCGCGGATTCGGGTACAGCGCTGAAAGCACACACATGCACCAATGCAAAGTCAATGGTGCATAAAAGTTATCGAGTTACTGTTTTAAGAGTCTTCCGACTGACCTAGAAGGACAAAACTTTAGACCTAGACACTGGAGGTGTATACCAATACAGGAGCACCGGCGTTCAAGAGTTACCTCACCCACAGGAAGCGGGTGCACAGGTGCAAAGTCGTGTTGGCTTTCGTCGTGTAGATCTATGGAGCCTGTAGATGAAGATGCTGCAGGCGGCCAGAAGAGAAGTGTCCGGTGCGATCCAAGGGTGGATCGAAGCTGAAGGGTACCTGAAAGCAGAGGGGACAGAGTCTGGGTCACTCAGCAGTGACCAGGGTGGAACCAGGAAGGAACCAGGCAATGACGGGCGCAATCAGGTGGTTGTCGAGAAGCTTGTCTCCACTGCCACATGGACTATGGGGCACCGAGGATGTCCAGGAGTGGACCACGAGCTGTCCCATAAAGGCTCTCGCTGTCGGCAGTGTCAGCTTCCGGATTGGAGCAAACAAACCTTGGAAGCGCAACCCACGCAGGATTCGAAGATCGCTTCTTACTCGGACCAGGAAGGTCAGAGTGGGTGCTCCTTTTCAGGGGAGCAAGGGCCAGTCCAGAGCAACCGGACTGGCAGAGCAAATTCAAAGGTTTGCCGGTACTGGGGCCGCTAGCCAACGGGCAAGTGACCGGACCAATGCGTTGAGCAGCAAAATGCAGAAGAGCCCCACGCAGCACTCGGAGAGTGTGGAGGGGGTAGCTTTGGTGCAAAAGCTGCCCAGGGCTGGGGCTTCTTAAACCCCAATGCACAGCATCGAGGGAGCCTCGGGATCTGCACGGTCAGCACTTCGTGGTTTTTCCAAGATGGCCGGCCCCACGCTTCAGGTCGCCTCCACGGTCTCAAATTCGCTGGGACTGTGGATAGGGCTGTTGGAAGGAAGGAACCTTGGGTCTTGTCGATCTCTGTTGCTCGAGTTCCGGCGAGAACTGCAACAAAGCAAATGGTGAGACGCTGGATGGTGCCTGTTTGCACAGGGTGGTCACTCCTTGACCACAAGCGAGATTCTTCAGTCTTCTACGTCGAGTAGGATGTCGAAGGGTCCAGAGTTTTGTTTCATATGTTTCAGTGAGGATAATCTGTGTGCACTAGCACTGCTCCCACTCTTATACCAAACTGGGGGGCTGGATTACCTGCTAGGTCCCTCCTATGGGTGGGACCCAGGAAGGGGGTGGTTACACCCCTTTCCCTTTGTCCAGGGTTGCGCTGGGACTGGGGCTGGAGTGCCCCAGAACCGGTTTGACCGGATCATGCAAGGGGAAGCCTTGTGCTCCCCAGGCAGTGTCTGGTTTCATTCAACCCACCCTGCCCCAATACACTATCTCCTGTCTGGGGAGGTGTAGCACCTCCCTGCGACAGGAAACCCTTTGTCCAGGCCTCCTCTGCCAAGTTTCGGTCAGCAGCAGGAGGTCAGACTCGTGTCGGTGGCAGAAGCATCCATTTTGTGATGCTGAGGCTCTGATAAGAATTAACTACGTTTTAGCAAAGTAACATGTCTTCTCCCTCTAGAGGGGTGGAATGCTACCCCCCCCGTCAGGACTGGCGAGGGGGTAGTATTCCAAATCGTATGACACCTTACACGACATGTTTTGATAAAGCCAAACCAAAGTTAGCACATAACCGTGATGGATTATAATGCACTTAAGAGTATATGGTATGGCAATATCCCAGAACAGCTAAGGGAGTTGGTCCCGACAGCTGCAGACAGGCTCAGCTCATGCTAGAGCACCATCTCACCTAAAACCAAGCACTCTGCCTCCAGGATTGTTAAGGCCTGCCATAGGAGTGACTTATAGGTATATATGTGTCTAGAAATAGGTTTAGATATAGGTATACTATATCTAAGCAAGGGGTGATTACACCACCTTGCCCCAGCTGAGTGATCAGCCAGTTGTGTCAATTTAAGGTCCAGCCAAGGGTGGCAAAAGATATGCTGCAGCCCCTGGTAGGCCTTGGATGCACCTATGCCCTGGGCACCTATAGTGCACTGTACAGGGGCTGATAAGGTGTCCAGTACCAGATTGGTTATGCACCTAGGGTGCATGGAGTCCATTTTACAGAGAGAGCAGATAGCCTGGGGCTGTGATTAGCAGGGAACCAGGCCAACTAAGTCGATAACCAGCTAAACACAAGGCAAAAAATCTGGGGTAACCATAGTCAGGTGTCCACCCTCCTACACCAGGATTATGCCAAAGTTGAGCATGTGGTCTGTTGGTGTGGGTTCAAGTTTGGAGGGCCACCAGGTGTCGTTACATAGGGGAGGTATTGATCCCAAAAATCAGCACTTCCGTCCTGTCCCTGTTGAGTTTCAGGCAGTATGTCTTCATCCAGTCTGCAACGCTCGTCCTACAGTTGTGGAAATTGGTCCTGGCAGTAGAGGGGTCTTCTGAGACTGAGAGAATGAGTTGGGCGTTTTCTGCATAGGATATGATTTTGAGGCCTTGAGTTCTGATGATGTTGGCCAAGAGTGTTGTGTGTGTTGAACAGCGTGGGGCTGAGAGATGAACCTTAAGGGACACTGCAGATTATGTTGTTGGTTCCAAGGCGGTCGGTAGGTTGATTCTGTGGGTTCATCCTGAGAGGAAGGATGCGATCCATTGGGGGGCACCTACCTGGATCCAGATAAGGTGGAGTCTTTTGATTAGTTTGGGATTCGGTATTAAATGCTGCTGAGAGGTCGAGGAGGATCAGGGCTGCTGTTTCTCCATGGTCGAGGAGGATTCTGTTGTTGTCAATGGCAGCGATTAGGGCAGTCCCGGTGCTGTGGTTGGCACAGAAGCCAGATTGGGAGGTGTCCAGCAGGTTGTTTCTTTCCAGTTGAGTGGGTGCTTCATGGCCTTCTCAAGTACCCTGGCAGGGAATGGGAGCAGAGAGGCGGTAGTTCTTGAGTTTGCTGGGGTGGATGGAGGGTTTCTTGAGCAGGGGTCTGACCTCTGTGTGTATTCATTCATCTGGGAAAGCAACTGTGATGATGAATGAGCTGAGAATGGAGTTGAGTTTGTAGCGGATTTCTTTGCTCCCGAGGTTGAAGACGCAGTGAGGGCAGGTGTCTGTGGGTGCTCCAGAGTGGATGGAATTCATCTGCTGTGGTGCTCTCAGTGGTGAGCGGTTGGCATGCGGTTAGCAGGTGATTGTGTGGCATCCGTTGGAGTGAGAAGGTTGTAGAGGTCAGTGAGTTGGATTTGAAGTTACTGTAGACGGTGGATATCTTGTTGTGGAGATAGTCCGCCAGGGTGTCGTAGACTTTCTGGGAAGGAGAGATCGTGTTCTTAGGTGCCGATAGGCAGGAGAACTCTCTGATGATGATTGAGAGTTCCTTTGGTTGGAGCTTACTTTGATACTATCTGCCACTGGTGGTATTTGTCGAGGGCTGTCTTGAAGGTGGTTCAGTCTGTGGAACCTTTGCTGATGTGTCATCTTCCTTCTAGCCATTTGCAGTTGCATTTCATTGTACAACGTCTAGTGTGTACCACCTGGCTTGTTTGGTGGATCTGCTGGTCTCTGTCAGCGCAGTTTGTGATCCAGGCAGAGAAATTCTGGTCAGTCTATTCCAGGTTGGTTGCAGGGTCGAGATGGGTGATGTTGAGAGTATGCTTCCACCGGGTCTCTGTCACTTTGTTCCAACTGTGGTGGAAGGAGCTGGGAGGCTTGGTGTTGGTATATGGGGATCACATGCTGGTGAAGTGGATGATGGTGTGGTTGGTCCGAGTGATTTCGGAGACATGATTGTACTTGACTCTATCGCTAGGGGAAGATCAGGTTAAGCGTGTGTCCTGCGCTGTGTGTGGGGTCGGTGACCAGATGAGTGATGCCGATGTTCATGCTTTCCAGGAGGTTGGCAGAGTTTGCAACTTTTGGGTCAATGGCTAGTTGGTTGGTTGATTGCTTTATTTCGATATGCATATATCATAAAAGCGGTACAAAAGATAAAAACAGCATGTCGAAAAAAGTATGACTGTACATTAGATAAAAGAGTAAAACACATTTGGTCAGCATAAATTAGTTAAAAAAAGGATTAAATTGATATGGACAGTCTTCTAAGTCTAATCAACCAAGCCCATTTTAAAAACTTGGCAACGGCACAGACAATAGGAGGGGCTGTATTGGTTAAAAGAATCCGAAGGGCAACAGAGTACTGGCGGGTACCCAATTCTCTGCAGATAGGTCCAAGCCAACGTGATCTGGGGCGACCATAGTCCGGGCATTCGAAAAGAAAGTGTGGCACCGTCTCTGGTTTATCGGGACAAAGAGCACAATATCGTGATGAGGACTGGGATTTATTCCACCTGGAGCAGAGGTCGGCCAAGGGTAGGGTTCCTAACCGGAATTTGATGTACAAGGACCGGTCCATGGCGATTGTTATTATGTCCATGTACGGCTCGTAGGTGACGACATCTTTTGTCAGCAGAAAAGCTGCGGTGGTTTTGCAATGCTGCTGATTACTGATGCGCTTCACACGAACCGACTCCCCAAAAAGTTTTTTTAAGGTCTCCTTCGGGGGAGCGGAGTGGCTATGCCAGCAGTAGTCCAGGCCTAGGTCCCCTAAAAGATGTTTAATGTCCTTCAGCCATTTAATGTTGTGCCAACCGTCGGAGTGCATCACCTCAGCTAGGCCATCAGCATAAGGTTTTAGCTCCGGAACCCTCCACAGGCGAGCCCAGAGCAAGAGGGGTCGAAGACGGGCCTGATCCCCTATTGCTTTACAGCCAGCATCCATGAGCACTGGGATAGTCGGACTACTCGATGGAATGGCAAGGAGATCTTTAATGAATTTGTTTTCAGCCTTGCTCAGTAAATCCACTTTGCCCAGGCCCCACAGTTCGGCTCCATAAAGTGACGCAGAGACCGCACGTGCTTTATATATATCTAGTAGAGGGGCAACACAATGTTTTGTTGAGTTGTTAAACTCCTTAAGGAGGGCCCCGCCCACCCTTTTGTGGGCCATTATCATTTTATTGATGTGGGCGGTCCAGCTCATCGCATCATTAAGTCGAATTCCCAAGTAGTCGAATTCTGCCACTCTTTCAAGGGGTATAGAGTTCAGAATGGGAGGGCGGCCAAGTTTGCGGGGTGGGTGCATAACTAAATACTTGGTTTTTTCCACGTTGATGACAAGTCCCCTGGTGGTGCAAAAGTCCTGGAAGCGATTCAGTAGTGTCTGGAGACCTTGGGGGGTTTTAGAGATGAGGAGGGTGTCGTCGGCGAACAGCAAAGTTGGAATTTTTACGCCTCCCAGAGTGGGAGCGTCTGCTGGTTCGCCGAGTAGATGATCTACCACCCCATTGATATAGAGGGAGAATAGGGTGGGGGCCAGGACACAACCCTGCCTTACTCCCCTCTCGACCCTGATCTTGTCGGTCTTTTCCCCATTCAACCCCCATCTAACCTGGGCATAGGTGTTGTTATGCAGTTTGATAAGGAGGTTTAGTATATACGGGGGCATCCCTAGACCATGTAGCACCCTCCAAAGTTCCTCCCTAGGAACCAGGTCAAAGGCAGTCTTTAGGTCAATAAAGGCCAAGTAGAGACTGCCTTTGCCTAGCTCCACCACCTTCCAGTGCAGTAGCAGGAGCCTAAAGACCTGTTCGATAGTTCCGGTGCCTGAACGGAACCCGGCTTGCATATCGGACAGGATGTGGTTTTCATCCACCCATTGTGAGATCCTCCCCAAAATGGCTTTCCCCGCCAGTTTCTGGCTCGAGTCTATTAGGCTTATGGGCCTATAGTTCCCTGGTGATCCCGGCTGCCCTTTTTGTAGATGGGGACTACCTCAGCACCTCTCCAGGAATCTGGCACAGGGCCTCCCACAACGATTGCATTAAGGAGTGCAGAGATCAATGCCCCCCACTCTTCCGGATATGCTCGGAGGATATCGCCTGGTAGGCCATCCGGACCAGCTGCTTTTAATGGTACCAAGGTTTTAATCTGCTTTGTGACATCCAAAACAGAAAAAAGTTCCAGGTCTTGAACTAAGGTATAGGGCGGGAGGTTGAAAGGGTCGTTTAGTGGGCCTTCAGCGGCAGAATAGAGTTTTTGGAAGTGGGAGAACCATATCTGGGCATTGATGGTACAGGTCCTCAGAGTGTCGTCGGGACGGTTCCTATTGCCCACCAAATCCCAAAAACCTTTGGCATCTTTCCCACGACTGGCAGCCAGGAGGTCCTGCCAGAAGTTATCCTCCCACTCCATCTTGGCGTTTTTTTGGCAGAGTGCGTAGTGCCTCCTGGCCACCCTAGTCCTGGATGGTAATTTGGACTTGACTGCTTCAATGAGAAGTGACTTCGCCTCCCTGCACTTCTGATTGTACCAGCCCTGTCTAGCTCGTGGGCTTGGTTTCCTTCTATTCGTATTAGCTGGAACTACAAAGAGGTCACTGATAGCCTGGGTTATGGTGCAGAACCTTGAGGCCACCTCCAGCAACCCATCCTCTTGGGAGTCAAGATTGACTAGGGCCGAGGCAAGAAGCTGCCTAATGGCAGAAGTTTTCTCCTCTGAAAGTGCCAACTTCGCCCACTTTAGCCGCCGTCCACAGTTGGAGACTACTGACAGGTCCGGGGCGGGGTTACGAGAAGTTCTGGTCACAGTGCTAGTTAACCACCTGTGAGACAAGGTGAGAGAGAGGAGGTTGTGATCACTCTCAACAGATGGTATAATCACCATGTCCTCCACCATACTCCACAGGTGTACGTCAAGGATGAAGTAATCAATCCGTGATGTATGCCCTGGCCTATTGTAGGTATGGGCCCCTGCTTTGTCGGACCTAGTCCTGCCATTGGCAGCCCTCAGACCAAACTCCATAGCTATTGAGTTGATCTGGAGGGCCACTTCTGTCCACTTTTTAATAGGGCTAAGTTCAATGGACGGAATCCCCCACCTAGTGTCATGTTGTCAGGTTTCGTCGCGCCTCCAGGAACAACGAGCTCCGCAGTGGAGTGGAGAGACTACATGTCCCAGAGGGCTTAGCGGCAGAGAGGCGGAGCATAAATAGACGCCACTTCCTGGAGCCGGCGTCGGATATTCCGGTTCGTGTTTCCTGGCGTTCCTGTCGACCGTTGCGGTGAGGTTCTTCCTGTGCTGTTGATTCCGGCGTTCTTGTGTTCGTCTCGTCCTCCGTTGGAGAGCCTGGCCATCGGCTATTGCGGAGGACGGTCTTGGGTTCGATTCAAAGTTGTTGTTCTGTCCTCCGTTGGAGAGCCCGGCCATCGGCTATTGCGGAGGACAGGAAGGGTGCTTACAGGTGTTGTTCTGCGGGGCTCCGCTAACGAGTTCACCTGTGCCCTGGCTCTTGCGGTAGACACGCTATCGCTGCTTCCCGTTTCCTCCGTTGGCGAGCCTTTTTGCAACGGCTATTGCGGAGGAAACAGTTGTTGATTATTTACCTTATTTCGAGTTACTAGACCCTCTGTTGGACAGCCTCCTTGCATCGGCTATTGCAGAGGGTCTGTATTATTTTTCTGGCTTCAACGAAGAGAGTACTTCACCTGAAACTTCTTGAAATTCAGGTAACCTTTGTTCCTTTATTATTGGGTGACGTAACCCTATTCCATATTACTTTCTGGGAGTTACTGTATTCATAAAGCGCCTTCCTTGGAACCTAGTCTACGTTCTCTTCAGGGCTCTGAAGAATAAAGATTAGGGTACGTAGTGTCATTCTTCCCTCTTATAAGATTGCTGTTTATCAGGGTATTGGGGTGTGTTTTACAGTTAAGTTTTGTTCCTACAGGGGAAGGCATTTACGGGCTGATTCAAGTCACTTCAGTATAGAGAGGCATCTTCTGAGGTCAGGCGGTCAGCTTTTTATACACAGGTATAACACGGTAAAACTGTGGGGGGGGTAACGTGAATAGAAAAGACTTTCATGAACCAAGATACCAATTTCTTGTTTGTTTCTGTCTTCACAGCTCTCCCTCCCAGCAGCCCCCTTCCTTTCCTTCCTGTTTATTATTTTTGCCCTCACCTGATCCTTCTCTAGCCCACGGCTATTACAGCATTCGGGGCTTGGATAGATCTGGAGGTGGCCTACTTGTACCACAAGCTGATCCTGAGGACGGAGAGGATAACAGAATATCCGACCCAAGATATTAAGTCCTCCCGATCAGTTTAGGGTATGGCTACTCTGGACGAGGTGATGGCAGCGTTAGTTGTGGTACAATCAGAATTGATAGCATCTAGACAAGAAAGCACTGAGTTACGGAATCGGTTGGATAACATCCAGAAAAACCCCTTTAGCGCTGGGGCTTCAGGGTCTGGTACAGCTGGTTCAGTAGTAGTTGAGATCCCCCCTAGCATTCCATTAGCACACCCAGAACGTTTCAATGGTGATGCAGGATCAGTACAAGTATTTTTGACGCAAGTCCTTATGCATTTTTCATGCAAACCTAGGTCCTTTCCGACCAATCAATCAAAGGTGGCGTTTGTCATCTCATATTTGGTCGGAGACGCAGCCCAATGGGCGGTTCCCATGGTTCAGAGAAATGACCCGATATTACATGATTGGGACGCATTCCAAGTAGAATTTACCAAGGTATTCGACAGAAGAGCGGATACATATACGGCAGATAAAGAGCTATTAGGTCTACGTCAAGGTAATCAAGACCTAGTAACATATTTGAACAATTTCAGACGGTTAGTTGCAGAAACTAAGTGGCCAGAAGCCAAACAAGCGTCAATTTTTCATCAGGGTTTGACTGAGGAAATGCAAGACATAATAGCTCAAATCGACCCCCAACCAGTGTCATGTGAAGATTTGATTAATCTAGTATTAAGGCTAGACCATAGGATGAAGAATCATAAAGGGGGGGGAGGAGCAAAGAACCGACCGGTCCCCTCTTCCGTGGCAGTAAAAGCACCAGATAGTTCCGCATCGCAGGCCACCGAGGCGATGGAGATTGGAGCGGTTCGTGCCGCTTTGACTGCCACTGAAAAGGAACAGAGGCGCAAGTTGGGTCTTTGTCTTTATTGTGGCAAAAAAGGCCATTATGTTCGCAAATGCCCGGTCAAACCCAAATTTTCCAAGTTTCGCTCAAATAGGGGGGTGTCAGCGGCCACTGAGAAACCGGCGGAAAACTAACGAGCTCTAGGGGTGTGGAAGGGGTTCCCTGGAGTCAGATTATTGTCCCTTCCATGTTGAGTATGGTTGCAGGAGCACAACATCTATTCGTTAAAATTATTCTGATGATAGGCATGATGGAAGTGCATACACAGGCCATGGTGGATTCCGGGGCTACGGGTTTCTTCATGGATATGAAAGAAGCAGAAAGGATAGGCATTCCTTTAATCCCCAGGGAAGACGGTACTGATGTGTTCGCGGTAGATGGGAGGAAACTGAACACAGGACCCGTGAGTTATCAAACGGCCTTAACTGAGATGAGATTCGGTAATCATAGAGAGCAAGTGTCATTCAGCATCATTGAGGCTCCGCAATATGGGGTGATTTTAGGCATCCCTTGGCTGAAAAGACACAACCCTGACATTAACTGGGAAACCGGCCAAATCTCAATGACTTCGGCCCATTGAGAAGAGCATTGTTTTAGATGTGCACAATGTCCCTCGTTTGCGTTGGCTGGTGGGGGTGTGATTGCCACGGCCGCCGAAAAGGATGTATCTCTTCCAATAGAATATCAGGACTTTGAAGGAGTGTTTGACGAAGTTAGAGCTGAAGAATTACCCCCACTTCGGCCATACGACTGTCAAATTGAGTTGGTTCCGGGGGCGGTGATCCCTAAGGGACGGCTGTATGCACTGACAGAGCCAGAGAACGTATACTTGAGGACTTATTTAGACAAGCTGCTGAAATTAGGGTTCATACGTCCTTCAAGATCACCAGCAGCATCCCCTTTATTTTTCATCCCTAAGGCTAACCTGAGAGCTTGTGTAGACTTTCGAGCCCTCAATGCCGTAACCATCAAGAACCGATACCCTTTACCGTTAATACCCGTCTTACTGGAGCAAGTGAAGAAAGCCAAGGTCTTCACTAAATTAGACTTGAAGGGAGCATACCATCTGGTTAGAATGCGGGCAGGGGATGAATGGAAGACAGCATTCCAGACCAGGTATGGGTTATTCGAATACCTGGTCATGCCCTTCCGGCTTTGCAATGCCCCTGCTGCATTTCAGTTTTTTCTGAACGACGTGTTGAGAGAAATCTTGGACCGACACGTCATTGTATATATAGATGATATCCTCATCTACTGTGAATCTGAGGACATGCATATACAACATGTCAAGTCTGTTCTCAGGATACTACAGACACACCATCTTTATTGCAAATTGTCCAAATGTGACTTTCACGTCACTACAGTTGAGTTTCTAGGGGTGATGCTTACACCTCAGGGACAGGAAATGGCAGAGAGGAAGATCCAAGCAGTGCGAGATTGGCCAAGTCCTCGAAACATCAAGGACGTTCAATGTTTCCTTGGATTCGCCAATTTCTACAGACGATTTATTAACCAATTTTCGAAAGTGGTGGCTCCCATAACTCGCCTGTTGAAAAAGGATCAAGGGTTCATGTGGGATAGGAGTGCTCAGGAGGCTTTGATGCCTTAAAAGTAGCTTTTGTCACTGCTCCGATATTGACACACCCCAATACGGATATCCCTTTCATAGTTGAGGCAGACGCCTCTGAGGTAGCTACCGGAGCCATACTGTCACAAAGACACGAAACTACAGGACAATTGCATCCAGTGGCGTTCATGTCACATAAACTTATGGGGCAGAACGCAACTACTGCATAGCTGAAAAAGAACTTCTAGCGATCAAGCAGGCGTTCACTGAATGGAGGCATTTCCTAATGGGAGCAAAGCACGTGGTAACGGTGTATACCGATCATCGCAATCTACAGTTCATGTCAGCAGCCAGACATTTGACCCCCAGACAGTTAAGGTGGATGCTTTTCTTTTCAGGATATAATTTCATCATCACTTTTAGACCCGGAGCAGACAACCGAAAAGCGGACGCCTTGTCTCGTCAATCATCTGTAAAGGTCTCGGAGGCCCGAGCAGAATCTGCAATGGTGGACCCTGTCAAAGTGGTTTGTAGCATCCAACCTGATGCATTTCTGCAAGGGATACGATGGGGGATCAGAACAGATCAGTGGAAAAGATGGCTGCAATTACATCCTGAATGGCGACTACATCATGGCTTTCCAATCAACCAGGGAAGGATGCTGTTACCTTCTGAAGCATTGCGTAAACAAATGTATGAGTGGTGTCACACTTCACCAAGTGCTGGACATGTTGGAGTAGATAAGACCATGGATCTGATTCAACGTAGGTGCTGGTGGCCTACGATTAGGGATGATGTACGGAAATGGGCGGCAGAGTGTGATGTCTGTGCTCCCGCCAAGTCGGATCATCGTAGACCTGCAGGACTACTGCAGCCCATGCCTACACCGTCTACACCCTGGGAACGTATTTCGTTGGACTTTGTGGTAGGTCTCCCAAAAGATCAGGGTTGCACCACGGTGTTGGTGGTCATTGACTATCTAACGAAGATGGGGCATTTCGTTGCTTGTCCTCAGATACCGACGGCAGGTCAATTGGCACATCTTCTTCTGAAACATGTTGTTCGTCTGCACGGTCTACCTTCAGTCATAGTGTCGGATAGAGGTTCTCAGTTTACCGCCCAATTTTGGAAAGCGTGGTGCTCTTCTCTCCACATCAAGACAGCGTTATCCACGAGCTTCCATCCCCAGACCGATGGCCAGACGGAACGGCTCAATCAGACATTGAAGCAATTCCTGCGATGCTATGTTTCACAGGGGAAACAAGATTGGGTGGAGCACCTTTGGCTGGTAGAGGTGGCATACAACAACGCTACGCATTCTGCCACGAGAGTATCGCCATTCTACTGCACTTATGGGCATCATCCACGATTTCTCCCTTTTGTGCAGCCGTACCGAGAGGAGACCGTGCCCGAGGCCGCCAGAAGGGTTTCTAGGCTCAAGAAAATACTGGAGCAAGTACAGGACTCCCTGAGAAGCACCAAGGCGGCTTATAAGAACACAGCGGACAAAAAACGTCGCTCTGGTCCTTTGTATCGTGTGGGGGATTGGGTGTGGCTGTCTACCCGGAACTTTAGGTTTAGGCATTACAGTGTGTTTAACCCTCGATATATTGGTCCCTTTCGGGTGGTGCAATGCGTCAATCCAGTGGCGGTGAAGTTACTGTTACCTAGACATCTGCGTATTCATCCTGTCTTCCATGTGTCCCTGCTCAAGCCTGTGGCGGCGGTGGTGCGACGCCTTCCTCCCCCTTTGGTGGTTTCCGATGGTCTGGAATATGAGGTGGAGGGGATTCTAGACTCCAGGTGGCGGGGTCGTGGCCTGCAATATCTGGTGGCCTGGAAAGGGTACGGGCCCGAAGAGAACTCGTGGGAACCTGCATCGGGGGTTCATGCTCCCTGACTGGTGGCTGCTTATCATCGTCGTTTCCCTGAGAACCCTGGCCCCCTTCGGCGCTCTAGGTGAAGGGGGTTGTACTGTCAGGTTTCGTCGCGCCTCCAGGAACAACGAGCTCCGCAGTGGAGTGGAGAGACTACATGTCCCAGAGGGCTTAGCGGCAGAGAGGCGGAGCATAAATAGACGCCACTTCCTGGAGCCGGCGTCGGATATTCCGGTTCGTGTTTCCTGGCGTTCCTGTCGACCGTTGCGGTGAGGTTCTTCCTGTGCTGTTGATTCCGGCGTTCTTGTGTTCGTCTCGTCCTCCGTTGGAGAGCCTGGCCATCGGCTATTGCGGAGGACTGTCTTGGGTTCGATTCAAAGTTGTTGTTCTGTCCTCCGTTGGAGAGCCCGGCCATCGGCTATTGCGGAGGACAGGAAGGGTGCTTACAGGTGTTGTTCTGCGGGGCTCCGCTAACGAGTTCACCTGTGCCCTGGCTCTTGCGGTAGACACGCTATCGCTGCTTCCCGTTTCCTCCGTTGGCGGGCCTTTTTGCAACGGCTATTGCGGAGGAAACAGTTGTTGATTATTTACCTTATTTCGAGTTTCTAGACCCTCTGTTGGACAGCCTCCTTGCATCGGCTATTGCAGAGGGTCTGTATTATTTTTCTGGCTTCAACGAAGAGAGTACTTCACCTGAAACTTCTTGAAATTCAGGTAACCTTTGTTCCTTTATTATTGGGTGACGTAACCCTATTCCATATTACTTTCTGGGAGTTACTGTATTCATAAAGCGCCTTCCTTGGAACCTAGTCTACGTTCTCTTCAGGGCTCTGAAGAATAAAGATTAGGATACGTAGTGTCATTCTTCCCTCTTATAAGATTGCTGTTTATCAGGGTATTGGGGTGTGTTTTACAGTTAAGTTTTGTTCCTACAGGGGAAGGCATTTACGGGCTGATTCAAGTCACTTCAGTATAGAGAGGCATCTTCTGAGGTCAGGCGGTCAGCTTTTTATACACAGGTATAACACGGTAAAACTGTGGGGGGGTAACGTGAATAGAAAAGACTTTCATGAACCAAGATACCAATTTCTTGTTTGTTTCTGTCTTCACAGCTCTCCCTCCCAGCAGCCCCCATCCTTTCCTTCCTGTTTATTATTTTTGCCCTCACCTGATCCTTCTCTAGCCCACGGCTATTACAGCATTCGGGGCTTGGATAGATCTGGAGGTGGCCTACTTGTACCACAAGCTGATCCTGAGGACGGAGAGGATAACACATGTTCCTCTTGATCAGTTAGGATTTCGAGGTCCAGGGGCTCGAAGGTACAATTGAGATCGCCCGCCACCAAGGTACAAGACCTGTGAGGTGACGAGCGAAGCTGGGCTTCTAGACAAGATATTACTGGGGATTCTCTACCCCCCTTTGTGCCTCGGGCGTAAATGTTAAAAATATTTAGGATGACTCGGCCCTGGGGGTTTTTCAGCAATATGTTAAGGAGATCCGGGCATTTGGTATCCCGCTCCACCACCCTGCAGTTGAGTTCTGAAGCCACCCAGATTGAGAGGCCACCCGAAGGGCGGCCCCTGCCAGTTACACTATGGACTGCTGGCAGAAAATGGGTGGAATATCCTGCCTTGTGCAGGGGCACCCCGCTCCAGGTTTCCTGGAACAGGCATATGGAGTGTTGCTCCACTAGCGAGTTCCTGTCCGGCAGTGCTAGCTTCCTCTCGAGGCCCGCCACATTCCAGCTGAGAACCCTAACCGGGGGGGTCCGTCACAGCCGCAATGCTACAGTTCTCGACAGGAGGCAGCGTGTCCACAACACCCACAACAGGGAGGCTAACCAGTGGGTCAGGAGATGCCCTGGTCTCCCCGGAGTGATGAGATGAGTGATGCCGATGTTCATGCTTTCCAGGAGGTTGGCAGAGTTTGCAACTTTTGGGTCAATGGCTAGTGCATCAATGAAGTTGGAGGCATAGACCAGGGGTCTGTGGGCTAGGGTGCCTCTGATGGTCATTCTGCCATATGTTTGGAGTTGGAAGATGAGGTGTTCCATAATTGGTGTGGTGTCTTCTTTGTGGATGATGGCAATGGCACCTCCATGTTTGTTGGTGCGGTCCCAGTGTATCATTGTGTAGCCTTTGGGTGGCAATGTTAGGGGTGGAGGAAGGCTAGGTCTCTGTGATGAAGTTATTATTGGGGTTGAGGCTGGTGATGGTGTCCAATATTTCCGTGGGGTGTTTACAGAGAGATTTCGGTTTGAGCAGGATGCATGAGGGTGACTCTGGGGCAGTTGTGGTGGGGAGTGGGGCTGGAGGTCCTGAGTTGCAGGCGAAGAGGCAGTGACAACAGGTGAAAAGTCCTACAATTCATCAAGATGATGCGATAGCAGCAGATGTTCTTGCGGCATCCGGTGTCCAGTGCTCGAATCTACCCAACTGAGTATCTGTGGGTGGCAGGAGGGCCAGGGTTCCTGGTGTAGGGTGCTGTCCAGTTGCGAGCGGGTGCAGGCGGGCTTGCCTTTGGTGCTGCAGCCTCCATTTAGTAGGTCCTGGGCAGGGGTACGGGTGCTGTGGGAGCAGTGAGAAAAGGAGCAGCAGCAAGCTGACTCGTGGGCAAAAAAAAGTAGAAGCTGCAACAAAAACAGAAAACAGCAAAGGGTGAAACTGAAGACAGCGAGGCTAAATAAAACAAATCATGGAAGGACAAAAGAGAATAACAACAGTTGGGCTAAAAGTAAACACAACAACAAAAACAGCAAAGGGTGAACTGTGGCTAGCGAGGCTAAAGCAAACAAACCCTAGCAGATCCAAGGGGAATAACAACAGTGTGGCCAAATCTAAATAAACAGCAATGAAAATAGAAAAGAGTGAAACTGACTACAGCGAAGCTAATCAGGAAAATTGCAGCTGAACAAAGGGGAACAAAAACTGTGGGGGCATAAATAAGCAGCCAGGGTAGCACAAATGACAGTAACAGCAAGATTAACAACAAACAGTGGCATGAAGGGAAAGGCAATGTGGCACAATCACGGTGCCACCACCCGGTAGACAGGGTTACAGAAGTCTGCTGGCCAGCAAGAGCGGGAGCGAATCGTGGATCAATGTTTACGAACGACATTCTGGGTTTTCTGACTAACCCTGATGCCTCTTTAGATGCACTTGAGGCCACCCGAGAGAGTATAGGGAGGTATCTTGGTTTCAAATCAATTACAATAAATCGGTTGATAGGGGGGTGGGTCCCTTAATGGTTGTTCTTCAACAACAGGTCGAGTCCAGGGGGTTTGCATGGGCCACTACCAATTTTCAATATTTAGGTGTTTCTATCTTGTGGGACCCTTTGGATGTCTTGCTCTTTAACATCCTGCCTCTCCTGGACACACTCTTTAAAGGCCTCTATAGATGGGGTTGGTAAGGTATTTCCTGGATGTGCAGAGTTAACTGTCTTAAAAAAAACTTCTTGCAGAGACTTCTATACGTGATTAAGGTTTTCCCGCTCCAGATTCCAAAAACGGTGGTCACAATCAGGTTTGATTGTGACTAAAGTGAGGGTGACTAAAGTGGCCCACTATTGTTCCTCGTGGGAGATTGGGTTTGAAGTTCTGAATGATGCTCGCTATCCTATGGTTGCCCGAATTGTTATGGCATTGGACTGTATCTCTGACCCCACCAAGCCCTGGGTTCGACTACAACAGCTCTCGTCCAAGCTCCCTCTAAAGCATTTACCATAGTTACCACCACACAGCCTTCTTTCTGTTGGCAGCTTGTTGTTAACCTACCTTCTTCACCTTCACAACACCTCCGCCCTGCTGGACAACCTCGCGAACCTCGGACTCAAGCAACTGGTCAACACCCCCACCCACTACGCCGGCCACATGCTTGATTCAGTCTTCTCATCCAGCAAGCACATCATGTTCAGCCACACCACCGGACTTCACTGAACTAACCACAGCTGCGTCCACTTCAGCTTCAGAAGAACCACGACCCACCACCACCCGCAACAGGTACCTCGTAGGAGCTGGAGCAACATCACCACCGAGCAGCTCACCACCTCCCTCAGTCAGAACCCACCTGCCAGCACAACGGACCCCAACGAAGCAGCACGCAACCTCACGAAGTGGCTGACCGACTGCGCCAACAACCTCGCGCCACTAAAGAACCCTACCAGCATACCCAGAAGCAAGAAAGCCTCCTCGTTCACCGACGAACTCAAGGACTCCAAGAAAAACTGCTGCACCCTCGAGAAAGCCTGGCTCCTCGACCAGACCACAGACAACATGACCGCCCTCAAACACGCCACCCACAAGCACCACCAGCTCATCCGCACTACCAAGAAGAAATCACTGAAGGAACGACTAGACAACAACGCCCACGACAGCAAGGAACTCTTCAGCATTGTCAAGGAGTTCTCCAACCCCAGCACCGGCAACAACGACATCACTCCTTTACAAGATCTCTGCGACTCTCTCGCCTCGTACTTCCACCGCAAGATCGCCGACATCCACAACAGCTTTGGCGTACCATCCACGCACCCAACCGTCGAACCAACGCCCCCCACTGCCACCCTCCGCACCTGGACCGCGGTGACCACCAAAGACACAGCCCGCACGATGAACACCATCCACTCCGGATCTCCGACTGACTCCTGCCCCCACCACGTCTTCAACAAGGCCGACTCCATCATCGCACCCCAACTCATGGGCATCATCAACACCTCCTTCGACACCGCCACCTTCCCGGAGAGCTGGAAGCACGCCGAGCTCAACGCCCTACTGAAGAAACCAACAGCTGACCCCACCGACCTCAAGAACTTCCCCCCCATCTCGCTCCTCCCTTTTCCTGCCAAAGTCATCGAGAAGTCCGTCAACAGACAGCTTGCAGCCTTCCTCGAGACGAACCGATCCCTCAACCCCTCGCAGTCTGGCTTCCGAGCCAACCACAGCACCGAGACAGCCCTCATCGCAGCCACCGACGACATCAGAACCCTGCTCGACAACAGGGAAACAGCGGCCCTCATCCTCCTGGACCTCTCTGCAGCGTTCGACACTGTCTGCCACCGCACCCTAGTTCAACTTCTCAGCAACATCGGTATGCAAGAGAAGGCGCTGGAGTGGATCATCTCGTTCCTTACCGGAAGAACACAGAGAGTCCGCCTCCCCCCATTTCGCTCCGAGGCCATCAAAGTCATCTGCGGCGTACCGCTGGGTTCATCACTCAGCCCCACCCTCTTCAACATCTACATGAGACCTCTTGCAGCCATCGCACGCCAACACAACCTCAACATCATCTCCTACGCCGACGACACCGAACTGATCCTCTCCCTCACCAGAGACCCCGCCACCGCTAGAACGAGCCTACACGAAGGGATGAAAGACGTCGCCGAGTGGATGAAGAACAGCTGCCTGAAACTGAACTCAGACAAGACAAAAGTCCTCGTCCTGGGACCATCGCCCTCTGCCTGGGACGACTCCTGGAGGCCCCCCGCCCTGGGAACCACTCCCAAGCCAACAGACCATGCACGCAACCTGGGCTTCATCCTGGACTCCTCCCTCTCGATGACCAGACAAGTCAACGCCGTCTCCTCATCATGCTTCAACACCCTACGCATGCTCCGCAAGATCTTCCGATGGATCCCGACCGAAACCAGGAAGACGGTCACCCAGGCACTCGTCACCAGCCGACTGGACTACGGAAACACCCTCCACGCCGGAACCACAGCCGAGCTACAGAAAAGACTCCAACGCATCCAGAATGCCTCCGCCCGACTCATCCTGGACATCCCCCGACGCAGCCACATCTCTGGCCACCCGAAGGACCTGCACTGGCTCCCCGTCAACAAGAGGATCACGCTCAGGCTCCTCACCCACGTACACAAATCTCTCCATGACCTGGGCCCCAAGTACCTCAACGACCGCCTGACCTTCTACACGCCCACCTGCCAGCTACGTTCTACAAGCCTCGCCCTCACCGCCGTACCACGCATCCGAAGAGCCACCGCCGGTGGCAGATCCTTCTCCTACCTGGTGGCCTTCGTCAGGGGCATTATGGATGCCTGGTAACCAGGTCAAATTCGCGTTTTCAAACTTATCCAAATTGGCAATATCAAGTGTTTTTCTAACACTGGACAGTTTTAGAAGTGAATTAATTCCCCTGACGAAGGGCATAATGCCCGAAATGAATTGGGCCAAGTATAATTTGGATATTTGAACTAGAATGACATTGTGAAAAATAACGATGAAAATCAATTAAATTGAATGTTTCAATAAAACTTTATTTGAAAGTACAAAGTACAAAGGAAATTTCATTGTGTAGTGTGCATCTGAGGACGTCATTCCCGATTGGAATAACGCTACCACGTGTATCATTTAGCCTCCAAGACTCAGAAGGAGGAACTCATTTAGCACCTAACCACCTTTTAGTAACGTTTTACAAATTCAAAGCAACCACAAGTGCAACGGTTCATTTTTTAATCTTTTGTTCATAATGCTCCTCAGGGGCCATCCACCCCAACCATCTACACTGAGCTATCGAGTGACTGACTCCCCCATCCTTTATCCCACCCCAACTACCAATTGTGTCATGGAGCCGCCCAAACAAGCCAGATCCATCCCCCTCTGTGTGGCCCGCCCCCCCTCCAGACCCCCCCCTTCACTGGCCCACCATGTATGAGGAGGACACCCAGCCCCTTGCCCCTTGCCCCCTGCTACCACCACTACCCCCTATCCCACCACCCCACCCCCACCAAAAACCCAAGAAGAAAAATACAATACAAAAAACAGAGTAAAACAGGCCCCAAAGGCAGGGGGACATTGCACCAGTCAATATTCCTCCAGTTTGTGATACAGGATTCCCTCACGAGCAAGGACATAAAGCACAAGTGTTACCTCATAGGGACAGCCCCCTCCGGCGCCTGCAATCAACCCTCTCCAGGCCTCACGTGGCCGCCTGACGTCGTCCGTTGCTGCTTCAGTCACCAGGGCCACAGAAGCAACCGCAGCACCCCTCTCCTGCATGCTTGCTGACAAAGTCGGGCCTCCTTGCCTGCCCACTCTTTGCCAATCCGCAGACCGTGGCCGTCGTCTGTTAGATGAGCTGCTATCGTCGGACGAGGAGTCAGGCCGCTCCAAACCCAAAAGGTCCATGGCCACTTCCAAGGATCGTACCTGGACCAGCTTATTCTGCCACCTGAAGACGAACCGGAATGGATGCCCCCAGGAGTAGGGCACATTTTGCTCTCGTAGGTGAGTGGTGACAGGCTTAAATTCCCACCGTTTCAGCAGTGTAGAAGCTGCCAGATCTTGAAATAACAAGGGGCGATGATCCCGGAATTGAAGGGGATTGAAGTCGCGTGCCTTTCGTAGGATCCGCTCCTTCAGCTGAAAGTCATGTACGCACACCAAGATATCAGGGGGAGGGGCTTTGGGACCCCGTGGTAATCCAACTCGATGCACTCGGTCCATCCGCATGGCTTGCAGGTCTTCCTCATTCAGGATATGCTTGAAAAGTGCTTCCACATACTCCAGCAAGTCCGACCCCTCTCCTTTTATTGCGGCGGAACCTATTCTCCAAGTCTTCGGTATGAGCTTGCAGATCCAGGTTCTGCTCTTTCAGACAAATCACGTCTTGCTGAAGTCGATGGACATCCTCTGCCGTCCCCAAGTCATGCTCCTCCAGCGTTGCGACACGCTCCCCCACTCCATCTACGTCCCTCCACACCTCACGCAGATCAGATGCTAGTTGGGAGTGCAACTCCGATATATCTTCTTTAATGGCCGCAAAAAGTTCAAATATGAAGGCCTTGGTTGCGGGTTCCTCATTCTCACCCCGTCGTGGGGATTTGTCGGTGACCGGCGATGCAGGCTGTGTCGCCCCTTTTCACATCCCGTCTTTCCCAGGTTTGACTTTCTTCAGTCTAGTTGTCGCCATAATGACTTTCGCCTAGTCCCGAAGCCAGATCTCGAGATAGATAGGGGGTGTCACTATGCCCGTCCAGTGCCGCCTGCTCTCCATACAGCAGCGAAGGTATCTGAACTATAAAACCGGCGAGGGCCAAATCCCAGTTTCCAGGCCACACCTAGCAAACCATTGCTCTCCAACTTCTGTACTCGATGCAGCCCTTCCTCCTGCACATGCGTTCCAGGTTGTAAGTACATATAAGGAGCTATGAGCAACACCAGACCAGCATCGCCTTGAGGTCCCCACCTCCACGAGGGTCAACTGCAACCGCTACCAACCAGGATCAGGGGTCTTTCAGGCCTCCCCCAGCAGCTCCACTGTGTCTCACCACTGCTGCCCTACACAGGTTACCGTCCATAAAATGCTCGCCCAGGATAGTCCCACTTCTGGCTACCTAACGCTGGAGGCTGGGTCCCTTTTGTTGGCTTACTGGAGGGACAGTTCAGGTTTGGGCCCTTGGGGTCCCAGGTTTGGCTGTGCCCAACAGTATCCATCTGTGGGAGGTCCCTAGCTAATTTTAAGGGGGATCCCTCAGGAGTTTTTAAAGTTTTCACCTGGCTAGGGCTGCTAGCTTTGGTGCCCCTAATCTGCTGATGGGGGTGCTTTATTTGACAGGGGGCCCTCTGGGGCTCACTGTCCTTCTTGTCCTCTGCAGCCCTGGGCTGACTAAGGCAAGGTAGAGAGGGGCAGGTTACCTGCTCCAGACTGGGTCCCACCTGAGAAGGGTCCACTGCCATCAGAGGCTCTGTCAGGCCAGGCCTAACAACCTCTCGGACAGTTCCTTCATCAGGGGTAAGATCAGTTCCCTGAGGAGGCTGATCCTTTCCTAATGTCTGGTGAGGGGGAGATTTCTCTTCCTCCTCAATGCTCTCTGTTTGTGTGGAGTGATCCATCATTTCAGGCTTCACAACACATGAATCAGTTTGAGTTTGGGCTGTGGCCATCAAAGCCCCACCAACCTTTTCAGGAGGAGACTCTGTTTGGGTATGGGCTGTTACCATAACTGCTCTGCTAACTTGTTCAGGGAGGGCTTCTGCTAAAGATGGGGCTGATTTGTACAGCCCTACCAACCTTTTCAGGAAGGACATCTTGGATTGGGGCTGTGGCCAACACAGCCCCACTAACCTTTCCATGGGCATTTACCATTCTAGAGTGGATTTCCTGTTCAACCTCAGCCCAGGCTGAGATTTCCAAATCATTTCCAAGTAGACAATCCACAGGCAAGTTTGGTGACAATGCCACTCTCTTTGGGCCAATGACACCTCCCCAGCTGAGGTTTACTACTGCCATGGGATGATTGGTTTCTATTCCATCAATATTGGATACCTGGTATGTGGCACCAGGTATAAGTTGCCTTGAGGGGACTAGACATTCAGCCACCATGGTGATGCTAGCCCCTGTGTCTCTAAAGGCCTCAACCTTTAGACCATTGATGAGGGGATCCTGTCTGTACTTGCTCAAAGTATTTGGGCAAGCAGTGAAATTGGCAAACCCCATGCGATTGTCACAGGAAAGAGTAGCTAAGTTAGGGGACCTGTTTAGGCCAGAGTCCACCTGTGTTCCAAAAGTAAACCCAGCAAAATTCTTGGGGGTGATCCCACCACCCGGGGGACCACTGCTAACAGTGACAGGAGGTGTTGGAGCTTTACTTGGAGGTATATTTTCTTTATTGCTATTCTTTGAACAACAGCTGTCTGTTTTCCAGTGGCCAGTCTGTTTACAGGCATTGCAGTAAGGTTTCTTCTGAGTAGAGGAATTCTTCTGGACCCACCCCCATTCTTGGAGTTTTGGGGCCCTGTGGAAGACTTGTCTTTTGATTTATCCCCACCCTCCTCTGGAGTCTTGGAAGTATCCTTCTTTTCGTTATTACCCTGATTCTTAGGCCTAATCCTGGTTCTGACCCATTTATCTGCCCTCTTTCCCAATTCTTGGGGAGATGTCAAATCTGAGTCCACCAGGTGCTGGTGTAAAAGCTGGTTCTGACAATTACTTTAGATCTGCTCCCTCATAATCAAATTATACAATCCTGTATAGTCACGTACTTTGCTGCCATGTAGCCAGCCTTCCAGAGCCTTAGTAGCACAATCTACAAAAATCAGTCCAGTCCTGTGTCTGTGTCTTCTGGATATCTCTGAACATTAATCTGTACTGTTCAGTAGTTAAGCCAAACCCATCTATTAGAGCACTCTTCAGGACAGTGTCATTTTTAGCATCCTCAGGTCTAACTGTGAGGAGCGTATCTCTCCCTTTCTCAGAAAAAGAGTACCATAAGATTGCTGCCCACTGTTCTTCAGGAACCTGCTGTACCATGCAGGCTCTTTCCAGAGCAGTCATCCATTTGTGAATTGTCATCCCCTTCCTTGTAGGGGGGCAACATCTTTGTCAGGTTTCTAGAATCATAGGACCTGTCTTTCTCTCTAGGAATTATGTTGCTGCCACCAGTGGAATCTAATCCACTCAATTTTTGTTCCCTTGCTAAAGCAAGTTTAGCTTGGGCCAAGGCTACCTCTTTCCTCTCTATCTGGAGTTGGACAGCCCTCATTCTGGCCCTATGCTCTTTTCTCTGGGGGGAAGTCATTCCCCTTTGAGATTCTCTTGAGGCACTAGAAATGTGAGAATCCCTTGAGGGATATCTCAATCTTCTATTGCCTGGAACTATTCTGGTATGTACTCTGGGGAGGTGCTGGCCCTCTCCATTTCCATGTAGGTCCAAGTTGGCTTGGCTAAGCCTCCCCACTTGTACCTGGATATCCCCTTGATCTTGATCTGACTCTTCACCATTTGATTCAGAGTCCACCTCCACATCTTCTACATCTGGGGTGGTGTTCTCAGTCTCTGGGGGGTTCACTCCATCTCCGGACCCTAAGGGAGCTTTTCTAGCTTTCTCAAGATCACCCTTCTCCAGGATGGCTATCAGGATGGGAATGGTAGGGTTGTGACCCTTTTTCAGCCACCTTGAAGTGCACAAGGCACTCAAGTCCTTATGGCTGAGGTTGTCATAGCTGGAGGGTGCCTTGGTAAGGTCAACCCCCACAGGTATAGAGCTGGAAGCTTCACCTGTGCCAGACATGACTGCTAGTGAGGTGTAAGTGGTGCACTTACCTACACTAAGTGTTTTCCTACTGTACCTTGCTAGTGAGTTGTAGGCAGGGTGTGCTAAGCCCTTTGATCTACAACTACTAAGTTCAGTAGAACTTAAATATGTAAGCTTTGTTTATATGTACCTACGGTACTTGATGTGATCTTTCAATTTGATAAAAAGATTGCAATGGTAAAACAACAGCAAGCTCAAATCCGCACCGCTGCGCACCAATGTGAAAAGTTGGCCTGATATATGATGTCTCCAATTCTGGGGGCACCTTGTATCAGTTCAAACAATCTCTTATGGTGTTGGTTGTAAGTCAACCTTATAGACAAGCTATCCTAAGGGTAGCATGGACTAAGCAGCCTTAAAGGCTTAACTCAAGAGGGCATGTGAAGCCAGCTGTTTTACCAATCACAATCCTGTAATATCAAATGAAAGGACACCACACAAGTTATATATTATAAAAATATATGTATTTATTACTAGAATAATCCTCTGTACTCTTTATGAGTGCAAAGGCGCAAGCGTTTAAACAAAAGCACAGTTAAACATATCAAAGTTGCACAATTATGGATGAGGCCGGGGAGCCACGCAAACCATATATTAAAAAAGTGGTATAAGTATCACTAATCGAACAGTGGTCAGGCCTAGGGCCTGGGGAATCGCTGGGACCAATCGGGACTAGCAATGCTGAAGTCTGGAAAAGCCCACGGGATTCGGGTACAGCGCTGAAAGCACACACATGCACCAATGCAAAGTCAATGGTGCGTAAAAGTTATCGAGTTACTGTTTTAAGAGTCTTCCGACTGACCTAGAAGGACAAAACTTTAGACCTAGACACTGGAGGTGTATACCAATACAGGAGCACCGGCGTTCAAGAGTTACCTCACCCACAGGAAGCGGGTGCACAGGTGCAAAGTCGTGTTGGCTTTCGTCGTGTAGATCTATGGAGCCTGTAGATGAAGATGCTGCAGGCGGCCAGAAGAGAAGTGTCCGGTGCGATCCAAGGGTGGATCGAAGCTGAAGGGTACCTCAAAGCAGAGGGGACAGAGTCTGGGTCACTCAGCAGTGACCAGGGTGGAACCAGGAAGGAACCAGGCAATGACGGGCGCAATCAGGTGGTTGTCGAGAAGCTTGTCTCCACTGCCACATGGACTCTGGGGCACCGAGGATGTCCAGGAGTGGACCACGAGCTGTCCCATAAAGGCTCTCGCTGTCTGCAGTGTCAGCTTCCGGATTGGAGCAAACAAACCTTGGAAGCGCAACCCACGCAGGATTCGAAGATCGCTTCTTACTCAGACCAGGAAGGTCAGAGCGGGTGCTCCTTTTCAGGGGAGCAAGGGCCAGTCCAGAGCAACCGGACTGGCAGAGCAAATTCAAAGGTTTGTCGGTACTGGGGCCGCTAGCCAACGGGCAAGTGACCGGACCAATGCGTTGAGCAGCAAAATGCAGAAGAGCCCCACGCAGCACTCGGAGAGTGTGGAGGGGGTAGCTTTGGTGCAAAAGCTGCCCAGGGCTAGCGCTTCTTAAACCCTAATGCACAGCATCGAGGGAGCCTCGGGATCTGCACGGTCAGCACTTCGTGGTTTTTCCAAGATGGCCGGCCCCCCGCTTCAGGTCGCCTCCACGGGTCTCAGATTCGCTGGGACTGTGGATAGGGCTGTTGGAAGGAAGGAACCTTGGGTCTTGTCGATCTCTGTCGCTCGAGTTCCGGCGAGAACTGCAACAAAGCAAATGGTGAGGCGCTGGATGGTGCCTGTTTGCACAGGGTGGTCACTCCTTGACCACAAGGGAGATTCTTCAGTCTTCTACGTCGAGTAGGATGTCGAAGGGTCCAGAGTTTTGTTTCATATGTTTCAGTGAGGATAATCTGTGTGCACTAGCACTGCTCCCACTCTTATACCAAACTGGGGGGCTGGATTACCTGCTAGGTCCCTCCTATGGGTGGGACCCAGGAAGGGGGTGGTTACACCCCTTTCCCTTTGTCCAGGGTTGCGCTGGGACTGGGGCTGGAGTGCCCCAGAACCGGTTTGACCGGATCATGCAAGGGGAAGCCTTGTGCTCCCCAGGCAGTGTCTGGTTTCATTCAACCCACCCTGCCCCAATACACTATCTCCTGTCTGGGGAGGTGTAGCACCTCCCTGCGACAGGAAACCCTTTGTCCAGGCCTCCTCTGCCAAGTTTCGGTCAGCAGCAGGAGGTCAGACTCGTGTCGGTGGCAGAAGCATCCATTTTGTGATGCTGAGGCTCTGATAAGAATTAACTACGTTTTAGCAAAGTAACATGTCTTCTCCCTCTAGAGGGGTGGAATGCTACCCCCACCCCGTCAGGACTGGCGAGGGGGTAGTATTCCAAATCGTATGACACCTTACACGGCATGTTTTGATAAAGCCAAACCAAAGTTAGCACATAACCGTGATGGATTATAATGCACTTAAGAGTATATGGTATGGCAATATCCCAGAACAGCTGAGGGAGTTGGTCCCGACAGCTGCAGACAGGCTCAGCTCATGCTAGAGCACCATCTCACCTAAAACCAAGCACTCTGCCTCCAGGATTGTTAAGGCCTGCCATAGGAGTGACTTATAGGTATATATGTGTCTAGAAATAGGTTTAGATATAGGTATACTATATCTAAGCAAGGGGTGATTACACCACCTTGCCCCAGCTGAGTGATCAGCCAGTTGTGTCAATTTAAGGTCCAGCCAAGGGTGGCAAAAGATATGCTGCAGCCCCTGGTAGGCCTTGGATGCACCTATGCCCTGGGCACCTATAGTGCACTGTACAGGGGCTGATAAGGTGTCCAGTACCAGATTGGTTATGCACCTAGGGTGCATGGAGTCCATTTTACAGAGAGAGCAGATAGCCTGGGGCCGTGATTAGCAGGGAACCAGGCCAACTAAGTCGATAACCAGCTAAACACAAGGCAAAAAATCTGGGGTAACCATAGTCAGGTGTCCACCCTCCTACACCAGGATTATGCCAAAGTTGAGCATGTGGTCTGTTGGTATGGGTTCAAGTTTGGAGGGCCACCAGGTGTCGTTACATAGGGGAGGTATTGATCCCAAAAATCAGCACTTCCGTCCTGTCCCTGTTGAGTTTCAGGCAGTATGTCTTCATCCAGTCTGCAACGCTCGTCCTACAGTTGTGGAAATTGGTCCTGGCGGTAGAGGGGTCTTCTGAGACTGAGAGAATGAGTTGGGCGTTTTCTGCATAGGATATGATTTTGAGGCCTTGAGTTCTGATGATGTTGGCCAAGAGTGTCATGTGTGTTGAACAGCGTGGGGCTGAGAGATGAACCTTAAGGGACACTGCAGATTATGTTGTTGGTTCCAAGGCGGTAGGTAGGTTGATTCTGTGGGTTCATCCTGAGAGGAAGGATGCGATCCATTGGGGGGCACCTACCTGGATCCAGATAAGGTGGAGTCTTTTGATTAGTTTGGGATTCGGTATTAAATGCTGCTGAGAGGTCGAGGAGGATCAGGGCTGCTGTTTCTCCATGGTCGAGGAGGATTCTGTTGTTGTCAATGGCAGCGATTAGGGCAGTCCCGGTGCTGTGGTTGGCACAGAAGCCAGATTGGGAGGTGTCCAGCAGGTTGTTTCTTTCCAGTTGAGTGGGTGCTTCATGGCCTTCTCAAGTACCCTGGCAGGGAATGGGAGCAGAGAGGCGGTAGTTCTTGAGTTTGCTGGGGTGGATGGAGGGTTTCTTGAGGAGGGGTCTGACCTCTGTGTGTATTCATTCATCTGGGAAAGCAACTGTGATGATGAATGAGCTGAGAATGGAGTTGAGTTTGTAGCGGATTTCTTTGCTCCCGAGGTTGAAGACGCAGTGAGGGCAGGTGTCTGTGGGTGCTCCAGAGTGGATGGAATTCATCTGCTGTGGTGCTCTCAGTGGTGAGCGGTTGGCATGCGGTTAGCAGGTGATTGTGTGGCATCCGTTGGAGTGAGAAGGTTGTAGAGGTCAGTGAGTTGGATTTGAAGTTACTGTAGACGGTGGATATCTTGTTGTGGAGATAGTCCGCCAGGGTGTCGTAGACTTTCTGGGAAGGAGAGATCGTGTTCTTAGGTGCCGATAGGCAGGAGAACTCTCTGATGATGATTGAGAGTTCCTTTGGTTGGAGCTTACTTTGATGCTATCTGCCACTGGTGGTATTTGTCGAGGGCTGTCTTGAAGGTGGTTCAGTCTGTGGAACCTTTGCTGATGTGTCATCTTCCTTCTAGCCATTTGCAGTTGCATTTCATTGTACAACGTCTAGTGTGTACCACCTGGCTTGTTTGGTGGATCTGCTGGTCTCTGTCAGCGCAGTTTGTGATCCAGGCAGAGAAATTCTGGTCAGTCTATTCCAGGTTGGTTGCAGGGTCGAGATGGGTGATGTTGAGAGTATGCTTCCACCGGGTCTCTGTCACTTTGTTCCAACTGTGGTGGAAGGAGCTGGGAGGCTTGGTGTTGGTATATGGGGATCACATGCTGGTGAAGTGGATGATGGTGTGGTTGGTCCGAGTGATTTCGGAGACATGATTGTACTTGACTCTATCGCTAGGGGAAGATCAGGTTAAGCGTGTGTCCTGCGCTGTGTGTGGGGTCGGTGACCAGATGAGTGATGCCGATGTTCATGCTTTCCAGGAGGTTGGCAGAGTTTGCAACTTTTGGGTCAATGGCTAGTGCATCAATGAAGTTGGAGGCATAGACCAGGGGTCTGTGGGCTAGGGTGCCTCTGATGGTCATTCTGCCATATGTTTGGAGTTGGAAGATGAGGTGTTCCATAATTGGTGTGGTGTCTTCTTTGTGGATGATGGCAATGGCACCTCCATGTTTGTTGGTGCGGTCCCAGTGTATCATTGTGTAGCCTTTGGGTGGCAATGTTAGGGGTGGAGGAAGGCTAGGTCTCTGTGATGAAGTTATTATTGGGGTTGAGGCTGGTGATGGTGTCCAATATTTCTGTGGGGTGTTTACAGAGAGATTTCGGTTTGAGCAGGATGCATGAGGGTGACTCTGGGGCAGTTGTGGTGGGGAGTGGGGCTGGAGGTCCTGAGTTGCAGGCGAAGAGGCAGTGACAACAGGTGAAAAGTCCTACAATTGATCAAGATGATGCGATAGCAGCAGATGTTCTTGCGGCATCCGGTGTCCAGTGCTCGAATCTACCCAACTGAGTATCTGTGGGTTGCAGGAGGGCCAGGGTTCCTGGTGTAGGGTGCTGTCCAGTTGTGAGCGGGTGCAGGCGGGCTTGCCTTTGGTGCTGCAGCCTCCATTTAGTAGGTCCTGGGCAGGGGTACGGGTGCTGTGGGAGCAGTGAGAAAAGGAGCAGCAGCAAGCTGACTCGTGGGCAAAAAAAAGTAGAAGCTGCAACAAAAACGGAAAACAGCAAAAGGTGAAACTGAAGACAGCGAGGCTAAATAAAACAAATCATGGAAGGACAAAAGAGAATAACAACAGTTGGGCTAAAAGTAAACACAACAACAAAAACAGCAAAGGGTGAACTGTGGCTAGCGAGGCTAAAGCAAACAAACCCTAGCAGATCCAAGGGGAATAACAACAGTGTGGCCAAATCTAAATAAACAGCAATGAAAATAGAAAAGAGTGAAACTGACTACAGCGAAGCTAATCAGGAAAATTGCAGCTGAACAAAGGGGAACAAAAACTGTGGGGGCATAAATAAGCAGCCAGGGTAGTACAAATGACAGTAACAGCAAGATTAACAACAAACAGTGGCGAAGGGAAAGGCAATGTGGCACAATCACGGTGCCACCACCCGGTAGACATGGTTACAGAAGTCTGCTGGCCAGCAAGAGCGGGAGCGGATCGTGGATCAATGTTTACGAACGACATTCTGGGTTTTCTGACTAACCCTGATGCCTCTTTAGATGCACTTGAGGCCACCCGAGAGAGTATAGGGAGGTATCTTGGTTTCAAATCAATTACAATAAATCGGTTGATAGGGGGGTGGGTCCCTTAATGGTTGTTCTTCAACAACAGGTCGAGTCCAGGGGGTTTGCATGGGCCACTACCAATTTTCAATATTTAGGTGTTTCTATCTTGTGGGACCCTTTGGATGTCTTGCTCTTTAACATCCTGCCTCTCCTGGACACACTCTTTAAAGGCCTCTATAGATGGGGTTGGTAAGGTATTTCCTGGATGTGCAGAGTCAACTGTCTAAAAAAAAACTTCTTGCAGAGACTTCTATACGTGATTAAGGTTTTCCCGCTCCAGATTCCAAAAACGGTGGTCACAATCATCCAGAAAAAATTATGGACCTTTATATGGAATAGTAGACCACCTAGGGTGACTAAAGTGGCCCACTATTGTTCCTCGTGGGAGATTGGGTTTGAAGTTCTGAATGAGGCTCGCTATCCTATGGTTGCCCGAATTGTTATGGCATTGGACTGGATCTCTGACCCCACCAAGCCCTGGGTTCGACTACAACAGCTCTCGTCCAAGCTCCCTCTAAAGCATTTACCATAGTTACCACCACACAGCCTTCTTTCTGTTGGCAGCTTGTTGTTAACCTACCTTCTTCACCTTCACAACACCTCCGCCCTGCTGGACAACCTCGCGAACCTCGGACTCAAGCAACTGGTCAACACCCCCACCCACTACGCCGGCCACACGCTTGATTCAGTCTTCTCATCCAGCAAGCACATCATGTTCAGCCACACCACCGGACTTCACTGAACTAACCACAGCTGCGTCCACTTCAGCTTCAGAAGAACCACGACCCACCACCACCCGCAACAGGTACCTCGTAGGAGCTGGAGCAAGATCACCACCGAGCAGCTCACCACCTCCCTCCGTCAGAACCCACCCGCCAGCACAACGGACCCCAACGAAGCAGCACGCAACCTCATGAAGTGGCTGACCGACTGCGCCAACTACCTCGCGCCACTAAAGAACCCTACCAGCATACCCAGAAGCAAGAAAGCCTCCTCGTTCACCGACGAACTCAAGGACTCCAAGAAAAACTGCTGCACCCTCGAGAAAGCCTGGCTCCTCGACCAGACCACAGACAACATGACCGCCCTCAAACACGCCACCCGCAAGCACCACCAGCTCATCCGCACTACCAAGAAGAAATCACTGAAGGAACGACTAGACAACAACGCCCACGACAGCAAGGAACTCTTCAGCATCGTCAAGGAGTTCTCCAACCCCAGCACCGGCAACAACGACATCACTCCTTTACAAGATCTCTGCGACTCTCTCGCCTCGTACTTCCACCGCAAGATCGCCGACATCCACAACAGCTTTGGCGTACCATCCACGCACCCAACCGTCGAACCAACGCCCCCCACTGCCACCCTCCGCACCTGGACTGCGGTGACCACCAAAGACACAGCCCGCACGATGAACACCATCCACTCCGGATCTCCGACTGCCCCCTGCCCCCACCACGTCTTCAACAAGGCCGACTCCATCATCGCACCCCAACTCCGGGGCATCATCAACGCCTCCTTCGACACCGCCACCTTCCCGGAGAGCTGGAAGCACGCCGAGCTCAACGCCCTACTGAAGAAACCAACAGCTGACCCCACCGACCTCAAGAACTTCCCCCCATCTCGCTCCTCTCTTTTCCTGCCAAAGTCATCGAGAAGTCCGTCAACAGACAGCTTGCAGCCTTCCTCAAGACAAACCAATCCCTCAACCCCTCGCAGTCTGGCTTCCGAGCCAACCACAGCACCGAGACAGCCCTCATCGCAGCCACCGACGACATCAGAACCCTGCTCGACAACAGGGAAACAGCGGCCCTCATCCTCCTGGCGTTCGACACTGTCTGCCACCGCACCCTAGTTCAACTTCTCAGCAACATCGGTATGCAAGAGAAGGCGCTGGAGTGGATCATCTCGTTCCTAACCGGAAGAACACAGAGAGTCCGCCTCCCCCCGTTTCGCTCCGAGGCCATCGAAGTCATCTGCGGCGTACCGCTGGGTTCATCACTCAGCCCCACCCTCTTCAACATCTACATGAGACCTCTTGCAGCCATCGCACGCCAGCACAACCTCAACATCATCTCCTACGCCAACGACACCCAACTGATCCTCTCCCTCACCAGAGACCCCGCCACCGCTAGAACGAGCCTACACGAAGGGATGAAAGACGTCGCCGAGTGGATGAAGAACAGCAGCCTGAAACTGAACTCAGACAAGACAGAAGTCCTTGTCCTGGGACCATCGCCCTCCGCCTGGGACGACTCCTGGTGGCCCCCCGCCCTGGGCACCACTCCCAAGCCAACAGACCATGCATGCAACCTGGGCTTCATCCTGGACTCCTCCCTCTCGATGACCAGACAATTCAACGCCGTCTCCTCATCATGCTTCAACACCCTACGCATGCTCCGCAAGATCTTCCGATGGATCCCGACCAAAACCAGGAAGACGGTCACCCAGGCACTCGTCACCAGCCGACTGGACTACGGAAACACCCTCCACGCCGGAACCACAGCCGAGCTACAGAAAAGACTCCAACGCATCCAGAACGCCTCCGCCCGACTCATCCTGGACATCCCCGACGCAGCCACATCTCTGGCCACCCGAAGGACCTGCACTGGCTCCCCGTCAACAAGAGGATCACGCTCAGGCTCCTCACCCACGTACACAAATCTCTCCATGACCTGGGCCCCAAGTACCTCAACGACCACCTGACCTTCTACACGCCCACCTGCCAGCTACGTTCTACAAGCCTCGCCCTCACCGCCGTACCACGCATCCGAAGAGCCACCGCCGGTGGCAGATCCTTCTCCTACCTGGCGGCCTTCGTCAGGGGCATTATGGATGCCTGGTAACCAGGTCAAATTCGCGTTTTCAAACTTATCCAAATTGGCAATATCAAGTGTTTTTCTAACACTGGACAGTTTTAGAAGTGAATTAATTCCCCTGACGAAGGGCATAATGCCCGAAATGCATTGGGCCAAGTATAATTTGGATATTTGAACAAGAATGACATTGTGAAAAATAACGATGAAAATCAATTAAATTGAATGTTTCAATAAAACTTTATTTGAAAGTACAAAGTACAAAGGAAATTTCATTGTGTAGTGTGCATCTGAGGACCTCATTCCCGATTGGAATAACGCTACCACGTGTATCATTTAGCCTCCAAGACTCAGAAGGAGGAACTCATTTAGCACCTAACCACCTTTTAGTAACGTTTTACAAATTCAAAGCAACCACAAGTGCAACGGTTCATTTTTTAATCTTTTGTTCATAATGCTCCTCAGGGGCCATCCACCCCAACCATCTACACTGAGCTATCGAGTGACTGACTCCCCCATCCTTTATCCCACCCCAACTACCAATTGTGTCATGGAGCCGCCCAAACAAGCCAGATCCATCCCCCTCTGTGTGGCCCGCCCCCCCTCCAGACCCCCCCCTTCACTGGCCCACCATGTATGAGGAGTACCCAACACCCAGCCCCTTGCCATAAGTGATCACTCCCCTGCTACCACCACTACCCCCTATCCCACCACCCCACCCCCACCAAAAACCCAAGAAGAAAAATACAATACAAAAAACAGAGTAAAACAGGCCCCAAAGGCAGGGGGACATTGCACCAGTCAATATTCCTCCAGTTTGTGATACAGGATTCCCTCACGAGCAAGGACATAAAGCACAAGTGTTACCTCATAGGGGCAGCCCCCTCCGGCGCCTGCAATCAACCCTCTCCAGGCCTCACGTGGCCGCCTGACGTCGTCCGTTGCTGCTTCAGTCACCAGGGCCACAGAAGCAACCGCAGCACCCCTCTCCTGCATGCTTGCTGACAAGTCGGGCCTCCTTGCCTGCCCACTCTTTGCCAATCCGCAGACCGTGGCCGTCGTCTGTTAGATGAGCTGCTATCGTCGGACGAGGAGTCAGGCCGCTCCAAACCCAAAAGGTCCATGGCCACTTCCAAGGATCGCACCTGGACCAGCTTGTTCTGCCACCTGAAGACGAGCCGGAATGGATGCCCCCAGGAGTAGGGCACATTTTGCTCTCGTAGGTGAGTGGTGACAGGCTTAAATTCCCACCGTTTCAGCAGTGTAGAAGCTGCCAGATCTTGAAATAACAAGGGGCGATGATCCCGGAATTGCTCCTCCAGCGTTGCGACACGCTCCCCCACTCCATCTACGTCCCTCCACACCTCACGCAGATCAGATGCTAGTTGGGAGCGCAACTCTGATATATCTTCTTTAATGGCCGCAAAAAGTTCAAATATGAAGGCCTTGGTTGCGGGTTCCTCATTCTCACCCCGTCGTGGGGATTTGTCGGTGACCGGCGATGCAGGCTGTGTCGCCCCTTTTCACATCCCGTCTTTCCTTGGTTTGACTTTCTTCAGTCTAGTTGTCGCCATAATGACTTTCGCCTAGTCCCGAAGCCAGATCTCGAGATAGATAGGGGGGCTCACTATGCCCGTCCAGTGCCACCTGCTCTCCATACAGCAGCGAAGGTATCTGAACTATAAAACCGGCGAGGGCCAAATCCCAGTTTCCAGGCCACACCTAGCAAACCATTTGCTCTCCAACTTCTGTACTCGACGCAGCCCTTCCTCCTGCACATGCGTTCCAGGTTGTAAGTACACATAAGGAGCTATGAGCAACACCAGACCAGCATCGCCTTGAGGTCCCCACCTCCACGAGGGTCAACTGCAACCGCTACCAACCAGGATCAGGGGTCTTTCAGGCCTCCCCCAGCAGCTCCACTGTGTCTCACCACTGCTGCCCTACACAGGTTACCGTCCATAAAATGCTCGCCCAGGATAGTCCCACTTTACGGGGCAAGATGGCGGGGTATCCACATACCCAGAGTGCTTCTGCCACAAGAGTCTAGTTCACTGAGGGGGGTGCGCCTCTGTCTCCCCCAGATCTCCCGAACTGTGTGTGGCCCCTGGAGCTCCAGCCAGGCGGGGGGCAGCCACAGACACAGGTCACTCGCCTCACTCCACCCTCCAAAGCTGGGCATGCACCGTCCGCCGATAATGCGGACCGCGATTCACACTCCCCCACTCTACTCCTCACTTCCTCTTGTGCACCGATGCGTGCCCGGTGTAGCTCTCCTCCCGGTGGGCGCCAATCTCTCTAGGGCGCCTGCTACGCTGCTGCGGAGCCCGCCTCAGGGCCGCAGCTCCAGCTCTTCTAGCCGCACTGCACTCCCCCTGTTGGAAAGGGTCCGGCCCCACTCACAGAGCCCCGTCTCTGTTCCCGCTGCTTGCCTCCTCGCCGGCGTTCACCACGCCACTTGGGCTCCTCCAGGTTCCGTGGCCATGAGGCTCGTGTGCTGGCAGGCCTCCCAACACCGATGACTACGGGGGAGACTGGGCTCCGCTGTCCCCGGTAAGCAGCGCCGCTCCTCACCTCCTCTCCGCTCAGGCCTCGGTGCGCTCCAGAGTCTCTAAGCACACCCTCGGCGGAGTCGCAAGGCCTCACCAGCAAGTCGGGGGAGCCCTCACGCTAGTCCACCCAGGGCCCTAGAGCGCTCCGGCTCCAGCCGTCGGGTATCGCACCACACCGCGGCCGCAGTCCCGCTCCCTCCTGCAGTTGGGCCCAGATCTCTGCCTAGGTGCAGGCCCCACATCCGACTACTACGCTTCCACGGTCCGTCGTGGCAAAATGGAGTTCCGGATCTCGGCAGGGCAGCAACGGGGCACCGGGCATCCCAAATTCATGTCTGGATGGGCAACAAAGAGGGTGCTAGGCAAAGCGATGATTCTCGTGGCGCCGGAGGGACTGTATAGCACGTCCTACTCCACCGCCATCTTGGCCACACACCCCGACCTCCACCTTTTTCATCCCATTTAAAGCAGTGGGTACTGTAGCGGGTCAGTACAAAGAAAAGGCTGAATCAGATATCTTCCACTAACGTGCAGTAAAAATGGTGTGCTATTTCCATTGTACCAAAACTCTTTCAGAACGTTTCTTAAGAAGAATAGGAGTTTGATAGGGCTGTAATTAGAAGATGACTGTTTTGAGATGATCTTTCTTACTAAGGTACAGTTAAGCTGATGTTGGGAAATGTCCTATATGTTTCTGTTGAGCTGTATTACCATGGGCTGTTAGGTGCAAGGTAATGTTATCTAAGGACAACTACAGTTTCTAGTCAAAGAATTGCCTATCCAAACGAAGGATCATATCACGTCCGAGGAGCTCCATACTGGACTTAATTATTTACCACTATGGGCCCTCTTACGACTTATTGTGGTGTGGGCGGAACATCACTGCTGAGCCCTCGTACCGCCAAGAGTCATTGCGGCCCGCCCAACAGATTGCAAGTTCTTTTGTAGTCTGGCAGGCGGCATGGCAGTTCCCACTGTGGTGCCTATTTCAACGGCGGCAGTGCCCTTGAAAAAGGCACCACAATTGGAACGCCTCACAAGGTTCCTGCACAACATGGACACTAACGTCCATGTCATGCAGGAACTGATGTGCATACACACAGGTGGGCACATGTCGTGTCCCCCTGTGTCCATACACTGGATGCAGAGGAACAAGGGGTTTTCTTCTCCACCTGGGTGGACATGTCAGTGGGACTGCCATGAAAACCCTGATGGATAGGAAACTCATAATATGCTTGGTGGACCACGGCAGTCAGCCAAGCATATTGCGGCCTCTGACCACCATGCCATTGTCAGGGAATGGAGGTTCTCTGGTGGCATCGGTGGTCCCAGGGCGGTCCGACCACTTTAGTCATAATGAGGGCAGTTGTGTGGTTCTGAAAATTCTGGGCCCTGCTATAATATGGTACCGAGGCCCAACACTCGTGTCACAAAATATCATCGTATCATGATGAATTTGGTGTCGGCAGACCGGTAATGATTAGGACATTATCCCTATGCATTTGCGTTGTGATTAAGTGATGCTATCACCCTTAAATCATGGTTTCCGTCTCAAACCCTCGGGTTCCATTTTGTGAACGGCATCCATCTTGTGGCTTGCCCTTACATAGTCAATTGATTGAGGCCGAGTTTGATCTGAAAGGACACGTCCACCTTAGCTGACTTCCCCATGACCTGGCCGAGCTGACTCCACTGCCTCCAGCCAAACCTGTTCGGGCGGTTCCTCGCCCAGTGGCCGAGTGAGATAGCATCAAGGCACAACATGCCATAAACCATTTACTGCATACAAACCATGCTTTATCATACACACACCTGTCCCTGTTTCTTGTTTATGACTAGTTTTACGATGAGGAGGTGCCTGATTTTATTGGGGTTTCACCGATATCTGATGGGAGTTCTGGGCCTGGCTGGGTCATCTATCACAAACTGGACATACGAGAATGTGGGTTTGCCATCATGACTTTGCTTTTTCGTTATTGTGGAAATATGTTTATGACCGTATTGTAAACTGAAGAATTCTTGCCTGCAGCTGTTATTTTTGTATAAAAGGAGAAGGCTGGTTCTGTAAAAACGAACAGTCTCCTGAGAATATACACAGAGTGATGTTGTACTTCTAGGACGCTTGTTACTTGGTTGCAGCCAATAAAACTCGATCTTTGACTTCACCTAGAAGACTATGTGTTTCTGTGGTCCAGAACAGGAAGAACTCAAGAGGTCTTTGGGTGTTTTCCCCTGGCACCACCGGGTTCCTAAAAACCCGGCCCCTCAGTTGGCGCCCAACTCGGGGCGGTATCAAGCGGTGACGGTCCAAGCCAGATGTTCGTGAGGAGCTTCGTGTGAAAATTCCAGAGGACGGCCAGCCACTTCAGCGACCCCTGTATGTCGACGTGGTTCCGAAGGTCTTTGCTGCGAGGTTCCCGGCGTCCCGACGGCTACGAAGGACTGCTGCCCTGACTATTGCCCTGTTTTGGACCCATTGATGATTGGTAGAGCAAAACGATAGACGAGTCTTCTAGTGACGTCATCGATCTTCAATACTTCAGTTAAGTATAAGTGGAGCGTCTCCCAGTCCTTAGTTTGATTCTTAGTTTTGGTATCCTTGAGATACGCCTTGTTTGGAACTTGCAAGCGCCAAAACCAAGGGATTCGTGTATTCACGAAAATATCATATTCGATAATCCTTTGAAGTTTGAAGCTAGACTAGTGAGCGAAGATGCCTGGTCTTAGCAGACTTGGAAACTTGTTTTGTCTTGGTTGTAGTAAGGACTCCCGATTAGAGGATTCGTGTCCGGTTCCTCCGATTGGAACTCCAACATATGAACTCTATGTGAAGCACGGAGTAGGCCCTATCACATATAATGAAGTATGGATAAAATACACCAGAAAAGATGGTGTTTTAAAATGGCCCCAATATGGTAGCTTTGACACAGAAATTTTAGATAATCTCGAGGTAAAATTGTTCATGAAGAAAGCCCGGCCGGCGATGTTTGACTCTTTTCGCTTGTGGCGCAAAGAAGCCAAACAGAAAGAAATGAAATTGGCGAAGAAAAATAAACGAGGAATGTCAATGGTACCAGCTGCCGTTGCATACAGGGATAATGAGGAAGAGCAAGAGAGTGAACAAATGCTCAGAAGCAAGAAGTTAGCAGTAGATAAATGCTACTCAATGTTGCCACATGAAGGACAAGGTTCAAAAGGGACATCAGAGAAGGATTCTTTAATGTCCCACTTACTGAGTTCACCACCCCCATATGCACTAAATGCTACTGCACCCCCGAAGCGTTTTGTTATACCGCGCCCTGGCGCACGAACTCCAGTTCTTACACAAGCACCAGCTCCTCTTCAGCTGGTTCCTACTTTTCCGGTGCAGCCCTCTCAAGGGCCGCCGACTTTGCTACATACTCCGTCTGCTTTTTCTACGACTTTGCCTACTGCTCCAACTGTTTATCCTGATACTACTTCTGCCACTGCCTCGACTTCCTCTTTACATCAGCCTGTCTTTTCTGGCGATTCTGCCTTTCCGCCAGCTTCTCCTTCTGTTCGACAGAGAGTGGCAAGTACTGTCACTGGTCTGCTCTCGCCTTTCTTTGGGTCGCCTAAGACGACCCCTAACACAGGATGTAGACAGTTGCGTAGTCAACTGCCTGATTATCAGGAAAGAGAAGTGCTGAATGAGTTAGCACGTAAATGGGTTACTGATACTGTAAAGTATGATGTTCAGTCTGTTATGGAAGTCTTCCGTCAGTGGGAAGCACCCACCCAGAGATATGTATTCGAAGAGATGTCTGTATATCTCTGCGAAGATTTGCAAGACAATGATCCAAAACGCAAAATGCAGGAATTATTCCGTATGCGATTCAAGTTCTACGAAGGCATGATTGTAGGTGCCGATGTTGAACGAGCAATAGATTTGTTGTTATCTTATAGGAGTAAGGGAAACATCTCTAGATCACTGTATGAGGATGACATGCTAGGTAGGAAAAAGGCACGACAGTACCCCATGAGAGAAGTTCCTCCAGTTTGGAGGGAAGGTGACGCAAATGCAAATCCAGCAATTCTGCCACATTTCCGGCGTGTATGGGTACATGTCCCCTGGAAAAGATCTGAAGTTTTAGCACTCAAGCAGACATTGCCTGATCCCCGTAAAAATCCTGCAGGATATTATAAGGAGTTATCACAGACTGCCAGCTCATGTATAATGAATTTAGCAGATGTAGATATGTTGTTCGGGAATGTTGTTCCACAGCCTTTATGGAGTAAGATTCGTCATGCAGATCATGATCAAGAATTAGGTGACACATGGGCTAATATTACTGCTGCTGATGCTAGACAAGTCGGTGGCTCTAAACCCGAGCCTTTGGTAGCAGAAATTCCTGGTAGAATTATCACATATATGAAAACTTTAATGCCTGAATTACGTGTAAATTGGGACAAGTTATCTGCGTGCAAGCAGAAGAAAGATGAGAATGTGTCTGACTTTTTCACGAGGTTTGAAGAGACTTTCGTCGACCACAGTGGTCAGGATATGGCTACCGAGGGTGGCCAAAGATTGTTTGTAGACTAGTTCGTGCATAATCTGCTTCCTGAGCTATGCAATAAACTGAAAGATTCAGAGAGTGCTTGGGCTGTTTCCACGTCAGCGCAGATTTTAGCCACAGCCCAGTACTACGTGAATAGGCGCAAAGACGAGTTAGAGAAGGCAGACAAAAAGACTAAAGATTTGAAAACTAAAGTCCTTCTCCAGCAAGCCTATCTGCCTCGCACCACTAGTCAGCCCGATTATCAGCAACCACAGGAGTATTCGAGAAACTCACAAAGAAATGAGTCTTCTCAACAGCGTTTACCGTATGGTCCCAATCAGTGTGCGTATTGCAAGGAAGAGGGTCATTTCAAGAATAGTTGTCCAGCTTTATTCCGACTTTTAAATGGTGTTTCTGGTGCAAGAGGTAGAGGTGTTCACCAGGCTCCTAGGGGTAGGGGCCGTGGAAATCTCCCCCAGAATGCACGTCCTTTTCCGCCTCAGAATTCCATGAACAGCTTTGACCAACAGAATAATGCTTCTTCTAGGACAGCTCAGTACTATGCTGATGACTACTATGCAGAAAACGAGAATGAGGGTAACGATTGCTAGGACAGCCATGAACAGAGAGAGGGAGTTGTTTCAGTTCCAGTAGATCAGAATGGACCTTATGTTGAGGTGATTACAGCATGTGTGTCAGAACCTTTTCTGCTGGATACTGGTGCTACAAAAAGTTCTATTATGCACTCAAAACTTCCTGGCGCCCCTTTGTCTGGCGAAATGAATGTTTCAGTAGGTTTTTCTGGCGCCCCTGTTAAAAACCCGATTTCTAGTCCTATGCCCCTTTCTGTTGGGCCATGTGAATTAGAAGCACCCCTCATTCTTACAACAGGTTGTGGTGAAAACTTGTTAGGTTTGGACATTGTACTGTTCTCCTTCGGGAGTACAACTTACCCTAGGTAAGAAAGTGATCTCTCCAATGTATTTATCAAGGGAAAATATTCCAACAGAATTGTCATCTCTTCCGGTCATACTTTGGGCTACTGGTTCTAATGATGTGGGTCTTTTGGAGATAGCGCCATATGTCATAACATTGCGAGTCAATGTTAGGTTGCCACGTATTCCCCAATACAAGATCTCTAGCGAATGTGAAAAGGCGTTGTTAGCGATCATTTACGATCTAATTGAGAAATATGTAATTGAAGAGACAACAGGCAACATTTGTAAGAGTCCTATTTTGCCTGTTTTAAAGCGTACTGATCCTTCACAGCCACCTGTGTACAGATTTGTAATTGATCTCAGAGAAGTGAACAAGATTGTTGTGCCACAGTTTCCAGTTGTTCCCGACATTACTGCCTTATTGACTATGGTTCCAGCTTCAGCCACTTGGTTCTCAGTGATTGATTTAAAGAACGCTTTCTTCAGCATCCCGATTGCTGAGGAGAGCAGAGATATTTTTGGCTTCAATTTAGGAGGACGAAGCGTCCGCTTCAAATGCACTCCTCAGGGCTACTGTGAAAGTCCGTCTATATTCAGTCAGGCTCTGAAATCACAACTTGACACGATTGTTCTACCTGATGGTGCGACTCTTATTCAGTACGTAGACGATTTGCTAGTCACTGCAGATACTGAAGAGATTTGCAAGAAAGCCACCTTGTCGTTGTTGAGTCTTTTATGTGACATGAAGCACAAAGTCTCTCTTTCGAAATTGCAGTTTTGTCGACAAGAAGTGACCTACTTAGGTCACATCTTATCGAAGGAGGGAAGGAAACTGACCCCAGAGAGAATACAGGCAATTGCAAGATTGAGTGTCCCAAGGACACAGAGAGAAGTGCGTGCTTTCTTGGGCATTACATCATATTGCAGACAATGGATACCGAACTTCTCACTGTTGGCCAAACCTTTGGTGGCATTAACCTGTAAAGATACACCCAATCCTGTGCCTTGGTCTGAAGATTGTCATAAAAGTTTTTACGAGTTGCGTGATGCATTGTGTTCGGCTCCTGTGTTGGGCAACCCCGACTACAGTAAGCCTTTCACATTATACGTCCATGAGAAGGAAGGTTGCGCATTATCAGTCCTGACACAATCCTTTGGGGACAAACAGCGTCCATGCGCGTACTTTTCAGCGACTCTAGATCCCGTAGCTAGGGCATTGTCAAGTTGCTTGAGGGCCACTGCTGCAGCAGCTGTCTGTATTCGACAGTCTGCTTGGTTAGTAATGAATAATACACTGATCGTTATGGTCCCACATGCAGTAGACATTTTGCTAAACAGAACAAGGACACAGCACTTAACTAGTGCTCGATTGTCAAGTTATGAGCTGACACTGTTAGCGAGCCACATACACATAAAGAGGTGCGACACGCTAAACCCCGCCACGTTATTGCCCATTCCAGCAGAGACAGATGAGGTCGAAAAACATGATTGCTGTTTTAGGACGGAAGAAGAGACAAAAGGGAGAGTAGACTTGCAGGATACTCCCCTTACTGAATGTAATGATGCTTTATGGGTTGATGGTTCATGCTTCAAGTTGCCAAACGGTGATACGACTGCAGCATATGCTGTGACAACATTGCACAGGATTGTAGAAACTGCACGTATCCCACATAATTCTGCACAAGCAGCAGAGTTAATTGCACTTACAAGAGCGTGTGTGTTGGCAAAAGGAAAACGAGTGAATGTGTATACAGATAGCCAGTACGCCTTTGGCATGGCTCACAGTTTTGGACGATTGTGGCGTGAACGTGGGTTCCTGACATTGCATGGTGCAAAAATCCAACATGGTCAGCTAGTTAACAAGCTTCTCGAGTCACTGACCTTGCCACTACAAGTTGCGATTGTGAAATGCAGTGCACACAAAAAGATTCAAGATGATGTTGGTCGTGGGAATGCATTTGCAGATGAAGTTGCGAAAGAGACTGCAAGGAACGCAATTAGTCGAATGTATGTTGTAGGTCCTGCGAGATCGATTGCTGATGTGGGTATGTGTGAGGACACTATTGAAAGTGTGAAGTCTATACAATCCGAGGCCACTGAGAAAGAGGTGAATGAATGGAGAGAAAGCCAGGGTAGATTGGATGCGAATGGTTGTTGGGTCGAATTGTCAGAGCATCAGAGATGGCTGTTACCCAATGCATGTGTGCTCGCAGTGGTGACAATGGCTCATGGAATGGCTAACATTAGTGTGAAAGGAATCTGTAAGTTGTTGGCCCCAGTATGGCAGAATAGTGGCATCCCAAAATGTGCAGAGAATGTGGTCAAGAACTGTATGGTGTGTCTGAAGTACACTCCTGGTAGGGGAACTCCAACTCCAGCTGGTCATTTTGCGCCTCCAACGTATCCGTTCGAGGTTTTGCAGCTCGATTTCATCCACATGGAGAGGTGAAACAATCTGAAATACGTGCTTGTTGTTGTTTGCGCCTTCTCCAGGTGGGTGGAAGCGTATCCCCTTAAGGACAATACTGCCTTGTCCACAGCCAAAGCCCTGGTCAAAGAATTTTTCCCTAGGTTTGGTATGCCTAGAATGGTCTGGAGTGATAACGGAAGTGAATTCGTGGGACAGTGATGAAGAGAGTGTGTGAGAGTCTAGGCATACACCAAAAGTTCCACGCTGCAAATCACCCCCAATCAGCTGGATTAGTAGAATGCTACAACGGCACCCTAAAGCTAAAATTGGCCAAGATCCAAGCCAGCACAGGTCTTAAATGGCCTGACGCCCTGCCTTTAGCACTCCTATCTACCAGAATGACCGTCCATTCTAGACTGGGGCTTAGCCCCCACGAGATAGTGTTCGGTCGCCCCGCTAATATATGGGGAGTGCCAAGGCCCAAGAAACTCAGCGAGATAGAGCACCCTGTACTGCTTGACTATTTGCACGAATTGACAACTAAATTGCGTGTTTTACACCAACAGGTTCACAGTTCCTCTCCGCCAGCGTCTGATGATCCAGGCCACACAATTGAACCTGGCACCTGGGTCCTGGTGCGAAACTTTCAACGAACAAAGAACGAACAGCCCAGGTGGACCGGCCCATACCTCGTCCTTCTTTCCACAAGATCAGCTGTTCTGGTGGAAGGAAAGAAGAACTGGATCCAGGGGATCCATTGTAAACGGATCCCTCTGCCTCTGCCCTATGACCGGTGGGTCCAGGAGGGTGTCGCCGACTCAGAGACTAAATCTGTGCCTCGTTTCTTACCCTTCAGTGATGCACGTTTGAAAGGAACTGCTACAGAAAAGGAGAGTGATAACCTTCTGCAAGGATCTGTGCCACCGTCAATGCAATTGGACACTACTGAGCCTGAACTGCTGTTTGTAGACCACACAGCACCTGGTCGAAACCGCTATAAATTGAGGCCAAGGCCTATGACTATGGACAAATAAAAACATTTTTTCTTTTTGATTGTGCAACTCTCTCATCCAGGAAACTTGCTCATTTTTGATTTTCGAACCGCCATCCGGTTCTGCTGCTAGGGTCGCGGTTGCCGCAGTCTTTGGAAGTGCAGCTGGAGACAGTTAGGTCGACAGTTCTGGTTGGTCTAAGGGAATTACCCTGGACTGAACAGAAGCACCCCTTAGCAGAATCAATCTCCCACCGTGGGCAGCAACTTAGAGGATGGAGTTTCCAAGGGTAGAGAGACCTGCTAGATCTACGAACTTTGAAAAGAGAGTATGCGCTGTGATGGCAAGAAAACAATTTTTAATAATATGCATTTTAATGTTGTTTAGCATAATGACGTTTTTGATTGGCTATACTCTATTCACATTTCGAGTTACATTTGTACACAACACTCAGCCCACACCTCCTCCTACTGTCTCCCCGCATTCTTTTCACCCTCTGCCGGAACACGAGTCTGCCAGAAGATTAGAATTTGTAAATAACTCATTTGTCCAACTCCTACACCAGCACCAGTCTGTAATGAACACCACAAATTGTTGGGTATGTGGACTTATGCCACACACAACAGATAAGGGTATTCCATACTTTGTCCTGCCATTTAGTTACTATGGTTCTCTTTGGGCTTTCCAGACAATGTTCCTGTTTGCCATAGAACCGTACCCCCCGCGTCCCACAGGAAGAAATTCAAGCAACAAGGCACTAGTGGCAGGAATCAGGAATATGAGCAGGGATATTGACACCTATCGAACTATTCCCAAAGACGAGTTTATCCCATACAGTAGATGGAACATCTCTAAGTATGGAATTTCCTTGAGTTTGAGTCAGCAAGCAAAGAAATCCTCCCCAATCTGGATAGTACCCCACCAAGGTCACCAATGTCTGCAGGGAAATGGCAAAAACCCCAGAGCTCAGTTAGGAAAGAGTGTCTGTACTGAGACTTACGTTTTCTCGTCTCAGACCTCTCCTTCATTCTTAGCAGCTAAGGGTACCTACTTCGTCTGCCATGATAGAGCGTATACATGGTTGCCCCTGACTTCTCGGGCACATGTTTCGTCTCGTTTCTGCTGCCACCCACTTACACGGCCGAGGCAGATTACCATCGGACAAGGACAGTTAGGGGTGTCGTGAGTAAAGACGACACTGCGGAGCAGGAGTTTGGAGACTTCGCAAAGGGTTTTCTGCCGTTTTGGGGGCCAATGGTGAACAGCAGGAACATTCGCCAATTGACGAGGGTAGTTGAATCCGCCATGACCGAGACGGCCGGTGCCCTTAGTAACTTGACTGCTGAGCTCCAGTCGGACCGACTTATGACTCTTCAGAACAGGGTTGCCCTAGATGTCATACTTGCAGACCGTGGTGGGGTATGCAGAGTGATCCAATCCAGTTGCTGCATTTTTATCCCTGATAATGCTCCGACAGTGCACCAGGCCATCTCCAAACAGCACAAGATTTCTGATTCCATTCACGTGGATAAAGGGGACTGGTCCTTGCTGGGGTGGTTCTGGGAACTGATATCTGCCTGGGGATGGAAAATTCTGATATTCATTGGGATGATCTTAGCCATTCTGTTCCTGTTCTGCCTGTGTGTGCAGTGCGCTCCTGCAATATGTGGCCTCTGTGCTACATCATGTGTAAGGAAGCCTGTGCCAAGGGACGAACTGAGCAACAGGATGATGCTACAGCAGCATCTCCATGACTTCATGAATACAGATTTGGACTCAGATTAGCATGAGTTATTGCCTATATAAGGGCAAAAGGAGGGTCTGTGGTTCTGAAAATTCTGGGCCCTACTATAATATGGTACCGAGGCCCAACACTTTGTCACAAAATATCATCGTACCGACGACGACGACCCACCAACACCAGCAACACACCGCCCGCAGAAGCTGGAACAAGATCACAGCAGACCAGCTCGCCACCTCCCTGAGCCAACACCCTCCTGCCAGCTCAGCGAACCCCAGCCAGGCCGCCGATAACATCACGAAGTGGATCAGCAACTGCGCGGACGAACTCGCCCCGCTGAGGACCCCGCCTAGCAGACCCGGCAGTAAGAAGGCCCCATGGTTCACCGACGAACTCAAGAGCTCCAAGAAGAACTGCCGAGCCCTCGAGAAAGTCTGGAAAAGGGAACCGACACCGGACAACAGGACCTCCTACAAACTTGCCACCCGGAAACACCACCAGCTGATCCGCGCCGCCAAGAGAACAGCATTCAAGGACCGGTTGGACAACAACGCACACAACAGCAAGGAACTCTTCAACATCGTGAAAGAGCTTTCCAACCCCAGCGCAGGAAACAACGACATCACCCCATCGCAAGACCTCTGCAACTCCCTCGCCTCATACTTCCACAACAAGATCACGGACATACACAGCAGTTTCAACAACCAACCAACGCACACCACGACCGACCAGCCACCCCCCCCCACCACCACCCTCCACGCCTGGACCCCGATCAGCACCGAAGACACCATCCGCACGATGAACTCCATCCACTCCGGATCACCAACCGACCCCTGCCCTCACCACGTCTTCAACAAGGCCGACGCTGTCATCGCACCCCACCTGCGAGACATCATCAACACATCCTTCGACACCGCCATCTTCCCTGAAAGCTGGAAACACGCCGAACTCAGCGCTCTACTCAAGAAACCAACAGCGGACCCCACCGACCTCAAGAATTACCGCCCCATCTCGCTTCTCCCGTTTCCAGCCAAATTCATCGAGAAGACCGTCAACAAGCAGATGGCCGCCTTCCTCGAGACGAACGGATCCCTCGACCCCTCACAGTCCGGCTTCCGAGCCAAACACAGCACCGAGACCGCCCTCATCGCCGCCACCGATGACATCCGAGCCCTGATGGACAATGGAGAAACAGCGGCCCTCATCCTCCTAGACCTCTCCGCGGCATTCGACACGGTCTGCCACCGCACCCTAATACGGCGCCTCAGCAACATCGGAATCCAGGACAAGGCGCTGGAATGGATCATCTCCTTCCTCGACGGAAGAACACAGCGAGTCCGCCTACCACCGTACAAGTCAGAGGCCTCCGAAGTCATCTGCGGCGTCCCCCAAGGATCATCCCTGAGCCCCACCCTCTTCAACGTCTACATGAGCCCCCTCGCGGCCATCGTACGCAAACACCACCTCAGCATCATCTCCTACGCCGACGACACCCAGCTGATCCTCTCCCTGACCAACGACCCCGCCGCCGCCAGAGCCAACCTGCACGAAGGGATGAAAGAGGTAGCCGAGTGGATGACGACCAGCCGCCTGAAACTGAACTCGGACAAGACGGAGGTCCTCATCCTGGGCTCCTCACCCTCCGCCTGGGACGACTCCTGGTGGCCTCCCGCCCTGGGCACCGCACCCAAACCGACAGACCATGCACGAAACCTGGGCTTCATCCTGGACTCCTCCCTCTCCATGACCAGGCAAGTCAACAGCGTCTCCTCGGCGTGCTTCAACATCCTACGCATGCTACGGAAGATCTTCTGGTGGATCCCCACAGAGACCAGGAAGACCGTCACCCAGGCCCTCGTCACCAGCCGACTGGACTACGGCAACGCCCTCTACGCCGGGACCACCGCCAAGCTCCAGAAGAGACTCCAGCGGATCCAAAACGCCTCAGCCAGACTCATCCTCGACATCCCACGATCCAGCCACATCTCCGGACATCTGAGAGACCTTCACTGGCTCCCCATCAACAAGAGAATCACCTTCCGCCTCCTCACCCACGCACACAAAGCCCTACACGACCAAGGCCCGAGCTACCTCAACAGCCGAGTCAACTTCTACGCTCCCAAACGCCACCTCCGATCAGCCAACCACGCCCTCGCCGCCGTCCCCCGCATCCGAAGAGCGACTACAGGAGGAAGGTCCTTCTCCTACCTGGCCGCCAAGACCTGGAACTCCCTCCCGTCCGACCTGCGCCTGACCCAAGACCACCTCTCCTTCAGGAAGAAGCTGAAGACCTGGCTGTTCGAGCAGTAGCGGCACCCCCCCCCCAGCGCCTTGAGACCCTACGGGTATGTAGCGCGCTTTATAAGTGTCACTGATTGATTGATTGATGACGAATTTGGTGTCGGCAGACCGGTAATGATTAGGACATTATCCCTATGCATTTGCGTCGTGATTAAGTGATGCTATCACCCTTAAATCATGGTTTCCGTCTCGAACCCTCGGGTTCCATTTTGTGAACGGCATCCATATTGTGGCTTGCCCTTACATAGTCAATTGATTGAGGCCGAGTTTGATCTGAAAGGACACGTCCACCTTAGCTGACTTCCCCATGACCTGGCCGAGCTGACTCCACTGCCTCCAGCCAAACCTGTTCGGGCGGTTCCTCGCCCAGTGGCCGAGTGAGATAGCATCAAGGCACAACATGCCATAAACCATTTACTGCATACAAACCATGCTTTATCATACACACACCTGTCCCTGTTTCTTGTTTATGACTAGTTTTACGATGAGGAGGTGCCCGATTTTATTGGGGTTTCACCGATATCTGATGGGAGTTCTGGGCCTGGCTGGGTCATCTATCACAAACTGGACATACGAGAATGTGGGTTTGCCATCATGACTTTGCTTTTTCGTTATTGTGGAAATATGTATATGACCGTATTGTAAACTGAAGAATTCTTGCCTGCAGCTGTTATTTTTGTATAAAAGGAAAAGGCTGGTTCTGTAAAAACGAACAGTCTCCTGAGAATATACACAGAGTGCTGTTGTAATTCTAGGACGCTTGTTACTTGTTTGCAGCCAATAAAACTCGATCTTTGAGTTCACCTAGAAGACTCTGTGTTTCTGTGGTCCAGAACAGGAGGAACTCAAGAGGTCTTTGGGTGTTTTCCCCTGGCACCACCGGGTTCCTAAAAACCCGGCACCTCAGTCGAACCGCTGGTACGGTGGAGGCTGGACCACCACCACGGCGCCACCACGACTCGTAATTTGACCCTAAATGTGTTTTTAGTTCTAGAGCTGGTTATACTGCTATGCACTAGAGGTAGCTATCCATGCACCTAGGCTCTATAGATGATTATACTCCAAGACTTGGCAAAGGAGGAGGCTGGATCACCACCACGGCGCCACCACGACTCGTAATTTGACCCTAAATGTGTTTTTAGTTCTAGAGCTGGTTATACTGCTATGCACTAGAGGTAGCTATCCATACACCTAGGCTCTATAGATGATTATGCTCCAAGATTTGGCAACTTTAGAAAGCAATGCATATTACATAATTTCCATACATTGGTAATGGTGGTGCAGGGAATGAGATTTTGGTACCTTTTCTGATTACCTAGATACCTATATCATTCTTCCTTTTGGATCGATTATTTTCTGTCATTGAGTAAAAGGCAAACCCACATAGGTTAAATCAACCCCATAGACTGACGCAACTCTGAAGAACCACTTACGACTGATAAAGTTAAAAGTTTAATATAAAATCAGAATCAATTGCATATACAATCCTCTCAGGATAAGATTCAACAAGTATACAGGAACTAAAAGGAACATAAATTCCCTAAAGAATCTAAGTCTACAAAAGAATACAATTAAGATCAATTCCAGAATCAACAGATTAAAAAGCATAGACACAAAGTGGATCCGTTGCGTCATCTATAAAAGAGAATAACAAGTTAATTCTGTCCCTACTCTATACTAGGTGACATCCCTACTTCACAAGTTCCTTACCTAAAAAAGGTGTCAGCAGTTTGACTTCCAAAGAAGCTCAAACTCTCTTAGCCTCTAATGGTAACTTATATCGAGAAACAGTACCCTCTCTGCCTACCCATCCGCTCTCTAAGGGTCCTCGGCCTACTGTTCTCTTGCGCTCTGCTCTTTCTCTCTCTGACTCCTCAGGCCATCTGCGCTATCTTCTCCCCAGGGTGCTGTCCCTAAATACACAATCACAGTATGGGTGGAACGCCCCTTGACGCCCACCACGTATACATTTACATATGCTCTCATTCTTGGGTTTTTCCATAGCTTCATCTCTTCGCGTCGTCCGTTAAGTTGACCTTGCTTCTTAGGCACCGTCTTCGTGCTGGTGACTTCATTGACATTCCAGTTGACACTTTACAGAGCAAAGTCTATCACCTCAACAGAACTCCATTCATTACGGTTGTGATTATAACCTCGTTTGGTCCTGTGAACGGTCATTTCTAAACAAGACCCCAAATTCCAAGCGTCTCTTATCTCACTTAGGCCATAAACTTCGTCCAGCATTGTCACCTTAAATCTAACAAGACCTTTGACTCTTGTCTCGCACGTACAGATCAAGGCTATCCCCTGTTCCTGTGAGCCCACTAAATTACATACAGCGGACTACACTCTTGCGAACCCTTGGTCAGTTAGGTTAAAATCACACATGACCACACTTTCTAAAACTCCTTCTTCTACACAGTATAACCCTTAACACACATACATATATATATAATCGAATTAGCGAATCGGTGATTATACTTGAATCCATGTTACATAAAATACAACATTTACATTCTCTCGTTTCTACACAGTGCTATATAGTCTACACATTTCTTCGCTTTATATTTCGCCTTCTTTCTCCGTCTAATGATTACATACGTATATTCAGTTTAGCACGTTTAAGCATTTTCACATTTCTATATTAGACCACTATATACACGGTCTTTCCAAGGCATATTCTAAAGTGAATACAGATACATTCCTATTACTTAGGTTACATCGGCTAACTTTACGCTACAAGTGCTCCTTCATGTTACAACTTCTACGTTTATGCGATATGCTTGTAAATATGGTACAGACATATGTTTCATTCAAATTGCGCTCTCTCAGTTCCCCCCTTTGATGACCTCTGGGGTCATCACTAATTTCAATTTGAATGACACTTTACACAGAACTAGTTACAAGATTCCCCCTTTTTATCGTTTCGAGAGCTCTTAAACTTTTATACTGTTGATCTTGTAAAGCAGCTAATCTCCTTTCTTGCTCTCTCATGGACCTTTGTAACCGGTTCGTTCTATACCACTTGTACAGTCTCACTAAACCCAACAATGTGATTATGCAAATCAATATTATTAAAACAGGTTTCAATATGTACCAAATAACGCTTTTACCAAGATTGGCAAACCAATTTCCAACCTTTCCCACTCCATGACCTACTTTTTTCCAAACATTTACTTTTGTTAAATCTTCGATTTCTTGATGTATCTGTGTAATGTTCCGTATGACTTTCTCAAGTGGTTTTGAATTGTCTGGAATGTAAGTACAACATTCCTGGACCTTCAAAGCCTTGCAGACTCCACCCTCTTTTGGTAGCAGAACATCTCAAGCAAGACGGTTCTGAAGAACCATTGCCCTAATCGACTGCATCTCTCCTTCTACTAGCATTAATGACCTTGCAGTACTTGCAGACAATCTATCTACAACCGTAGCTAGTCTCCTGATCTTGACATCGTTAAGTATCAAACCTAAAAGAGGAAACATTGCTCCAAATATGTCTCCAACTACCTCAGCATCTCCTACTTCCCTTGTCGCTCTTCTCGAAGTCTTTCCTTCTATGATCTCTAAATCCTTTGCATGATATATTTTGGGGAAGACAATTGCCAAGTAACACAAACCATACCAATTGTCAGGCAGTTTTACATAGGCATTTCTTCCACATACAAAATATACATTAGGAATCACTTGCATCCCTTTCATAAAATCTTTCGTATAGTACTCTAACCTAAAAGCATGTTCGCAATTTACTTCACCTACAAATACACTATCATAATATGTCTTGCTTCGAGTTAAACATAACTTTCCTTTCTGCGTTCTATCCAAAGCTATTGGACCATTGCTACCCTTCTTCTTGTGTGCTTTTTCTTCTTCGGTCCAATCTGTTTTCCACTGTCCTGACATTTTTAGAATCTTCTGCCTTCTGTACCGGTCATCTACTTGTCCTATGAACTTTTTCTCTACCTCTGACACCTTGCAAGTCAGATTATTTCTGCGTGCATATGAAGTATCTAATGTATCCCAAGGAAGAAAGAATTTTGCTAATCGATCTTCCTTTTTGTGATAGTCCCACTTATTCATTTGTTTATAATTCGGGACTTCAGGCAGTACCGAATCATAATTTGAAAAGTAGTACTCGAACCCTTCTCTACCATAAAATATGCTAAGCAATAAACTACATGTTATCCCATATGTCAGTGGGAGATGATGATATCTGATGCCTTCATCTACGGAAGCCGGCAATTGCATGCACACATAACAATCCTTGGCCTCCATGGCATCAATATTCTCATATAATAGCTTGGCATATGCATTTGATCTAAAATTTCCCTGCGACTCGTCTACGTGTAACCTACGAGCTTCATTTGCCAGTAACGTCTTTCCACGGATGACATTGCTCTCCTCCTTCTTCCCAACAAGAGCAGGTTTCAAAGTCGTTACAGGCTTTACATCTGTTGTCTCTTTTTCACTTACATGTCCTACCATGTATGATATGGTAACTACTGTAATAATGAGAAAAATTACTACCGCTATTAGTGTACCTACTATGCATTTAGCTTTTCGGTTTGGGTTGTCATTCTCCATGTCATCAAAACAGCGTAGCTCTTTCTTTCTCTAAGAAAAGTTTTCTTTTCAAGTCTTTGTCTTGCTTTATTTGCCTTCTCAGTCTTGTGAAGCGCTTTTAATCAACAAAAAGTCTCTTTTCACAACAATGTCTTTTTATCTTCAGAAATAGACAACCCTAACCCTTCTCCGTCCTCTAAATGTATTCCCTAATTTTATTCTTCTTTCCACTCGGAAAATCTTTCTTCTTTATAGCTTAAACACAAAAGTCTTTATGCATCTACAATGATTCTCGTACCTGCAGCTCTAATAGCATGTTCCAATAATTCTAAACGAATGACTTTTTCTTCTTGTGCTGGTATTTGATGACCAAAAGTCGGAAACTCTAATCGATTCAGTACTAGGTCTTTGATCCGACTTAGGTAAAGGGGAATGGGAAGTGTGAAAGTCAGTAACCCCTCAGTCTCGATTCCAGGCGTCAACATCCATATCTCCACTGCCACGAATGGATCGAGATTGATCACTTGCACTCCTCTCACTCTCCCAGATCTCTGTCCCCAAGACATCTGCTAGATAAGTCCACTCTGGGGTGGCGTACCTTCTGCAGGGCACACGTACCCTTCTTGATCTTCTTGGACTCTCAGAGCCTGAATCCGTAGCTTCTTCGTCTGGCTCTGAATCTTCGGAGATCGGGACAAGGGTGCTCTCTGGATTTGCTCTCAAGCTTGACCTTCTCCTTCTCTCCGGCCAACTAGCTTCTCCATTCCTTGTCCTCCTGCTCCTTGTTCTTGGACTCGTCTCTTGATCACTTACAGCTTGTTCGGTATCTGATTCGAACTCCCAGCTACTTTCCTCTTCTAAGGCGATTTCGGTCTCATTGGTGTCCTGACCGTCGTCAGTCTGTTCCGACACAGGCTCAGCCTCTTCAATCACCTCTACAGCTTGACTTTCCCCCTCTGTGGCTTCTCCGCTTTCCGCTGGATTCTCATCCGAGAGAGGAGCTGTTTCTTCCAGAGGTGCTGGAACTCTTCGGGTGTGTGAGGCGTGTATCCAGTTGGGCAAGCCTCCACACTTTACTGCAGTGTTCGTAACTAGTATGACTTGGAACGGTCCTCTCCAACGTGCGTCTAGACAGTTCTTCCTGACATGCTTCTTCACCAGGACCCAGTCCCCTGGACACAGGTCATGGCACAAGTCTTGTGCTGATGGAACCTCTGCAGCCTGGACCTGGAGGGACACAGAATTAATGGCATCAGATAGTCCCTTGCAGTAGTCCAAGATCAAATCGTCTGTGATGTTCAACAATGCTGCAGTCGGAACCGATGGCAATCTCATAGCTCTTCCCATTAGCACCTCGTGTGGAGAGAGACCTGTTCTTCTATCTGGTGTGCTACGTATGCTCATAAGAACCAATGGAAGTGCATCAGGCCAACTCAGAGATGTCGATGAACAAACTTTGGCAAGTCTGGATTTTATCGTACGGTTGATTTGCTCTACAATCCCCGAAGCTTCTGGTTGATAACTACAGTGGAGCTTCTGGTCAAACTAACAAGTTCGTTTGGTAAAACTGCTCTCCCATCTGCAGAAATCCAAAAATTCATTTCACTTTTGATACATCCAGCTGTCTCCCATGCTTTTTTCTCATCATCTGGTGCATTTTCCTGAACACACTTCAGTTCGTCCCACGTATCTACAGTGTCTAACAACATAGTCAACTCAGTTCTTTCCTGTATTCCCCCCACTTCTACATTGGTGTGAGAATACCCCTGTTCTGCACAATAACGTGCAACTTCGTCCGCGTATCGGTTACCTTGTGACACAAAGTCAGTATTCTTTGTGTGCGCGGCGCATTTGACAACCGCTATGGCTGTTGGACCTTGTAATGCCTCTAACAATAATCTCACGAATTCTCCATTCCTAATAGGAGAACCCGAGGAGGTCATGTAACCTCTTTGAGACCATAACTCCCCGTAGTCGTGAACTACCCCGAAACCATTCTGGCTATCGGTGTATATGGTGACTCGAATTTTGTTACCTGCCAAACAGGCACGGGTCAAAGCAATGATTTCAGCTACCTGAGCGGAATGTACTCCTTCCAGGCAAGCGGCTTCCACAACTCTGGTAATTGTACAAACTGCATACGCTGCTCTCAGCTGACCGATATCGTCTCTTACGCATGAACCATCAACAAAGAATATTTCATCGGGGTCAGTCAATGGTTCATCTACGATATCTGGTCTCGGTTTGGTGCATAGTTCAGTCACATCAAGGCAGTCATGATCTGTACAGATTTCATCATCAGTCTCATTTGGAAGTGGCATCAAAGTAGCAGGATTCAAGACAGAGCATCTCTTTAGGGTCACATTCTCAGCAGCCAATATGACTTGCTCGTAGCGTGTGAGCCTGCTATTCGTCAGATGCTGAGTCTTAGTCCTGGTCATTAACAATTCCACAGAATGCGGTACGTACACCACTAACTGATGTCCAATTACCACATTTTCACATCTTTCAATGCTGACACCCGTTGCAGCAACGGATTTAAGACATCCGGGCAACGCTGCGGCTACTGGATCTAATGTAGCCGAAAAATATGCAACTGGCCTACGCGCATTTCCGTGTATCTGGGCCAAAACTGCTAAAGCACAACCTTCTCTTTCGCAGCAGTAAAGCAAGAATGGTTTTTCGTAATCAGGCATTCCCAAAGCCGGGGCACGACACAAGTCCTCCCTCAGCTGCAAAAATGCCAAACAATCTTTGTCCCATGGTACCGGATCACTTACTCCCTTGTGCGTCAGTTTTAGTAAAGGTTTTGCCTTCAGTGAAAAGTTGGCTATCCACTGTCGACAATAACCGACCATGCCTAGAAACATCCTGACTTCTCTTTGTGTTTTAGGCGCGTTCATTTTCATGATTGCCTCTATTCTGTCTGGAGACACCTTCCGTTTTCCCTTTTCAATCCTGTGGCCCAAGTATTGCACTTCGGTGAGACAATACTGCAATTTACTTGGAGACACCTTGTGTCCGTTCTCGGCCAAGTGATTTAGTAAGGTGATGGTGTCTACTTTGCAAGCTTCCTCAGTTTCTGACGCCACTAGGAGGTCGTCTATGTACTGGACTAGAACCGAGTTCTTGGGCAGTACTAGACTTTCAAGATTTTTCTTCAGCAGCTGGTTAAAAATCGACGGGCTTTCTGTATACCCCTGGGGAATACGACACCATGTAAAACGCGATTTTCCAGCTTAAAAGCGAACAAATACTGGCTCTCCTCATCCAAAGGAATCGAAAAGAAAGCCTGACACAAGTCTATCACTGTGAACCATTCAGCTTGGAACGGTATCTGAAACAATATTACTGATGGATTCGGTACCACTGGACAACATGAAACAACGATATTATTAATCTTTCGAAGATCCTGCACTATTCTGTATTTCCCACTAGGCTTCTGCAAACCCATAATCGGGGAGTTACATGGACTTCCCACGATCTCCTTCAGTATTCCCTGTTTAATCATGGATTCGATCACAGGCTTTATTCCTGCAATCGTCTCCGGTGTCAACTTATATTGTGGTGTTCTTGGATACTCAGCATTGGGTTTTACCATGATCTTTACCGGTTCTACCCCTTTAATCAGTCCTATTTCTTCTCCAGTAAAATCCCACACCTCAGCTGACACTGTCTCCTTCAAGTCCTGTGGAAGCTCCTCCACCGTTAAGGTAGGATATAGTTCCACGCATCCCTGCGAGTTTACAACCTTAAAATCGGCATCATCCTCGTTAGTCTGCACTTCTACTCCTTCAGGTGTGCAATATATTGTGCAATTTAGTTTACACAACAGATCTCTTCCTAGTAGACACACAGGGCTAGAATCACAGATCACAAACTGATGTTCATCACTGTAATTTCCTATCTTCACTGATACTGGTTCTGTCAGAGGATTTGTCATTCTCCTATTTGCGACTCCTACCACCTGAATCGTCTCTCCCGACATTGGCAAACCTGGGACTACCGCCGATCTCAAAGTGGATCGAGTGGCCCCCGTATCTACCAAAAAGGTCGTAGGACATCCAGCCACCTCAGCTTCTACGTATGGTCCTCTCTGATCTACCTCCAGGGCTGCTCCTAGGGTACAGTCTTCTTCCCTATTCACTCGTTGCCCCGTAAGAGGATCAACGTAGTAGCATTCTTCTCCTCCTACGAACAGTGGTAGTTGCCTATAGGTTTTTCCTCCATTTGCAATCCGAGGCGGTTGAGGGAACGGGGCTCGAGGAGTCTGAGTCCCCCCTTTGATAAACTTTCCCTTCGGGACTGCTGTTCCCTTTACCATGCTGGTTTGAACCTCATTCTCCTCCTGTTCTAATTCCCCCGTCTCGACATTATAGGGACACTCGCGTCTCCAGTGTACTACCTCGTTACACTGATGGCACCTCGTTGTTTTTTCAGTGTCGCGATATCTACCCTCGGTCTCGGTCTTTCTTCCTCATCTCTGCTTTGATTATTCTGTTTCTTTCCTAGTGTTCCTGTTCCCTGTTGCCGCTGTCCACCCTTTCCACTTGACTGCATCTGCACCAACATCAGCTTTTCCTTAAGTTTCTTTGCTTTTGAATCTATTTCATCGCTACAGTACCTCGCATACCTCAGAATCTCATCTAAAGGTTTGTTTTGCCAACAAATCAAATGCTGTTGTATCATTAAGCTTATGTCTGGTCCCAATCCCAGGACAAACTTCGACACAAACTGTCCTATGTCTTTGGGATCCATCACATCCAACCCACTGTACTGTTTGAATGCTTTCAGTAATCTCTCATAGAACTCGTGAACGGTCTCTTTAGGTTCCTGAGTTGTTCGATCTATCTTAACCCAGTCTATGTCCTGCACCGGCACCTTCTCTTTTAACCAAGCAATTACCCTCTCGTACTTTTCCATAACTCTTTCTGATGGACCATTCGTCCGGGCATCCCTCGTGGGTTCACAACTGGGCCATTCGACACTAAGTTTACATGCCGTCCACAAATCTCCGGGTACTACGATATCAAACAGGGTGTTCAAGTCGACCCACAGCACCTTAGAGATCTTCACGAACCTCTCTACCTGTTTGTACCACTCGACGGGATTCTCCCTGAGCTTTGGAAAGGAATTGGTAAATGCCGCTAAATCCCCCCTACTCCAGGGCACATGCACGTAGCTTCCGTTCGCGATTTCTCGCAAAGGGAAAGCTTCCATTCGCATTAGCTCTCCATCCGGGGACCTCGTAAGTGTACTCCTTCTGACAGATCCCCTCTTGGACCATCTTTCCTCCCATTTATCCAAATCCCTCCACATTCTGATACTCAGGATCAGTTCCTTTATGTGTACTTTCAGCCCAATCGTCCTACGCTCATCTAGATCCTGATCCGTGCAGTTTAGCCTATGGTTACCCTGTAAAGCTTTAGTTCGTGATAGGTCTATCATATACCTGTCTGCTAACTTAGTTAATTTTTCATGAACTGACCTCGCTTTCCGAGTAACATCCTTAGACATAAACAGTATTTCTCCCTGATCATACAGCTCTATCCTTTCCATTGGCAATGTGCCGTCTATTATTTCATCCAAATCTGATTTTAAACTCATTACGTCGAGCCGCTTTGCTTTTATCTCAGCTCTCAGTACCTCACTCCTAGGTGGTTCGTATACATCCCTCTCACCCCCACTACGAGCCCTACGTCTCGGTGCAGGTGAGTTATGAGGCGTCCTTCTTGATTCTCTTTGTTCCCACCTCTCTAGATCCCAAGCTTTCCCATCTTCCCTTGGGGTATGGTGGAACAATGTTCTATCCCCCATTACTGCGTTCTGTCTTTTCGGCTCGGTCTCTCTAGATGCAAGATAGGATCCTCCGTTCTGTTCTATATCACTGCAACTCCCTTGCTGTCTGGTGTCACTCAATAAACGGTAAGGTCCTTCACGGTCCTCCATGTTCCCGCGATCTCGTCCGTGATCACTGGATGCATGGCGAGACCTTTCGCGACTCTCTATATTCTCGTGACTCCAATGTCGCACGTTTTCTCCCGGGGCATGGTGAGTGCACCTGAAACTATCTCGGTACTCCTGCGTCTTTCGTTCTCCCTCACTAAGAATGAGGCGAGGCACTCCCCCACACCCTGCACTCTTGTCTTCACACAATTGTCTAGTGCCACCGATGGTATGGCAAGTATCTCCCTTGCTTCCTTGACTCCCTCCCTCCCACTCCGGGCTGCTTTCGTCAGCTCCGCAGTGAGAGAGGATCCTGTCATCCTGATCTCTCCATTCTGCTTCTGTTTCTAATCTTTTATTCTGAGTCTCTTCGGCAGCATCCCATTCTTTCAAATACTCCCTTAATTCCTTAAAGGTTTTCGGTTTCGGTCCCCTCAGATCCATCTGTCCTCTCTGACCCCCTTGTTCTATCCAGGGACCCGTTGCTGAATCCAATGGGGTACTCCGACTCTTTGGTCCTAGCAACTGCCTTTGGGAATTGATCGTATTATTCCTACTCTCCATCTCTGCCCTTTCCCTGTCCCCTCGTGCCTGTTCCTCCTGCTGGACTCCCTCCGGGTTGTAGATTGACACTATAGGACCTATGGTAACAGGTACTTGTAGAGCATCCGGCAATTGATACGACCTTGCATGCTGCGTTTCTGGCACCTTCTGGACCAAGAATCTTCCTACTACTCTCTGTACAGGACTAGATTGAGGTACTTCCTCACCTTTCTTGGGATCCCACTCTGATGTGGGGAGCGGTTTATATTCCCCCCACCTAGCCCCATCCCCTTGCTGTAGTTCGGGACTTTCGGCTTCTCTGTTGTACGGTGGTGGTCTATCTAATAATAGCCTCTCTATCAGATCCTCATCCGGCTCGCTATCCTCATCTTCTTCTAGAGGTTTCTTTTCTCCCGTAGTCTCTAGCATTGTGAACAATTTGTCTGCTTCTATCTTCTGCACCCTCCACTTTTTAGCTTCATCATCCCATTTAGCATCCTGCACTGCTTTTACCGATCGTCTCACTCTTTCTTGGCGCCTATTCAAGCTCTTTTCGTGTGCCGTTCTAAACCATGCACTAAGGGCTTCGAACTGTGTTGGCCTCGGTAGAGGTCTCGTTGCTAGCATTACCGCTTTCAGTTGGTTCAATACTTCTAACCTAAACGTCCCGTATCTCGGGAACGTCAGTTCCTCATTTCCTTCTGTTAGCTTACTCCACTCGGAGATCCATAGTATGGAGTGTAACCCTACATTCACAGCCATATAATAAGCTGGTGTGCCTTCTGGTGGAGCTTCTTCTCCTGCATATAAGTTTCCTCTATCTCTCTTAAAGATCGCCCTTAAACGTTTAAAACACTTCATTTTCAAAATCTACGATTTTCCTTTTAATTCTCTTCCTTATTTACTTCCCGATGACAACCACCAATCCCTACGCGGCTCTCGCTGATCAGCCTATCCCAGCGCGACTCTACGCTGACCGACCAATCTCAGCGCGGCTCTACGCTGACGTCACTCGTCCCCTCTGCAGCAGTTCCCCTCCTTTCTCAACTCGTCTCACGATCTTGCATGCGTTTTCATTCATACGCCGAAAAATGACTACTTCCGTCCAAGCGATCACTTTTCTTGACTGTACGTCCACAGTCTAACTGTAATTGTCACCTCAACTGACGAGACGTCTTTCCTCTCACGTTCAGACGCTCGCCTTAACTGATAGGTTACTTACACACAGTAAACGTCCGACCAGCGTCCGTTACTCATACACTCACTCTGTCACTCCCCCTATCATCGGTCCTAAGGGCAATCAATGGTACCTCATGACCCCCTTTACAATGGTAGACAATTACTCTGGGTGTTCGATACACCCGAACCACTTAAGCCCTTCACTGGATCTTAAGATTTTATCCGGTTGCGCGCGCTCACAACCTTCCCTCAATCACACTACAGGCATTCAACTCCGCTTGACATTACAACACAGGTACAACACAAAACACCGCAATCTGGCAACGCATGACCCTTATACTCACTCTCGACCGACTCTGCTGCTTTTCTCTCGCACCGTCAGCACCTTCTTCGGCAGGGATTCTTCTTCTGGTCGTCGATGACTAGGGACCTTGGGGTAATCTAAGCCTGACCTAGGTTGTCTTCCTCAAGAAGAAAACCATCCTCTGCTACCAACTGCGGGGAATGAGATTTTGGTACCTTTTCTGATTACCTAGATACCTATCTCATTCTTCCTTTTGGATCGATTATTTTCTGTCATTGAGTAAAAGGCAAACCCACATAGGTTAAATCAACCCCATAGACTGACGCAACTCTGAAGAACCACTTACGACTGATAAAGTTAAAAGTTTAATATAAAATCAGAATCAATTGCATATACAATCCTCTCAGGATAAGATTCAACAAGTATACAGGAACTAAAAGGAACATAAATTCCCTAAAGAATCTAAGTCTACAAAAGAATACAATTAAGATCAATTCCAGAATCAACAGATTAAAAAGCATAGACACAAAGTGGATCCGTTGCGTCATCTATAAAAGAGAATAACAAGTTAATTCTGTCCCTACTCTATACTAGGTGACATCCCTACTTCACAAGTTCCTTACCTAAAAAAGGTGTCAGCAGTTTGACTTCCAAAGAAGCTCAAACTCTCTTAGCCTCTAATGGTAACTTATATCGAGAAACAGTACCCTCTCTGCCTACCCATCCGCTCTCTAAGGGTCCTCGGCCTACTGTTCTCTTGCGCTCTGCTCTTTCTCTCTCTGACTCCTCAGGTCATCTGCGCTATCTTCTCCCCAGGGTGCTGTCCCTAAATACACAATCACAGTATGGGTGGAACGCCCCTTGACGCCCACCACGTATACATTTACATATGCTCTCATTCTTGGGTTTTTCCATAGCTTCATCTCTTCGCGTCGTCCGTTAAGTTGACCTTGCTTCTTAGGCACCATCTTCGTCTTCGTGCTGGTGACTTCATTGACATTCCAGTTGACACTTTCAGAGCAAAGTCTATCACCTCAACAGAACTCCATTCATTACGGTTGTGATTATAACCTCGTTTGGTCCTGTGAACGGTCATTTCTAAACAAGACCCCAAATTCCAAGCGTCTCTTATCTCACTTAGGCCATAAACTTCGTCCAGCATTGTCACCTTAAATCTAACAAGACCATTGACTCTTGTCTCGCACGTACAGATCAAGGCTATCCCCTGTTCCTGTGAGCCCACTAAATTACATACAGCGGACTACACTCTTGCGAACCCTTGGTCAGTTAGGTTAAAATCACACATGACCACACTTTCTAAAACTCCTTCTTCTACACAGTATAACCCTTAACACACATACATATATATATATAATCAAATTAGCGAATCGGTGATTATACTTGAATCCATGTTACATAAAATACAACATTTACATTCTCTCGTTTCTACACAGTGCTATATAGTCTACACATTTCTTCGCTTTATATTTCGCCTTCTTTCTCCGTCTAATGTTTACATACGTATATTCAGTTTAGCACGTTTAAGCATTTTCACATTTCTATATTAGACCACTATATACACGGTCTTTCTAAGGCATATTCTAAAGTGAATACAGATACATTCCTATTACTTAGGTTACATCGGCTAACTTTACGCTACAAGTGCTCCTTCATGTTACAACTTCTACTTTTATGCGATATGCTTGTAAATATGGTACAGACATATGTTTCATTCAAATTGCGCTCTCTCAGTTGCACAATCAAACCAAGGTCTTGTGATATCTGTCCTCTCATGACTCACCTACGCGACTTCGGCATTCCTCATGGACATCCAAAATTTATTTTATTTATTTATTTTATTTTATTTAGCGATTTGTATAGCGCCTGGTGACCCAAGGGCATCCCCGCGCTGTATGGGAGTTGTTATCCATTGAGGGAAAGGAAGGGGGAGGGACATTTATTTCGGAAATAGATGTGTCTTCAGTTTTTTGCGAAAAACCAAATAACTGGGTTCCAGTCTGAGGGTACGTGGGAGGGAGTTCCATCCAGAGGCTGCTTGGACCGAGAATCGTCGTCCTCCTGTGCGTGTCCTTTTGAATTTGGGGATGTTGGCTAAGTGCTCGTTCTCTGATCGTAGGGATCTGGTTGCTTTGTAAGGGGTGACCAGGCTGCTGAGGATCGCCGGGCCAGATCCGTTGATCAGTTTGTGTGTCATGCACATGGCTTTGAATTCCACCCTTTGGCGTACAGGGAGCCAGTGCAAGGCCTTGAGGGCTGGTTTGGCTGACACTCTAGTAGGAAGGTTCATGAGCAGACGTGCTGCAGCATTCTGTGTCCGCTGTAGTCTCGTCATGGTGGCCTCAGGGGCCCCCAGGTAGACCATGTTACTATAGTCCAGACAAGACAATACCAGTCCCTAGATAAGAAGTTTCCTGGAAGCGGGTGGTAGTAAGGGGAGAATCTTGCGGGTAGTACGCATGAGCCCAAAACAGGTACCCGCAGTTTTGGCCGCTTGCGTCTTCATGGAGAGCTCGGGTTCGAGCCATACTCCGAGGGTCTTGATTTCACGCTTCGGGGAGAGGATTTCTCCGAACACGTCAGGCCAGACTGTTGGGGGGATGGTCGTCCATTATTTTCCCAGGAGCATCACTTCGGTCTTAGACCCATTTAATTTTAATGATGAATCACTCATCCAGCTGTGGATTCCTGTGAGGCAGTTAGCCAGGTTGTCTGGGTGGTCGACTAGTTGGGATAAGGAGACGACCAGTTGAGTGTCATCAGCGTAGCTTACCATTTTTATGTCAAATGGTGTTACCACGTCTTCAAGGGGGGCCATATATGCATTAAAAAGCGTCGGGCTCAGGGAAGATCCCTGGGGAACCCCGCTTGTGAGGGGGAGGGTGGACGAGTGGTAATTGCCATCCCATACCTGGAACGAGCGTCCAGTGAGGAAGGATTCTATCCAGCTGAGTGCCGTCCCGGTGCAGAATGTTTCATAAATGCTTGAAGAAATTTCGCCACATTACCAAAATGCTGAAAGAATTACTTTGGCTCCTAATCAAAATCTGTATGATTTTTAAAACCAGCTTCATCATCTACAAGGCCATTAGACAGGGCACCCAAACATGTCCTGGCAGGGAAACTTACCATCTCACATTAACAGCGTTATACCAGCAACCAGATCATTGACAGACTAGACAAAGAAATGTGAAAGGAAAATAAACATAACATAAGCCTTCCCCTGTGTTCCCATGTGCTGGGACATAATACTTAGTAACATTAGAATTGCTCCAACCCTCCTCCAATTCAGAAAGAAGTTGAACACTATCCTCCAACACAAGATGAAGAGAGTGCTTCATTTGCCAAACTGTAAGTGCTGGGGTCGAAACTAAAATTTTGCTCAAAAGCCTGTAGGGGGTACTAGCACTAAGAATATCGGGGGTGCTGCATATTAATGCTGCATGCTCTTGATTCCACATCATGTCTGTTTAATCCATCAGACACCCTCTTCCCTTTATATCACTCTTGCAGGATCTTATTTCGGTACTGATTTCTTCCTTTGTCACTGGTCTTCCATCCTTTTTATTCCTCGTTCTTTCCCCTTTTTTGTGTTTTTCTCTCTCTGCTCTGACTGAAAGTCTGTAGAGAACAAGCTGATCGTCGGCAAAGTAGTATTTCTTAGAGCCCCAAAATGTCTCAGCCGAGTCTAGCGCATGCGCTGGATCAGGCCGAGACCTAAATATCGGAAACGGTCACAAAAAATGTGTTGGTGAGCCCCACCTGCAACAGCCGGTTAAAATTTAGCACTGGGGAAGCATATGTAATCTACCTTTCTGTCTGGATCACGGGCACCCATTTACCAACTAGGGGCCACATTTATGAGGCCGTGCGTCACTTTTACGCCGCCGGTGCGTCACTTTTTGTGACGCATCGATGGCATAAAACATGCCTCTTTTTGCGCACTATTTACAAAGTGACGCATCTAAGCAGATGCGTCACTTTGTAAACCCCTGCGCTACATTATACCTGCGTCAGGTATAATGTATGCAGAGGGGGCTTTCCCCCGCAAAAAGCCTCGTAATAGTGACGCAGTGAAATCTATGAGATTTCACTGCGTCACTTTTAGGACGCTGTTGCGTCAAAATCTTGCGCCTGCCTCACAGCAGGCATAAGACTGACGCAAGCCCTTTCACATGGGGCTTTCCCCATGTGAAAGGACGCATTGCTGGAGTTGCGTCACTTTTGTGACACACTCCAGCAATGCATCACTTTTGAGCTTACAGATACGTCAGAAATATTGACGTATCTGTAATTCCTTGCGCAATGATGCGTTATATTGTAAATATGACGCATCATTGGGGTCGCAAGGAGGTCGCAATGAAAAGTGAATCATAGTGTTTTCTCGCAGCGATTGCGTCACTTTTCATAAATGAGGCCCTAGGTTTAGACAACACAAACACCGGTATATACATACATTCATATATACCTAAAAAAGGCCAGTACTCGCAGATATAAACCGATCTATACAGTAACAGTTCGTAAAGGTGACATGGAGAAGCATGTGAAAATGCAAACCTTGCCACACAGTATAGAAGGTAGTTATTGCAGGCACTGGAAAGAAAAGTGTTCACCGGCACTGGATGTAGCTACACTATCTGACGTTAGATTAGGGAGCAATGTCAGGAACACATAGCACAGATGTCTGCCCTTCTAGGCACTTGAGATCCCTCCCCTCTCCGTCACAAGCGAGAGAAACACACCCAGGCGCTCCAGGTGTCCGCGTGTTAAAGATTGTTGGACTCTATCTACTGTAGATGTCAGATCACAAACTGCAGAAAGATGCTTAACAAGCATTACCAGGCCAAGGGTTAAGCTGCACTTCCAGGCAGAGGCATGCGCTGTCAAGCATTAGACATGACCTAATCGAAGCCTTGCTATTGTTTTAGTCCCTTTTACACAATAAGTTAGATAATTTCTCAAAATAACAAAATTGTAGATTCACAGAATATGCCATTTACTCTGGGCACGATTATTTGTATCTATGTTTACACTTCACAAGCAAACTGCCAACATCGAAGTTGTACACAGAAGTGTAACTGGCAACTGGGATGCCCTGACTCGACTGTTGTATCAGAAGAAGGTCAAAAAAGACTATACACTGGAAGAGTGGAGCAGGAGGTAAAAAGTCTGGATGATGAGTTCCAAAATGATTAATATTTTTCACCATTAGCTTACCTTTGGGGACAGCCAAACTAGACAAGACAAGCAGACCGGCTAAAATGAGGGTGCCCGCCTGGGTGAAGCGGCGGCCTGGGTAGCTCATGCTGATGAAGCCCAACCCCCGCAATGAGAGCTCCACTGCTCCGAAGATCACCTGCACCAGATAAATATCAACCGAGAACTTCTGCAGGTCCATAGCTAGGGCAAAGAAGGCAAAGCTGCTGGAGAACCTGTAGGAGGGAAGCAAATGGAGCCAGTCGAGATCAAAACACAGCCTTTCAAATGATTCGCATAAAACGACAACAAGCTGATTCTGAACACTCGATCATAAATGTGCAGCCCTACTTATTGGGTTTTTACATGCATGTGCCTCCAGCGTACCAGGCGTAGTGATGTGTAGGGATATTGTAGAAAGCTGGCCCTGTATATACTATAACAAAAAGAGGTATAGTGTGTACAGAGTCCAGTGAGTCCCCAAGGGTATAGCAGAGGATAAACTAGATAATACCTTCCACTCAATTTAGTGGTCGCTGGGCTGAGCAGTTAGGCTTATCAGAGGGTAGTGTTAAGCATTTGTTGTGCACACTCAGGCAAGAAATGAGAGGATACACTCAAAGACTGAATCCAGACTCATTGTTTTTTTATAAAAAGTTATTTTGTTGTTAGTTTATTTTCTAGAACCAGGTTACTTAGTTGCAGGAGCAACACAGGGCAAATACTTGTAATTCTGCTATTGTCAACTACAGTTCATAATGCAATACTTTTACAGGGTAAGCAGTGAATACTTGCAAACAATACTTAAAGCAGGTAAGTACAGTTAATTTAGCTTTAGCACACTTTTGTTTTACAGAAACACCCACATTTAATACAAGGTTAGCAAATGCAACGCAATCCTTTGGGAGGAAAGATGGATAAATAACTTAAGTGTAAGAACTTGACTTAGAGGGCACAAACGGTGCACCCTCAGCAGCACAGTGGCAGCCAGGCACAGAGGTCAAAGGAGAGGTCGATGCCCAGTACAAAACTATGGAGACAGGGGGTACTCGGGAGAGGACTGGTTGCAGGTAAGTATCTATAGTTTCTGGGCCAGGGCCCAGGGATCAATGGTTAGTACAAAGGAGGCCACAAGTTGGCACCAAAAGCGCACCTTGAGTAGCACACAGGAGGCAAGGTGCAGGGCCCAGGGTCCAAATGAAGCGTCGGGCTCCCAATGAAAATCAATGGGGATCGTCGATCGAGGAAAAAGACTGCAGGCTTGGACCAGAAAACTGGATAAAGGGAACCAACAACTGGATTGCTGAAGTTGGAGAGTTGCTAGACACCAGGACACGTTGGTCAGTCACCCCATGTCCTAGGGGCTCTGGGTGCAGGGGTGTTGCATCAGGATTTTCTCACTTGTTCCTGTCGCGTTTGGGGGGGGACCTTACCCTCAGGATAAGGCTGCAGGCGTCAAGGAAAAGGTCAGACAAGGTCATCCAATGCTGGATCCCAGGTCAGGATCGGTGGGGACCCGCACTGGTGTGTTGGGCCACTCAGACTCAGGCCATAGGCATCGGGTGCAGAGTGGTGAGGACTCATGGTTCCAGCTGGATCTGGCTTTAGTGGCTGTTGGACAAATCCGGTGTCCACTGCTGACAAGAGTCTTTGTTGAACGCAGGTCAGGTATCCAGGGGTTCTTGTAGTTGCCTGGCTGCAGGATCTGCCGGTTGCTGCAAGCAGGGTCTTGAAGCAGGAGACAAGCCGGTAGGGTGGAAGCCAAGGCAGTTGTTGTCATCCTTCTTCGCTGCTGCACTCCTCTTCAGTCTTTCTTCTTCGTACATTGTCGAATATGAGGAGCAAGATTCAGGGTGCCCTAAATACTATATTTAGGGGAGTTACAGAGGTGTGCAGGTTGGGACCAATGGGTCTCTTCCCTGCGGTGTCTACACCCACTCTTATGACAGCCTCCAGTAAGAGTGGGTATATGCCTCGTCCTGATTTGGGGAGTCAAGTCAAGATGGAGGGGAATGAGATGTGTGCTTCACTTCTCCTCCCCCACTTGAGGGGTGGGGAAAGCAAAGTTGGACTTACCTCCCTTTCTTTCTAGGTTTTCCCGCCGATTCTCCCGCCCAAAGTGGGGGGCAGAACTGGTGGTAGCTAGCTTCTGATAGAAGCATAGGCTGGGGGTAGCTAACAAAGGCAGTAAGCCTTTGAAGCTTCCCTTCATGGGTGAGGGGTCAAGACCCCTCTGCCCAGGATGTGCTTTGATTCAGGACCCAGAGAACAGAGGGCTCTCTAACCAGGGGTCCAAAAACCTGTTAGGTGGTGGCAGATGGCGAGTAGCCATTCAGGAACCACACCAGGTCTGGTTGTTTTTCAGTGGGCATCTCTAAGATGCCCTATGAGTGCATTTTACATTAAATCCAATAGTGGCCTCAGTGTGGGTTTAACATGCTGAGATGTTTGGTATCAAACTTCCTAGTATTCAGTACAGCCATCAGGGAGCTGTGAAGTTCATAATATTGAACTCCCAGCCCCGAACTCAAAGTGGCTTCACTGCATTTACAATGCCTGTGAATGGCACAGACACTGTAGGGACATATCGCTCATGCAGCTATGCACTCACCTGTGGGATGGTGCACCCTGCCTTTTGGGCTGTAAGGCCTACTAGAGGGGTGAATTGCCCATGCCACATGCAGTGTTGTTGAGCATGGTACCCAGGAATGGGTGCCATGTCGAATCTTCATTTTAGTCTGCATCAAAACACCCCACCTGCAATGGCAGTGTGTGGATGTTAAAGGTCTCTGATGGTGGCATAATACGTGTTGCAGCCGTCAGAGGCCCTCTCTGATCACAAGGCCCTTGGTACCAGAGGTACCTTTTACAAGGAACATACATGTGGTCCAGGGGGGTGCCAATTTTGGAAACAAAGGTACAGTTTTGGGAAAGATCACAAGCCCAGGGAACCTGATTGGCAGTGTAGAAAAGTAGTATCTGCTTTGTATGGTTACCCCCACTCTTTGCGGATGTAGTACTGTTTTAGCCTAATCTGACTGGGATCCTGCTATCCAGGACACCAGTCTATTTTCTTTCTCCCTTAACTTGATATGTCTGTACTTTAGGAACACTCCAGATTGGATTCTGGGGTACCCTTATCAGTACCTAGTATATGGTACACCATGTACCCAGGGCATAGGTATCCCAGAGGCCTCCCATGGGCTGAAGCATGTATTATGCCACCCCTGAGAGGCCATCCAAATTGACACAACAAGCCTGCTACAGCAGACTGTGTAGGCTGGTGCTTGCACCACTTACTTAAGATATAGGTTCACTATATCCATCTAAATCACTACACTAAAATACCTATCAGTCACCCCTATTGCAGGCCTTAACAATCCTGAAGGCAGGGTGCTGGGTTTTACATGAGAGGGTGCCCCTGCATGGCCAGAGCTCCTCTGCAGCCTTCGGAGACTATTCTCCAGGGTTGTCTGTGATGCAGCCAGACATATATGTTTAAGTGCATTATAACCTGCTAACTTTAAAAGGGATGCTTAGAAACATGTCATGTTTGCTATCAAAACACCTTGGAATCATATACCTCCACACCACTAACTGGTGTGTGAGGTATGATTCCATCCTTCCAAAGGGACATATGTAGGTCACAAGTCTACCCGGTACCAATTTTCTCAACCTGGGCAGCACAACATGGATACTGCCAGACATAGACACGATTCTGCTCTCCTGCTGCTGAGCCAAGCTCGAGTAGAGGAAGGCATGACAATAGGCATCCTGTAACAGGGAGGTGTGACCACCTCCCAGACAGGGTTTAGTGTATTGGGGCTGGGTGGGTGCACTCTGACAGTGCCAAAAAGTCTGCACTGGGGGCACAGGTGTCCATGTGCATAGTCCAGCTCAAACCAGTTCTGGGAGCCATTTGCTCCTGTTCTGGTGCGAAACTGGACAAAGGACATTGATGTAGCCACCCCTCTGTCCTGCTCCTCCCCTCCCCTAGGAGGGTCCCCAGAATCTTTCCAACCGCTTCCCATGGGTATAAAGTCGGTTACATGACTACAGGACTATATATTCTACCAGGACAAGATTCTACTTAGAAGAAACCAAGTACTTTGATTGCCTACACGACGCTGGATGACTGAATCTTCCTTGGAGTATAGGAGTTACTCCCCTACAAAGCAGGCACCTAAACACATCTGACTGATTTGCTTTTCCCAAGCTCCTGAGAAGTCCAAAGATTTCAGAAATACAGGAGGTAGGTTTCTGAAGGTCCCTGAGGTTGATCTGCCCTCTCAGCGATTCTGAGACCAGTATCCCATGTGGGGACCGTGCAACCCGAACCCCTGTGCAGCATGTACATTTGCAGTTGCATATGCTTAGTGATGAGTCCCGAGTTTGTACATTGGACTCTGTGAAGTCCTGACCCTGAGCAGTATTTGCACCAGAGATTTCCAGCCGCCACTCCATGAATGTCCTGTGGGCTGGTACTTTGCAAACTTCCTTGAGGCCTCCTCGCGATCCCTGGTCCGTTGGCCTGTGGGTCCTGGCGAGGGCCACCATGTTAATTCTTGGGCTTTCCTGGTTGCTCCAGATGTGCCCTGACTCTCCATTGCTTGGAGAGTTCCCTGGATCTTGCTGGTCCTCACCATAACCTGTTTCCTCTGCCCATGTGGGTTGCATTTGCCAAGGCTTGTTGGTGCTCCAAACAGACATCAACCACTCAGCTCTCGACATCCTTTAGGGGACAGCTCACTTCCAGACTCTGGTTGTCCTCAACATCTCCTGGTTCCCGTAGCTGCAGAGACAAGCAACCCTTGTTCACTCCTGAAGCACTCGACATCGGTGGGCATTCAACTACCGAGCGGATCACTGAAATAATATCCAGAGCCAAAATATCGACCTGCAAAAATATCGTGGACAAAATATCGACTGACAAAATATCGAGTTTCTATCTACAAACAGGTAAGTACAAAAATATCGAGTTTAAAATATCGTTTACAAAAATATAGTATTAAAAAATATTGACTTTAATAAAAACAATGTTAAATTAAATTAATATTAAAAATTAATACGGGCACTGGCCACAAACTTTTGAGCATTTTGAGAACTTTGAACTAAAACAAAGAACACTGAACTACAATGACCATGAGGCAAAAAATAAAAATGAATAAATAAATAAATAATTGGGGAAATCCGGCAAGGACATGTTCACGGGACCGCCCTCATCGCAGCAACAGACGACATTCGAACTCTACTGGACAATGGAGACACAGTCGCCCTCATCCTCCTCGACCTCTCTGCAGCATTCGACACAGTCTGCCACAGCACCCTTTTACAACGCCTCAGTAACATCGGAATACAAGGAAAAGCACTTGAATGGATCACCTCGTTCCTCACCGGAAGAACCCAGAGAGTCCGCCTTCCACCATTCAAGTCCGAGGCCACTGAAGTCATCTGTGGCGTACCCCAAGGGTCCTCACTCAGCCCCACCCTCTTCAATGTATACATGAGCCCCCTCGCGGCTATCGCCCGCCAACACAACCTCAACATCATCTCTTACGCGTATGACACTCAACTAATCCTTTCTCTCACCAATGACCCCAGCACCGCCAAAACTAACCTACACGAAGGAATGAAAGAAGTTGCCGAATGGATGAAACACAGCCGTCTGAAACTGAACTCAGATAAAACAGAAGTCCTCATCTTAGGTACATTCCCCTCTGCATGGGATGACTCTTGGTGGCCGGAAGCCCTTGGAAAAGCACCCATCCCGACAGACCACGCACGGAACCTAGGCGTCATCCTGGATTCTTCACTCTCAATGAACAGACAAGTCAGCGCCGTATCCTCATCCTGCTTCAACATTCTTCGCATGCTCAAAAAAACATTTCGCTGGATCCCCAGCGAAACCAGGAAAACTGTCACCCATGCTCTGGTCACGAGCCGACTGGACTACGGAAACACCCTCTACACAGGTACCACCGCTAAACTCCAGAAGAAACTCCAACGAATCCAAAACGCCTCAGCCAGGATCATATTAGACATCCCACACAACGAACACATCTCTGGTCACCTGAAAGACCTCCACTGGCTACCCGTCAATAAGAGAATCACTTTCTGACTGCTAACCCACGCACACAAATCACTCTACGACATCGGACCAGAATGCCTCAACTCTCGACTGTCCTTCTACACCCCCTCCCGCCAACTTCGTTCTTCCAGCCAAGCCCTCGCCACTGTACCTCGCATCAACAAGACCACCATGGGAGGCAGATCCTTCTCACACCTGGCTGCTAGAACATGGAACTCACTCCCCACTTACCTTCGCCTTACCCAAAACCACCTAGCATTCAGAAAGCAACTTAAAACATGGATATTTGACAAGTAATCCTCCTCCCCTTCCTAAGCGCCTTGAGACCCTCTGGGTATGTAGTGCGCTATATAAATTCTTTGACTTGACTTGACTTGACGGCTCTCCCACCACCTTTTGCTCCAATCTTGTACACTTTAGGAAACTCCTGAAAATGGTACTATTCAAGGTGTAATTTCTATCAGCACATGGTCGTCTGACTTTCCCGCAAAGATAGCGCAGAGATACCCCTTCAAGGGTGATATATACATACATACATACATACATACATACATACATACATACATACATACATACATACATTGTGTGCTTTGTGCCCTAGACTCGTGTAGAGAATAGTAGAGAGTGTTATATTAAGTACACATTTTTCTATACACATTGTGTTTCATTTAGTCATTTAGGAGGTGATATTCTGGTAAAACAAGCTGCTTTACATTCCTTCAAGTTTAAGCCTGAAGGCTGCTCTCCATAGCTACCACTAGGATAACTTTCAATACGGTTATCTTTGACTTCAGACATCATAAGGGTCGTGTGTGGAATGGTACAAGGTACCCACTTTAATTAGTGGACAGCATATACCAGGCCACCTTCTCACATTGGCAGGGACCCAGTGCACACTCAGTCAAGTAGGCATCAGGTAGCTGGCAAAAAGTTAGGGGTAACCTTGAAAAAAGGGGCACTTTGCTACAGATATTGATAGGCTGTTTACAATTCTAAAATGAACTTTTATGGATTTTATTCCTTCAGGCTTTGTCCAGCGCTAGGAAAGGCTGATGGGAGGCAGGGGTGAGTGTACCATTTTCTCCCTATGCAGTAGGAGGAGATTGAGGTGAGGCTGAGCTGCATCTGTGACCACAGCACTGCCCAATCAGCACTTGACTTTATGGGCTGGCGATTAATCCCAGTAAAATGAGATAAGTATTTCTGCCCCACTAATCGCAGGTGCTAGAACACCTGGGTATTTACGATTGGGCTAAGCGGGATCCCATCTGGTGAGACCATTCATCCCGACCTCTTAGGGCCAGATGTACACAGCATTTTACCAGTCGCAAACAGCCCATTGGGCTATTTGCGACCAGTAAAATAAATGTTGCCATGTACGGAAGGCAAAATGCGACTCAGTAACTTGTTATCGAATTGCATTTTGTTTTGGTGATTCGGTATTGGGAAGGGGCATGTTTAAGGTGTCCTTTCCTTTTAGCGAATAGCACTGGTATGTATGCATATTTTATGACTGGGAATGCATTTGCAAAAAATTCACAGTTACCACCAACTTCAAGTTGGTGATAACCCATTCGCAACCAGGAAGGGGTCCCCAAGGTACCCCTACCCCTTTGTGAATGTGAGCACCGACATTTAAAAAAAAAAAATCTTTTTATTATAACAGGCTCTTATGACAGATACATACCGTGCAGCAATTGATGGTAGGTGAACATACAAGCGACAGATAGATGCACAAAATTCAGTGGTGCGAGCATCATGATCTGCACAATCAGTCTCAAATCCATACACAATATCAGTTAGGCATAGAAACAGTTTGGGTATCCATCACCTCCCCCCTATACCTTCTCCACGCCCCCCATATCTTTTACCACTTCTTGGGACACCGCCTGCTCTTATATATCACTCTTTCAGCTCTTTGGCACCAGTCTAGGTCGTTTTCCCATTCTTCTACAGTTGGCATCACATCACTACCCCACAGTCTGGCTATATTTCTCTTGGCGACCATGCTTGCCAATGCTAACCAGATCGTATCCCATTTGGGCCAGGTAATGTCACTCGTCATTCCCAGGATATGCCAGCGGGCCTCCAGAGGAACCTCCGCACCAATCACCTCAGACATGATGTCTGCCAGGCTGGACCAGTACACTTGGATCCTGGCACAGTCTCACAAAATGTGGAAGAAGGTGCCCGCTTCCCCACAGCCTCGTAGACAGAACTGTGAATCAACATACCCGATATGGTATTGTGTCGTACGAGGGGTGTAGGGGCGATGTAGGATGCACAACTGAACGAGCCTGAACCTGGCACGAATCGCCACTTCCCGGGGGCTCTGCAGGGCTTCTCTCCAATCATCCTCCTCCAATAACCCAACATCGGACTCCCATTTTTCTCAGAGAGACCCCAGGGGGTCCGGCAGATAGTTGATAAGTTTTTTATACGTGAGGGAAATGGCCTTGTCTATCATTGGGTCAAGAACAACCTATCCTCCAGCGGGGCATAGTCTGGTAACTGATCCCCCTGATGGATATGGCGGAGGACGGCATGTTTGAGCTGCTGGTAGTGGAGAAACTCCCACCCCCATCTGGAATTCCTCCTGCAAAGTAGAAAACTCTAACAAATCCCCTTTTTTCCATATATCCCAAAATATATCGATACCAATTAGGCTCCACTTGCAAAGGCCCTGCAGTTTCGCCAGCTTGGAGAGGTAATTCCCAGCCCACAGCGGGGTTTGAGCTGTGAGTTTCGCCTCCCATCCCAACAATTTTGTCGCCTTTCTCCACACCTCCACAACTGTTGCCGTCTGAGGCGGCAGAGGCGATCCACATCTACGCCTGCGATATAGCGCATCTTAATAGGTACCACGGCCCAAGACCATACGGTCTACTCTATACGCTGGTTTATCCATCGGGGCGAACACCCACCCATTAATGTTTACTAACTGTGCCGCCCAGTAGTAGAGCCTAATATCAGGGACAGCGAGTCCTCCCATCCCCCTCCCCAGAGCAGTGTGCGTAGCTCCCAATCAATCACCCGGAAAACCCTCTCCGTAACTGGGAAGGGAGTACTTTGCAAATATAGAGTAGGCGGGGAAGGGCCATCATTTTGAATAGGACGGCACGTCCCATCAGGGAGAGCGGGAGAGTTTCCCAATGCGCGACATCCCCATGTAGTCGCTCCAATTGGGCCTATACGTTCATACGTATGAACTCCTCCGACGTCATAATCCAGATACCTAGGTATCGGAAGGTCTCCTTCCATACTAGCCCTTGACATTCCACAGCTAAATCCGGTGGAGGCCCTGAGAACAGAGGGCCCAGGGACTTGTCCCAGTTAATGCGGTAGCCCAAATATTCGCCAAACAAACGCAGAATCAACATAAGTCGCCGAATGGAGTCTATCGAATCTTAAACATATAGTAACACGTCGTCAGCGTATAACGAGATACGCTCCTCCCAACCGCCACCTAAGTCAATGCCTCGTACCAAGGGATCAGTCCGTATCCATGCTGCTAGTGGCTCTAGAGCCAGGGCAAATAACGTCGGTAAAGTCACAGTCCTGCTTCGTGCCCTGCCCCAATTTGAACTCCCCTAGAGAGGGCGCCGTTTACACGGACCCTCGCAAGTGGTGCAGTATATAGCAGCCTCACCCACGCCCTGAAGGTATCTCCAAAGCCCAGTCTGGCCAGGACCGCATATATATATTGCCATTCCATACTGTCAAAGACCATATGGGCATCCAGTGACAGTAGAGCCACCGACACAGTAGGGCGAGTGGACACCGCCTGAGGCACCCCAAACAATTGCAGCAAATTGAGTCTTGTATATCTATGGGGCATAAGCCCGACTGATCCGGGTGGATCAAGGACTGAATGGTGGCAAGGACCTTACCCAGGACTTTGCTTTTGTAATTGAGAAGGGAAATGGGCCTGTAGGAGCTACACAGATCCTGCGGTTTGCCCGACCTATGTATTACTACTATCGTGGCGGATCGAAGATCCCTCGGGCGCAACCCTTCCTCCTTGGCCTCGTTAAACATTTTGAGCATATGCGGGACAACTCGTCCCGGCAAACACATGAACGCCTCGGTTGGGAACCCATTGGGAACTGGTGCCTTCCCCGCCTGTAAATCTCCCATGGCCACCTCTACCTCCTCTACTGTAATGTCGGATTCCAGGAGTTCCTTATCATCAGGGTCTAATGTCGGTAGGGGTATGTCACTTAGGAAATCAGCACACTCCCATGCCCGCCGCTCAGTGTGTGACTGATAGATGGTCTCGTAGTATTGCGCAAACGCCTCCGCTATTTCTGCACTGGTGTCCCGCATAACTCCGTCTGCCGGCCAGATTCCAGGAACCCAGTTATGGTCCCTGTCGAGCTTCTCAAGCCAAGCTATCATCTTATTTGCTTTATGCCCCAAGTCATAGACACGCCGCTGCGTAGCAATAGCGCGCGACCTCGCCTGGTCAGTCATCACATCCCTCAGTTCTTTTTCTTTGAGTCTCAGTTTGTGCCTAACTTCCAGCTCCTGTTCCTGTGATTCCACCCTGGTGCACTCCAAGTCATGAATCTCAGTTTCTAGGCCATCAACTTGAGTATGCTTTTTCTTCCTCCGTTTCCCCGTCTCTGCCTGCACAAAATCCGTAGCTACGGTCTTATATGCCTCCCAGAGGGTACAGTGAGAACTAACGGAGCCCACATTCACTTCAAAATATTGATCCAGACGCTCCCCAAACCGCTCCTGGAACTCCTGATCTTTTAACAGAAAAACATCCAATCTAGGAGGAGTAGACCAATACCGTGTGGGACCCCTTAGTTGTACTCCCACCGGGGAATGATCAGATATACATCTTGCTTTATGACAACCGTTGTGGAAGAGGCCCATGTGTCCCACCTGCGTAAAGAGGTAATCAATCCTGGACCCCGAACCATGTGCTGCGAACATGTGCGTGAACTGTCGAAGGTGGAGATTAAGCGCTCCCCACAGGTCCACCAAACCCATCGCATGTACAAAGTCCCCAAGTTGTTGTCCCCCCCGATCAGGCGGAGCCACGGACCTATCAATTCCTCTAACCATCACATCATTCCTATCCCCCCTATGACCAGGACTCCATCTGGCATGTCCAGGAGCAGTTTTACAATATCAGGGAGTGTGGTGCTGTGCAGTTTTGGAGGAATGTAGACAGAACAAAGATTAACAGTGAACCCTCCCACCGCCCAGATATCGCCACATAGCGCCCCAACGGGTCAAGTCACTTACGGCTAACCACCAATGGGAGCAAGTTTTTCACGAGGATCCCAGCCCCCCTGGAGCCCGTGGTGCAGCCCGCATGGGCTTGCAGTGTGTATCCAAACCTGTTAAGGGACTTATAATGTTTACCTATCAGGTGTGTCTCCTGAAGGAAGACTATGTCTGGGGCGTGTCTGTGTAGGTATTGAAGGACCATGGTGCGCTTGATTTTGTCCTGCAGACCATTAACGTTCCAAGACAAAATGTTAATCCTCTGTGTCTTCGGTGTATGTGTCATATTTCGCTAGTAAAAGGCACCTAAAAGGTGTTCGTCCACCCCCACCGCCACCCGCCACCCGCATGTCCATCAACATTGCTAATTGAGCCCATCGAACAATACTCTGTAGAAACCAAAATACAAAGATCATAAGGTCAACTACTCCCTCCCAACCCCCTGCCCCCACCCCCCGCTACCCTGCTTCTCAGGCCAACATGACCCGACTCAGTCCAACCAGCAGAGCACCTATCGCCCATAAAAATGAAAACTTTGGGGTGTGTGCTACAACCAGTCAGGAATCCTGAGGGTCTCAACCAGCCCGTACTCTACATAGCTAGCTGCCATAACATCCCAGTCTAGGGGAGACAGGACATGCAATATAAACAGATCAACCGGAAATATGAATCAACTTCGCCCCCCCTCTGTGACACATGCCCGCTCCGAGGGTCAAAGTGTGATCAAATGTCTCAACTATCAGTCAATCGGGGTAGGTGCCCCACTTAATGAATGTGAATGAATGTGGAATTTGTATTGCGCGACTTTGCCCGTAGACATCAAGGCTCATAAGATGGAAAACAGCTGAGTGAGATATGAACAAAGATGAAGGGTTACAGGTCGGCTTCTGCGAAGAGCCAAGTTTTTAGACCTTTACGGAACAAGTCTAGGGACGCCAGGCCCTTGAGTTCTGCAGGAAGCAAGTTCCAGAGTTTCGGGGCCAGGGAAGAAAAAGCCTTCCCTCCCCATCTGGCCCTGGCGGTTCGAGGGACAGCAAAGTCCCAACAGTGGAATGTTTATACGTTACATGTGCCTCCACTCAGCTCTCCAGGCCATGGCTCCCTCTGCAGTCTCATCCAAGGTCAGGCGAGGGAGATAGGCTCCGCGCCCTAGCCCCACCAGGTCTCCGAGTCTCCCCACGCCGCAGTCTCTCTCTTTCCGCCGAACCCGTGCAGGAAGTCGGAGAACGCACCGCAGTGTTTCTCCACCTGTCTCTTGGCCGTTGACTGTCAGAATGTTGCACATTTTCCTCCAGCCACGCATGGACGTCCTCTGGGGACGTGAAGAAGAAGGATTTTCCATGCAAAAGAAGCTTGAGACGCACCAGGAAGAACATCATATACTTAATGCCACGATGTTGCAGCTCCATTTTGACTACGCCGAACGATCGGCGCTCCTGTTGGACCTTGATGGTAAAATCCAGAAAAAATCGGATGGTGGCATTATCGATCCGCAGGTCTCCATGTTGTCGGGCGGCTTGCAAGACGGCGCCTCTATCCCTATAATTTAGGATCCGGGCAATAATCGTTCTAAGAGGAGCACCGGGGAGAGTCGGCGGGACTGGAGCTCTATGTGCACTTTCAATGACGAAGAACTTGGAGAGTCTCTTGGGCTTTAGGTGATTCAGGATAATGTCCTCCAAAAACGAAATCGACACTCGGCCCTTCCATTTTCTCCAGCACTCCCAGCATTCGAATATTGTTCCTTCGGGCCCTCCCTTCCTGGTCCTCAAACCGGGCCTCCGCTTGCTTCTGCTGTCTGGTCAACTGCCGGACCTGGTCCTTCAGCTCTTTAGCTACGGCATTCTGAGTGGCCTTCTCCGAGGTCTTATTCAAATCCACCCGCTGGAGGGCCATTTCTATAGTAACGGTGTCGATTTTAGCTTCCAACGTCGCTCCTAATGTTTGTATCGCCTGCATGATAGAGGCTAGGGAAGGCTCCACAGTATTTCCCAATCCCCCAGGGGGGGCACGCCCTGCCCCCCAACCAACGCCGTATAATTCTCCATAATGTTCGTTTGCTTGGTGGTGGACTTCTTAGGCTTCATTGTTGACTCAATGGAGGTCTCCCACACAGAGGGGGGGGGAGAAACCCACCCAGTAATTCACCTACTGCACCTCTACCATTGCTCCGTCCGGTTGTCCGGCTATAGCTACTGGAGTTACCAATCTTGTGATAGGTGCGATCCCACCTAGGAGGTCCGTCGCCACCACAGAAGCGTCTGTCCCACCGGGTCTCATGCGCCGCTCCACAAAGCGTCCCCAGCGCCTTTCAACGGGGACTCACCCCCACGATTCTGTCTTCTCTGTGGGCCAAAGTATAGTGACCAGCGGGCCACCTTCTAGGGACCAGATACCACCGCGGCCCCGGACTTCACCTGCTATACTGTAATGCGCCACGCGTGAGTCACCAAAGGTCAGTCTGGTGCCTACTTCCACAACATGGGGGCGCCTCCCCCCTGATGTACCGGTGTCTCTCACCCCCTAGGGCTCCTGTTGGGGGTCGATTGCGCGGGGTGCCGGTGTCTAGCGCCTTTCGCCTCGGGGTCCGTCCATTCCCTAAGTCTGCCGCCCGCAGGGCCACCTCCCCCTGCAATCCGCGTGGCTCACTCCCAGGAACCCCAGATCCAGGGTCTGCTGAGATACTTCATCCGCCACAGAGCTCGCCCGGTACCTGTGGTCAATCCCCGCCGAATTCTGGCCAGCTCTGGACCGATGCGGGCCACCTTTCGCAGCCGCCACATGGGGCTGCGGCCTCCTTCACTGTGGGCCCTTCATCTGGGCAATGCGGGCGTTCAACGACGTCGGAGGCAGTCGGCTAAACACTGCCACGTCGGGAGCGGTCAGTGTGCGAGCGGGCCCCCCCGCATTATCTGCCGGGCCCTCGCACTCCCAGGTTACCGGCACGGATGCGCCCCTTACACATCCGGCCCGCACTGGAACGCAAGGCCGGTGCTTCTCACCAAGTGCAGGCCCCGGGGGACTTCTAACTTCTTTCTCCTAAACATAAGTCATCTATTGGCTTACCTAATAAGGTCTTTAATTAGGGAGCATAGAAGGTGTCAGCATGATAAGACTTCGATAGAAGTCTTTGGAAAAAGGAAATAAGTTTTTAGCATAAAGTTTCACACTCAGAAGAATAAGGCAAGCAGAGAGGTCTGTACCGCTTGAAGTCTAAATGGAATCTGCTCTGTCTGCTCTGTCTCTAACATAACAACTGCTCTGTCTAAACATAAGTCATCTATACGCTTACCTAATAAGGTCTTTAATTAGGGAGCATTGAAGGTGTCAGCATGATAAGACTTCGATAGAAGTCTTTGGAAAAAGGAAATAAGTTTTTAGCATAAAGTTTCACACTCAGAAGAATAAGGCAAGCAGAGAGGTCTGTACCGCTTGAATTCTAAATGGAATCTGCTCTGTCTCTAACTGTGAGAACTCCAATTTTAAGGTAACCAGAAATTCGGAAACATCCTCAACCCCTTCACCCCACCAGAGTCCAATCAAATCATTACTGGAGTGCATTTGCAACATCACTTCAGTTTTCCATCTCATCAAACTGGTACTGCGGTTCTCAACCTTGAAAATCTCTCTGTCCTGGTACGTGATGAACAGAAGTCCTCTTTCGACTAATAATTCTCCATATTTACTGCCAAGTTTTCCCACCAGGCCTCTCTATCACCAGTCTAATACAGACAATAGGACTTTCTCTAACTAGCAAAAATCATGATAATACCTGCAAAGGAAGACAGTACACGCTGGCAAAGCAAAATATATTTCATTTGAGGCCTGTAGTCAGGTTAACTTTAGTTTAGCAGTTAAACAGTTAATGTGAATTTGAATACATGATTATACATATGTCTATTTAACTTTTAAAAACATGCAAATATAACTTGAAGTAAAAGTGTAAAATGTGAATATAAGCGTAAATGTTTACAAGTTTCAACTGAACATTAGTACACAGAAACCCTTCGAACCAATTGTGGATACTCCCCCTGTAAAGGATCCTGGTACTGATAGCATTCCAAGGGACATGTTTCATTCTGAACCCCAGGTGTGGGGCTTTTACATTAATGAACTCTCAAACGATATACTGGCAGGTGGACAGGTCCCAGAATCCTGGAAAAATGGTAAGATCATCTAGACAGAGGTTTCCCAAACAACTTTGCAAAAATTCATTTGTGTCAGCTCCTGGCTAGATCACAGGTCTGGATTAATGAGGCAGACATCCTGGCACCTTTCCAGGTGGGATTCTGCTCTTAGGTCAGTATAGTCGACCAACTTTTTCAGTTCAACTTCATAATATCCAAATGTCTCTGGCTCTCTAGGGACAACCTTTATTTGGCCTTTGTGGATGTCATGGCAGCCTTTGACCTGATTCCAAGGAAGCTACTTTGGTCGACCTTGGCCGCCATGGGTAATGCTCCATCTCTGCTGGACATCCTCATAAGCCTCCATAGTAACACCACAGTGCAGGTTAGAAGGGGTAAGGGTGATGATCTGGCTGATCTTATTCCAGTGCAGCAAGAAGAAAGGCAGGGGTGTGTACTTGCACCCTCACTTTTTCACTATATATGAATGGTTTAGTTTCTTATTTTAGGGCAATTAGCAGATTATACTCTTCTCCTTTAACTGCATAATCTTCTGAACAAATTCCAAGAGTTTTGCCTTACCTGTGGGTTGGAGGTGAACACCTACAGAACGAAGATCATGTTTGTAGGAAAGTAGGATCTGCTTTCATGGTTACCCCCACTTTTTGCAGGTGTCAGTATGTTTTTGACTAGTCTGACTGGGATCCTGCTAATCAGGACCTCAGTCACTGTGCTTCCTTCCTAAATTTGACATTGTAAGTACTTCTGTACCTCCACAATTGGCTACCGGTGTACCCCTATAAGTCCCTAGAATATGGTACTGAGGTACCCAGGGCATAGGTACACCAGGGATTTCCCATGTATTGTGCGCCCTATGAGAGACTCAAACTGTGACTACAAGCCTGCCATTTCAGCCTGTGTAGGCTGGTGCTTGAACCTCTTACAACAGATATATGTTTTCTCATACCTGAGGTCACTACATGTAAAACCTATAAGTCACCCCTAAGGCAGGCCTTTTATTCCTGAAGGCAGGGTGCTGGGTTGCAAGTGCGTTGATGGCCCTACATGAGCAGGACATTCCTACAAACACAGGAGTCGATTCTCCAGGCTATGGAAGTGTGGTCAGCCATTTTGATACATATAGTGGCCATCTATCCTTACGTGATAGCTACATATATAGTGGCTCTGCTGAACCTGGGCATCTTTGGTATCAAACATGATGCAATCATACCCCAATACCGTAATCAGTGTTAGAGGTATGATTCCGTGCATCGGGGGCTCCTCAGGGAAGCACCCAGTAGTTCTGGTAACAGCCTTCCATGGTCTGCCAACAAGCAAGTGCTGTTATAAACCATAGACATGATGTTGCCCTCCTACTGCTGAGCTGAGCTTGAGCAGGGGAAGGTAGAACAATAGGTTTCCATTCACAGGGAGGTATAACCACTTCCCAGACAGGGCTTAGTGTATAGGGCTGGGGTGAGGGTGCTTGCCAGTACCACCAGACTGCTTTGAAGGGCGCATTTGGTGCCCTCCTTGCAAACTAAGGTTAAAGCCTGTTCAGGGAGCCCCTGGCATCCGCTGTGTCACAAAACTGGCCAAAGGACATGGGACTATCTTCCCTTCTATCCAGCCCCTGAGTTGTTCCAACCATTTCCCTGGGTTAGTGGGTGGCTCTTCATATTCATCGTGGGAGAAGACTCAGGCCTGAAAACATGTTACTCTTCCACCGTCTGGACACTGGGATTTTGCTGGTCTTCGCCTGGAACTGAAAGTTCATCAAGAAAGACCCCTTTGTGAATGTGACCATTAATGAAAATGGGGCAACCCAAAACGGTACGGACCTGGGTATAGTGCATTAAGAAAAAACAATGGTCCAAAACCTAATTCTTTTCAGCCTGATTCAATCAGTGTATATTCATACAGCATTAAGAAAAAACAATGGTCCAAGACCTAATTCTTTTCAGCCTGATTCAATCAGTGTATATTCATACAGGAAGACTCGCACGGTCCAGGTCTAACTTACCGGCTGACCATAAGTCGAGTCGAAACGTCGACGATAATTTTCCAGCCTAGGATCCACACTTGCCAAAAATGTGCACCAAAATCTGACTTGAATGTCTGTGTTTAGTTTATTCTGACATCATTTGGCATTTAGCATTATTTAGTGGACCAGGTCCTGACACGGCAAACTATGAGACCGTGATTATAAAAAAATCAAATGTGAATTCTTTTTAACCTCTCATTTTGAATTCTTTTCTTTCCTTTATTCACCGCACACTCTCTTGATCACTTCTTTGTGCACGCCCCTTTTTTCCGGGCAACCTTCTTACTTCAAAGAGTTAAAATATTTGTGTATATTATTATCCATTTGTGTAGAGACAATAAATTAAACACTGGACTCTGCATTGCTGTTGTAGTGTTGTATATATATAATTGTCTGACTATGTGTAATAATTGTTTTGGAGCGGATCTAGTTGGAACGCCCAGGAATTTTCTTACTGTATAAATATACACTGATTGAATCAGGCTGAAAAGAATTAGGTCTTGGACCATTGTTTTTTCTTAATGCCTTTGTGAATGTGAGCATCAACATTTTTTTTTTTGAAAATCTTTTTATTATAACAGGCTCTTATGACAGTTACATACCGTGCTGCAATTGATGGTAGGTGAACATACAAGCGACAGATAGATGCACAAAATTCAGTGCGAACATCATGATCTGCACAATCAGTCTCAAATCCATACACAATATCAGTTAGGCATAGAAACAGTTTGGGTATCCATCATCTTCTCCCTATACCTTCTCCACACCCCCCATATCTTTTCCCACTTCTTGGGATCTATATTTCTCTTGGCGACCATGTTTGCCAATGCTAACCAGATCGTATCCCATTTGGGCCAGGTAATGTCACTTGTCACTTCCAGGATATTCCAGCGGGCCTCCAGATCAACCTCCGCACCAATCACCTCAGACATGATGTCTGCCAGGCTGGACCAGTACACTCGGATCCTGGCACAGCCCCACAAAATGTGGAAGAAGGTGCCCACTTACCCACAGCCTCGTAGACAGAACTGTGAATCAACATACCCGATATGGTATTGTGTCGTACGAGGGGTGTAGGAGCGATGTAGGATGCGCAACTGAACCAGCCTGAACCTGGCAGGAATCGCCACTTCCCGGGGGCTCTGCATGGCTTCTCTCCAATCATCCTCCTCCAATAATCCAACATTGGACTCCCATTTTTCTCAGAAAGGCCCCAGGGGGTCGGGCAGATTGTTGATAAGTTTTTTATACGTGAGGGAAATTTTCTTGTCTATCATCGCGTCTAGCAACAACCTATCCTCAAGCGGGCATAGTCCAGTAACTGATCCCCCTGATGGATATGGCGGAGGACGACATGTCTGAGCTGCTGGTAGTGGAGAAACTCCCCCCATCTGGAATTCCTCCTGCAAAGTAGAAAACTCTAACACATCCCCTCTTTTCCATATATCCCCCCAATATATCCCCAATACATCAATACCAATTAGGCTCCACTTGCGAAGGCCCTGCAGTTTCGCCACCTCGGAGAGGTAATTCCCAGCCCACAGCGGGGTTTGAGCTGTGAGTTTCGCCTCCCATCCCAACAATGTTGTCGCCTTCCTCCACGCCTCCACAACTGTTGCCGTCTGAGGCGGCAGAGGTGATCTACATCTACCCCTGCGATATACCGCATCTAAGTAGGTACCACGGCCCAAGACTATACAGTCTACTCTATACGCTGGTTCATCCATCAGGGCGAACACCCACCCGTTAATGTTTACTAACTGTGCCGCCAAGTCCTCCCTCGTATACCCCCCGCTGAAGCTTCCTCAGAGTGATTCTCGGGCATCCCCCTTCCCAGAGCAGTGTGCGTAGCTCCAAATCAATTACCCGGAAGACACTTTCCGGAACCGGGAAGGGAGTACTTTGCAAATATAGAGTAGGCGGGGAAGGGCAATCATTTGAATAGGACGGCACGTCCCATCAGGGAGAGCGGGAGAGTTCTCCAATGCGCGACATCCCCACATAGTCGCTCCAATTGGGCCTGTACGTTCATACGTATAAACTAATCCAGATACCTAGGTATCGGAAGTTCTCCTTCCATATCAGCCCTTGACATTCCACAGCTAAATCCAGAGGAGGCCCTGACAACAGACGGCCCAGGGACTTGTCCCAGTTAATGTGGTACCCTAAGTATTCGCCAAACAAATGCAGAATCAACATAAGTCGCCGAATGAAGTCTGTTGAATCTTGAACATATAGTAACATGTCGTCAGCGTATAACGAGATACGCTCCTCCCAACCGCCCCCTAAGTCAATGCCTCGTACCAAGGGATCGCTCCGTATCCACGCTGCTAGTGGCTCTAGAGCCAGGGCAAATAACGTCGGGGAAAGCGGACAGTCCTGCCTCGTGCCCCCCCAATTTTAACTTCCCTAGAGAGGGCGCCGTTTACACGGACCCTCGCAAGCAGTGCAGTGTATAGCAGCCTCACCCACGCCCTGAAGGTATCTCCAAAGCCCAGCCTGGCCAGGACCACATATATATATTGCCATTCCATACTTTCAATGGCCATATGGGCATCCAGTGACAGTAGAGCCGCAGGCACAGTAGGGCGAGTGGACACCGCCTGAAGCACCCCGAACAGTCGCCGCAAATTGAGTCTTGTATTTCTATGGGGCATAAAGCCCGACTGATCTGGGTGGATCAAGGACTGAATGGTGGCAAGGACCTTACCCAGGACTTTGCTTTTGTAATTGAGAATGGAAATGGGCCTGTAGGAGCTACACAGATCCTGCAGTTTGCCCGACTTATGTATCACTACTATTGTGGCGGATCGAAGATCCCTCGGGAGCAACCCTTCCTCCTTGGCCTCGTTAAATATTTTGAGCATATGCGGGACAACGCATCCCAAAACACACCTGAGCGCCTCTGCTAGGAACCCATTGGGACCCGGTGCCTTTCCCGCCTGTAAATCTCCCATGGCCGCCTCTACCTCCTCTACTGTAATGTCGGATTCCAGGAGTTCCTTATCATCAGGGTCTAATGTCGGTAGGGGTATGTCACTCAGGAAACCAGCATACTCCCATGCCCGCTGCTCAGTGTGCGGCTGATAGATGGTCTCGTAGTATTGCGCAAACGCCTCCGCTATTTCTGCACTGGTGTCCATCATAACTCCGTCTGCCGGCCGGATTCCAGGAACCCAGTTACGGTCCCTGTTGCGCTTCTCCAGCCAGGCTATCATCTTATTTGCTTTATTCCCCAAGTCATAGACACGCCTCTGCGTAGCATTAGCGCGTGACCTCGCCTAGTCAGTCATCATATCCCTCAGTTCTTTTTCTTTGAGTCTCAATTTGTGACTAACTTTCAGCTCCTGTTCCTGTGATTTCCCGCTGGTGCACTCCAAGCCACGAATCTCCGTTTCTAGGCCATCAACTTGAGCATGCTTTTCCTTCCTCCCTTTCCCTGTCTCTGCCTGCACAAAATCCCTAGCTACGGTCTTATATGCCTCCCAGAGGGTACATTGAGACCTAACAGAGCCCACATTCTCTTCAAAATATTGATCCACATGCTCCCCAAACCGCTCCTGGAACTCCTGATCTTTGAACAGAAAAACATCCAATCTAGGAGGAGTAGACAAATCCTGCGTGGGACCCCTTCGTTGTACTCCCACCGGGGAATGATCGGATATACATCTTGCTTTATGACAACCGTTGTGGAAGTAGCCCATGCGTCCCACCTCCGTAAAGAGGTAATCAATCCTGGACCCCGAACCATGTGCTGCGGACATGTGCGTGTACTGTCGAAGGTGGGGATTATGCGCCCTCCACAGGTCCACCAAACCCATCGCATGTACAAAGTCCCCAAATTGTTGTCTCCCCCGATCAGGCGGAGCCACGGACCTATCAATTCCTCTAACCATCACATCATTCATATCCCCCCTATGACCAGGACTCCATCTGGCATGTCCAGGAGCAGTTTTCCAATATCTGGGAGTGTGGTGCTGTGCAGTTTTGGAGGAATGTAGACAGATCAAAGATTAACCGTGCAACCCATCCCCACCCAGATATCGCCACATAGCGCCCCAACGGGTCAAGCCACTTACAGCTAACCACCAATGGGAGCGAGTTTTTCAAGAGGATCCCAGCCCCCCTGGAGCCCGTGGTGAAGCCCGTGTGGGCCTGCAGTGTGTATCCAAACCTATTAAGGACCTTATAATGATTACCTATCAGATGTGTCTCCTGAAGGAAGACTATGTCTGGGGCGTGTCTCTGTAGGTATTGAAGGATCATGGTGCGCTTGATTTTGTCCCGCAGACCATTAACATTCCAAGAACATTTTTTAATCCTCTGTGTCTTCGGTTCACGTGTCATAATTCGCTAGTAAAAGGCCCCTAAAAGGTGTTCGACCACCCCCACCGCCACCCGCCACCCGCATGTCCATCAACATTGCTAATTGAGCCCATCAAAGAATACTCTGTAGAAACCAAAATACAAAGATCAAACAGTCAACTGCTCCCTCCCAAACCCCTGTACTCACCCCCCGCTACCCTGCTTGTAAGGCCAACATGACCCGACTCACCCCAACCAGCAGAGCACCTGTCGCCCATAAAAATGAAAACTTCAGGGATATGCTACAAACAGTCAGGAACCCTGAGGGTCTCAACCAGCCCGTACCCTCCATAGCTAGCTGCCATAACATCCCAGTCTAGGGGAGACAGGACATGCAATATTAGCAGATCAACCGGAAATATGAATCAACTTGGCCCCCCTCTGTGACACATGCCTGCTCCGAGAGTCAAAGTGGGATCAAATGTCTCAACTATCAGTCAATCGGGGTAGGTGCCCCACTGTACAGCAAAGTCCCAACAGTGGAATGTTTATACGTTACATGTGCCTCCACTCGGCTCTCCAGGCCATGGCTCACTCCGCAGTCTCATCCAAGGTCTGGTGAGGCAGATAGGCTCCGCGCCCTAGCCCCACCAGGTCTCTGAGTCCCCCCACGCTGCCGTCTCTCTCTTTCCGCTGAACCCGTGAAGGAAGTCAGAGAACACACCGCAGTGTTTCTACAACTGTCTCTTGGCCGTTTACTGTCAGGATGTTGCACATTTTCCTCCAGCCACGCATGGATGTCCTCCGGGGACGTGAAGAAGAAGGATTTTCCATGCAAAAGAAGCTTGAGACGCACCGGGAAGAATATCATATACTTAATGCCATGATGTCGCAGCTCCTTTTTGACTCCAGCAAATGATCAGCGCTCCTGTTGGACCTTGATGGTAAAATACGGAAAGAATCGGATGGTGGCATTATCGATCCGCAGGTCTCCATGTTCTCGGGTGGCTTGCTAGACGGCGTCTCGATCCCTCTAATTTAGGATCCGGGCAATAATCGTTCTAGAAGGAGCACCGGGGCGAGGCGGAGGGATCAGAGCTCTATGAGCTCTTTCAATGACGAAGAACTTGGAGAGTCTCTTGGGCTTTAGGTGATTCAGGATAGGGAGGCAAAACTCACCGAAGTGAGCCGTGAGGGGAACGGCCACCAGAGTCCACCTGTGGGGGCCATAGCGGGTCCCAGAAGCGCTACGCCATACCAGCCCCGACCTTCTGCCTGCTCCTAGAGGGGGAGCTGATACACCTTGAGAGGTCCTGGACTACAACTCCCAGCGGGCCCCTCGTGATGCGCTGCTAGTGACGCGCACGTCGAGCGACAGAGGTCCATTTAACCGGCCCGGCCCTCCCGCAGCAACAGGAGGAGACTGGGCAGGGCCACTCCCCTTGGTCCCCCCACAAGGATAAGCCCTATGGGAAAGGATTGTATCTAGAAGACACACATGAACAGAACGTGATTTTACTCCCTTTGGGAGCGTGGAACTTATCCACAGTGTATCATCTCTTGCTCAAATCACCGTTAGTGAACTTTAAAGCAGCAAGGTGAGACAGCTTTTTGTGGGGTGTTAACTGGGTTCAACAAGCTGAGGCCACTACTGGGTGTGTTAGGCTGTGTCTCCAGGGCTATATCGGAAAAAAGTGCACTCTATAGTAACCAGGTTAAGGTGTGGTCTCTCTAGTAAATTGCTATTAGGCAACCATTATGGGGAAAAATACGGGCACTACTAAGAAAAATGTAGCTAGGGGTCAGTTAGCTGTAGCAACCCCTCCACCAGTGACCTCAATGGACAAAATGCTGCAAAGGGCCCTGAGGTGTTGTTACCATTACCCTGGAGCTCTGTTGCCCCACCCCAGATCTTCCCATTGAAGTTAACTCACATGGCACACCGCCATCACCTGCAGTTGACATAGTACCAGCCTAATTACATGTGGACCCCATTGTAAATGTAATATTACCGGTCAATAAGGGTATGACTACACGTAAAAAAGGAAAGTATAAATTAGCAGCTGGGAAAGTAACCACAAACAAGAAGGCAAAGATGAGGTGTGATCAGGGAGAAGAAGGCTCTAGCGCCCGTGACTCTGGAGCAGATTCCATCCTTATTGTGACTTCAGCTCCTAAATGTCCAGACTGGGCCCAGTCTCTGATAGCGGATCTCCTGATACAACTGGGCGATTTAATTAAGCAAGAGGTCGCCCCGCTAGTTGACCAAGTGAGACTCCTGACAGATAGGGTAATAGCGAGGCAGACACATTCTAATCCGCTCGATAAAAGCAATGACCCAAGAGGAGTGAATCCACCCAAAGGAGCTAGTATATGCCCTGGGAAAGCCATGACTAATCCACCGAGCACTAGCAGACCAAAGCCTAGCAATAATCAAGCCTCTACCCAAGGCGCCAAACAATCCCTGCTCACTCAATCTGAGTACGCCCAGCGCAATAATAGCCAACAGGCAGTAGTACCAGTTGGGACAGGAAGTAGCCAGCTGTTGGACTGCACCCTTCCCAACCCCGTAAGTGCAGGGGAGAAACAGGACACAAACAACATTGATACAAGGGGCAGGGGTAATGTTGTGTTGCCAACCATAGATCTTCCCCCACAATCACTACCTTATGTAGTAGTCTTAACTGGGGTTCCACCTCTAAAGGCACACCAGAAAGAGTCACAGCTGGACCTTAGAAATAAGAGCTTGTTTTGGTTGGCAACACACAGGCACTTCCCTTATGAGAAGGCAGGGGATATTCTGATGGCAAGAAGGGTAGAATGGGTGGGACCCAATAGGAAAACCTCCAGGGGGGACTGTGTGATCATTAACTTTAAAACACCACTGACGGTAAACTTTTTACTGAACCAAAGAAGCCCACCCAATGGATCCGACAATGGAATGAGAATGCTCCCCCTTGATTACTTCTATTACAATCACCTGGACCAGGAGCAATCTAGGACGCTCACAGGTGCTAAAAGCCAGTGGGTGGAGGGACACCAGTTGACAGGTAACCACTTCCATATTAGGCTCCCATTGTATAATTTGCAAGTTAGCAACCGATACGGCCCTTTAGAAGAAGTGGATTGACCATTAAACACAAAAGCCACCTGTTGTGGCAAGAGCCGCAAGGGTAGTCAGAAAGGGGATGCAATGGTAAGCTCAGGGAACCAACTGGGGCTATCCATGGCTGCTGCAAAACCTGGATCGGATATACCTCTGGGGATAAAGCCTGGGGAGGGGGCAAGGGCACCTTTCTCTGCCTTAACTTCATTCACCACCCCTCCAATCCTGTTATGGACGTCCCTACTTCCTCTAATCCCCAAATTCCATCTGAAACTAACCCTATCATGCTTGATGAGACACCAATGCAAAGTAGGGATCTTAAGATCTTGTCATGGAATTTGGCAGGTATTAAGGCTAAGTTATCGTCTCCTGAATGGGGTGGGTTTGTTGATCAGTTTGATGTCTGCCTATTTCAGGAGAGATGGGCTAGAGAGGATTGTGGAAGGGTGGGCTTTGCTACCTACAATATACCTGCTAGCACAGGAGGGAGGGGAAGGCCGTCGGGGGGACTATCTATATGGGTAGCTTCTCATGTGGGTTGCCATACCGCCACCTTGAACACCCAATCACAAGACATTCAATCAATATTGCTCACATCCAAACTGAGAATAGTAATTATTAATATCTATTCCCGCCCTGTATCACTCGCTCAGGAATCAAAAACATTGGAGGAGTTAAATCTCTTCATCCCAATGGTGCCATCTAGTTCAGTATTGATAGTGGGGGGTGACTTAAACTGCCACTTCGAACCCCTTCTAGGTTCACAGGATGCTGCCATCGGAGAGTAGGATCTACAGTGGACCATACCAGACCCCAAATGTACCCAGTAAAATCCTGGTCACCCTTGGTTTTGCAGATTAACGCCATTGCCCTAACACATTCCCTGAGGGCCTGCAATGGCCGTACTCCATCGGATAGGCCCAGTAGGCCGACATTCAATAGAATTGGTCAGGCTAATTGGTGGGGGGAGCCTATATGCTGCCTTTATTGACCTAAGGGCAGCATTTGACCTTGTCCCTCGTACAACCTTGTGGTGTGTGCTTGATGACATGGGTATGCCTAGACCCTTACTTTCACTCATTAAAAAACGTCATGAGCACAATTTTGCACAGATCGGGTGGGGCCGCCCAGGTAATGTCACCACCCACTTCCCTGTAGATAGAGGGGTGCGGCAAGGCTGCGTTTTAGTGCCAACCTTATTTTCTATGTATATTAACGATGTGGCAAAAAAACTGATTGATTCTAACATCGATGCCCCAATTTTGGCTGGAGCACAAGTCCCCATTCTTATGTTTGCTGACGATTGTCTGATTATAGAAAAAATCCTGAGTGGTTCGCAAAAGGCCTTAATGATTTTTGAAAACTTTTGCACTGCTCGTGGGTTGGAAGTGAATGTTTTAAAATCAAAATGTATGTCTTTTAATGAACCAAATCTTTCAAGGGTACTGTGACCATGAACAAACTACCACTCGAGAAGGTCCAAGCTTTTTGTTACTTGGGGGTCTGCATACAGCACGATCTTTCTTGGAACCAGCAGGTAGAGTTGGCTGTTCTTAAACATCGCCAGCTCGCCGGAGCATTGAGTCCTGAACACTCTAGGACCCTTACTAAGCCGATAGCCCCGGTATTATTAGTATATAACGGCAAAGTGGTTAGCTCCTCCTTATATGGTGTTGAAATCTGGGGGTTCGAGAATCTAAGGGGAAAGACAGTATCTGAAAACCGCTTCCTTAGAAATCTCATTAAATTACCCCAGAGCACCCCCATGAGTCCTTTACTTTACGACTTGGGAATCAGTCCAATAGCTCTTATTGCGTCCTTGTGACCTGTTTTGTACTGGAGGCGGATGTGGACCACGCCTGAATTGGAAATTTTTGCTAAGGGGCTGATGGACGTAATCAAGTGTGATACCTTTCATAAGATTAAGTGGCTAGCCAAAATTCGGGGGGTATTAAGGGACCTAGGCCTTGGGGAATTGTGGGAAGATCCCGTAAATGTCAGGTTTACACCCAAAAAGGTCCTAAAAGGTCTGTATTGGAGTCACCCTGTCAGAAGACATGCAATGGGCACCACAAATAGCCAAAGCCAAGCTTAAGCTTTCACAGTTAGCGGGGAGTATAGCCAAACTAGCCAGGGAGTCACCTTTAAAACCCATTGGTCCCGCACTTGAAATGTACAGGGCTCAAGCGTGCGGTGCAACTTTGTATGGGGCAGAATTATGGGGGCATTCTTCGCCCTCTACTGTAGTTGCAACTGAGAATAGATTCTTAAGACAAATACTCGGCCTCCCGGCAAGTACCCCGCTAATCTCTCTGCGTTTAGACCTGAGCATACCCCCGATTGAGGATGAGATTGCCCTAAAACCGTTGATGTTTTGGTGAAGACTCTGGGCAACTCCCGAATTAGCATCATATCAGGCAGATACAAACAAGCTTTTATCCTATCCTGGCTTGTTCAAAAGGGTCCCTTGGTTTGCCCATGTAAAGCATGAGTACGAAAAACTTGGTCAACCCTCTATGTGGAGCACTCCGAGTGACACCTGCCCATCGGTCCCTCGCACCCTAGTGTCCAAGACTTTTCGTACTTTAAAGCTTGAAGCACTGCAAGCAAACCCCAAACTAGGCCCCCTTACAATACAGCTCCTTGCAGTGAAGGATGATTATAGGTTAGAAATATTTATGGATGCTATCCTTCCCCAGGTCGCAAGAAAGCTGCATGTGGAGTTCAGACATAGCACTCTGCCTGTACACGCAGTCACTAATAAATGGGCCGGACAGAAAGAGGAGGCTTGCCCTATATGCATTACACTAGAAGAAACAGAAATGCATGTTTTTTTTCCTGCCCCGGCTACCAAAACACAAGGCGCTATTGGCTAGTGCAGCTTTATCGAAATTTGGGCTTTGAGCACTGCAGGGAGGCTCTTCGGTTTTAAAATATGACACATCTAAACCTATTGTATTTGCTGTTTCAAGATATTTAAACATAATGTGGCGCAGGAGGTGGGCTTTTATTCAGAAGGGTAAAAATGCATAAAATGTCTCCAGCAGCAATTCTTTTTTTTTAACTATGATTATTATCTACCAGTTTCTGTTAGATACTAATTTTAGCAATAGATTATCTTGTACATAGAATTGTAAATAGTATTAATTTTTCTTGCCATTTTAAATTATTTATTGAGCTATTGCTGCTATTTTCTGTACCTGATGGCTGACTGCATCACACCAATTGTTATAAATGTTTCCCGCAGTGTCCATTTAATGCCTCCCCTCTCCCTCCCATGACTAACTGGTAAAACCTATTGCACCCGTTTCTAAATTGGGATTTGTATTATAAATGGAGTGCTCTTTTTTAATTGACATATTGTATTTTTAATAATGTCTGTTATCCTGTGCTTGTGCTTACTTTTTATGGTTCTTGTGACCGAAATAAAAGTCTTTGAAACGATGAAACGATTCAGGATAATGTCCTCCAAAAACAAATCGACACTCGACCCTTTCATTTTCTCCGGCACTCCCACCACTCGAATATTATTCCTTCGGGCCCTCCCTTCCTGGTCCTCCAGCCGTGCCTCTACTTGCTTCTGCTGCCGGGTTAACTGCTGGACCTGGTCCTTTAGCTCTTTAGTGGTTTGTTGCAGTTCAGCAATTGCTACAGCATTCTGAGTGGTCTTCTCCGAGGTCTTATTCAAATACGCCCGCTGGAGGGCCATTATTATAGTAACGGTGTCGATTTTAGCTTCCAACGTCTCTCCTAAAGTTTGTATCGCCTTCATGATAGAGGCTAGGGACGGCTCCACGGTATTTCCTAATCCCCCAAGGGGGGGCACCCTCTGCCCCCCCCCCCCACCGGCACCGTATAATTGTCCATAGTGTTGGTTTGTGTGGTGGTGGACTTCTTAGGCTTCATTGTTGTATCAATGGAGATCTCCGACACGGAGGGGTGGGGAGGGAGAATCCCACCCCGTAATGCACCCACTGCACCTTTACCGTTGCTCCGTCCGGTTGTCCGGCTATAGCTACTGGAGTTAACAATCTCGTGATATGTGCGATCCCACCTAGGAGGTCCGTCGCCACCACAGAAGCATCCGTCCCACCGGGCTTCACGCCTACTCCACAAACCGTCCCCAGCGCCTCTCAACAGGGACTCATGCCCGCGATTCCGTCTTCTCTGTGGGCCAAAGTTAAGTGACCAGCGGGCCACCTTCTAGGGACCAGATACCACCGCGGCCCCGGACTTCACCTGCTATACTGTAATGCGCCACGCGCCAGTCACCAAAGGCCAGTCTGGTGCCTACTTCCACAACATGGGGGCGCCTCCCCCCTGATGTACCGGTGTCTCTCACCCCCTAGGGCTCCTGTTGGGGGTCGATTGCGCGGGCTGCCAGTGTCTAGCGCCTTTCGCCCCGGGGTCAGTCCATTCCTGAAGTCTGCCGCCCGCAGGGCCACCTCCCCCTGCAAGCCACGTGGCTCACTCCCAGGAACCCCAGATCCGGGGTCTGCTGCAATACTTCATCCGCCACCAAGCTCGCCCGGTACCTGTGGTCAATCCCTGCCGAATTCTGGCCAGTTCTGGGCCGATGCGGGCCACCTTTCGCAGCCACCACGTGGGACTGCGGCCTCCTTCTCTTTGGCCCTTCATCCGGGCAATGTGGGTGTTCAACGACGTCGGAGACAGTCGGCTCAACACTGCCACATCAGGAGCAGTCAGTTTGCGATCGGGCCCCCCACATTATCCGCCAGGCCTCCCAGGTTACCAGCGCCGATGCGCCCGTCACACATCCGGCATGCGAGGCCGGTGCTTCTCACCACGTGCAGGCCCCGGGGGACTTTTAACTGCCGGGGCTGCCGCGGGGCCGTGCATTGAAGTGGAGAGCACACCCCCCGACTCCGGAGCACTTTCAGCATCGGAATTCGCCAATAAACTAAAGTTAGCAGCAGGATGTATGTAGGATTTTCGGGGCTTTTAGCTTACCCTCAGCCGCGCTGCGATGTTATGCGGCCATCTTGGTTGTCGCCAGGCCACGCCCCCCCCAACATTTTTTAAGAGAAGGAAGTGGTCCCATGGACCATTGCCTGCTCTTAGAAAATGTAAAGGTAGCTTTTTATTTTTGTTGTTTAAATAATCCTGTTTTCCTTTAAGGAAAACAGGTTGCATTACAAAAAAAATACTGCTTTATTGAAAAAGCAATCACAGACATGGTGGTCTGTGACCCCTGCAAGCTACCACCCCAGTAATTGTACCATTAACAATGAGTTGCAAGTTGCGACCTGCCTCATGAATATTGATGAGGCAGGTCAATTTTTGAGCCACTGAGAAACGCTTACAGATGTTGTACATCGCAGTTTGCAATTTCCTAATAGCAAATCGCTAAAATTCGCTATTTGGAAATTGCAACTACACAATTTCGTACATCTGGCCCTTAATTGGTCCTACTAGTCGCAGTATGCAGCCTGTTATGAATGATAGCCACCACAGGGATGCTAGTCTTCTTGGGTCACCAGACCACCATATCTGTGACTGTTTTTAAATAAAGCAATCTTTTTTTTTTGTTAAAGTGCAGCCTGTTTTCCGTAAAGGATCATTGGATGCGTTTAAAAAAAAAGAAAAATAGACTTTTAAGTGTCATTTTTTAAGAGTAGGCACTGGACCACTTCCTACTCTTAATTTTTTTTTTTTTACATTCTCAAATGGGGTGTGGCCCCTTTCCCACTTGGGAATGTGTCACCACCTCCTAGGAGGAGACAATAAATTATAATTTTTTTTAACTGGAATTCAGTCTCAAAACATTAATACATACCATCATTGTGATTCAGTAATTAGAAGAGACGCCCTAAACAAGCCCCTTCCAAATACTGAATCACAAAACCAAATTGTGATTCGGTAACAAGTTACTGAATTGCAATTTGGCTTCTGTACATTACAACTCTTTATTAAATATTTTCAAATTATTTACTCATAAATACAATATGCCCTCTTAAAAAAAATACTGCAATCTCTACCATGTCACGTCCAAAGGGTATCTTGTGACCAATGTTATAACAGGATTTGCAGAAATTTTCCAGCCCATAATTACTGACTCTAACAAATAAATAGTAAATCTGACACTGTACAATAGCTTCTTTCCTGTTTTTGGATCTAGTTTTGCACTAAGTCTGTCCCTCTTGGAGCCTGGATACTCTTTCTAGCAGTCTTAAGTATTGTAAATTGTACGTGAGTGCCCCATTACTGAAAATAAACCCAAACCTATTCCTCACTTCTATATGCCAGACTTACTGATTCCCCTTCCCAAATTAGTATGGAAAAATTATTTGGCAAAAGGTGCAATTGCCACCAGTAATTCTGGTCCACTAAGAAGCAAAATACATAAGTGGGGGTGTTCGTAGGCACTTTGTAGTTATAGTTAGGATCACCAGAGATAGGAATTTCTTGCATTTGTCCCCCTCGATAACTTGAAAAGATCACTGGGTCTTAAAACATAATTTCTTAGTCAGATCATGAAAGATTTCCCCACAAGCGCTGCGAGGCCTCCGGGTAGCTACGCGCTATACAAGTGCAATTTTCATTCATTTCTTTCATTCACCTTGGTCGCATGGGCCTTTGTTGGTTGACATGAAGCATTGAAGGGGAGTAGACATCAATAATACATTTCCAATCTGTAAAGCCAATGTGACTCGACAATATGGATCAAGAGTAGCCAAATTTGGTAATAGTTTTTTTGGGATTACCAATCAATCAAGTATATATGCAAGCAAATAATAAGATAAATAAGTACTGCAATACATCAGGTAAATTGAAAGTTCTCAGTAGTTTGAGACACAATAAAATGAGATACCGAATGGTGATAATCACAATAATAAAGAAACAAATTAAAGCAAACAGGAGTTCCATAAAGAAACGTCCCTCTTTCTCCTAAACATAAGTCATCTATTACCTAATAAGGTCTCTAATTAGGGAGCATAGAAGGTACTTCCTGTAGCCCCAGTACCTGGGAGCTGCAGTTTGTATTCTCAAGGGGTCACGCGGGGGTTTGGCTGTAATCATCAATCAGCCCCTGCCTTTTCTTCTCCTGGCTCCGTATACGGGGAGCCACCGGGATGTTCTGTTATGGGTATACCTGATACCATGTTAGTATTGGAGGGAGTGCCAAAGGCCCTTGGCTTGGAGTCTTGCCCGTGCCCACAGAGATCTCCTGTTGAGCACGAGTTAGTTCATAATAATGCCTTGAAGATTGCCAGCTGGAACATAGTGGGCATTTTCCGAAACCTGGATCTACCGGAGTGGAATTCTCTCATTGAGTCCTTTGGAATATGCATCTTCCAAGAAACCTGGTGTCTGGAACCTTGTCACAAAGTTGGGTTCACTACATACTTTGTGCCTGCTAAAGTTGCAGGGAAGGTGGTTTTGGGGAGGGTGCTACAGTGGGTAGAAGATAACATGATCCTCTCTGACTTCCAGGCGAGTTTCAGATCAGGCACCGGGACTATCGAACAATCCTTTCGACTCCTGTTGTTTTACCTGAAGGTGGTTGTACTGGGTAAAGGCAGTCTGTACCTTGCTTTCATTGTTCTGCGCACTGCATTCGACCTAGTGCCTCGTGATTGCCTATGGAGGGTACTGTCTGACTTGGGAATGCCCCCATATCTGCTCTCACTATTAATAAAGCTTCATATTGAGAACTTTGCGCAGGTCCGGTGGGGTAAACAGGGCCAGAAGACCGCCCGAATAACAGTAAACAGGGGTGTCCGCCTGGGGTGCGTTCTTGCTCCCACTCTGTTTTAATTATATGTCAATGGAGTGGTGGAGCATCTTTTAAAACAACCTTCAGATGCTCCTACCCTGGCGGGCAGGAGAATACCTACTCTATTATTTGCAGACGATACCCTTTTGATTTAGAAAACCCCGGATGGGTTACAGAGTCTTCTTGATAGCTTTCAATCCTTCTGTGATTCTCGGGGTTTGAAAATTAACACTGATAAGACCAAATATTTGGTCTTGAATCCCCCGAGAAAGCACGGCCGGCCACCCTTACTGAATATGGTGCCTTTGGAAAGGGTTAAGGTCTTTGATTATCTAGGGATTCGTCTGTCTGATACCATGAAGTGGAATTCCCATCTCGAAAAGATGCCCTTGACCCATAAAAGGGTTGTGGGGGCCCTACTCAAAGAACAGCGATTATCTACCCTCAAACCTATTGCCCCGGCGTTAGAGATATACAAGGCGAGAGGTGTTAGTGCGGCGCTTTATGGAGCAGAGCTTTGGGTAGCCCAGAATATGGATCAGTTATCCTGCTCAGAGAACAAGTTTCGGAAGGATTTAATGGGTCTCTCGTATAATACCCCCACTTTACCCTTGCTCTTAGATACAGGTTGTCGCTCTATTAAAGACCAGGCCAGATTAAGACCCCTTCTTCTTTGGGCTCACCTATGGAGAGTTCCTGAATTCACCAGCTACGCCGAAGGGCTAAAGGAGGTTTTATTGCGGCCTGGCTGGTGTAAAATAGGATGGCTAAGGGATGTTAAGCATCTCCTTGGGGAATTGGGATTTGGCGAGGCTTGGCACTCTATGTCCGCTCCCCCTAAGGCTGTCCTAAAAAAAGCTTATTGGAAGTGGGTATTGAATAAAAGAAATACTAACCCTAATCTGTGTAGAACCACCAGAGAATTTTTAATAGTAAAGGAAGTAACCCTATGTGAACCTTATCTCGATGCAATTTCAAAATCTAGAGATAGAGCTTTATATTTTAAATTTAGAATTGGAGTGCTCCCTTTGGTAGGTAGGTATAACTTTATTGCATGATTAATTAAAACTGTTGCAAACAAGTGAAATATTAATTCGCAAGATACAGCTTCTCCTTAAAAATTTTTTAAAAGATTACAAATGTGTTATAGTTCATTAAAATTGCAAAGGAGTAAAAATGTATAGGTAAAATAGTTCTTCTTAGTAAAAAAGATAAGTTATCACAGGGCTTGTTCTCATTGGCGGATCCACACCAAGAAATGATATTTGTGGAGAGAACGAGTCAGTGAGCTCACAGCCAGGCCATACTAAATGCTGGGAGCTTAGCACCAGGGAGGTATTCATAGGACTTAATCAAAGCGCTAGTAGAGACTGTTGTTGACCTTGGCACAAGGGTACGATAGCCATAGGACAAAGGCCGATGACTTGGGGGTCTTCCCGACTTAGCTTAGCGTTCGCTTCCCTCATAAACCGAACAAGGCTGCAGGAAAGACAGATGTTGCTGCCCTCAAAACAGGCCTTTACCCCTTCCCTACAGGATCGAACCTAACTTGCAATCAGGAGCTGTTTGAGAAACTGCCTCCTTTCCACTCTCAAGCCGTTGCAGATGCATAGTAGATGTATTATATCTTCATTTAAATTTCCACACAGTCTGCAGCAGTTGGTAGAGGTTGTGCGTTTCCATGGAGGAAGGTGGGGCTTTGCTGGTAGGATTCCCAACCTCAGATGAAGGAACCGTTCTTTTGTCGATCTTGCGAAACCTGTTCCTAGGTATGGTTGGGGCTTTGTTGACACGTAACTCTGAAGTGCTCCCTTTGGGTGAATTGGCCGCTCGCTGGAAGATCCCGGCGCAGACTAGTAAGTTTTGCCCCTTCTGTGCCTCTAGGATGGAGTCGATCCCCCATTTCTTATTTGAATGCCATGTCTATAAAGCTCCTCGCTATAGGTGGCTTAAACCCTTGTGTAAAGAACTGGGCACCAGACATTATAGCGAAGCTTTGCGAATATTGAAATCTGATACACAGCCCCTATTTGTCTATGGTATGGCAAAGTTTTTAAGTTGGGCATGGCTAATCAGATCAAAAAGGCTTATGCATATTGTTTAATCATTTTTTAATCTCTATGCTGACTATTTTATGTAATTTATTGATGCCATTCGCACTTTATTTTGTATGATTGTATTGTATTGTATGTGGATTGGCTCTTTTATCTTTTTATTATGTTTGTATATTGCTTTTAAAGATATGTCTTATATCGAAATAAAGCCAAATTTGACTGATTGAATTAGGGAGCATAGAAGGTGTCAGCATGATCAGACTTCGGTAGAAGTCTTTGGAAAAAGGAAATACGTTTTTAGCATAAAGCTTCACACTCAGAAGAATAAGGCAAGCAGAGAGGTCTGTACCGCTTGAAGTCTAAATGGAATCTGCTCTGTCTCTAACTGTGAGAACACCAATTTGAAGGTAACCAGAAATTCGGAAACATCCTCAACCCCTTCACCCCACCAGAGTCCAATCTGGTGGGGTGAAGAGTCCAATCAAATCATTACTGAGTGCATTTGCAACATCCCTTCAGTTTTCCATCTAATCAAACTGGTACTGCGGTTCTCAACCTTGAAAATTTCTCTGTCCTGGTACGTGATGAACAGAAGTCCTCTTTCGACTAATAATTCTCAATTTTTACTGCCAAGTTTTCCCACCAGGCCTCTCTATCACCAGTCTAATACAGACAATAGGACTTTCTCTAACTAGCAAACATCATGATAATACCTGCAAAGGAAGACAGTACACGCTGGCAAAGCAAAATATATTTAATTTGAGGCCTGTAGTCAGGTTAACTTTAGTTGAGCAGTTAAGCAGTAATGTGAATTTGAATACATGATTATACATATGCATATGTCTATTAAAAACATGCAAATATAACTTGAAGTAAAAGTGTAAAATATGACTATAAGAATAAATGTTTACAAGTTTCAACTGAATATTAGAACACAGAAACCCTTCGAACCTATTGTGGATACTCCCCCTATACAGGATCCTGGTACTGATAGCATTCCAAGGGACATGTTTCATTCTGAACCCCAGGTGTGGGGCTTTTACATTAATGAACTCTCAAACGATATACTGGCAGGTGGAGAGTCCCAGAATCCTGGAAAAATGGTGAGATCATTTGAATATTTAAAAGAAACTAGACAGATGTTTTCTCAAACAACTTTGCAAAAGATCATTTGTGTCAGCTCCTGGCTAGATTACAGGTCTAGATTAATGAGGCAGACATCCTGGCACCTTTCCAGGTGGAATTCTGCTCTTAGGTCAGTATAGTCGACCAACTTTTTCAGTTCAACTTCATAATATCCAAATGCCTCTGGCTCTCTAGGGACAACCTCTATTTGGCCTTTGTGGATGTCATGGCAGCCTTTGACCTGATTCCAAGGAAGCTCCTTTGGTCCACCTTGGCCGCCATGGGTAATGCTCCATCTCTGCTGGACATCCTCATCAGCCTCCATAGTAACACCACAGTGCAGGTTAGAAGGGGTAAGGGTAGTGATCTGGCTGATCTTCTTCCAGTGCAGCAAGAAGAAAGGCAGGGGTGTGTTCTTGCACCCTCACTTTTTCACTATATATCAATGGTGTAGTTTCTTATTTTAGGCAATTTGCAGATGATACTCTTCTCCTTTACCATGCTCCATTTGCACTGCATAATCTTCTGAACAAATTCCAAGAGTTTTGCCTTACCTGTGGGTTGGAGGTGAACACCTCCAGAACGAAGATCACGTTTGTAGGAAAGTAGGATCTGCTTTCATGGTTACCCCCACTTTTTGCAGACGTCAGTATGCCTTCAGACTAGTCTGACTGGGATCCTGCTAATCAGGACCTCAGTCACTGTGCTTCCTTCCTAAATTTGACATTGTAAGTACTTCTGTAGCTCTACAATTGGTTACCGGTGTACCCCTATAAGTCCCTAGTATATGGTACTGAGGTACCCAGGGCATAGGTACACCAGGGATTTCCCATGTATTGTGCTCCCTATGAGAGACCACTCAAACTGTGACTACAAGCCTGCAATTGCAGCCTGTGTAGGCTGGTGCTTGAACCTCTTACAACAGATGTATGTTTTCTTATATCTGAGGTCACTACATGTAAAACCTATAAGTCACCCCTAAGGCAGGCCTTTTAATCCTGAAGGCAGGGTGCTGGGTTGCAAGTGCGTTGATGGCCCTACATGAGCAGGAGATTCCTACAAACACAGGAGTCGATTCTCCAGGCTATGGAAGTATGGTCAGCCATTTTGATACATATAGTGGCCATCCATCCTTACTGGATTGCTACATATATAGTGGCTGTGCTGAACCTGGGCATCTTTGGTATCAAACATGTTGGAATCATACCTACATACCGTAATCAGTGTTAGAGGTATGGTTCCATGCATGGGGGGTTCCTCAGGGAAGCACCCAGTAGTTCTGGTAACGGTCTTCCATGGTCTGCCAACAAGCAAGTGCTGTTGCAAACCCTGGACATGATTTTGCCCTCCTACTGCTGAGCTGAACTTGAGCGGGGGAAGTTAGAACAATAGGTTTCCATTCACAGGGAGATATAACCACTTCCCAGACAGGACTTAGTGTATTGGGCTGGGGCGAGGGCGCTTGCCAGTGCCACCAGACCGCTTTGAAGGGCGCATTTGGTGCCCTCCTTGCATACTTGGTTAAAGCCTGTTCAGGGAGCCCCTGGCACCCACTGTGTGAACGAACTTGCCAAAGGACATGGGACTATCCTCCCCTCTATTCAGCCCCTGAGTTGTGGGTGGCTCTTCATATTCATTGTGGGACAAGACTCAGGCCTGAAAACATGTTACTCTTCCACCGTCTGGACACTGGGATTTTGCTGGCCTTTGCCTGGAACTGAAAGTTCATCAAGGAAGACTCCTGCTGCTCCTTGTTTCTCTCTTCTGCAAGTGCTCTTCATCATTTGTTTCTGTGCTTCTTCCAGGATCTTCAACAGACCTGCGGCATCAATGACACCCAAAGTAATCTCCCTTGGAGTGAAGGAGTCACTCTCCTACATCTGCAGGCACTGCAGTGAAGCTGACTGATTTACTGCTCCTGACGTCCAATGGACTTCGAAAGGCTCAGCAACATAGGTGGTGCTTCTGGAACTCGCTCGAGACCTGGCCTGTCCTCTGCAATTTTGAGAGCAGTATCCCTTGTCGGACCCCTGGCACCAAACCTCTGTGCACTGCATTGATTTGACTTTGCTAAGACTTGTTAGCACTGCACTCCAGAGACATTAAGGCTATAAGAAGCTCCAGCATCACTGGGGCAAAGTCAAAGCTCAGCCCAACTGCGATGGATCACCGGCTGGCTACAGGACCTATGCAGGCCCTGCTAAACAAAGTACCTTTCGTGGTCCCTGGCAATTAAATGCGTAGATCTTCTCCACATAGTGAAGGCAATGTGTCAGCTCCGAAGACTGATACCAGAGTCAAGAGGCGTAGAGCGATGCTCCGGATTCTGCCACTCAGTCAAGGAGATGCAGTGATCTCACCAAGCTGTAGCAGCAGCGATACGCTATCCAATGCATCGATATCTGGAGGCAAAGTGCTGGTTTGATTTTACTCCTGCAATGAGGTTGATGCACTGCTTCTGCTACACACAGACAGGAGATAAGCTGAAATCAATTTTGTAAGTATTTGAGCCACTTCCATTTACCCAGGCACAGGAGCAGGGGTAGAGACTTTGATTTCCATTAGTCTCAAGCCACAGGAGGCACACCATCAAGCCTTTGGAGAGCACTTGGAAGGAAGGGAGAGTTCAATTCCCCTTTATCAGAGTCAGGAAGCAGCAGGCAGCAGGGCAACACAAGAGAAAAGCAGGCCTTCCAAGTCTGAAGTCCAAATATGAGTTCTCTAAGCAAAACAGCAGTACTTCTGACAGAGGTTCAGTTCAAGATCCAGAAGTGTCTGATTTTAGGGAGTTAGAGATCCAGTACTTATGCCTAAAAGTGCCTTTGATTAGGGGATTACTTCAAATTAGCAGAACAATGTCATACATTCACCCCAGTACAGAGTTCTGGGCCTAAATCCATCGTTTTTTTGCTCATCATGCCATTCCAGTTTGAACCCAGCCATATGCAAATCAGTCTTGACCCTGTGCCTCATGGGAAGAGTCCGAACTGCCAAGCCAGGTCCTCCCTGGACTGGAAACAAGCATGGGGGTGAATGTCTGCATTGCCCAGTATTCGGTCCATCAATTGTTTCTTTTGTATATGTCTCCCTAAGTGGGAAGGGTATGCCCAGACGTGGATCCCGTGCTCACTACACCACTGGATTCAAGCTAGCTTGGCTGATGAAGGGTGATGCCTTGAAACCTGTCCCAGGATGCTTGTTTCCGGTCCAGGGAGGACCTGGTCTGGCAGTTCGGGCTGGACTGTTCCCATGAGGAACCGGTTCAAGACTGATTTGCATGTGGCTGGGTCCAAACTGGGGTGGTGTGGTGAGCAAAAGAATTATGGATTTAACCCAGATCCTTGTGACTGGGGGTGAATGTTTGCATTGTCCATCATTCCGTCCATCAATTTTTTCTTTTCCATAAGTTGCCCTAAGAGGCTAGTTTATGTCCAGATGTGGGTCTCGTGCTCACACCGCCACTGGATTCAAGCTAGCTTGGCTGATGAAGGGTGATGCCCTGAAACTGGTCCCAGGATGCTTGTTGCCAGTCCAGGGACGACCTGGCCTGGTAGTTCGGGCTGGACTGTTCCCATAAGGAACTAGGTCAAGACTGATTTGCATATGGCTGGGTCGAAACTTGGGTGGTGTGGTGAGCAAAAGAATGAAGGATTTAACCCAGATCCTTGTGACTGGGGGTGAATGTTTGCATTGTCCAGCATTCCGTCCTATCAATTGTTTCTTTTGCATATGTCGCCCTTCGTGGCTAGGGTATGCCCAGATGTGGGTCTCGTGCTCACACCACCACTGGATTCAAGCTAGCTTGTCTGATGAAGGGTGATGCCCTGAAACTGGTCCCAGGATGCTTGTTTCCGGTCCAGGGAGGACCTGGCCTGGCAGTTTCGGTCTGGACTGTTCCCATGGGGCACAGGGTCAAGACTGATTTGCATTGGCTGGGTCCAAACTGGGGTGGCGTAATGGGCAAAAGAACGATGGATTTAACCCAGATCTTTTGACTGGGGGAGAATGTTTGCATTGTCAGCATTCCGTCCATCATCTGTTTGGTGTGACACTTTTCGCCCTAAGTGGGATGGGTATGCCTAGACGTGGGTCCCTTGCTCACTATGCCACTAGATTCAACCTAGCCTGGCCGAAGGAGGGTGACATACCCTAAATCCAGTCCCAGGATGCGTGTTTCCAGTCCAGGGAGGATCTGGCCTGGCAGTTCGGTCTGGACTGTTCCCATGGGGCACAGGGTCAAGACTGATTTGCATATGGCTGGGTCCAAACTGGGGTGGCGTAGTGGGAAAAAGAAAGATAGATTTAACCAAGATCTTTTGACTGGGGGAGAATCTTTGCATTGCCAGCATTCCGTCCATCATCTGTTTGCTGTAACACATTTCGCCCTAAGTGGGATGGGTATGCCCAGAAGTGGGTCCCTTGCTCACTGTGCCAATGGATTCAAGCTAGCCTGGCTGAAGACGGGTGACATACCCTGAAACCCATCCCAGGATGCTTGTTTCCAGTCCAGGGAGGACCTGGCCTGGTAGTTCGGTCTGGACTGTTCCCATGGGGCACAGGGTCAAGGCTGATTTGCATATGGCTGTGTCCAAACTGGGGTGGCATAGTGGGCAAAAGAACGATGAATTTAACCCATATTTTGACTGGTGGAGAATGTTTGCATTGTCAACATTCTGTCCATCATCTGTTTGCTGTAACACTTTTCGCCCTAAGTGGGATGGGTATGCCCAGACTTGGGTCCCTGCTCACTGTGCCACTGGATTTAAGCTAGCCTGGCTACAGAAAGGTGACATACCTTAAAACCAGTCCCAGGATGCATGCTTCCGGTCCAGGGAGGACCTGGCCTGGCTGGTTTCCGGCTGGACTATTCCCATGGGGCACAGGGTCAAGACTGATTTGCATATGGCTGGGCCCAAACTGGGGTGGCGTAATGGGCAAAAGAACAACGGATTTAACCCAGATCTTTTGACTCTCGGAGTAAGCCTCTGCTGCAATTTTTAATATCCATGAGGACCTTGGTGCTGGTTTTTATCTCAGATCAGATTGCTGTAGCCCCACTTTTATGCTGGTTAAGAATTTGGGGACAGCTACCACCTAATCTAAACCAATTGATTATTCAGGATTGTATGTCTTTAGACAAAGGCCTTGATATCCCGTGGATCCGTTACATTAAGACTCAGTTGGATTCACTGGGCATTCCCGACTTGTTTTTGAACCCTAGACCTCTTGGCAAGATGGCCATTAAAGATGTGAAGTCACCGTTTTTGAGTAGGGTGATGCTGATAAGGGAGGAAGGGAAACTAGCAAAACCTTAAGTCAGGTGTTTTGTAATGTTGTGTACAGGTAGAGAAATTCAGCCATACCTGACTTTCATAAACAAACTATACCATCTGTTTGTGTTAATAAGGTTCAAGTATAACATGCTCCCATGGCTATTGTTGTTCCCAAATGGCTTTTTTAAGGAGGGGTCTTTGGGCCCCTGTCCCTGTGACAATTTCTCTGAGCAGAACACCCTTCGTATGGTATTTCTTTGTGACTTCTATGTATCAATTTGTAAGAAATGTATTTTGCCATTGTTAAGGGGCTGTAACTTTGAGCAAGTTAGGTCAGCGTTAGCCTACTTGCAAATGCTTGGGTCCACCAAATGCTTGGTGCTACCCCAAAGCAGAAGGGTTGTGTGCTTTGGGGTAGCTAGTTATATCTCAGGGGCCATCAGGTGAAGGAACAAATTAAAGTTATAGAGCTGACGGTCTTCTCCTTTTTTAATCGTATTAGGAAAAATTGTTTTTTAAATGGAAAAACCTGTGTGTGACAATTCTGCTAATGAAATATTGATCCTTTTAATGGAAAACTTGCTATGTGACAAACCTTTTAACATATTTATTTGAACGCCAAGTGTCTTTTTTTGATGGTGAAATGTGATATATCTGGCTTATGAATTGTACTAAATGTCAGTTTATTTAATGTGTTATTGATATCATGAAATTTTTGATCTCTGCTTTGATGGTTTTAAATTTTAACCGAATAAAGCAAAATGTTTGACTTTGACTTTGACTCAGGGAGAATGTTTACAATGTCAGCATTCCGTCCATCATCTGTTTGCTGTAACACTTAAGTTCTTTACCAGCATAGTCCAAGAAATCCACCCATGTTTGTGACTGGCCCTTAACCATTGCCTGTTTCTCCGAGGCGTCAGCCCAAACTTGCTGACTTAAATGGCCTTCATGTAATGTAATGCGTCTTTTATACCGTGCTACTGTCGCTCCAAGGAGCATCTAGGCGCCCATGAGTGACCCAAAGATGTATGAGACGGTCAGACTGCTTATGTTAACTAGTCCAACTATCACACTAGTGCTCTAGCGCTGGTGTCCTGTAGCTTAAAGATCCAGGTTTTCAGTTCCTTTCTAAATTCCTTTTCCCTCTCTATTGCCCGAAGGTGAGGGGGAAGCGTATTCCAGGCTTTTGATCCTAGTACTGGTAAAGATTTACCCCCTCTCGTGCTAAGTCTGAAGGCTGGAACAGACAGCAGATTAGCATTTGACGAACGCAGGGTACGTGTTGGGTGATACCTAGAAAACTTCTTCCGTAGGTACTTTGGCCCTAAGGAGTGAATGTCTCTGAAGGTGATGATCAATATCTTAAAAAGGACCCTTTTGATTATAGGTAACCAGTGCAAGGTGTTTAATGCGGCAGATGCTGAAGATCTCTTCGGCCATTTCAGCACTAACTTAGCTGCTGCGGTTTGCACCATCTGAAGTTTATGGGTAACCACTTTGTTAGTCCCTGCATATAGACTATTACAGTAGTCTATCTTTGATGTTACAAGGGCAACTGTGACCGTTTTTCTAGCCTCCAATGGAAGCAGATTGAAAAACTTCCTTAGTCCCTTGATGATGCCGAAACATGTCCCAGCTACTTTCAGTGCCTGTTGCTTAAAAGACAGGGCGGTGTCAAAATGTATTCTCAAGTTCCGGGCCGAGTCAGTGGTGTGAGGTGGTATTTCTGCCTTCTCTGGCCACCATAGTATGGACACAAACTCATTTTTTGGGCCCATTGGCATGATCTCAGTCTTGCCCGTATTACATTTCAGGTGGTTTGTCCTCATCCAATCGAATGTAGCCGTCAGGCAGCATTTGAGATTTTCTTCCCAGTCCTGAGTGTCTTTCTCAAGGACCAGGATCAGTTGGGTATCATCGGCATATGCCACCACATCGATGCCAAATGATGATATCAGCCTGATCAGAGGGGTTGCATACACATTAAACAATGTCGGGCTCAGACTGGACCCTTGCGGCACTCCTGTCGTTAGGAGTTTCTCCTTTGAGCAAAATTCACCCAAAGTGACCACTTGTCTCCTGCCACTCAAAAAGTTCTTAATCCATTCCAGGACTGTGCCAGTAATGCCAGATGCTATTAGCCGGTCAATCAGGATGGCATGCGAGACCGTGTCAAAGGCCGCCGACAGATCCAATAAGATCAGGACAGCCTTCTTACCCTGGTCCAGAGCCATGCGGATGGTATCGGTGGTGAACAGGAGAGCTGACTCGGTAGAGTGCTGTGCTCTAAAACCTGATTGATTGGGGTGCCACGCCTCGCTATCCTCCAGAAACTTGGTAATCTGTTTGTTAGCAAAAGACTCTGTTATCTTACACAGTACAGGGAGTAATGAGATTGGTCGGAGTTTGGATAATGTGGTGGGGTCGGGCAGTTGTTTTTTCTGCAGCGGTTTAACCGCCGCTAGTTTCCATTCTGGAGGTATGTTGGCTGTGGCCAATGAAATGTTTACAATTTCATTGATCACTGGGTTAGCTATCTCCACAATCAAGTGTAGGAGCATAGGGGGGCATGGGTCAAATGGTGAACCGGACTTGGCCGCCAGTATTGCTCGATGAGTCTCCTCCAAACTGATTGGCCGAAAGGTCGCCAGCTGGTCCGCTGCATGGTTCCCCTCACGGCTACCATCTCCTGACTCTAGGACAGGGACTGCGAACTCCTTCGTAAGTCCCTGTACTTTCTCCTCGAAGAAATCTGCAATGGTATTACAGAGACTCTCTGAGGGCGGGATTTCTTGCACTAATATTTAGGGCTTATTAAAGCAATTTACAATCTTAAAGATAGCTTTTTGTTTGTTACTGGCAGTCTCTATCGCTGCCCTATAAAACTTCATTTTGGCTTGTTTGATCAGGGCATGATATGCGCTCCAAGCTGTTTTATATTTCCCGCGCTCCTTATCGCAGTAGCTTTTCCGCCATCTACGCTCAGCTTTCCGTACCTCCCCTTGTTTTGCTTTAAGCAGCCGGTCAAACCACAAAGCTGATTGTCACTTTTGGCCAGTCCTATTTCGATATCTTGCCGGGCCTGCTTTGTCTGTAAGTTCGGACATCCATTCCCTAAAAGTGTTATTATCCGCGTCCGGACGTTCTATCAGCTGAGGCCTACAGTCTCTGGCCAACTCAGCCAGTTCCGGGTGTCCCATAACGGCTTTCCATTCCTCCTGCCTAACCTGAGTGTTTTTTCCATACAGCTTGCCTTTCCTAGACCCTTTTAGTGATAGAGTGAAGGGTACCAGCGCATGATCTGTCCATGTTTTGGCCATAGGATGTTTGGCCTTAAGTGCAGTTAGATTGGTTGAAATGCAGTCAATAGTGAGGCCTGCCTCATGAGTGGGCTGTGTGGTACGAATATCTAGCCCTAGGACATCCATGGTGTCCCTAAAAGAGATTGCTGACGCATCTGTGGGGGACTCCAGATGGATTTTAACGTCCCCCAGTTTCGTGAAATTAGAGAACCGGAGTGTCAGGGTGTTCAAAGCCTCCCCAATGCTCTCCAGGAAGCCCTTACAGGGGCCCGGGGGGCGATAGATCAAGGCACCCGCAAACGTGAAAGTGTCATTGATCTTGATGAGAAAGCCCATACCTTTGGCCTCCTTAAGATCTGCTAGTTCAACCACAGTGCAGTTGAGTGGATCGCTAGAAATAATGGCCACTCCTCCCCCCCGTTTTTCCCCTCTGTCCGCTCTTTGTATACAATATCTTGGTGGTAGGGCTTGCACGATGTCAGGGGTGCACCATGATTTAAGCCATGTTTCCGTGACAAAAAGACAGTCTAAGTTTTCTTCAATTAGTAAGTCATATATATGTAGTGCATGTTTGGGCAGGGATCTAGCATTAATTAACCCCCCATTAAGACATTTTTCCTAGCTGTAAGAGCGGCAATTTGCGTCCAGGGGAAGGTTTTCTGACATCCTCTGCAACTCACCGGACCCTTCCAAGATGATACATCAAGTTGGTGCCTGCAGATGTAGGGGCTAGACTTTAGTGATAGGAGCTCCTCCCTACTGAATTTCTTAGTTTTTACTAATTCGGCAGTCTTCCTAGCCCTCTGCCCGGCTCGTGCGCGGACGGGTGCAGACGGGCTTACCTTTGGCGCACCTTCTGCGCGCCGCTGCGCTCCCCAAATGGGGGGGCCATTTTGTACCTAAGAGGGCGGGAGGGGCCGAGCACTAGACCGCTTGCCTGCCCCTCACCCAAGATGACGTCGCCTAAAGGCTGTACCCCAAGCAGCGCCTAATAGGCTACAATGGGGCAGCAACAGGTCAGAGAGGCTAATCAAGGGCTTGAGCGGTTCCTTATCCGCACAAGAGTAAAATACCACAATTTAAAAAACAGTAAGTGGAGTAGAAAAAATACGGGCGCAGTGAAGTTTAAAATAAGTAATTGCAGTGCACACACACTCTCACGTCCCGGCTTTCCGCCTCAGGACACCACTAGCACTCTGTCAATCGGTGCGCGCGGGGAGCAGTGAGGCTTTTGTACCTAGGAGGGTGGGAGGGTCCACGCACTAGACCGCTCGCCTGCTCCTCACCCAAGATGGTGTTGCCTAAAGGCTGTACCCCAAGAAGCACCTAATCGGCTACAATGGGGCAGCAACAGGTCAGAGAGGCTAATCAAGGGCGTGAGCGGTTCCTTCTCCGCACAAGAGTACAATACCACAATTTAAAAAACAGTAAGTGGAGTAGAAAAAATACGGGTGCAGTGAAGTTTAAAATAAGTAATTGCAATGCACACACACTCTCACGTCCCGGCTTTCCGCCTCAAGACACCACTAGCACTCTGGCAGCTACAATGGCAGTGTAGCTGGTCTGGTCCCCGACCTCTAGTGTAAGGAGTGTTTCCTTCTTTACTGTGGGCATAACTCACCATAGGCTACCCCCTCTAGACCTCCCCGGGGACCCTGTGAACTTTCAAAGCAACCTTGTAGGCTGCCAACCAAAGGGCACCGCAATGGGATTTGTTTGCACTGGAATTGGCAGTATTGTACATGGCATTGTATAAAGAAGAATTTACAATAAACAACAATTCTTTTCATAACAACATAACAAAATGGCTCAGATTCATTGATGACATTTGGTGTACATGGACTGGAGATGAAGAATCCTTTAACCCTTTCTGTGCCAAGGACAGAATGGTTACGTCCTCCACCACTGCGGCCTTGCGTGAAGAACGTAACCGTTACATCATCTGCACACGTCCCGGAAATCCCTCCACTCTATACAGCAGTGGGATTGAATTTTTTACATTTTTCAGCCTAGAGAGGAGGGGTAGTGCTTTGTCTGCCATTTGCATCATGAGACCTGGGGGAATGCCAGTTGAAAGGAAGCTTGTGGCTCCTTGCAGACTCCAGAACCTTCCATCACAGAAATGTGAGCAAAATGTATTTTTTTGTCAAAGTTTGAGGTTTACAAGGGATTTTGGATGGGGTTCCATCAGGCCCAGGGAGGCCTCCCCCTCTTTGACTGTGTGATAAGATGCCTGAGGGCCCTGAGTCAGTGCTTTGTCAGGGCCATCCTCGCAGCCCTGTGCCTGAGGACCAGCTGGGGCTCCGAGCATCTGGGCCGCAGGCTGATCTGATCCTGGCCATATGGTCGAATGCCATGCTTTCCACTGGGGGGGGGACCAGAAGGTAGGGCTGCCGTAGACAGCACTGAACAAGGCTCATTTACTTCCTTGAGCCCAGCCATGGCTCCAGGAGGCCCGGTGCATGCGCCCTTGGGGTCCCCTCTGTCACTCGGTGTGCACAGATTATAAGAAAAGAGGGTAGTCTTCCTCTGGATTACTAGGGACAGGGTACCCAGGACCAAATGGCCAAAGAGCAGGGCCCAACGGGCCCTGAGTTGGGGGGCCCCCCTATCCTGATTGCTGCCTTCAGGCCTGCCGCATGCAGAGTGCCTGGGATGGGGTCCCATGGGCCTGGGAAGGCCTCCCCTGTGTGGCTGGGTCCCTGAACTCTGACCTGGGCCTGCCAGGACCAGGCGAGTGTGCTCCAATCCTGTGCTCTCTTCTCCAGCGTGCCCCATGGCCTAGGGCCTGGGACAGGGTCCATCAGAACTGGTAATGCTTTCCCTGCTTGGCTCTGAATCCTTGGCTAGGGCCCTGACAGGACCCGCGTTGGGGGCCACCCATCTTGGGCCCTGTCTTCCAGCCCACTGCATGGCCATGCCCCTGGTATGGGCTCTCGTGGGCCCAGGATGGTCTCCCTAGCATGGTCAGACCAAGAGTTCTGACCGGGTCTCGCAAGCCCCCATGGTGGGTACTCCTGCCCTGGGCTCTGTCCTCCAGTAGTCTGCTGCACTGCCAAATACCAGGGACAGAGGCCCATTGGCCCGGGGAGGCATTCCCCTGCTTCGCCTGGTTCAGAAGCTCTGATCGGGCCCCGGTGGTCCCTGGAGTGGGTACCCCCTTCTTGGGCACTGTCTACTGGCCCACCGCATGGCTAAGCCCCTGGGATGGGCACCTGTGGACCCAGGAAGGCCTCCACTGCTTTGGATGGGCTGAGCTGCGACGGTCCACAGGGTCCTGCCAGGCCCCAGGGCAGACACCCCTGCCCTGGGCTGTGTCCTCCAGTCTGCCTCACTGCCAGATACCCAGGACATGGGCTCATTGGGCTAGGGGAGGCATTCCCCTGCTTTGCCTGGTTCCGAAGCTCCAACAGGACCCCAGTCAGCCCTGGTGTGGGGGCCCCCATCTGGGCTCCATCTTCCAGCCCACCTCATGGCCAAGCCCCTGGGACGGGCGCCTTCGGACCGGGGAAGGCCTCCCCTGCTTGGCCGGGCCCAGAAGCTCCAATTTGTAATTTGTAATTTGTAGGGGTATTTATAGAGCGCAACGGTCGCTCCGGAAGGAGCATCTTGGCGCTGATTTCCGGGTAGGATATCAAATTACTTCCTAAAGGTTGAAAAATTAGATGGCTGCCATGGTGTAGTCATCGGGAAGATTAAAAATACAGGTTTTTAGTGATTTCCTGAAGTGTTTTTCTTGGGTTTGGGACCTCGGGTATTTGGGCACGCTGTTCCAGGCTTTAGTGGCAAGGTGATTTAAGGTTTTGCCGCCTTTGGTTTTCAGATTGAACCTAGTAGGAAGGATTAAATTGTCCTTGGAGGAGCGCAGGGATCTGCTGGGGTTGTAGTGAGGGAAACGCTTGATGAGATATTTTGGGCCGGAGTGATTAAATGCCCGAAATGCTACAGTAATAATCTTGAAGAATATTCTTTTGTTCAGTGGGAGCCAATGTGAAGATTTTAAAGCAGCAGATATTGAAGATTTTCTGGGTAACTTTAAAACTAATCTGGCTGCAGTGTGAAGTACACTTTGGAGTTTTTTAAGTGTAGCTTTCTTGGCGCCGGCCAGAAGACCGTTGCAGTAATCCAAGCGAGCGAGAACCAGGGCCACTGACACGGTTTTTCTAGAGTCAGTCGGTAAAAAGTCAAAAAACTTTTTTAGAGATTTGATGATTTCGAAACATCGGCCAGCCACAGTCCTCACGTGTTGGTCAAAAGACAGATCAGTATCGAACAAGACTCCAAGGTTCCTAGCTGTTGTTACAGTTTGGGGGGGAACAGCTGAATCTTCAGGCCACCATAGGCTTGGACAGAAATTGACATTTTTTCCCATTGGTAGGATCTCTGTCTTGCTGGAATTGCATTTTAGATGGTTTAGATCCATCCAATGGAAAACAGCTTTCAGACAGCTTTTGAGGCTTTGCTTCGCCTCAGTCGAGTGTTCCTCTAGGGGCACAATGAGTTGCGTATCATCGGCATACGATGTACGAGTATGCCGAATGACTCGATCAGAGAAATAAGTGGAATTAGGTAAATGTTAAAGAGGAGAGGGCTCAGGATGGAGCCCTGAGGGACTCCAGATGAGACCCTCTTCTCTTTGGAGAGGAAAGGACCTAGGGCGACCGTTTGCGATCTGTCCGTTAGAAAGGACGTTAACCAGGCTAGAGCTACCTCTGAGATACCGATATCCTTCAGTCTGCTAATCAGAATGGAGTGCGAGATGGTATCGAATGCCGCCGTGAGGTCTAGAAGAATGAGGACGGCATTCTTCTTCTGATCCTGCAGCAGCTTTATAGAGCCTGTTAGTTCAATCAGTGCAGTTTCTGTAGAGTGATGGGGGCGAAAGCCTGATTGTTGGGGATGGAGTACGTTATGTACATCAAGATGCCTTTTAAGTTCTCTATAAACCATTTGTTCGGTAATCTTTCCTAGTGCGGGAAGGAGCGATATTGGGCGGAGATTAGTAAGTTCCGAGGGGGATTTATTAGATTTTTTCATCAGGGGTTTAACTATTCCCTGTTTCCATAAGCGAGGCACAATTCCAGTGCTAAGAGAGGAATTAACAATCATGTTAATGATTGGGTTCACCACGTCAATGAGTTGATGGAGAATTCTGGGGGGGGCAGGGGTCAGAGGGTGAACCAGATTTGCATGCCAAGATAACTTCTCTAGTTTGATCTAAATTAACTGGAGTGAAGTTTTTAAGCCTTCCAACAGGAATTACTTTCTGGGCGGATTTGCTTGAGGTCTGTATTACTTGGGGAGGAGGAATTTTTTTTTGGATGGCATTGATTTTCTCCTCAAAGAAGTCGGAAATTTGGTTACAAAACTCTTGAGATGGTGGAATTTCGGGTTGTAACGCTCTGGGCTGGGTGAACGTCTTCACTATTGAAAACAAAGTTTTTTGTTTATTTTTGGACTCTTTAATGGCGTTCGTGTAAAAGATTTTTTTAGCTGTTTTGATGTTGGAATGATAGGCTTTCCTCAGCTGGATATATGAAAGTTTCTCTGCCATGCAGTACATTCTACGCCACCTGCGTTTGGCTTTTCTGCAAGCTAGATGGGCTATTGCTAGCTCTGGGGTGAACCAGGGGGCATTGGTCTTAGGTTTTTTATCTGTTCTTCGGGGACGATTGGGAGGTTCACGAACTTTGATTTCCTTATATATCCAACTATGAAAAAGGTTGGCGTCATGTTCGGCGTTACCTGTGAGATTTGGGGTCTGAGATTGGGTAATGGGATTTAACTCGATGTTTTCCTGTACCTTTTTCCAGTTAACGCGGTTTTCCAGGTGTGAGCTGGGTTTACTGGTAGTTTGCACGCGTAAAGTTTGAACATGGCCCCTGGGCCCTGCCAGGTCCCAGGGAGGACTCCCCTGCCCTAGGCTCTCTCTTCTTGCCTGCGGCACTGCAACATTGGGTGGTCCTCCTTCCAATCCCACATATATTGAAGTATATTGTCTGTGTGGAGTGAGTGGGGTGGGTAGAATTGTTTATCTGTATGACTACCAGCTTTCTAAACTGTCTAACATGGCATGATAGATGCTCCATTGCTAGCACGATAAACTGTAGGGACAGGGGGTAGTCCTGTCTTGTTCCACGCTGGACAGCCCAGTCATTTGATACAAGTCTGCCCATTTTGATCTGGGCAGTGGGAAGTATATACAAAAGCTGCACCCATCTTACAATGTTTGCCCTAAAGCTCATGTGCAGCTCCCATCCACAGAAAATCTAAATTCAGAGAGTCAAAAACATTCTCCAAATTCATGGAGTCCACTGCCTTCCCCTTCGTCAGTGGGAAGGGCACTAATGATAATTTCCAACAGCCTATAAACAATGCTAGGGAACAATACAGCCCCACAACATGACAATTACAGCCTGGTTTCAACAGTAGCACAACAATGGCCTTCTTGGTAAAGGTAGGGAATTCACCCCTATAAATGCTGCAAAATACAATTCCAAAAGATGGTTGGCCAACTGACCCTGAAACACGTTGGAGAATACCAGGGTAAACCCATTGATGCCAGATGTTTTACTTATGGCCAGTTGTGCTATAGCCAGTTCTGTTTCATTCAGCGAAACCTGCCTCAATGCCTGCCCCCTGGGCCAATGTTAACCTCTGCAGGGTCTCTGTATGTATAGGTCCCCCATTAGTTCATTTACTCTGTAAGACTTGCATATAGCTTCTTATAGTATACAGCGAAAGACTCATTGATGTGTGATTTACAATGTACCAACTGGCCATATCCATACCAGACAACCATAATGTCTGAATGCTAGACTGTCAAGCGGGTCATCCTTGCTACAAGACAGCCAGTTTTGTCACCCTCAGAGTATTTCAGTACCATACAATCTTTGTAAGCAAATAGGCTAAGTCTCTCCCATATTTCCCTGTAGGAGTTCCTCTTTCAGCCACACTTAGATGAGCGTTTGAGTGACTTAGCATTTCACTCTTCAATGCCTGTTGCTCATTTTCTAGCCTATAAAGGGGATCATTCAGAACCCTCCTAACCTCCGCCACATATTTTATTTTGGAAACCCCTCATGCATTCCTTAAACATATACCATATTATTAACATCTTCTCTATAGAGCCAATGTAAATGTGGAAAAACTGAGCGATACCTTATTTTAGTGTATTTCTGCATCATCCAATAATGGATCCTGTACTCGCCAAGCCAGAATCTTCACTGGTGCGCATTTCTATTGTAAAGTAATTAACAATGGGTTATGATCACATGTTGTCTATGCAAGAGAAACCTGTCCCTTGGCATTGGTATGACAAATAACTTATCAGTTTGAGTAGGTAATGCATTTACCAATAAAGTAGAATTACTCCCTTCCCAAGGGATTGATAACTCTCAAGCGGTCTGTGAGATTTTTACTCAGGCCACCTGCTTCTCTGCTACTTTCCCAATTGTGGCTGCAGGTAGCTGTGGGGGAGAACTTTCTATGTCAACTTTTATTATGAAGGTAAAGTCACCCCCAGGCACATAGGGGCCTTGGGGGCAGTGGGCCAGCAGTATGGCTATGTCTTTTAGGTAAGCCACTTGGCTTACATTTGGAGAGTACAGCACAAGCACGTGCTGTGCCCTGCCATCTAGCTAACCATACATGTACACATATGTGCCATCCTTATCTAACAGTGGTCTGCTACCCTATATGGCACCCTGGGTGTATCCTGATTAGAACACCTCTCACATATGCGGAATACAAACTTATGCTCAGACTTCCATATTTTCATCCACCAACACCCTCCTCTTCTTTTTACCAAAAAAACACAACCACACAACCCTTACACTCCACGGCACCACATATATTACCTCTTTTAGCAATCAAATCTAACACAAACACTCTTAACTTTTGTCCATCCCCTCTCACACATCAAGTACATTATTTTCCAATACACATTACCACCCCCTTTACCTTGCAGTTTTCACTCGCCAACAATACTTTACATACAAATACTTCTTAGAAAACAAATACATCTTCACCTCCTCTCACTACTCCTCATAAACAAAACATAACACACACACCAGCACAACAAAATCTCTCACATACACCATCTCATAACACTTTATCTCTAAACTAGAAACATACACACACTCGTACCCTCCTAACTACCTTTATCATACACATGCTAAACCGACTGCACTGCCAAGCTTTCTCTCTTTGCCCACACCCGACACATATACAGCAACACAGCAACTTTCTTTTAACCACCTCTCATCCATTGAACAATTTAGAACCTTACAACATGACTCACATGCTCCACCACCACCCCTAACTCATTCACTTTATACGCTAAACAGATGCAAACAAAATAAGCAAAATGCCACTCTTCACAACTTCGCATCTCTGTGTCTACTGCACAACAAGGCTACTCTACAAAAAGAACACAGTTCAACAATTTACACTCAACCACTTTCTCCACCACCTACACAGCAAGACCCATCAAAATGCCTTCTTAACCTGCTGGATGTAGAATACGATACAGAACAGCCTCACCATTGCTATACTCATACAGCTAATGCCAGCACTAAGGATACACCTGCTACAAGTTCACAAAACACTGCTCACTCTTGTACAAAAAAAGTCATACCATCACCAAGCATATTCTCTGAACTGCCTACTAATAAATGCTCATTCACTCTCAAAAAAAGGCATCACGTTTATGACCTTCTCACTGACACACAACCAGACTAACTCTTCATAACTGAATCTTGGTTGGGAGAGGACATTGGTCCAGCGTTCCATGAAGCCATTCCCCTAGGCTATCAAACTATCACACAAAATTGTATAGGCAAAAGAGGAGGTTGCCTTGCTGTTGTATTCAAGCAAACATTAAATATCACAAAAGCTGACAAAATCTCTATACAAGGTTGTGAGGACCTCTTCTCCAGATGTACCCCCACAACATATTTCTCCTATAACTTCCTACTCCTTTACAGACCTCCACATGGCCATGCAACATTCCCAGACACATTTCTAGACACAGTTTCAAACCTTATAACACTACACTCCAACCTATGCATTCTTGGTGACCTAAACATTTTGTTTGACAAACCCAATATGCCCTATCCAAAAACAATCATCACTGGCCTAGACACACTGAACCTAAATCAGATCATCCACAAACCCACACACATAGTTGGACACATCCTTGATGTCATATTTTGCAAATCCAGAACTAGTTATCTTTAAAAATATTACTCCAGTCACATGTTCAGTCCACCATTTGCTTGCTTTCCAACATAAACCAACACAAATGAATACACCTATAACTACCTTACATGCACCCACCTATTGACTGTGGAACAAACTCAATTTTAAATACTTAGAAACACAACTAACATCCAGTACAGATCAAGACACAATACATTCCATCCAAAAACTATATGAGTGGCTATAGGAAGCTTTTGGTATCCTAATACCACTAAGAACAACACAACAGAACAAAAGAAAACAGGCAGCATGGAGAAATACAGCTCAGAGAGATAAAACAGCAAATTAGAAAGCTGCAATGCACCTGACTCAAAACAAACACCAATCAAGACCTACTTTACCTACAGAAACTTAACAGATTATGCAAGTCAACAATCAAAAAAGCTAAGAAAAATACTATTCAGACAGAATTAAAAATGCCAAATGTGCAAATAAAGAATTCTGTAAAAATTCTCACTGAGTTTCGTAAACCAAATTGCCTAGAAGGAGTTCATCCCATTACTCAAGAATTCACGGACAAACTAGCAAATCATTACACGTCCAAAGCAGACATGTTGGACTCGTATTTAAAACAAAGAAAAAACACCAGCACCAAGGCTTTTCCAATAAACCCTTCAATAGTAGGCTAACACAGGCTCTGCATTCCTTCCAACAAATATCACACAATTAATTTATGGACCTGGGTAAAGCAAGCAGGCCTGGCGCTAGCCCTTCTGCCCTGTTTCCACCCAAAACCTTCAAGGAAATTCTTCTAACTACCTCTGCTACCACATCAGTAAGAAGAATCATCAACAATTCCTTAACTATGGAAATATTTCCAGAAAATCTAAAAAAGCCATACATACAGCAATTATTAAAGGAAACAAGCCTGGACCTGCTTAACCCCAACATCTGCAGACTGCTTTCAAATTGACCTTTCCTAGGCAAACAGATAGAAAGAGCAGCATTTGTCCATATGTCACAATTCATTAAAGATAATTCCATACTTTCAGACATACAGCCAGGATTACGTCCAGGAAGAGGCACAGAATCTGCCCTCATTGCCATATGGGATGACTTTAAGAACACAGTTAACAGTAAGGGGATTGCTGAACTACTTCTCTTGGACCTCTCAGCTGCCTTTGACATGGTTAACCATGACACTCTATTACAAAGACTCTAAGAAACAGGCATAGAGGGGACCGCTCTCATGACCGCTGACATTCTAACTTCAATACAGAAGAAATGTCATCCATACCGCCCTTTTCTCATCAAAACCATACTTACCAAACACAGGGGCCCCTCAAAGGCCTATCATTTCACCCATGCTATTCAACATCTACATGGAGACATTACCAGCACAGAATAATCAATTTCACCTCACATGCTATAACTATGCAGATGGCATATAGATGGCATATGCAGATGCTAAAACTATGCAGACTCCTTAAACTGGAAAGTCCCAAAGACATTGGAAACTCACACATTTTCAGTTGCCTCAGAACCATGTATCAGTGGATGATATGGAGCCATCTCAAATTTAATTCTGCCAAACCAGAAATACTCACATGTGGCAACTGGCAAAATTATGACCAACTCCTTACCTTGCCTAAAGTATCTAAGGAAGTAAGAAACCTCAGTGTTACCATGGACTTCAAGCTATCAATGAATGCCCAAGTGGACAAACTAGTCAGATCGAGCTTTATTACTAGAGAAACTCTGTGACAAATCTTAACCCACCAGCGATTTCCACACAAGATCCAGGCTACTCTATCTCTTATTCTGTCTATCCTTGAATACACCAATAGCCTCTTCCATGGATCATATTTACCAACTATGAAAAGACTACAACGCTCAAATGAATTTCAGATTTCCCTATACTAATTCCCCACTAATCCTGTTTGGGTTCCGGAATAGCGTGCTACCTCCCAAAAAGCGCTTTGACACCTCATCAGGGGTAGCAAGCACTATATAAATGCAAACCCATCCCTCTTCTATCCCTCCACTATCCCTTTTCAGTCCAAATAACAAACTCACATATCCACTATTCAAATGAATTTCATATCTCCCTATATTAATTCACCACTAATAGAACCTCTTTGGGTTCGGGATAGCTGCTCTCCTTCGAAATGGCGGAGCAGCATCGCCCCACTACCTGGCTCAGAATCAGAAAATGGAAAATAAAACGATGTTCTTGAATCATTTTATTTTGAATTTGCCAGCTCTGAGCCAGCGCTGTAGGAAGGGGCTGTGCCAAGGCATGGGATAGGGGAGGAGGAGTGCTACGTGCGCTCCCTCAGTGCACATATGTTTTTTTGCAGGCTGTCGCAGGCTGACCAAAACACACATGCACACTTAAGTTTCTCCAACCTGGCTGCATTGAACAGCCAAGCGGATAAACCCCCACAGATGCCCTGGCCTGAGCGGTGCGTCATTCTAGCCCGCTCAGGCCAATCTCCACACTGCACTACAGCATAGGGATTGAATTGGACTCTGTCCCAGGGGCTGCTGGGACCAGGAAGAAGAGAAGGGGCGAGGTGCTGGAGGCGGCTAAAGGTACGTTTTTTTAAAGATATTGGGCCCGATTCACAGAACTAACTTAAGACAAAATCCTAAACTTACTACTTTTGGTATTCACAGAAGTTGGGATTCTGTCTTTAGTTTGTGTTAAGACGCACTTAAGACAGACTTAAGACAAAATCCTAACTTAAGTCTGTCTTAAGTCTGTGCTAAGACAAACTTAAGACAAAATCCTAATTTCTGTGAATACCAAAAGTAGTAAGTTTAGGATTTTGTCTTAAGTTAGTTCTGTGAATCGGGCCTTTAACCACCACCATAGTTCAACAGGGGACAACACTGGGGAGCTGTGCCATGAATGAAACATCAGAAATGGTGGGTAACATAATTCCACATAGAAATGATGGACGGGCAGGCCTGGCTGCTGGGTTAGCATAAAAAAAGTAATTTTCTAAATGAACACACAACATTAGGGGGCTCCGGGTTGAACAATGCTGTGTCAACAGAAGGGTGAGAAATAAATTACTGTGGCTGTTTACTGGATGGGCATAAAACATATACTGGACCAAAACAGTCCCACGCCAAGTCAGCATCCTCTCTCAGCCACCCTGCATCTTTCTCATTGTGTGTGGACCCTGCTTACCGGTACCTGTAGTAGGACTGGGTTTGACTGGCCTATTAACTCTTGTCAGGGTATTTTGATAAAACATAATACAAAAGAACAAATGCAGGGTTCTCCAATGTCAGTCGTGGAGGGCCGGATCCATGCCAGATTTTTAGGATAACTACATTTATCTAAATGTGGATATGCTAAAAATCTGGTATAGATCCAGCCCTCCCGGACCGACATTGGAGAACCCTGATCTAGATTCTAGTTAGAGAAGTTCATCCTCAATTTCTTCCACTTCATGTCCAGTTCTTATGTGTTTTCTACTATCTGCACCATCATGTGTTTCATACATTTATGGCCCTGACAACATTCTTAGTGCTGCTGCCAGTATCACAGCGTCTTTAGGTTCCACTGCTGCTTGGTGAGGAGTGGATCTGCCAGGAGACCACCCCTTGCTCCATTTCTCTCCTCATGGCACTGCAGTTTATGTTTTGGGCAGTCAGGGAAACCCATAGTTGCCTACCTCTTCTTTGTCCAGTTCAATGCTTCTCGTAAGCCAGTGAAAACAATTGTCTGCTAATCGAGCATAATCTTTATCACTATCTACTGTCATGTAGCTCCTAGGAATCCCCAGGAAATGCGCATTTTGGATGACCTAAACTGAGGGCTTGGTTTCCCAACCACTTCTGGACACCCCCACAGGATATGTCAGCCATTAGACCAGCTAGCTCTACAGTGCCACTAAACTCCCCTGTATCTTACAGTGGTGTAGGTGGTTTCTGGCAACCACTGAACATGGCTACCCTGATTCCTCAGGGGTCGTGGAAAACAGTACAGTACTTTTCGCTCAGTCAATCGTCATCACTTATTCTCAGGAAATACACGGGATGGCGATTATGGCGTTTTCAATAAGTATTTATTGGTCCAGGGTCAGTCTTGTGTAAAACATATTTGCTGCGACAAACCGGAAACAGAAGCATACAAAAGAGTTTGCTAGTACCAATATGGTAAATAGTAGATACATTTCTACAATACTGCTAATAAGATTAACAGAAGCTTTTCGGATAAAAACAGTAGCACGTGCATATTCCTAATGTGTGCGCCCAAAGTAATGAGCCTAAATGTACCTAGCCTAGATCTGTAGGTATAGCATGTATATCCGTAAATGTATGTATGTAGCCAAGAAACCACTAGGGAAGAACCATCCCCCTCACCTGTTGGTTGAGAAGGAAGGGCCCCGTCTCTGCTTTGAGGATGACCCCCCGCAAGGGATGTCAGACCTCTGTGTGTCGAAGATTCAGCATGTAGCACCCAGTGTCAGCTTGGAAGGAATTCAACTCTAATTTGCAGGGGACATAAGTGGTCTTGTATACTAGAGTGGTCATTCCAGGGTTTCTTCTAGAATCAATATGTTTTGAAAACAATCATAAATGTTTTGAAAACAATCATAAATGTTTTTCCAAACAAATGCAATCATGCGCAGCGGGCTGTTAGTCAAGGATGAAAAAAGTGCGGACCCTTTTACAGAATAATTATGTCATGTCTGAGGACATATTTATGTATGACAGGTGCAGGGATTATAATAGAAATAATAAGAGCCTGGTGCCTAACAGACAGGAGCAAGCTACTAGGTAAAAGGTCCCCTGTTCAGAATCGTTATTGTCGTGTGGATGGGACAATGTAGGTAAAATGTTGTATACATGACAGGACTATCCTAAAGGACATGACACCCACTCCTCATCAAAAGGTCAACAGGGTCAGCTAGATAATGATAAAGCTAAGGCTATTAAAAAGCATGAAATCATATTCAATGAAAGTACTAAAAGCACTTTAAGAGCTTGAAAAAATGCCCATAAAAGAAAAGTCTTTTTCCCTAAAAGCGTTCAAAGGTCCTCTAAACTTGTATATGTGGTTATTATTACACTGGGCACCTTCAAAGCCATTACGCTCTGTTAGATGCCCCTTCATTTGAGGGCAATTCCAAGAAAAGTTACCCGTATTGCAATCAGTGTAAAAAGGGTACCCAGTGGAGCTTGCTCAGCTAAAATGCACCTGACAGGTACTTAAGGCCAACTTCTCCAAAACAAAGACAAGGCCTTCCATGAGAAAGGTGTCAACAAAGGGTGCAACAGACTGCACAAAAAATTGTGCAAAAAGCCAGCACTACTGACATCTTGCCAGATGTTCCCTAAAAGTCAGTGTCAACAAAAGTACAACTGTTGAGAAAGTAGACTCCATAGTTGATACCGTCCTATCAATGGGCCCCTACCTGTCGCGATAACACAGACCTTGTTGGCAGTACTTATAGTGACCATCACTTCACCCTTAATTGATGACCCCTCCAAGAGCAATCCCACTTCTACCTTCGGCCATGAAAACTACAACCACCTCATCAATGACCACCACCTTGACTATGAGCCTGTTGACGACAACGGCAATGAGAAAGAAGCCTTTTCCAACTTTAGCTTTTATCCACTCACCATTTAAGGTTACCAAGCGCCTGCCTGTGCATGTTCCTGAGTCAGAGTTGAAGGCTGATGCCGGTGATCAAAAGGAAGCATCTGACACCACTTAACGTATGCTATGTTTCTGCATATGAGGAGGAGAACAATAGGGTAGAGGAATATCATGTATGTTCTTATATAGCGCTCGATCACCGGGGAGGTATCTCGGCGCTTGCCTTGGGAACCCGGCCTGGCTTTTTCCTGTGAGATAGCCCCTACAGGGCATCCCCAAGGGGAAAGCCAGGCATCCCGCCGCGGGGGGGGGGGCCGTTGTGGAGATTAAGCAAGCTTAATGCCCAGAGTGGCAGAGTGTGAACCCATGATTAGGTCAGGCACCGAAGCGAGAATTGTCGAGTCCGTGGACATTTGAGCTCAAGACCCTGCCGCGTCGGGAATTGAACCCTGGTCCCAGGTCTGACCTCTGCTTCAGGGTCTGCCTGCTCTAACCAGTGAGCCACACTTCTCCACGTTCGTGAACCCCAAACCTATGCAGATGAAGTTCATCCATGGGGTTCTAAACAGTCTAGCATCAAATGTAGGTGGCTTTGTAATTTATGGCCACTCTACACCAAATAATGGACGTTTCAGAGACTGCTTCCTCAGCAACGTCACCTTCATCTGCCAATTGCCTCATTGCCTGAGCCACCCGTGCCACCACCCTTGCCTTGTTCAACTTCACCGCCTCCTCTGTGACAACCCGAAATGCCTCCTGCCTTGCCTCCACAACGTCTCTTAACACCAGCTTCAACTATGCTCCTTGTCCCACCAACAGCTAGTGAGATAGGAAATCAGAGCATGTCAAATTCAGATCAGAGGTAGGATTTGACAGAAGAGGGCAACTTCTAGAGGAAGAACATGAGGTCGAGGTTGAGTTAGCAAAATAAAGAGTTGGAGGACTACATCCTGCCAAAAGATGGTGCCAAGTTGCCCCCAGATTACATTGCCCATTTTCATGTCTTGTTGTAAGGAGCAGCTAGGAAATTCGATCTTTCTATCACATAACAGAGCATCATTGCTTCTTAAATTACATCAAAGAGCAGTTTCATAAAACATTGAAGTTCAGCCCTATCAAGGACTTTGTTTGGTCTGGGTATACAACGAATGTAGATACCACCTACAGTACCTGCAACATAACCGACTTCGAACAGAACAAGAGAGTGCAAGAATCTGTACTGGTATACCTACCTTTGCATCCAGACCCTTACTATGCCATTGTAGTAGCAGCTCAAAAGATGTCAGATTCCCATCTGTCGAGCTTCTGAAGGCCTGGGCAGCAGTGGCAAGTGTGTTGACAATCTGGGCCGCATTCAGCACACAGTGAGACTACTTAAGTAAAAGCTGCAAATGCTTTGGTTATCACTGGTCAATATAATTTCCAGATGTCGCACTAAATCTCAACCCTCATCAACCTCAATCCAAAAGACAGAATAAAAAACACTAAGGCCATTGTTCAGGATGATGCATGTACATCAGTTGCCATCATAGACACATCAATGGATATGTCCAATCCAGGCTTGCACAAGCTGGCAGGAGCAGCAGTCCTTTGCGGGCAAGGATGACTTCGGTTCAGGAGAAATTAGTAGAGATGGCATTTAATTGTCAGACATTGTTTATCAACCCTGTGGACGGCACCCCGCAGAGCATCAACGCAAACAGCGATATGGCACGCGCTGTAGCTGTTTTACAATGTAACCATATCACCTCTTCATATCAATAGAGGAGGCTTCCTCCTTCCCCAATACGGAGGCCAAAGAAGACCTTGCTAACCTTACAGGTAAATGGGGCACAACAGGGGTTATTTCCCCAGCAGAAACCAATGCCAGGAATACTGCAAACTATTGGAAAAGAAAAAGGGAGCCTCCCAGCCATGTTCTCAAGTCAGCCAAAAAAGAGTTCTACTTTTCCGAGTTGCCTCCCGACTAATGAGGTACATGTGGTAGAGGGAAGAAGTTGTGTTTTTCCGTCTGCTTGGAAGAAAGTAAGTATAGATCACTGGGTGATTCAAATAGTGCAATCTGGCTACATTCTGGAGTTGTACAGAAACCATCAACTCATCTGCCTAAAAAGGATTATCATCTACACTTGTGGGAGCTATAAGAAGAAATTCTTCTCCTCATCCTGAAGGGAGATAAAGAAAGGGCAAAGGAATTAAGAATTTTACTCTAGGTTTTTCTGTTCAAGAAAAAATTGGGACAGCAGAAATCCGTGCAGGACCTTTGGGACTTAAATTCCTGAAAAAATAATCTTTTCAGATGCTACCCCTCCAAGAAGAAATTGAGCATTTAATGGTTAAAGGGTTCAGTAGCTGGGTTTAAGGGTTAAAAGATAGCATATTATGTGGCCGGGTGGGTAGAGGTAAAGAGGATAAGGGATTTTTAGGGTTCAGTAGCTGGTTGAGGTAAAAGGCAGATAAGAAGCTTTTAGGGTTTAGGTGTGGGAAGAGGTAAAGGAATGTAATGCTTTTTTAAGGGTTTTGTAATGGGTACAGGTGAAGGAGTAAGGGGTTTTTAGGGGTCGGAGTGGGTAGAGGTAAAGGGAGGAAACTTTTTTTAGGTTTATGAGCTGGGTAGAGGTAAAGGGAGGAAGGGAATTTTTGGGCAATCAACCAACAGACCGCTAACCGGGGTATGTTGCCCACCACATTACTTACAATTACAACTTTTAATTTAACTGCAGGGGAGGACATTTGTTGCAATTATCTATTATTACGTTGCAGTGTCTGCATGTAATTTTGTTCATAAGCATCTTCAAGTCTGTGTAAGGAACGCAAGCACTTTTGTATTTTTGCTCATGCAAAGTCTGTTGTCAATTTCTCGTTGAGAATTTAAGCACTGCGAGAGGGAGTATCTCACTTCCCTGGACATTTAGGATGCATATTTCCTTTTTTTTTTTTTTAATTTTTATTTGCATCAAGTGGACACAAAAAAAAGCCATGATAAACAAAATTAGTCTACAAAGATTTCAGTAAGAGCAGTACATTAACATTAAACATTCCATAAATCATAGGTAGTAGAGAGGTCATACAGAAAGAAAAGAAAAAATCGAGAAATGAAATATACTGTTATTGAAACATAAATAAACCCCAGATTCTGTCAATTTTTCGTTTAGCCTGTAGGCCCCTTGAAGCAGCAAGGGCAATCTCCATATTATATGTTTCCTTAACCAGGCTCCACCATTCCATAACTGTTGGTGGATTTTTTTGAATCCAAGCTCTGGCAATAGTAAGTCTTGCACAGGTAACTAAAATATTCAACAAATCACTAAATGCGCTAATACCCCCGCATATACCCACCAACACATCAATTGATGAAAATAAAATAGGAAGAGCAAGTCTATCGGAAACCACCTTAGTCATTCCATCCCAATATTCACTAAGATGAGGGCAAGAAAAGAACATGTGAACAATATCAGCACCACTTAGATCACATTTAGGGCATTTCGTACGCTCACTATAATTATTATTCATTGCCCATTTAAGAATTCTCTCGGGGGTATGGTATAGTTGACATACAGTTTTAAACATTTGCAGTTTAAGACTAGAAGATTGAACTGATACATTTAAGCTTTTAAGAGATAGAGTAATTAGATCAGATGGTACAATCAAAGCCAATTTTCTGTTCCATTTCTCAGCTAATTTTGTGATGTCACTAGTGTTAAAGCCAGAAAAAATCTTCTATCCTATGCTAATCATGGCTTTGTCTGCTTCTCTATAGATACAGTCCCATACCTCAGAATCTAATACCATGGTAAACTCTAATTTCTTCACTAGATAGTCTTTAATCTGATAACATTTAAACCTAGCCAATTCAGGTAAATGATAACATTGCTTCATTTTTTCAAAAGCCATAAATTCCTGGTGATCATATAAATCTCCCAAGAATCTAATACCGGAATCTAAAAGTAATCGACAAGTTGAATAATGAAAAATTAAAGGAAAACCCGGATTACCCCACAGAGGTGTTTTATAATGTAGATGAGAAACATTACACTTAGCCATAATGGAACGCCAGATATTAACTGTATCTCGTACCGTCTTAAATTTAACCCTTTTGAAGTAGTTAGGGTTGTTTAGCCTGTAAAGGAACATATTAGCATCCTGTCAAGTAAGAATTTATGAAAATACAAACACTTATCGGAGACTGTTAGGCTACGAAAACGAGTCAAGAAAGCCGACCAATAATAGAGCTTAAAATCCGGGAGAGCCAATCCGCCTTGACTAAAAGGGAGTTTAAGTGAGGAAACAGCCCGCCGGGCTTATTTATATCCCCATATAAAGCTGCTAATATTTCCCTCTAATCTAAGAAAATAAGAATTATTTACCCGTAGGGGGATTGCTCGAAATAAATATAAGTATTTAGGCAAAATGTTCATCTTAATTAAATTTATTCGGCCTATAATACTAAGTGGCAATTTATGCCGTTTCTTAAATTGCATAGCAGTCTCTTTTAGTAATGATTCATAATTTAATGCTACAATTGAATCAATATTCGAAGAAATTTTGACGCCCAGATAAGTTGCAGCACAACAAATTCCTAGGATGGGGGCAGGCGAATGATAATTCATAACAATTTGAGTTTTGGTGGTGTTACGTCTATAGCCAGAGACTGAGCCATATATACCTGCTTCTATTATAATACCCTTCAGGGCTTGAGGCACATCAGAAGAGAAAACTGCAACGTCATCCGCATACACCGTGATATCAAGTTTATTTGAGCCATTAAAAAAAAGGACTAATTAGAGCCTGACGTTGAAGTGCGATTAAGAAAGGTTCCATACCTAAAGCAAAAAGCAGGGGTGATAAAGGACACCCCTGTCTTGTCCCCCTCTTAATTTGGAACATAGAAGAGCATTTTCCCATATAAGATACCTTGCCCATAGGGTTATCATAAAGCGATTGAATCCATCTCAAAAGTTGGCCTTTAATGCCAAATGCTTGTAAAGCCGCCCATAAAAAGCCCCACCCCACTCGGTCAAATGCCTTTTCTGCATCTAATAAAATCATACCGAGTGGGGCGGACTGAGTCCGTGCAGCATCAAAAGCAGAAATGGCCATATTAATATGCGCTGTAGTGTCTCGTTTTGGAATAAATCCGTGTTGCTGAGAAGAAACAAGCTGAGACATGACTGGCGCGAGCCTAGTAGCCAATATTTTGGCAACATTTTTGGCATCGCTGTTGATAAGCGAGGTTGGTCTGTATGATCCCCTCTCTTGAGGTATTTTACCTTTTTTTTAAAAGAAAATAATTTGAGTTAGATTCCAGGATTTGGGTGCTTGTTGCCCATTACCTATAGCACGGATCACATCAGTTAATAATGGTATCAATTCCTCGGTACAGCATTTATATAGTTCCAAAGGAATAGAATCCTCCCCTACAGCTTTACCGGTTGCTAGGGAGTTGATAGCATCCCTAGTTTCTATTGCTGTAATGTCTACCGCTAGTTGTACAGATTGTTCCGGCTCAAAAGCTTTAACCATGTTTAACTCTATATAATTTTTAATATAGTCATCCGAGATTGCAGTTTCTGGTGTATATAGAGCTTGATAAAAAGATGCAAATTGTTGTAAGATTGATTTAGAGTCACAAAATAGTTGATTGTTATCCCCTTTTATTTCTTTAACCGTATTCTGGGATCGATCTTCAGCAACTTTATAGGCCAGAAGTTTACCAATCTTATCACCATTTTCATGTTGATCAAGTTGGTATTTCTTTAATTTGCTAATACTCTTAGCCCTAAGAAGATCTTTTAATGCAGCTTTAAGTTCGATTAGTTTAAAGTTTAGTACATCCAAGTTCGATACCCCATTAGAAAGAGCTTCTGACATTTGAAGTTCAATATCACAAATTTCTCTAAGCCTTTTCTCTTTAAACTTCGGCGTTCTTTATTTTGTCGCCAGATATATTGCTGTGTGAATCCAAGTATGGTAGCTGTACAAGCATCCCAAACTATCAAAGGTTGACTAGATTGTATATTTATGTCAATGAATTCTTTTATGTGCTCTTTGAGTTGATTCACAAACCCAAGATCAGTGAACAAATATCTTGGAAATGAGAAAGGGCGAGGAGAAGACTCTTCAGTTGTAGCCTCAAAAGTTAAAGAGATCGGGTTGTGGTCTGAGGTTACCCTTGGATATATAGCCATCGAACAATTACCGAGGATAAAGTATGAGACCCAAACCATATCTATACGTGAGCATAGCTTATGTGCTGCGGAGTAATATGTATAGCCGGCTAATTTAGAATATACGTCAACAAAGGGAGAGACAGGGTTCAAGGGCTCTCTTAGTCCCCAATCAGTAAGTACATAAACAAAGGAAGAGTGTCCGTCAGTATGGCGTTTAATATAGTGGAGATAGCACGTAAGAATATGAGGCCAGCTGTGGTTGGTCAAAGGACTGGACCAACTTTCAAGAAAAAATGCATGATTTTTTCAGGAAACCCTCACTCACCCAAGTGGTGACATGCTTCATCATCGGGTCCACTGGGGAGATCGAGTACCTCCCCAGTGTGCTACGACGCCAGGAGACTGCGGAGCAGGTTTTGTGAGAGTGAAGAGTGAAAAAAGTGTGGTTAAAAATGTCAGAGGTTGTCCCAAAAAATCATTTATTCGCTGGCCAACTTGACATAATAAAATTAAAGACTATGTGCCGGGAAACTATCCAAAAGAAATACTGGTGTTTCCCTGTCAGGTGAAGGTCAACATGTTTCTGCCCTTTAAGTGTGTGAATTTACAGGGCTTTCGTCAGGACCAGTAAGCGAGTGTTACCTCAGCAGGTGTAGGCGCGCTAAGGCCTACCCTGCCGTAGGCAGTGAAAGTTAAAAAGTAGCACTATGTGTAAAAAAAGGGTGCGTTAAAAAGTACAAACCAAAAGGCTGGGGGATTTGCCTCTATTGCGAGGAGCCCAGAAGTCTGTAAGTAGACAAACAGAAAACACACAAAACATAAAAACAATTATTGATCAAGTTTTGTTGCCATTGAACTGTGGTGTGGCGTGATACGTGCTAACAAACCTATCAATGGCCGTGGCCGAGATGGATTGCATTGTAGACTAAAGGTTGTGCCCAAGAGCCATGGTGATGGGCCTCAACTAGAGCCAGAGTCAAGTGATCTGACACAAGGCGTTGCGCAATTTGTGAGGTAATGTAAATGGAGGCTTGCAGTGCTAAGTCCATCCGTGTGGGAAGCCAGGCGGCTGCCCGTATTTATAACATTACCTATAGTAAGGAGGCGGAGAAGTAATCCCCGTGGTGTAGCGTAGGAAACGGAGCTACGTAGTGGTTATGCGTAGCCCCGCTGGCCGTGAATTAGGGAGCTTTAAATCGGCACGCAAAATAGTGAAATAATGGAAATATAAGTGAAACAATCCTCACTTGTACTCAATGTGAACCACGCCCCATAGATTCAGGGGGGGGTGGGAGCGACAATGGCACACCCTATCAAGGTAAAAACACACAAACATACGGAGAGTTCAAGGAATCTGGCAGAATCTCACACACAAACACTTAGGTTATTTAGATGTCCAAATGGTTGGTCTTACGCCCGCAACGCTCGGCACCCACTCGGCACCTAGCTGTCCCCCGCTGGATCTCGTGGATCGCGAGCGAGGGGCGAGCCCGGCGCTAAGAGGGGGAGGCGTCGAGGCGTCTGCCAATAGGAGGCGTTTGTTTGAAGGCGAGGCTTGGGAAGCAAGCCCCGCGTTACCGCGAGCGGAGCGCTCGCGTCTTTCTGCGTGAGAGTGAGGCTTGGAATACACGCATGGTGCGCATGCGCGCACAGTGATAGAGTCACAGGTTGTGTTTACAACGAGGCTTAGCACGCAAGCCTCCAAGGATCAGCTGATCCGTTCGTGAGCCTTGGGTCCGTTTTTGTAAAGCGGACTTTAGTATTAATGTACACGTTCATGGCTCATTGTGGCTGATTAACTAGCCCATAATCGGTCACATAAGTAAGGCAATAACAGGGTAAACGTCCCCCATAGGTAGTGTATCCAAGGAGTTACTACTAATGGGGCATCGTTTTTATATTGTTGGAGCTGCAACAAGAAGGTTCTTATTATCACAAGTTTAGGACAATGATCTAGGGTGGTGCCCCATCAGGAAAAAGAGTCATTACTGGTCAATATTACTGTTTCAGAACGCTGGCCCAAGGTATTTGATCATTTAGTCCTTGGATATGTGTATTGAGTCTATAGACCGAGCGTTGCTCCTTTTCAAACAGGATGTTCTCTCTGTTCCTGGGGTTATTGCCCTGTTCTAATACTGTCCAGGTCATATCATTGGGAGTATGATTTGCCTGCAGAAAGTGTTCGCTGAGTTTGGTGGTTACTTTCTTACAGCGAACATTACTGCGATGTTCGCCAATGCGTGTCTTGACTTTCCGGGTTGTCATGCCCACATATCTCTTGGCACACGGGCAGGTAATCAAGTATATAACGTTCATGGAGTTACAGTTGGTATGGGATTTTTGGGTCCATACTTTGCCCGGTTCCAGATTTAACTGTTTAGTGTGGGTGGTTAAATGACAGACACTGCAGTCTGTGCATGGAAAATGGCCAGTAATGGGGGGTAAGTGCCATGGTTCAGTGACGGATCTGGTAAGTGATGATGGGCATATTAAAGGCCTTGTGTGGACCAGGGCATCCTTGAGACTTCTGCCCTTTTTGAAGGAAAAAAGTGTTTTTTCCCAATCACCAATGCTACTGGTGATAATTCTCCAGTTCTTATTTATTGATTTTTTGACATTGTCTGAAAGCGTGCTATATGTAGTAACACAAGTTAATGGGACATCAGTGTCAATTTTCACATTCTCTTCAAGGAGGGCTTCCCGAGGCTGGTTACGGGCCCTGGTCTGTCCTTTATTGAGGATTCCTTGAGGGTAGCCTCTTTGTCTCAGTTTGACAGTTAGGTCCTTTGCCTGTGTCTTATAGTCTGTAGTGCTGCTGCAATTTCTTCTTAAGTGGAGGTATTGCCCATAGGGCAAGTTTTCACGCAGTGGCCTTGGATGGAAGCTGCTGAATTGCAGAAGGTTGTTCCTTGCCGTAGGTTTGTGATGGGTCACAGTGGTGAGAGATGTTCCCTCAATCTTTATCACTACGTCCAAGAAAACTATTCGTTCCTTGTTGTAATTATGAGTGAATTTTAGATAAGGGTCAAGGGTATTGACCCAGCTCAGGAATTCAATCAGATTGTTTTCAGTGCCCGTCCATAGTATGAGAATGTCATCAATGTACCTCCTCCATAATCCTATGGAGGAGGCAAAAGGGTTGGATGTGGGTAGGATATGCTTGGTCTCAAAATCGTATACGTACAACCCCGCTACGCTAGGAGCGAAGGTGCTGCCCATTGAGGTCCCCGTGCATTGAAGGTACAGTTGCCCTTTATACTCAAAGTAATTTTCTTTAAGTGCCATCCTTGCACATTGTAAGATGAAAGCCTTTGGCGTGACGTATTCCCAAGTCACTGTGTCCAGTGCTTGTGCCAGTACCCGTAGTGTTTCTTCCTGCTGGATACTGGTGTACAGACTCTCTATGTCCATAGTGACCAGAATGACAGAGTCTAGTTGAAAAGAGATGTCATTCAATAGCCTGAGAAGGCTTTTTGTGTCCTTCAGGTAGGTGCTGGAGTTTTGCACTATTGGCTTTAGATAATGGTCGCAGAAGGTGGATAGAGGTTCCAATACTGAGCCAATACCAGACACTATGGGGCGTCCTGGTGGCGGTAATACATTTTTGTGTGTTTTTGGCAATGTATAGAAATATGGGATCGTTGGACCCCCTGCCATAAGGTATGCCACCTCATGAGGTGAGATATGTTCATTCAGCTCAGCCTCTCGTACAAGTGTGGATATTCGTGCTTTCATTTCAGCAGTAGGGTCTGTGGTAAGAAGGGTATAGTTCGTTCTGTCATTCAGAAGAGTTAGGCAGACTTTGTCGTAATCCTCAGTATCCTGGATGACAATCCCACCACCCTTGTCAGCGGGTTTAATGACAATGTCTTTGTCATTTTTCAAGTTCTCAAGGGCTTTGTGTTCTGCCGCCGAGAAGTTGTTGAACTGTTTGGGATTTTCAAGGGCTTCCAGATCTTTTGTAACCGCCTTTTGACCCTACTGCTGAATTGAAAGCACGAATATCCACACTTGTACGAGAGGCTGAGCTGAATGAACAAATCTCACCTCATGAGGCGGCATACCTTATGGCAGGGGGTCCAACGATCCCATATTTCTATACATTGCCAAAAACACACAAAAATGTATTACCGCCACCAGGACGCCCCATAGTGTCTGGTATTGGCTCAGTATTGGAACCTCTATCCACCTTCTGCGACCATTATCTAAAGCCAATAGTGCAAAACTCCAGCACCTACCTGAAGGACACAAAAAGCCTTCTCAGGCTATTGAATGACATCTCTTTTCAACCAGACTCTGTCATTCTGGTCACTATGGACATAGAGAGTCTGTACACCAGTATCCCGCAGGAAGAAACACTACGGGTACTGGCACAAGCACTGGACACAGTGACTTGGGAATACGTCACGCCAAAGGCTTTCATCTTACAATGTGCAAGGATGGCACTTAAAGAAAATTACTTTGAGTATAAAGGGCAACTGTACCTTCAATGCACGGGGACCTCAATGGGCAGCACCTTCGCTCCTAGCGTAGCGGGGTTGTACGTATACGATTTTGAGACCAAGCATATCCTACCCACATCCAACCCTTTTGCCTCCTCCATAGGATTCTGGAGGAGGTACATTGATGACATTCTCATACTATGGACGGGCACTGAAAACAATCTGATTGAATTCCTGAGCTGGGTCAATACCCTTGACCCTTATCTAAAATTCACTCATAATTACAACAAGGAACAAATAGTTTTCTTGGACGTAGTGATAAAGATTGAGGGAACATCTCTCACCACTGTGACCCATCACAAACCTACGGCAAGGAACAACCTTCTGCAATTCAGCAGCTTCCATCCAAGGCCACTGCGTGAAAACTTGCCCTATGGGCAATACCTCCGCTTAAGAAGAAATTGCAGCAGCACTACAGACTATAAGACACAGGCAAAGGACCTAACTGTCAAACTGAGACAAAGAGGCTACCCTCAAGGAATCCTCAATAAAGGACAGACCAGGGCCCGTAACCAGCCTCGGGAAGCCCTCCTTGAAGAGAATGTGAAAATTGACACTGATGTCCCATTAACTTGTGTTACTACATATAGCACGCTTTCAGACAATGTCAAAAAATCAATAAATAAGAACTGGAGAATTATCACCAGTAGCATTGGTGATTGGGAAAAACCACTTTTTTCCTTCAAAAAGGGCAGAAGTCTCAAGGATGCCCTGGTCCACACAAGGCCTTTAATATGCCCATCATCACTTACCAGATCCGTCACTGAACCATGGCACTTACCCCCCATTACTGGCCATTTTCCATGCACAGACTGCAGTGTCTGTCATTTAACCACCCACACTAAACAGTTAAATCTGGAACCGGGCAAAGTATGGACCCAAAAATCCCATACCAACTGTAACTCCATGAACGTTATATACTTGATTACCTGCCCGTGTGCCAAGAGATATGTGGGCATGACAACCCGGAAAGTCAAGACACGCATTGGCGAACATCGCAGTAATGTTCGCTGTAAGAAAGTAACCACCAAACTCAGCGAACACTTTCTGCAGGCAAATCATACTCCCAATGATATGACCTGGACAGTAATAGAACAGGTCAATAACCCCAGGAACAGAGAGAACATCCTGTTTGAAAAGGAGCAACGCTGGGTCTATAGACTCAATACACATATCCAAGGACTAAATGATCAAATACCTTGGGCCAGCGTTCTGAAACAGTAATATTGACCAGTAATGACTCTTTTTCCTGATGGGGCACCACCCTAGATCATTGTCCTAAACTTGTGATAATAAGAACCTTCTTGTTGCAGCTCCAACAATATAAAAACGATGCACCATTAGTAGTAACTCCTTGGATACACTACCTATGGGGGACGTTTACCCTGTTATTGCCTTACTTATGTGACCGATTATGGGCTAGTTAATCAGCCACAATGAGCCATGAACGTGTACATTAATACTAAAGTCCGCTTTACAAAAACGGACCCAAGGCTCACGAACGGATCAGCTGATCCTTGGAGGTTTGCGTGCTAAGCCTCGTTGTAAACACAACCTGTGACTATCACTGTGCGCGCATGCGCACCATGCGTGTATTCCAAGCCTCACTCTCACGCAGAAAGACGTGAGCGCTCCGCTCGCGGTAACGCGGGGCTTGCTTCCCAAGCCTCGCCTTCAAACAAACGCCTCCTATTGGCAGACGCCTCGACGCCTCCCCCTCTTAGCGCCGGGCTCGCCCCTCGCTCGCGATCCACGAGATCCAGCGGGGGACAGCTAGGTGCCAAGTGGGTGCCGAGCGTTGCGGGCGTAAGACCAACCATTTGGACATCTTAATAAGCTAAGTGTTTGTGTGTGAGATTCTGTGAGATTCCTTGAACTCTCCGTATGTTTGTGTGTTTTTACCTTGATAGGGTGTGCCATTGTCGCTCCCACCCCCCCCCCTGAATCTATGGGGCGTGGTTCACATTGATACAAGTGAGGATTGTTTCACTTATATTTCCATTATTTCACTATTTTGCGTGCCGATTTAAAGCTCCCTAATTCACGGCCAGCGGGGCTACGCATAACCACTACGTAGCTCCGTTTCCTACGCTACACCACAGGGATTACTTCTCCGCCTCCTTACTATAGGTAATGTTATAAATACGGGCAGCCGCCTGGCTTCCCACACGGATGGACTTAGCACTGCAAGCCTCCATTTACATTACCTCACAAATTGCGCAACACCTTGTGTCAGATCACTTGACTCTGGCTCTAGTTGAGGCCCATCACCATGGCTCTTGGGCACAACCTTTAGTCTACAATGCAATCCATCTCAGCCACGGCCATTGATAGGTTTGTTAGCACGTATCACGCCACACCACAGTTCAATGGCAACAAAACTTGATCAATAATTGTTTTTATGTTTTGTGTGTTTTCTGTTTGTCTACTTACAGGTTTCTGGGCTCCTCGCAATAGAGGCAAATCCCCCAGCCTTTTGGTTTGTACTTTTAAACGCACCCTTTTTTTACACATAGTGCTACTTTTTAACTTTCACTGCCTACGGCAGGGTAGGCCTTAGCGCGCCTACACCTGCTGAGGTAACACTCGCTTACTGGTCCTGACGAAAGCCCTGTAAATTCACACACTTAAAGGGCAGAAACATGTTGACCTTCCCCTAACAGGGAAACACCAGTATTTCATTTGGATAGTTTCCCTGCACATAGTCTTTAATTTTATTATGTCAAGTTGACCAGCGAATAAATGATTTTTTGGGACAACCTCTGACATTTTTAACCACACTTTTTTCACTCTTCACTCTCACAAAACCTGCTCCGCAGTCTCCTGGCGTCGTAGTATACTGGGGAGGTACTCGATCTCCCCAGTGGACCCGATGATGAAGCATGTCACCACTAGGGTGAGTGAGGGTTTCCTGAAAAAATCTTGCATTTTTTCTTGAAAGTTGGCCCAGTCCTTTGACCAACCACAGCTGGCCTCATATTCTTACGTGCTATCTCCACTATATTAAACGCCATACTGACGGACACTCTTCCTTTGTTTATGTACTTACTGATTGGGGACTAAGAGTGCCCTTGAACCCTGTCTCTCCCTTTGTTGACGGATATTTAGCTGCACACAGCAGTGAGAGTTTCATTTTCATTGATAAGTCAAAATACGTTTCTCATAGATATAACACCTGGTATCTATTGAAACCAAAATGGCAACACCAAATCTGGGATTAACATTCACTACGGAGGAAATAGATGAACTACTGGCAGATCCAAACATATTTGCAGACCCAGCAATAGCACAAGCAGTGTCACACACAGCAGAATGGGAACAATTGACAGAACTAAAGCGTGATAGAATTAGAACCATTTTACATGGCACAATTCTTAAACAATATCTCACCTCCAACTCAGCCCCTAAAGGGCTATTGGTCACCAATGCTCCAAGGATATTTCTGAATGATGCCACTTTCAGAAGGGATTGGGCCATGATTGCATGGCATTGCACAAGAGACTGGCTAGTGCTGATTATAAAAACAGCACTCCGCCTATCAGAAACCCTACAGGTCGAGATCCAACAGACAGAAGCTCAGTTCAAAGCTACGATAACTGGATATAAAAAAAAGTTGGATGAAATTAATAGAGACCTTGTAGAATACAAAGATAATCTGATGCAAGCAAAACTAACGAAATTCCAAAAAGATCTAAAGAAATTTAAATTTGAAAGTATTTACCCCTACTCTGATCCTAACTATAGTGCACCAAAAAAGGACACTAACAAATCTGACGACTCAGACAGCCACTCGTCCAGTGGGAGCACTACGAGCAACCAGAGCCCAAAACAAAGAGGACGCAGAGGGGGTAGAGGCAGATTTAATTACCCTACACAACAACCGAGATGGCAGAATTATGGACAACCAAACAATGGTCCACCACCTTTGTTTTACCAACAACCCCAGTTCCCGATGATTTATTTATTTATTTTGACATTTATAAAGCGCGAACAAAGGCCCGTGGGCATCTCGGCGCTAAGTAACTGCAATATTTAGCCAGCAAGGGGGTTTAGGAGATTATTGATTAAAAAGCCAAGTTTTGAGGTTTTTTCGAAAAGACCATAGAGACGTGCTGGTCTTGATCGAATGAGGCAGTGTGTTCCAAAGTTTTGGAGCAGCCACAAGGAATCTTCTGTCACCCCAGTTGACAGATTTGGTTCGGGGGATCATCAGGTCCAGGGAGGTGGAGGAGCGCAGTGCTCTAGATGGACAGTAAGGGGTAAGGTTCTGAGTGAAGAACGCTGGAGCAACGTTATGTAGAGCCTTATATACCAGACATAAGGTCTTGAACATAATCCTCTTCCTCACCGGAAGCCAGTGTAGTTGTCTTATGGTGGGAGAGACCGGATGGAATTTGGGGATTCGGCCTAAGAGTCTGGCGGCTGCGTTCTGTATAGACTGCATTTTTGTTAACACTCTCTCCTGGGCCCCTAGAAACAAAGCGTTACAATAGTCTAGGGTGGAGAGCACCAGGGAGCTTACCAGTGTTTTTGCCATGTTTTCAGGTAGGAAGGGCAGAATTTTTTTGATGAGCCTAAGTTTATAAAAGGCTGAAGAGGATATCTGGTTGGCATGTGGAAGAAAGTTCAGGCGGTTGTCGAACGTAACTCCCAAGTTCCTCACTTTGTCAACCGGGACTGGGGGCTGGCCCATGGATGACGGCCACCAAAGAGGGGACCACTCTGGAGAAAGATTGCCGAAGATTACAACCTCCGATTTATCGGAGTTTAGCTTCAGGCAATTGTGTGACATCCAGTTCCCGATGGCCGACATGCCCTGGTTAAACATGTTGGCTTTCTGAAGTCCGTCATTTTTGACGGCAAGGACCAGTTGAGTGTCATCAGCGTATGAAGTGAGGCTCATCCCGTGTGCCCTGATGACATTGGCAAGGTCCGACACATAGATGTTAAAAAGTGTCGGACTAAGGGATGAGCCTTGGGGAACTCCACACGGTAATGACAAGGGGGAGGATTCAAAAGGTCCCACAGTGACAACCTGGGTCCTGTTGGCCAAGAAAGAGGCCAGCAGATTTTTGGCTTTACCTTGAATGCCTATGCTCTCGACACGGTCGACCAAGGTGGTGTGGTCGACCGTGTCAAAGGCCGCTGACAGGTCTAGAAGAATCAGGACGGCAGTGCCTCCTGCATCCCGGATGGATCTGATGTCGTCCGCCGCTTTGACCAAGGCCGTCTCCGTTCCGTGAAAGCGACGGAAGCCAAACTGTGTTTCATCTAGGCATTTGTTATCCTCGATGAAGGAGGAGAGTTGAATATTCATAATTTTTTCCACTATTTTAGCTAATAGTGGGAGACTGGCGATGGGGCGGTAGCTTTTGGGTTCTTCTTTATCAAGAGTAGGTTTCTTGAGCAACGGTTTTATTAGGGTTTTCTTTAGTGACTCGGGATAGATGCCGGTGTTGAACATGGAGTTGCAGATGTTGGTTATTGAGGGTAAGACTGTATCTATGATGGGTTTCAAGACCTTCAAGGGACATGGGTCGAGGGCCGATCCCGATTTGATGGTGGATACAATTTTTAGCACCTGCGGACACGTGACCTCGCTGAACTGCGAGAGAGTGGGTCCTCCAGGTTGAGTTGATGGCCTGTGAGATAGGGTAACGTTATTGGCGAAAACCCTGTAAATGTCATCAACTTTGCTGAAGAAGAACTTTGAAAGAGCGTCGCAAAGGGTTTGAGACGGGGGAGGTGTGAGATCCACAGAGGAACCCGCTAGTTGTTTGGTGGTCTCGTATAGGCATTTATTGGAATTTTGAGCGGATTCAATTTTATTGCAATAATACTGTTTTTTTGCGTCCATGATAAGCTGTTTGTATTTTGCTACCGACTCTTTATATAGGAGTTTGGCTTCGGGTGAGTAGTCCTTCCGCCAGTGTCTCTCTCTATTTCGGCACTGTTGCTTTTGGGTATGCAGTACCTCTGAGTACCACGGGGCCGAGGGGGTAGATCTGTTACGTGACCGTTGTTTAACTGAGACCAGATCTTTGGCTGCTAAGCTCACCCAGTTGTAAAATTGGGACGTGGCATTGTTCGGGTCCGGAGATAAGGTCGGGAGGGTGTCATTAAGCAAGGTTTTCAACCTGCATACATCTATGTCATCCCATGCCAAGTAAATGATGAACTGGAACCCCTATATGCAACCCCTTTTTTCCCCAAAACCACCCACCCATGCCTTTTTTAGGGAGAGGCGGGCGGGGACGGGGACGGAGCAGAGGGAACACACAAGTGACCTGGGAGGACGAAGACGCAGTGGGGAAACACACCCGCAGTCGGACAGCAACAGCCAGCACGAGTGCAGTCTAAGTCTTGTAACAAACCTCTCAAAGAAAATTCTCACACCAGACGAAACGAAAGTCCTGGAGAGAGGTCTGGGTTTTGTCCCTACTTCACGTCCGGACAAATTTCGACTCCATTGCGAGCTCGCACAGTTCTTTAGAAAACTTAAACTCAAGGCGTTTTTTGAGTCCAAAGAGCAGTCTGAAATCAACGAACAGGAGTTTGACACAACATTCAGACCGAAATCAACTTTCATGCCACCACCACATACTGTACCAGCAGCGATCACAGCTTTTGAACAGGCGTTTACAAAAGATCTGGAAGCCCTTGAAAATCCCAAACGGTTCAACAACTTCTCGGCGGCAGAACACAAAGCCCTTGAGAACTTGAAAAATGACAAAGACATTGTCATTAAACCCGCTGACAAGGGTGGTGGGATTGTCATCCAGGATACTGAGGATTACGACAAAGTCTGCCTAACTCTTCTGAATGACAGAACGAACTATACCCTTCTTACCACAGACCCTACTGCTGAAATGAAAGCACGAATATCCACACTTGTACGAGAGGCTGAGCTGAATGAACATATCTCACCTCATGAGGCGGCATACCTTATGGCAGGGGGTCCAACGATCCCATATTTCTATACATTGCCAAAAACACACAAAAATGTATTACCGCCACCAGGACGCCCCATAGTGTCTGGTATTGGCTCAGCATTGGAACCTCTATCCACCTTCTGCGACCATTATCTAAAGCCAATAGTGCAAAACTCCAGCACCTACCTGAAGGACACAAAAAGCCTTCTCAGGCTATTGAATGACATCTCTTTTCAACCAGACTCTGTCATTCTGGTCACTATGGACATAGAGAGTCTGTACACCAGTATCCCGCAGGAAGAAACACTACGGGTACTGGCACAAGCACTGGACACAGTGACTTGGGAATACGTCACGCCAAAGGCTTTCATCTTACAATGTGCAAGGATGGCACTTAAAGAAAATTACTTTGAGTATAAAGGGCAACTGTACCTTCAATGCACGGGGACCTCAATGGGCAGCACCTTCGCTCCTAGCGTAGCGGGGTTGTACGTATACGATTTTGAGACCAAGCATATCCTACCCACATCCAACCCTTTTGCCTCCTCCATAGGATTATGGAGGAGGTACATTGATGACATTCTCATACTATGGACGGGCACTGAAAACAATCTGATTGAATTCCTGAGCTGGGTCAATACCCTTGACCCTTATCTAAAATTCACTCATAATTACAACAAGGAACAAATAGTTTTCTTGGACGTAGTGATAAAGATTGAGGGAACATCTCTCACCACTGTGACCCATCACAAACCTACGGCAAGGAACAACCTTCTGCAATTCAGCAGCTTCCATCCAAGGCCACTGCGTGAAAACTTGCCCTATGGGCAATACCTCCGCTTAAGAAGAAATTGCAGCAGCACTACAGACTATAAGACACAGGCAATGGACCTAACTGTCAAACTGAGACAAAGAGGCTACCCTCAAGGAATCCTCAATAAAGGACAGACCAGGGCCCGTAACCAGCCTCGGGAAGCCCTCCTTGAAGAGAATGTGAAAATTGACACTGATGTCCCATTAACTTGTGTTACTACATATAGCACGCTTTCAGACAATGTCAAAAAATCAATAAATAAGAACTGGAGAATTATCACCAGTAGCATTGGTGATTGGGAAAAACCACTTTTTTCCTTCAAAAAGGGCAGAAGTCTCAAGGATGCCCTGGTCCACACAAGGCCTTTAATATGCCCATCATCACTTACCAGATCCGTCACTGAACCATGGCACTTACCCCCCATTACTGGCCATTTTCCATGCACAGACTGCAGTGTCTGTCATTTAACCACCCACACTAAACAGTTAAATCTGGAACCGGGCAAAGTATGGACCCAAAAATCCCATACCAACTGTAACTCCATGAACGTTATATACTTGATTACCTGCCCGTGTGCCAAGAGATATGTGGGCATGACAACCCGGAAAGTCAAGACACGCATTGGCGAACATCGCAGTAATGTTCGCTGTAAGAAAGTAACCACCAAACTCAGCGAACACTTTCTGCAGGCAAATCATACTCCCAATGATATGACCTGGACAGTAATAGAACAGGTCAATAACCCCAGGAACAGAGAGAACATCCTGTTTGAAAAGGAGCAACGCTGGGTCTATAGACTCAATACACATATCCAAGGACTAAATGATCAAATACCTTGGGCCAGCGTTCTGAAACAGTAATATTGACCAGTAATGACTCTTTTTCCTGATGGGGCACCACCCTAGATCATTGTCCTAAACTTGTGATAATAAGAACCTTCTTGTTGCAGCTCCAACAATATAAAAACGATGCACCATTAGTAGTAACTCCTTGGATACACTACCTATGGGGGACGTTTACCCTGTTATTGCCTTACTTATGTGACCGATTATGGGCTAGTTAATCAGCCACAATGAGCCATGTACGTGTACATTAATACTAAAGTCCGCTTTACAAAAACGGACCCAAGGCTCACGAACGGATCAGCTGATCCTTGGAGGCTTGCGTGCTAAGCCTCGTTGTAAACACAACCTGTGACTCTATCACTGTGCGCGCATGCGCACCATGCGTGTATTCCAAGCCTCACTCTCACGCAGAAAGACGCGAGCGCTCTGCTCGCGGTAACGCGGGGCTTGCTTCCCAAGCCTTGCCTTCAAACAAACGCCTCCTATTGGCAGACGCCTCGACGCCTCCCCCTCTTAGCGCCGGGCTCGCCCCTCGCTCGCGATCCACGAGATCCAGCGGGGGACAGCTAGGTGCCGAGTGGGTGCCGAGCGTTGCGGGCGTAAGACCAACCATTTGGACATCTAAATAACCTAAGTGTTTGTGTGTGAGATTCTGCCAGATTCCTTGAACTCTCCGTATGTTTGTGTGTTTTTACCTTGATAGGGTGTGCCATTGTCGCTCCCACCCCCCCCCCTGAATCTATGGGGCGTGGTTCACATTGAGTACAAGTGAGGATTGTTTCACTTATATTTCCATTATTTCACTATTTTGCGTGCCGATTTAAAGCTCCCTAATTCACGGCCAGCGGGGCTACGCATAACCACTACGTAGCTCCGTTTCCTACGCTACACCACAGGGATTACTTCTCCGCCTCCTTACTATAGGTAATGTTATAAATACGGGCAGCCGCCTGGCTTCCCACACGGATGGACTTAGCACTGCAAGCCTCCATTTACATTACCAAATTGCGCAACGCCTTGTGTCAGATCACTTGACTCTGGCTCTAGTTGAGGCCCATCACCATGGCTCTTGGGCACAACCTTTAGTCTACAATGCAATCCATCTCGGCCACGGCCATTGATAGGTTTGTTAGCAAGTATCACGCCACACCACAGTTCAATGGCAACAAAACTTGATCAATAATTGTTTTTATGTTTTGTGTGTTTTCTGTTTGTCTACTTACAGACTTCTGGGCTCCTCGCAATAGAGGCAAATCCCCCAGCCTTTTAGTTTGTACTTTTAAACGCACCCTTTTTTTACACATAGTGCTACTTTTTAACTTTCACTGCCTATGGCAGGGTAGGCCTTAGCGCGCCTACACCTGCTGAGGTAACACTCGCTTACTGGTCCTGACGAAAGCCCTGTAAATTCACACACTTAAAGGGCAGAAGCATGTTGACCTTCCCCTGACAGGGAAACACCAGTGTTTCTTTTGGATAGTTTCCCTGCACATAGTCTTTAATTTTATTATGTCAAGTTGACCAGCGAATAAATGATTTTTTGGGACAACCTCTGACATTTTTAACCACACTTTTTTCACTCTTCACTCTCACAAAACCTGCTCCGCAGTCTCCTGGCGTCGTAGCACACTGGGGAGGTACTCGATCTCCCCAGTGGACCCGATGATGAAGCATGTCACCACTAGGGTGAGTGAGGGTTTCCTGAAAAAATCATGCATTTTTTCTTGAAAGTTGGTCCAGTCCTTTGACCAACCACAGCTGGCCTCATATTCTTACGTGCTATCTCCACTATATTAATTTAGAATATAGACATCTCCAAGCATCCTTTAGGAAATTAATAGCTGCTAGATCCAGAATTGCAGCTCTAGTATTCCTCATTCTCTGAAAGGAATTTTTCCTAGTAGTGTCTAAATTATAATTCATAATAGAATTAAAATCTCCCAGCACAATATATTCCCCATCCCATACAAGCAGTTCCATATTAATCTGATCAAAAATTGTTGGCTCATCTTTATTTGATGCATAAACCCTACATATTGTATATTTTCGACCTTCCAGCTTTATCTTAATCTTTATTTAGCGGGTAGATGGGCAATGGCCCATCTACCCGCATTATCAGTTAGTGTCTTAAGTATTTCACCTTTTAAGCCTTTGTGCTTTAAAATCGCCACCCCCCGAATTGAAGCATTAAATTCAGTACAAACTATAATATCGTATCCTAGTTGCTTAAGCAAGTGTTTACCTTTATAAGCTATATGAGTTTCTGTGATGACCACGATTTGAGGGTTATACATCTTAAGCTCCTCATATACAAGGCTCCTCTTTATTCTATTAAGCCCGACACGTTCCAAACTAGACATTTTATTTGATACATTTCAAATAATATATGTCCCTATCTATATGACCTCTGTAATAAATCAAATCAGCTTTATAATTCCTCTTATTTTTGTAGATTTTGCGTCCTTTGATGCATTTTTTTACCCCAAAGCATATCTTTCTCTTCCCCACCCCACACTCTACCTCACCCTCCCCCCACCCAATAGCTACCTGCAGGTCCCCCCCTTAGACCGGCTGACGCTATATTGGCAGCCAACAAGCGGATTTAGCCGCTTATAGGATCCGGGCATTCAAAATAATCAAAAGAGCCGTGCTTTATAGTCGTCAATATCTAATGTGACCTATTCCCACCCAGCCCAAAATAACAAACCAGTCTAGAGATAGTTTGAAGGGAATAACAATAGAGCCATAGACAAAGGTCACAAAATCCAAAAAAAGGTAAAGTATACGATCATAACATTAGTCAATACCCAGTTCATTTTTCCATTCTCCAAGTAGCCATAGCAGATTCAACCTCGTTCTCTTCCAAGAAAAAATAAGACCGGCCATTTTTGATTACTTTCAGTTTTGCTGGTTCTTGTAAGAAAGCTTGACAACCCAATTCCTTAATTGGATCAATAAATTGTTTCAGTTTCCAGCGTCGTTCCAGAGAAAGTTTACTTAAATCAGATCTAACGAAAAATATAACTGAATCAATGGTAACTGGAGTATTTGCCCGTGCTTTTATTGATATGGCTTGGCGGAGCAGATAGTTACCTATACATATCAAGATTGGACGAGGATATTTACCACTCTTATTCCTTTGAACTAGGGGTAGCCGATGGGCACGTTGAATCTGCGAGTCCCAATCCCAATCTGATAAGTCAGGGAAAGCCTTTTGAAACAATTGGGCAATAAATGCCCCAGGATCAGCTCCCTCGGCTCCCTCCGCAATACCAAAAACACGTAAATTCTGTCTCCGTTGTCTGTTTTCTAAGTCTTCAAGTTTAGCTTGCATCTGAAGTAGTTGAGAAGCATGTTTATTCACAGCAATTTCAGAGCGATGTGACTTTTCCTCTGTTAGAACCACTCTTTGCTGTAGTTCCTCCATATCTTGGGAGACAGCCCTCAATTTACACAACATCTCTTGCAGAGAGGCTTGAGTCTTACTACTGTCTTCCCTCATCTGCTGATAGTGAATCTTGGCTTCTTGTTTCTGTTCATTTAGTAGCTGCAATATCGTCTGAAAAGATGCGGACACCTCCCCTTGAAGGGTCCAATCTGCTGATAAGATAGAAGAGTGATCCGGCCCCTCTGAAGTAATTTCTTTTGTTGACTCTGCCATTGGAGCCGGTTCGATGCCACCCATTGTTACTCTTACAATACTAGCTGTGTCTTGTACTGAATTATTGTTATTGGATGAGAGTGTAGGGGTATCGCCAATAGATGTTGTTGGTATTAAAAAGGGCGATTGCAAAATTGTTAATGAAGAAGAGGAGGTTTCTTCTAAAGGTTCTTTACCAGAGCCAGATAGATCTTGTCCTTCCATTAAAGCCACCAAATTTCCTCATTCTGAGCTGCAGTGAGTACTTCAATTGGCCGTTGGTTGGAACCCGTTGATCCAGGTGCATCCGTCATAGAATTAGAAACATTTGCATCGTCGGTTACAACATCCAGATCACTAGGACTATTACCTGAAAGTCTCATAGCCATTGATTTAACACCTCCCTTAGCTTGCACCCATTGTCTGATAGGGCTATTTTCTGCTATTGCTTTCATAGTACTTGGCTTAGGTTTGCTTATAGTCCTTTTGGCTTTATTCTTAGTTTTGCCTTTAAGCTTTTTGATGCTGATAGCTTTATCTTTGTGTTTAATTAATCCTGATGGTGTGTTATTCCCATGATCATAAAGGTCAAAATACTCCTCATCTGTCTCGATTCCATCAACATTATCACATCCTTCAGCCCCTACCACTCCCATTTCAGCTGAGTTTACGGTTAAGATAGTAGATAACACTTGATTAGTTGAGGTATTTTCTGTAAGGAAAGTTTCAGATTGGGTGGGGTTCATACTGATATTAGTTACCAAGCTTGTAGCTTGATTAATCGGGGCAAGAGAACCGATAACTGAGCCAATGTTAGCTTCAAGTTCGATTTCATTTACTTTTGTCAAGGGACAGTTGTTTGATGTAAGCTCGGCATTAGCTTTATCGTTTGTCACTTTACCCCCTATAACCGTAGAAACTGTAGCAACGCTCTGGTTCTCTAAATTAACATTGTTACACGTTGTCTCAGGCAGTATTGAGTGAGCTCCCACATTTGGTAACATAGTATCATCAGCGTTAGTTTTAGAGCCACCCACATTTACCCCCAGCTTCTCTTGCCTACCAGAAAGTTGTTTGTTCATGTCCAGAGCAGGAGCTGGTGTATTGTTAGCAGCCTTTCCCATAGAGATTGGATCGTTGGAAGTGGTGGACATTAACAGCGCCGGCGTTTGTTTCCCGGTTATTGCCGTGGTCCGGGTGTTCCGCGCTTGAAGTTTCGGCGCCATCTCAGATTGACCTGTTGCCGTTGCCGATGAGGAAAACCGCCGATAGACCCGCAGGCCGAACCAGCTAACCGCCGACCAGCCCCTCGTAGACTCAGGGGTCAGACGTGGTAATCGAGCGAAGTGAAGCAAGCTCCGCACTCGGCTCTCATTCAGCCGAAGTTACAGCATCCAGGTAGGCTCTAATCCGCAGCGCTCCGCAGCACCCGTACCCAATCCGCAGTGAAATACGGGGGCTCCGCTTTAGCGCCCTGAAGAGTCACAATCATTGGCAGTACCAGCAGCGTAACCCACAATGTTGAAATAAGTTTAGAAAGCCAGTAATCCAAGAAGTGACCGCTTTAAAACACAAGGTCAGTTACAGCATACACGGCATTACAGCATACACGGCAAACATGCATGCAAGCCCGGACCCGTTCAGCGCTCCTCCGCTCTGGCGGTGTCAATCCGCCATCTTGGACCTGCATATTTCCATATACAAAAACACCTGAATCATACACAGTACCACTAATTGTCAGCAGTGGGGCCCTACTAGCATTATAGTCATTTCCATTTGGATTCAAACGAGCCAGCATCTACTCCCTGTGCAGAAAAGGCCAAATATACCCTTAGTTAGACAACTGTCTCGTCAAAGGTATCCACAGCCGCGTGAATCAGCCTGTTGCACAGACTAGGTGGGTTTTAAACATCCAAAAGTCTTCACCCTAGTGGTGGGTTTGGTATATACCACCTCTACCAATTGTAGAACACATCTCCCAACCCCACTCTTCTTAGGACCGAATAGAGAATTTCCACTCCACCAAATCAAATGTCTTTTTTGGTATCTAAAAAGAGCGCGGCAGGAAGCACCTCCACGTCAGTGTGTGCTATGGATCTAAAAATAGTGCGTACATTGCACGTGAGAGAGCGCCCAGGTACAAAGCAGTCTGCTCTTACCCAATAATATCCGGGAGCATCAAGGCTATTCTATTAGCGAGGACTTTCGCAAACAGTTTGGTGTCGGTGTTAAGGAGGGACAGAGGCCTGTACGAGGCACAATGCAATGGATTCTTGCCATAATCAGTGTGGTGTCGCACATGGATGGCAGCATTATGCCGTCCCCAGCCATTTCGGTGAAAAGCTTAATTAGGTGTGGTATCAAATGTTTCTGGTATGCATTATAAAAGGCTGCGGTGAGTCCATCAGATCCAGGAGCCTTATCGTTAGCCATACTTTTTAAGGCCACACTGAGTTCTGTGGGTCAGAGTGGAGCCAGAAGTTTTTCCCTGTCTGAATTAGTCATCCATTTCATTGCAATATGAGCCAATACTCTTTATCTGGCTCATCCGGGTTAGGATTGCATGTTTTTTACAATCTGGAATAGTATTCATGGAATACATCAACAACCTCAGAAGGGCCACTGACTAATTCATCTTTATCATTGTAGATCTGTTCAATTTCGGCACTATTTCTACTGTGCCTGGTAAGTCTTGCTAATGTGGAGCTAGGTCGTTCCCCTTCTGCGTATACTCTTGCAGTGGCAAACTTTCCTAAGTGTTTGATCTCCGTGTCAGCTAGCTCATGGAACTCCTCAATTTGTGCTCTGATTAAGAATAGTGTTGTGGCCCCTGGCTTTACTAGCATTCATTTCTCTAAGTCTTTTAGCTCCGTTCTACTTTCTGCAACTGCACTCTAATCAAGCTTAGTACACCAGCGTGTTTGGAGGCCGTTATACCCTGAATATAGGTCGTTATACCCTGAATATACATCCTAAACGTCTCCCAGATGGTGCACATCTTGGGGACACTACCCAAATTGGGCGCAAAGAACTCTTCTATAGCCTTCTCCAACTCAACATGAAACACTGTGTCCAAAAGTGAGTATTGGGGGAACCTCCATTCCCTAACTCTGGGTTTCATGTTAGGTATTTTCAATCACATACGCACTGGAGAGTGATCGGAATATGTGCGAGGCATATGTTCAAACTAGTTGATGTAGGGTATCAGCTCACGGGAAGCGAACCAATAATCATTTCTGTGTCATGTGCTGTCGAGTAATGTGTGAATTCCCTCCCCATAGGGGACTGATGTCGCCATACATCTGCCACGGCCTCCGTTTCAGCAATGTCCATTATCGCCTCTGCTGTGGCTATCGGTTTTCTAGCGGGGCCTTTAGATCTATCTAATTCCGGCTTAGGACACAATTAAGGTTACCACCCCAGAGTGGGGGATATGTGAAAACTGCGTAGTGTAGGCATATAGTGTATGATAGAATTGTGGGTCTTCATGATTAGGGCCATACAGGCCCACCAGCAACACATTAAAATTACCTTTATGACATCTAGCCACAACATACCTCCTTCCGGGATCGCTACTTATTATTTGTACTTGAGGGTCTGTATCCTTCCTAACCCAATTCAGGATGCCTCTGGAGTGTGTGGTGAAACATGATTCAATGCGAATTCCCCTCATATTCCGTTGTGTCAAAATCCCACTCCGTGGGGCCAAGTGAGTTTCTTGTAGGATGGCCACGTCAATTTGGTGCCTGCTTAAATAGTTGGCCACTTTGTGAAGCTTGTGTCTATCGTTTAGCCCTCTGATATGCCATGTCACCAGGTTCAGATTGGTGACAATAGGTTGCCTATACTTCTCGCTCTGCATGCCTTTGCGTAGTGTATACTTCATCGTACTTCTTTGGTGGTGTCTAGGGCAGCCTAAATGGTATTTTGTAATTGCTCTGCTGTTTTCCAGCAAACATTGAAACATTGAACAACATTCCCTCCCCACCACGCCACATCCCCCAACATTTGACATGGCGAACAACAGCCACCTTGTGGTGCCCCCCGTACCCCATTATAAACAACTATTCATTTGTGGTATACACTTAGAGGCGGAGAGGGCCTCCCTACCGTACCCTCTGGTATCTTACATTTTATCATATTTACACCAGTGTTATTGAAACCCGCACCGCCAACAATTATAACTTACAAATTGTCCATACAATAAATCAGCTGCGTCGTAGCGGCAGAGATCCCCCTGACCCTTATGTCATACTCGGCTGCAGCGGCTCTTACACTCAGATTATTCCAATAGGCTAGGTGCCTGAAAGAAGGCTCTGTTACAATATCTGGGTAATCTTACAGGCTTAGTCTTGTTTGTCTAAGTCGCTACTGGATGCTTCCTCCGCTTCATTCAGTTCGGTAGGGCTCCTTCTCGCTGCTTTTCGGATGTGTTCCTGTAGTGCTTTCTGCAAGGCTTTGGGATCCGTGTAGATTTTTGGTTTGCCATTCATTTTGACGTTTAACCTGGCGGAGTATAACATTGCACAGTCCTTGTTGGGTTCACGTAGTTTGCGTTAACCAGGATGAATTACCTCCTTGCTTCCTGTACCAAGGGCGTGAAATATGGGAATATTGATAGCGTTGAGCCCTCATAATGAAGTTCTTGCAACTCTCTGGCTTGGCGCAGTGCTGCATCTCTATCCCTGTAATTAAGTACCCTCGCTATCACAGGTTGTGGAGCTGCTCCCGGTGGAGGTCTTGGGGCCAGGGATCGATGCGCCCTCTCCACTATGAAGACTGTGGAAAAAGTGTCGCACCCCAATAAAGACACAAGCAGTTGTTCAATGAATTGTTCCATATTTCCAGTTGGTGTGGCTTCTGGAAGGCCCGTGATAGGTAGGTTGTTGCACCTTGAGAGCGCTTCTACATCTTTGGATTTATCGCGAATAACCATCAGAAGCTTCTCCATTTGTTTCTAAGATTTATCAGTTTCAGTCTAGGCGTTTTCAGCTTCTGATATTCCGTGCTCTGCCATATCCAACCTTTCCACATGTTTATCAAAGTGCTCCGTTATTCGGTCAATTCGATAGGATAGAGAGTCTATTTTGCTATCTATAGTGGTAAGGCTCTGTTGCATGCCAGTAAGAATTCGGTGTAAATCCCCCTCTGTGCTTGCAGACACTGTGTCTTGCGAAAGTGTGGTGGTCTTTGCTTCATTTTCCTTACTCCTCGTGGATTTACCCTGCTCAAACTGCAGTTTGGATTGGAGTTAATTTGTGTTACCCATGGTCAATGTTGCTGCTACAGACGTTATTAGGAAGTTTATTAACACACGAAAGCCACTGTATAATCCCAGAGCTTGTGGCTGCGCAGATGGCTGTACTTTAGTGCAAACAAAAAACTCAATTAGTTCTCTTCAGCGGCAGATTATGAGCGGTTGGTCTGGGCTAATGGTTCTACGCTCTTATCCACGATGGGCTAGACCTTAGTGATACAGAGCTGGCCTATGAGTTCCTACATGCACACCATATGCGTTTAAAAGTATCCACTGGTCTTCAATCTGTGTAATGTGTCCACAGTTGCAGTGCCTGCATGTTAGTAGGGGAATTCTTCAATTTGAGCCTGTTACTTCCTGTAGCTCGCGCTATGGAGCGGTGGTACTGTAATACCACATTACCGAAGCAGCGTTTGAGTCTCCGGCCCGTGTTTTGTGGACCAGCTGAGTCGTATGTGGAAAACAAGGCCAGCCGGCCCACAACTGTGTCATGGCTTCCCCCTGGCAGTTTACCGTTACTCACCGCCGTTATTAGATGTCGGCCAGGTGCGGCACAGCGTGTGCGTTCTGCTGGAGTCAGCGCTCACCTCCCCTTGCCTTTCCAATGCTCCTTTATGGGGCAAATAAGTTCTCGGCTTTTGTGGCTGTGCAGATCACGGATCTGGAGGATATCTTTAGGATAGATTAGACAGTCCTCGGAGCTCGTCTAAATGGTGGCCCTCTTGGTGTCAGACAAACTCTGCCCCCATCAGAAGACTACATTATTGGTCAGTTGGGAGCAGCGCAATCAGTGATTGAGGAAGTTGGGCCAACATTATACTCCAATGGGAGTGGACAGTGATCTTTTTAAACTGGCCCCCAGAATACCATTGTTTGATGGAACAGGCACTGAGAAAAGCAGTCAGGCTGAAACGCGTCTGCCTTGCATTTCATTCAACACTCTCTTGTAATGACCTTGATCTTCGGTAATAAACCCAGTGGTTAGAACCGAGCATGTGTCGGACCCATTTTTTGGGAAAATGGGACTGGACTGTAGAAACAAAGTAGACGCTCACTCAAGTATAGTTTGTTCGTAATGATTTAATCACCAGTTACGCGTTTCGGAGAACCACGTCTCCTTGTTCACAAGTGAAACAGTAGGGAAAATGTTGGATTGCCTAGGGGTAAAACTTACTATTCCCACTTTAATTAATGCAACAGTAGTTAAAGTGTTGGATAGCGGAAAGGCAAAATGTACTATTCCCACTCCAGTGACTGCAACAGGAGGGGTAACACTTTCTATTCCCACTCCAGTGAGTACAATAGTAGGGAAAGTGTTCAGCAGCGGAGTGGTAAAAAGTACTATTCCCACTCCAGCTAGTGTCCCCAGTCACTACTTTAAAGGCCTCCCACTCAGTCTCCCTGGATTGAGCCGACCCCTCATTTTCAGTGCTTGACAGTTCTTGGCAGTGTGTTGGTCTTTGCTCCTCTTTCTACTTCGACGAACGGGGAGCGAGCAGGGTGTGCAGACCGCCCGAGCAGGACAAGCAGGACGTGCAGACTGCCCGACCGCCCGACCGCTGGAGCAGCCGCTGGAGCGGCCGCTAAGGAGTGCTTGCTTTTGGTGCTTTGGACCCCGCCCATGTCTGTGGTCGGAAGGGCCACGAGTCCGCTAGTCTGTGAGTTCACGAAACGCGGCTGGGCTGAGCTTTGGTGTGGAGCTTTGCGACGCCCAGGACTCGGCAGAGAACCGTGGACCGTGACCCGCTTCACAGCGCGGGCTCATCGGCGTTGCAGCGTGGTGCGGCGGAGGGAGCCAGGCGCCTCGCAGTGCAGCCGAGAATTGCCTGAGATCGAGCCTGCTGCCACACACGGAGAGGCGATCCATTGGCTCTCTCGGCGACGGAGTGGCAGAAGAGCAGTATTGGTGGAGCGAGCGCGTTTGGCAGGGGCTGGAATCCTTGCACCACTTTTCTCTTCAAGCTGTAGGACCCCTTTGCACCATCTTCAAGCCATCTTTAAAACCATCTCTGACTCAAGCCAGTTCAGAGTTCAGTCAGGTTGGAGCGAAGAGCGGGAGGCTGGAGGCCCAGAGACAAGGGGTGAGTTGGGGGAAATTGACTCAATTGACTCAATTGACTTATGTTGTTTCCACTGTTGGCTTGATTCGTGCCTCCCAAAAAAAAACCTTTACATTACCGCTATCACAACCTCCCCATTTCTGCCGCTTTCATTCAAACCATCTCTTCCCCACTGCGTGACACCTGTCTCATTAGCATATCGCCATCTGTCGCTCCTCCATATTGACAGGATCCGCACACACTACAATTATTGCCTCTAAATTCAGACTCTGCACCCCTTTCAAGCTTAAAGACCAGGCGCTTGGTAGACATCCATCGCATAGAATAAACATGCGGACAAGGAACGCGGGACTTATTCAATCTCAGCCCAATAATCGCCCTCATAAGTCCGCAAGATGACAAAAAGCCAAGATGTTATACCCAGTGGGTAAAGACAACACATGGCACGAAACAACCTTACAGGTCAGGACCCCACAGGATGGGAAACAAATGGGAGAAGAGCAGACACATTTCCCCCCAGTTTTTGGGTCAGTTTCTAGGACGGATACTGAAAACACAAACACAATTATAAAGGGGGCTACATGTATAACAGGAAACCTGAGTATTCATGTTGAAACGGACAACAGCAACCAAAATAGAAATTCAAATAGTAACAGCATCAGTACTTGCAGCAGTATTAGTGCTAACAGCAACAACGTTATCAGGAATTATTTTCAAAAATGCTCAAAACAAGATAATTCCATTGCCTATGAAAAATCAACTGCCATACTTTCCGATGCAACGAGGCCGGATACCTATGGATCTAATGCTAACAAACCACCATGCACTGTTAAATATGAACCTTCGAATCAAAACTTTTCATCGGCTGTTCCTCTCTCACCAAAAGTTTTGATTGTGAAGGTCAACAAAGTACCAGCTGAAGAATATTCAATTGCCCATAACCTGTCCAGAGCCAATTACCCAGGAATTAATACATTGGTGTCTACAAATTCGTCTAACGATCTCCCAGAGGCGCAACTTACTTCCGCTTCAGAGGGAAGTGAAATAAATAAGGAATCTTACACCTTAACAGAACATACCGCGAATATCAAGGATAAATGCGTATTCTTGAAATCCCAGTTGTGATCTTCGACCGCTCCGCTTGTGCCCTTTAAACTGGGGGACGACGACGCGGCCCTTCTGCCAAAAGAAAACCCTTATTCAGACTTGGATCAAAGTTTAATAAATGCAAACAAACCGTTGCCGTTCGTCTTCCACAAAAACAAACTTCGAATCCACTTTGGCACCACAAAGGATAGAAAACCATCTTGCACTAATCAATGAGGCCCTGATCTCAATGGGAACGCAGCAATAATGCATGTGGATAAATTAGACATCCAAATAAACATACTGCAATCTGTAGCAAGCCTGATTGATGGAGTGGATCTAAAATTGGAACATTTAAACTCCTTGATACATAGAGCACAGGTGGATACAAAGGCAATGATAAAACCTAATAATTGCGGGTGCTCTCCGATATTGCAGTCTTTGGGAAAACTCCCGGAAATAATGAGCACATTAGTCACGGACCTTAAGTATGAGGCAAATAGAAGGAAGAGCAACACAATATGCTCCTCTCCTCAAAATCCAATGCAGAGAACAAATGCAAAATGCATACACAAAGGGAAAAATATGACAAAAGCCGCGCATTCACCTCTAAGGCCAAGGGGAGAACCAGCTAACAATAATTATAAGTGACACCCAGTCTATACCGGACTTACATCAATGCCCACAGGTTAACCAGGATAGCCTAGTGATAACTCAGGCCATTTCCAGCAACAACAATAATGATTTTAAAGGCCCATTGAGCTCCAATATATTGGTTCTAAATCCAAATTTACAGTCAATACCACAATTCTGCCAATTAATCAAAAAAAAAGTCCTGACAAACCGGATGAACCATCTCCCTTAGCGTTACAATCTTTATCAAGGAAAAACAAGAAAAGACTGAAAAAATAAATAAAACAAAAAAAGTGAACAGTTACACAAATGGGAAAATTGAGCATTGGTTTGCACCGGCAAACCATGCCAACAAAGACAGTAGCAGTGAGAATCAGAAGGATAGTGACCAAACCACTACAGATCAAAATAGAGATATACAAATAAATGAAACTGCTTCCATCACAACATCTCTTAAGAGCCTACCATGCCCCTCAAGAGAAAACTCGATTAAAGTTTTGATTGAAAGATCTCACGCGCCCACTGGCTTCCTGAGCAACACACAGGGCCCACAGATCATCGAACCCGGCAAGGACATTACGCATAAACCTGACACTGCAATGGCAATTGCCCATAAGGGCTCCCAAACTTAACTGACATTTAATGCCCAACAGGAGACAAACACCATTCAAGTAAGCATTAAAGACTACCAACTTCTCCCGGGCCGCACTATTACCTCTAGGATAGACTCACACATCCGCATCGCAAATACAAATTGGACCGGGGGGGAATTGGTCCCACGTGATAACACCATACGGAACCTAAGTGTGCCGCTGGAAACGTCTAAAGACCCTCCCAATGCACTCAACCCCTCCCAGTCGTCTGCCCCAGACCTGGAAAATTCTAAGGTAGTGCTATATCCTGAATACACTTCGCAAGAGAGCTGGGACATCCTCAATAGAGGGAATCTTTTGAAACTCTGCAAAAGTATTCCAGGTCTGGAGAACATAAAATCAACAGACATTGAGAGGGTGGCTTTTGCAGGCCAAGGGCCCAGTGAACAAAACGAAACGACTGAGATAACCTTTACTAACCTGACTATGGCGAACACATTGAAAGGATATAAAACACAACTGGACAATTGGGGCATAAAAATCAAGCTGCTTCTTCCCACAAAATATCCAGAGATCCTGAAAAACAAAGGGCCAAACTACCAACTGGAGGATGAAGATTTGAAGGGACAGAAAAGTAAGAACACTGGATCCATTTTACATTGTTCCATAGGTGGCTCACAAGCAATGCAGTTGAGCAGCAATCTAATCCAAATTTCCAAACAAACAGAAGGAGGCAACTGCTCCTGTACAATCATGGGACGGAGTTGCAAAGACTGGTCTTAGCTCCCCCAGGCCATAAATTCTTCTTCCTAATATTAATATTGGCTATTTGCCGAGCAACCATTTGATACCAACAAAGACTACCATGGACCACTCCCAGCATAATAGCTCTACTATGAGTAATATTAAGATCGGCCACGTGTCGGGCAACCATCCAGTACCAACAAATTTTATTACAGGCCATATTCACCACAATAGCTCCACTGTGAATAACCAATCCATCAATTTATTGTCTTGGAATGTCGCTGGGATACATAAAGTTTTGCAAAGTCCAGGAGCAGTGGCACTCCTGTCTGGAGCAGATATAATCTGTGTACAGGAAACATGGGCTACTACTTCCACACCAATAGTGAACTATGCCGAATATTTTAAACCTGCAAAAAAGGCCAACATTTTTGGGAGACCGTCAGGGGGCATTTCAACATATGTCAAGCATGCACTGAAAGTAAATTTTTTAATAATATAGAACACCTCAGACATTTTCCTGGCTGGAATTTTGAACGGCCTTAATTACGATTGATGGCCCAACTTCAATACGCCTTATTAACGTCTATTATACCCGCCATGGGCAGGACCCAAAAGACAAATTGAGCCTCCTATTAAATGAGATCGAAACTTTGTTAGTACGGTATGCAGGTATGAACTCAATCATGTTGGGTGATTTTAATATGCACGACATAGGGCAAACAATCGATGAAAACCATCATAATGGAAGCACCAGAAGATTCAATGCTCTAATGCGGGTCTATAAGCTGGCAACAACACACAGTCTAAATACAAAAAACAACCCAACAGTATTGATACCCCCAACTTATAATAATCAGACAACAATTGACTATATTGGTGGTAAGCAGCATGGCCGAGTAAGTCGCAAGCCGCCGCAGCTCCGGCGAGCCTACTTGATCCATCGTATTTAAACCCATCAAGGTGTGGTAACCCGAGTGAGAACGGCGAGCTTTGAGGGAGACAGAGGCAGCTACAAGATGGCAGCGCCCTGATCCCTTTGGGCGTACAAGCGAGAAGAGAGACGGCGGCCCGTCTGATGACCTGAGAGGCCTGGAGCAGCGAGGTGACGCAGCGGAAAGCTGGTGAGGTGCCGGAGGACCACCGGGACATCCAATACAGAGGCCGCGGAAGTCACTCCGACAGAAAGCGCAACAACGACGATCCGGCCGCGTACCGAGGCCTAGACCGCAGGGTGAGGTGACGCTGACGGCGACGGAAGTGCTTAACCCCCAGAGAGATGGTAAGTTAGCCACTAGCCTTGGAGGGCCAAGGGAATCAAGATCGGGACGGAGGAGCAGAGACCTCGCAGCGAAAGTAACCTCTTGAAAGCCAGCCACAGAGACAGATACGGCGAGATCGGGAGGCCTGTCTCCCCCCCCCATCCCCCCCCCCGGCCTCATCTTTCCATTGACGCTGGGGGACGGCAGAGAATTGGGCCTGAGCATTGCGGGTGGCCTATGGGGTAGTGCACCTTGTACAAAGCGGCGAGGGACGGGAAAACCCACACAAACCCTCAAGGGCGGCCTGAAGAAGTAGGCCCGGCCCTCCCCTGATGCCATTAGCCCACTGACGCTGGGATAGCTGAGTAACAGGCCTGGAGGCCTGAACATTGCATAAGAGGAGGTACAACTGGGGGAACGCGGAGAGAGGCAGATTTGCCCAAACGGACCTTCCAGAGTGAATTAAAGAAATAGGTGGACGGCACACAACCTATTTCCTGAGACCCTCGCCCTGAGGCTACCATCCCCTGCCGCAGACACAGATAAGCATATCGACAGGCGCAAAGGAGACATATGGCATAAAGCCAGAGGTCAGACCCCTCTACACTGCACCTAGAAAGCCTGAAGAAGCAGAGAAATGCCTACTTCAGGAAAATAAAACGCTCAAAAAGAGACTTCTTCAGCCTCCAGCTCGCCCAAGCGAAAAACCGCCCAAGGAAATTGTTTGAGTTAATCAGAACACAATCCAAAGAACAACCCCAGACAATCAGCACCAGGGGCATTACACCTTCCTGCGAAGAATTCTCTGCTTTCTTTAACCAAAAAAGCGACAACATAAGAAGCGATCTCCTCAATGACGCAATCCTTTACTCCAACCCCCAACTCACAGCAGCGCCTGCACCAAAGAACAACGCTACATGGTCATCCTTTAGCACCTACTCCGAAGAAGAAATTGGCAGACTGCTCAGCACGCTGAAACCATCCAATCACCTTACTGACCCTCTTCCTGCCAACGCTGTAAAAGACTTTACCCCTTTGCTCCTCCCACTCTGGACTAAAATCATCAATAGCTCTCTTCAACAAGGATCCATCCCTGATGCCCTTAAAGTCGGACAAGTCACACCTCTATTAAAAAAAACAACAGCAGACCCCACTGATCTAAACAACTACCGCCCTATTACAAATATTCCCACCCTCGCCAAACTGTTGGAAAAATGCGTACAGCTACAACTGACTAAACACATAGACAAGTTTGATCTCCTCAACGCTCATCAGTCAGGCTTCCGTGCAGGGCACAGTACCGAAACAGCCATGACGCACATAGTGGACGACGCCCTCCAAATCCTAGACCAAAACGATACCTGCCTCCTCATCCTTCTGGATCTCTCCTCAGCATTCGACACAGTTAAACATGAGAATTTACTCGAACTGTTAAACACAAGAATGGGCATCTCAGGGACTGTTCTCAAGTGGTTCACCTCCTTTCTACACAACCGCTCACAAAGATTCAAAAGCAACAACCTGATGTCCTCTCCGGTACCTGTATCACTAGGCGTCCCACAAGGATCCTCCCTCTCCCCTACTCTGTTCAACCTAGTTATGGAACCTCTCACTACTTTGCTACAGACATCCAATGTTCACTTCCACATGTATGCCGATGACACCCAACTCTATCTCAAAATACAATCCCCCAAGGACATCATGCTCCTGAACACCACGATCAGAAACACCCAGTCCTGGCTTGCAGAGAATCACCTCAAACTCAATGCCCTGAAGACTGAATTCCTCCTGATCTCTCCTCCCGCAAAAATCTCCACGGCTCAATCATGGCTTAAGCAGTTAACAGCTTTAAATGTACAACCTACCGTCGTAGACTCAGCAAAATCCTTAGGCATAACACTTGATGCCAATCTCAACATGCAGCAGCACATCAGCAAGGCAACCAAAGGAGCGAACTTCCAAATCAATACCTTGAGGAAACTTAAAGCCTTCCTTCCAGCCAAAGACTTCCAAACTGCAGTACAATCTATAGTCATCCCGCACATAGAATACGGAAGCACCGCCCTCTGCGGGCTCCCACTAACAACTACGGCACCCCTTAGAGCGTCCCTTAACGCTGCAGCGAGACTCATCACTGGCTCAAAAAAACACTCGCATATTTCCCCTGACTTTAAATCCCTGAACTGGCTGCCTTTTGAAGCCAGAATACATCTGAAAATCGCCTGCATGACTCACAGGGCTGTACACCATAACTCGCCCAGCTACCTCACTCAAAAGCTGACAATCTCGGGTGGCTCTAGAACTACTAGAAGCACAAACAATCTTCTGCTGAAACCTCGAAGATTCAGAAAGGAAAAAACCTATAAACGCTCCTTTTCAGGTATGGCGCCCAGGATCTGGAACTCACTTCCTCCTGAAACCAGGCTCATCTCCTCCAACAAACTGTTTAAGAAAGAAGTAAAAGCGATCCTCATGGCTAAATACACATGATCTATTAACCTGTATCTCTCAGGAATCCGCTCCATAATACCGGCCTGACCCCTTGGTCTACTAGTACTATTTGTATTATGTCTTACTTGAGTGTATATGTTCCCTCTCTGTACTACTTGTACCACTGGTATTATGACTTATTTGATTGTATTTGTTCCCTCTTTGTATTTTGATGTACTATTGACGCACCTGTCTGACTTGCACACTGTACCTACACCACCTCAACCATCCCTACTTTTGTACTACTGATGCACCTGTGTGACTGTACATCCTTCACGCACCTACCTCAACTATGCCCACCTTTATGTTATCTCCAAAAACACTTGCAGCACGTTTAAATAAGTATATGCATACTTTTGTACTTTTATATTATTGGCGCAACGGTTTGACTATGTACCGTGTACTGACACTACCTCACCTATGATCTACCTCCAGTTGTTCTTTGACCTACCTATGTAATTATGCATATTGTACCTAACTACCTCAACTGCTACATGCTATTACTGTAAAGCGCTCTGATATCTGCAAAGATCTTGTTCGCGCTATATAAAACTTTCAAATAAACAAATAAAATAAATAAAGCGAGCCTCTGGGACGGTGGCCACTGAGGTCCAGATGCACACAAGTGCGGCCGTGATTAGCCTGGGGAGCCGGACAAGGCTAGCTACGTCGCTGAAAATAAGAAGGGAGGGACAGGTCCAGCATTGCGCGACGGAAGACTGGGACTCGCTGGAGAGGCCAGCTGCGGCCTCCAAGGGGCTAGCGTGACATGGGCAAAAAAGACGCGATCCCAAAGGCCCCAAGGCAGGGCACGATAGACAGATTAGCAACTGCGCCACAGGTAACCGACACGGAGGGCACCGGAGCAAGATCGGATACGGCCCTCCTGATGGGGGCTATACAGGCGTCCAGGGAAGACATTCAAGCCTCATGCATGGCCCTAGAAGTCAAGATAGCGGAGGTGGGCACGGAAGTCACATTGCTGCGCCAAGATTTCCGCAATCTTACAGAGTGTGACCACAGCAGAAACGAGACTGAGTGAAGCGGAAGATGTCATACACTCTCTCCAGAAGGACATGAAAGAGCTCAGAGACTCACACAAGCAACTGCAATGGAAGGTGGATGACGCAGAAAATAGGGCACAACGCAATAACTTGCGCTCTGTTGGATTTAGGGAAGGAATTGAAGGGTCCAATATGGAGGAGTTCTTGCGCACATGGATAATGAAGACGATGCCACAGGCAGGGTTCTCCAACTGCTTTGTCATGGAAAGAGCACACAGGGCACTCCTTGCAAAACCGCTGGAGGGGGCACGACCTAGACCGGTCATTGCTCGGTTCCTGAACTTTGCAGACCGGGACGTAATACTACGCGAAGCCAGAAAGCTGGGGGAGATCCGGGTGGAAAACTCACAGGTCATGATCTTCCGTGACTATAGCCAAGAGGTACAGAAGATGAGACGTTCCTTTGATGCGGTGAAGGCAAAGTTGAGAGACTTGAAGATCCAATACATGCTGCTCTTCCCAGCTAAGCTCAAAGTTATTTATAAAGAAAAGACTCACTTCTTCACACACCCCGAAGATGCGTGGCAATGGCTGGAGGAGCGCCCACCCCTACGGAGACCAGAGGAAGGGGAGCGAGACATGTTGTTCGAGAGGTGAGAATCTATGGGGTTGCAGTAACCGGGGGAGGCGGGAGCTGGGGTGGAGAGGGAGGGGGGGATCATGTCACAGAGATCATACACGCCGGCGTTCTAGACACCATATCCACACCAGGATTAAGCAACACAACTCAGGAATCAGGACAAGATGTCAGGTGACCATGGGAGAGAGGTGCAGGAGCAGGAGGGGTTTAGTATATTATCTTGGAATGTGAATGGGCTTGGTAGTAAAATTAAGAGAGGGCTAGTAAATGCATACATAAAACCGCTGAGCCCAGAAATAATCCTGCTGCAGGAAAAGCACCTTAAGGGAACCCAATGTGCCTTCTTGGACAGAGGTCCCTACAGAGTCCTTGCACATGCACGGTTTATCACAGGCTCCAGGGGGGCGGCCATAATAATAAAGAAGAACCCACCTAAAGGAAGGTGGATACCGGACTATGGTTACCCCAGATTTTTTGCCTTGTGTTTAGCTGGTTTTCGACTTAGTTGGCCTGGTTCCCTGCTAATCAGGGCCCCAGGCTATCTGCTCACTCCTTAAAATGGACTCCATGCACCCTAGGTGCATAACTACATTGGTACTGGACACCTTGTCAGCCCCTATACAGTACACTATAGGTGCCAAGGGCATAGGTGCATCCAAGGCCTACCAGGGGCTGCAGCATAGCTTTTGCCACACCTGGCTGGTTCTTAAATTGACACAACTGGCTTATCACTCAACTGGGGCAAGTTGATGTAATCACCTCTTGTTTAGATATAGTAGGCCTATATCTGAACCTACATCTGGACACATATAAACCTAAAAGTCACTCCTATGGCAGGCCTTATCAATCCTGGAGGCAGAGTGCTTGGTTTTACGTGAGATGGTGCTCGAGCATGAGCTGAGCCTGTCTGCAGCTGTCGGGAACAAGTCCCTAAGCTGTTCCGGGATAATGCCATATCATATACTCTGAAGTGCATTATAATCCATTGCGGTCATGTGCTAACTTTGGTTTGGCTTTATCAAAACATGTCGTGTAAGGTGTCATACGATTTGGAATACTATCCCCTCGACAGTCCTGTCGACTGGGATAGCATTCCACCCTTCTAGAGGGAGAAGACATGTTACTTTGCTAAAACACGGTTGATTTCTAAAAGAGCCTCAGCATCACAAAATGGATGCTGCTGCCACCGACACAAGTCTGACCTCCTGCTGCTGACCGAAACTTGGCAGAGGAGGCCTGGACAAAGGGTTTCCTGTCGCAGGGAGGTGCTACACCTCCCCAGACAGGAGATAGTGTATTGGGGCAGGGTGGGTTGAATGAAACCAGACTCTGCCTGGGGAGCATAAGGCTTCCCCTTGCATAATCCGGTCAAACCGGTTCTGGGGCACTCCAGCCCCAGTCCCAGTGCGACCCTGAACAAAGGAAAAGGGGTGTAACCACCCACTTCCTGGGTCCCACCCATAGGAGGGACCTTACAGGTGATCCAGCCCCCTAGATTGGTATAAGAATGGGAGCAGTGCCAACGCACTCAGATTATCCTGACTGAAACTTATGAAATGAAACTCTGGACCCTTTGACATCCTACTCGATGTAGAAGACTGAAGAATCTCCCTTGTGGTCAAGGAGTGACCACCCTGTGCAAACAGGCACCATCCAGCACCTCGACATTTGCTTTGTTGCAGTTCCCGCTGGAACTCGAGTGACAGAGTTCGACAAGACCAAGCGTGCCTGCCTTTTAACAGCCCGATCTACAGTCCCTGCAGAGCTGAGACCCGTGGAGGCGACCGGAAGTGTGGGGCCCACCATCTTGGAAAGACCACGAGATGCTGACCGTGCAGCCCACGAGTGACCCTTGAAGCTGTGCATTGAGGTTTGAGAAGCCCCAGCCCTGAGCCTCTCTTGCACCGAAGCTCACCCCTCTACACTCACCGAGTGCTGCGTGGGGCCCTTCTACATCTTTTGGCTCAACGCATTGGCCCGGTCACTTGCCCATTGGCTTGTGGACCCTGTGCCAATAAACCTTGAAAACTAACTCAGGAGTCTGGTTGCTCCAGACGTACACTCGCTCCCCTGAAAAGGAGCACCCGCTCTGACCCTCCTGGTCCGCGTGTTAAGCCATCTTTGAATCCTGCGTGGGTTGCGCTTTCCAAGGGTTGTTTGCTCCAATCCGGAAGCCGACACCGCCGACAGCGAGAGCCTTTGTGGGACAGCTTGTGATCCATTCCTGGACATCCTCGGTGCCCCAGAGTCCACGTGGAAGCATAGACAAGCTTCCTGTCAACGACCTGATTGTGCCCGACATTGCCTGGTTCCTTCCTGGTTCCACCCTGGTCACTGCTGAGTGATCCAGACTCTGTCCCCTCTACTTTCAGATCATCTTTAGCTTCGATCCACCCTTGGATCACACCGGACACTTCTCTTCTCGACGCCTGCAGCATCTTCAGCTCCAAGCACCATCAACCTGCGTGACGAAACCCGACACTACTTCGCACCTGTGCACCCGCTTCCTGTGGGTGAGGTAACGCCGGTGTTCCTACACTGGTACACACCTCTAGTATATGTGTCTAAAGTTTCATCCTTCTAGGTTAAGCGGTAGTCTCCTTAAACAGTAACTTTAAACCTTTTACGCACCATTGACTTTGCATTGGTGCATGTGTGTGCTTTAAGCGCTGCACCCGAATCCAGCGGGCTTTTCCCGACTTCAGCATCGCTAGTCCCGACTGCTCCCAGCGATTCCCTAGGCCCTAGGCCTAACCACTGTTCGATTGGTATCTCTTATACCACTTTCTTAATATATGGTTTGCGTGGCCCCTGGGCCTCATCCATAATTGTGCAACTTTTATATGTTTAACTGTGCTTTTGTTTAAATGCTTGTGCCTCTGCACTCATAAAGAGTACAGAGGATTATTCTAGTAATAAATGCATATATTTTTATAATATATAACTTGTGTGGTGTCCTTTCATTTGATATTTCAGGATTGTGATTGGTAAAACAGCTCGCTTAACACGAACTCTTGAGTTAAGCCTTTAAGGCTGCTTAGTCCATGCTACCCTTAGGATAGCTTGTCTTTAAGGTTGACTTAAAACCATCACCATAAGGGATTGTTTGGACTGATACAAGGTGCCCCCAGAATTGGAGACATCGTATATCAGGCCAATTTCTCACACCACCATTTCGCATAGCTCAGATGTGGACAGATCCCCAGGGGACCTACGTAGGAGTGAGGGGGTGTGGAGAAGACAGGAATACACGAAAGTCTCTGCATATGCCCCCCCAAAACAACAAACAGCCACTCTCAGGGGGTGACGGACATACTACTCGATACAGCAGACACCATACAAGTCCTTGGGGGAGACTTTAATGATGTGATGGAACCAACAATGGAAAGGACAGGGGCTGGACTGAGGGACCGGACCCAGACCTTTCTCTCCAAGACGATTTCTAATATGGGGCTGACTGATGTCTGGAGGTGGCTACATCCCGAACTGAAGGCCTACTCCTTCTTCTCGGGCGCCCATTGGGTCTACTCAAGACTGGACTACATTTTCCTAGCCAGACATGACCTGATGACAGGGGATGTAGCTGAATACAAAGCGAGAGGGATATCAGACCATTCCCCACTACTAGCGCAGGTGGGAGGGGGGAGGGGCGAGAGAAGGGGATCCTGGAGGTTGACGGCCTGGGACCTACAAAATCCAAACGTATTGAAGGGTATCCGGGCAGACGTAAAGGTCTACAAAGCGGAAAACGAAGGCACAGTTACGTCCAAGGCTATCTTTGGGAGGCCTTTAAGGTGGTTCTTAGGGACAGGGCACAAAACAGGCTAGCCGAGGAGAGGCGGAAGCTACAAAATGAAATTGGGTCATTAGAGGCACAAATACTGGAATTAGAGAGGGAGTATCAGGCCACAAGGGAGACAGGGACGCTTTGGAGGTTGACGGACGTAAAGCACTAATACCGAGAGGTAGTCACAGGAGAAGCTAAAACCCAGGCATTGGCGACACTCCACCGCCTATATGATGTGGGAGACAAATCTGGAAAGTTACTGGCATGGCTAAGTAGGAAGGAACGAGACGCCAGGTGGGTAGAGCAAGTTAGGTACTCTCAGGGGACATTGGAAAGGTCAGACGCTCAGATCGCGGAAGCATTTGCTGCCCATTACGAATTGTTCTATACAGCTAGAGACCTAGGGACGCAGGAGGAAGCCCTAAGCTATATGTCAGCTATCGAACAACCGGCTCTAAATTCTGAAGCTCAATGAGACCTGGAGGCTGACATTACCCTGGACGAAATTAAGGCAGCCTTGGCTAAGTTGAGGGCGGGGAAATCACTGGGCCCGAATGGGTTTCCGGCGGAATTCTTCAAACAAATGGCCGACCTGTTGGCACGCCATCTCCTGGGACTGTTTGAGGAAGTGGTTTAGGAGGGGAGACTCCCGCCAGATCTCCGTATGGCAATAATAATTCCGGTACATAAATAGGGGAACCAAGAGACAATGAGTCGTAGAGACTTGGGGCAAGATGGCAGCGGTGTGAGAGACCGCTGAGCTGTGCGTCCCTGACCGGAGTTTGCATGAGAGAAATGCGGGGAAATTGATCGGACAGATGTCTGCCATAACGCTGTAACACCTGCCCTGTTATATTTAACGAAAAGGAAAATCTAAAAATGAACAGCAATTATTGCGGAAACGAGGATGCTTGGAACATGGGTGAGCTCGGAGCGTTTAGCTGTGAGGAGGGAGGAAGGACAAGTACGGAACCAGTTAGTAATCCTCACCTCTCTGTTCGGGATAGCCGTCTCTCGTCTGCTTGGAGAGCTGAGGCAGAGAAGCTCGAACGGAGGTTCTGGCGGTTCCGGAGGTGTTCTTGGCTTTGCGGAGAAAGACACGCTGAGGAATTGTTTGGTCCCGCTGAGAGTGGAAGGCAGTGCTATGGCCCCCAAGAATTCAGCGGCTCTGGCGGCAGCGGCTGCCAAGACTAGAGCAGCAAAGCAAGCTCAGCGGGACCGCGAGCTTGCCCTGAAGCGAGGTGATATCGGCGCTGGAGTTGAGGTGAGAAGCCCAGCGGGCCGAGACCTGGAAGAAACCCTGAATCACAGGACGCCGAAGCGAGGAGGAGGAGGAGGTACTGCAGCAAGGGAGAATGTCGGCCCCTCAGTGGTTGAGCTCCTCCGTCGAGCTCCAACAGCCTCAAAATCTCTTCCGTGTGACGAGGGGAAGAGACAGCAGCAGAAACAGCAGAAACAGCCTAATCAACGCGAGGAAGGAAAACAAGCGGATAATGAGGTCCCGACTGAAGGGCAACTTACGAATGGGACTGCTAGTAGCACCAAGACTCCCCCAGTTATAAAATTATCCCCCTCTCTGGCAGAGGAGAATGGTGAGCTAGCGACCGGCAGTACTACTGGCAGCACTACCGAGGGTGAGATTAACGGTCATTCAGATACTACCTTGGCAAAACAGCATAATGAAGGTACGATCCCATTATCTTCCCCCGTACAGGCTAATGCAGACGCATTTGTCTCGCCTTCCATTGAAATTGGCAATGTTGTGAATACTCCCCTGCTGACTGATGGTGATAGCACTGATAAGGTGGAGCTGCTCCGGTCACTTGCTAAATCAGGTAATACTCTCCAACTGGTAGACAATGACAGGGGCAGAATGATTTCATATCTTCTAATATAGTGCGTCCTGACAATCCGGAGTCTTCTGAGACGATTATTGATCTGCCTGAAGCCACGATGGGGGGGGGGGGTTACTTGTGAGACGGATAAGGACCCGAGTGATTTCTACTCATTTTCTGACGATGGAGAATGGTCAGATGAAAATGGGATGGGGATGGGGCGAGTGGGGGGTCAGATCTTTCTACAGAGAGTGTGAGCGATGAAGCACCAAGGTACACTCTTAGTGATGCTCGGAAAACTGTTTTCAGAAAGAAAAAGGGACATCATGGGGCAGCAGACCTCACCTGGGATTACTCACCCTCTACGAAATTTGTGAATTCATTGAACCCTGCGACCATAGTAAATGCTGGAGCTGTTGAACCTGCTAATAATTATGCTCAATCTCCTCACCAGCCTCATCTCAAGCTATACATCTAGAGTAACCTACAATCACGTTGGACTCTGTCAAGACCACAGTTTTGCAAGTAATTGCGTCTCACCGGGAGGAGACGTCCCATGATGGCCGTAAGGCACAGACAGCTATCCGCAAGGTACAGGGGGTGGTACGGAAACTGACTAGAACTGTCAGAACTTTTAACGATCGAATGACTGAGATCGAAACCCGAATAGTTTCCAACGAGGCCGAGACTGCAGTGACCCAAGAACGAGTTGAGTCCCATGAAGCAGAGTTGGCCGACGTCTGATGGAAGTTGGAGGACTGTGAAAATCGCTTACGTAGAAACAACTTACGCGTACTAGGTGTCCCGGAGGCAGTGGAGTGGGACGACATCCGCTCATACATGATCCAACTCTTCAAGGATATGCTGCCTGAATTAGCTCATTGGAACTGGGACTTGGAGATCCAACGGGCACATCGTGTTCCACTGACCTTGAAGCTTGCAGTAAAATCAGGGAGCTATCCCAGTGCCATCTTGATTTACTTCGGTAACTTTCTTTTGAGGCAGGCTATCTTTGAGAAGGCTAGACCAGAAGCGCGCCGCACTAGGGACTCAGTCTCCTATTTTGTCTGTCCGGACTTCTGTCATGTGACGGTTGAGAGGAGATGGCGCCTTCGTCAAATGATAAAGCCTTTTCAGGAAAAGAAAGCACAGGCCTACCTCAACAATCCTGCTAAGCTTAAGAAAATTTACGGGGGTCAAACAAGATTTTTTTCCTCAGAAATTAAAGCAAAGGAGTATTTAGATAGCTTGAAATAGTTGGAAATAGATTTGATGGGAACCAGATGAGAAACGCCTCTATTATTGGCCAGGTATTGATGGGGGGAGGTGGGACTTGTAGGAAGCAATGGGGATATGGGGCAGTTGGCAGGTGGCTAGAGCTGAAATAAGGAATTCTGTGGTGCTGTATAATTTCGTACTTTATTGCTCGATGTTAGAATGGGTTCCTTTTGCTAGTTCCCAGCAGAAATTTGTAAGGAAAAAAAAAAGTTTGATTTAAGTGAATTCCGGTCAGGTGGCAGGATTCCATCACAATAGACTCTTATGGAGTCTATCAGCCCTATTTTGGGTGCGAAGGGGTGGATGGGGGGGGGGGGGGGGAAGGAGGGGAAACCAGCAGACGACTATACATCGTACCGCCCCATCTCTCTCTTGAACATAGAGGTGAAATTATTGGCGACTATCCTAGCACTACGACTACGGACCGTAATATCCTCCCAGACAGAGCCACTAGATTAAACCTTAGACGCACTCACAACTGGCTACAAGAAGTGGGCGAGAGGGAGGGGCCACACTGGTTCCTGCCCTTGGATGCCGAGAAGGCCTTTGACGCGGTCCACTCGCCCTTTCACGAGGGGGTCTTGAAGAGGTTCGGCTTTGGCCCCAAATTCCAGAAATGGATACGCCTGCTATACAGGGAGCCTAGAGCCAAAGTTAGGGTTAACAGGGTTCTATCCCGTGACTTTCCCATAAGACGAGGGACTAGGCAGGGGTGCCCGCTGTCCCCCCTCCTCTTCACGCTCACAATAGAGGTGATGGCGAGCGCGATTCGCCAAAACGAGGGCATTAAAGGGTTTAGACTGGGATCGACAGACTCCGCTGAGGAGAAGATATCACTCTACGCGGATGATGTCCTCTTATACATCACACAACCGGAAGCTACGATTCCGGCTCTGTTTGCGGAACCGGAACAATATGGGGCCAACGCGGGGTATCGGATAAACTGGCACAAGTCGGTCCTCTACGACCCCAGTGGGCTTGGACGGTGGACGGAACTGCCTGGAAGGCTGCAGACGACAATCGAAGGGTTTAAGTATCTCGGAGTATATGTGACACTGGATAAAAGCAAGTCATACGAACAGAATATAGAAAGGATAGTACAGAACTTCATGGAAGACGCAAATCGGTGGCGGCAGCTCCCTCTTACTATACTAGGACGAGCTGCCATGTTTAAAATGATAACGCTACCTAGATTCCTGTACGCACTCCAAAACGAGTACTACCCCCTGCCTCGAAAGGTGTTTGAGAGAATAAATGAGGAGCTGAGAACTTTCCTTTGGCTGGGCAAGCAACCGAGAATTGCATTGAGCACCCTACAACGCCATCAATATAGCGAAGGGATATCACTTCCGAATCTTGAGGCTTACTAGAGGCAGAACACCTAGCCCCAATTAATGACTGACTTCATGCCCCAGCGGACCACCCCACATACGCCCTCGAACGGCACAGCATGGCTGCTCGGCCCTGTACATACTACCTATATGGGGGTAGAGGGAGGGCGAGACTTCTTCCGGCCACTAGGCTTACCCTGGTGATATGGAGCAGAGCGACTAAATGCATTGGGTGGGAGAAAAAACCTACCTGCCAGACGCTGCTTTGGCAATGTACTTGGCTGACGGAACTGAATAAATTGAAGGGGTTCCAGAGATGGGATGACATAGGGATCTCAACGCTAGGGGACGTAATAGCTAGGGGGGAACTGAAGCCATTTCAAGCATTGAGGAAAGAATTTGGGCTGCATCACATGCAATATTTTAAATATGCACAGCTACGCCACGCGTGGCGAGCGGAGAAGATCCAGCTGGAAACACTTTCAGAATATGCGCCCCTTGAGGGCCGATTGGTGAAGGAACAAATCCCGGAAAGTGCAGTATCACTCATGTATAGAACGTTGATGAATAACATGACTGACGACATGGGTAACCCCAAGAGGAAGAGGGAGAGCGAAGTAGGGGAAATGGACAATGTAAACTGGCATATGGTATTTATGCATCCTAGAGAGGTAGCTATTAAATCCAGGTTACCACTCATCCAATATAATGTCCTCCATAGGACATATTATGATAGGGTGCGACTGCATAAAATGGGTAGGATTGGAGACACACGATGCTTGAGATGTGGCCGTACTGGAGGGGACTTCTACCATACCATCTGGTCCTGCCTTACGATTCAGATCTACTGGGAGGAGGTGCTAAGTGAATTGGGTGAGGTGCTTGAGACCCCCCTACAGCTAGATCCTAAATTGGTCCTCCTAGGTATGACCAATGATGTGGACCTCACCCGTCCCCTACTGATCTTCCTGGTCTTGGCCCTGGTCATAGCTAAGAGAGACGTAGCCAGGTACTGGGGAGCGGATGCACCGCCAAAGCTAGACGAATGGAGAAGAGGGTTATGGCCGCTGAAAGGGTCACTTATAAGGTGATACGATGTCCCAAGAAGTTTGGCAGAGTATGGGGCAAATGGATACAATACCATGGGCTGGATGGGGGGCTCTGAAATAGGACACAAGGAAAAGAGGGATACGAAGGAACAAAGACATCGACTGAGGGAATATATGGGACATAAGGAATTGAATTGGCACAGAACTATGCAGACAGTATTTGGGTTGTTTGAAAGGGATGGGAATTATGCTGTGATGCTGGGCGGGTTGAGGGTGGACGGGATGGGAGTGATGACCGAGGATTATGTGATTGTAATGTTGGACTATAATAAAATGCAAATAAAAATGGTTAAAAAAATAAACAATTGACTATATTCTTCTAAGGGAACGTTTACAAAATTCCATGATACATTATAATGTTCATCCCCAAACTGAAAGTGACCACGCTGCCCTTACATTAGAGCTGTCCATTAGTGTGAAAACACGGCACACTCTTCATTGCATTGGAGCTACAAAGGGAGATGAGTTACACAAACTCCTTAGAAGAATTAAATGGGGACTGTTTCCGACCCATAGGTTTGCCTCATGGAAATCAACCTGGAAAGGCTGGGAGACCGGCCGCAACGACCAAGGCAGAATTGGAGAATGGAGCTCACTCGCATACGACTTAGCTCACCAACTTCGAGGGAGCGACAATCGAAGATCTTATGATAACTCCACTTACAAACTGGGATTCCAACCAGCAATTAAGAAATGCTCAAGAGAACTCAGCTTTAAACGTAGAGTCTATCGAGCAACCCGATCGCTGACTGCAAAAAATGAACTAAAAGAGGCAGCAAAGATTCATGCAACAGTGGTCTGGCAAGTGAAACGTGAAGCAACAGAGCAAAAATGGTTGAAGATCTTCGAGCTGCTTGCCCCCAGTAAGACCCAAGAGTTTTGGCAATATATAAATAAGGTAACCCACGGAACCTCCAATAGAGAGAACCGACTTGACGCAAGTACTTGGCCAGCTCATGTAAAAACTCTTTACACCAACGATTCAAAGAAAAACTCAACTAAAAGGGCACCTCTTGAAGAATATCCAGAGGAAGAATCAACTGAACCCACTGCCCTTCTAGCGAACGACATACTTGCTGAAAGAAAGGTACTAAGAGCAATTTTGAAAAAAAATACGCCATAATGGGGCCCCGGGACCAAATGGTCTGCCTGGCTCCCTTTTTAGGGAGGACATCAGTTTTTGGGTTGAGAACCTGGGTCAGCTATACGCGGAGTGCAGGCTCCTGGCGGATGTCAATGACTCTTGGAGGGGATCCCTATTATATCCAATCTATAAAAAAGGACCAAGCTCAGACCCCAAGAACTAACGTATGATTGCCTAACTGGACGTGGAGGGCAAGGCTTATGCAAGCACTTTGCTCACGGAATTAGCAGATTGGATCAACAAGGAGAATTTGCTTCCTTTTTATCAGACAGGGTTCCGTTCGGGAAGCTCCACCTTAGATAACATCATAGCCCTGTCATATTTAGTACAACAATCAAAGGCTCTGGACGATTAACCACTTTTTGCCTGCTTCATTGATAATACAGCAGCCTTTGATGGGGTAGACTGAAACATTCTATGGAAGAAACTGGCCTGCTGGAACATCTGCCCGAAACTATTAATAGCCATCAGATCACTGTATACTAAAACGTGGGTAAGAGTCAAACTCTCGTGTGAATCAGCCACAGAAAAAAATTAGCACAGACCACGGGCTAAAGCAGGGCTGTGTCCTTGCCCCGCTTCTTATCAACTTATATACAGCAGATCTGGGCAATGCATTGAATGGAGCAACCCTGGCTACTTCAAGGATCGGGGGAACCAGAATCCAATTGATTCAGTATACAGACGACCTGGTCCTCTTGGACCACACCAAAGTTGGCCTTCAAAAAGGCTTAACTGCACTAGCAGAGTACAATGCCAAAAACAAGCTGGTTGCAAATCCAACGAAATCCAAGATAGTGATCTTTGGCCGTTACCCGAAAAAGAAGTTGATAAAATGGAGACTGGGATCATTAATATTATCCAGCACACAATCGTATAATTATCTTGGCGTATGGCTTAGCGAAACAGGTCGGCCACAGGTCCATCGACTCAAACTCCAGCAGAAAGGCAAAATGGTCACTTATGCCATCTGCAAACTCAATGCCACTTTGGAAAGTCCAACCACTACTGCCATCCAGCGTTTTCTGAGGGCAAAATTACTACCTTCCCTCAACTATGCCATACAGGCGTTCCCAGGCAAATTGGTGCAAGACCTTAAAAAAATCAACAGTGCAGCTTATAAAAAGCTATTCTGGCCTCCATCATGCATAATGAACACTCTAATTTGCTTGGAATTCAATCTTAACCAGCAAACTTTGGAAGAGTTGGCAAGTTTGGCAAAATATTTCTACCTAACCACTTTAGCACCAGAGAACTCAATGAAGTTTGTTATAAATAAAATATTCAAAAATCCAGGTAACCCGTGTTCAGCGGGCCTGGCTTCTGCCAAAGACCTTTTGAATCTAGCCATAGAGAACTGGGATCCCAACATAATTAAATATACAACTATTAAAACTGTAATAAAAAACGAAGTAAGACCGTGCTCTCGTAAACTGGACTTTGAAGCTTTGACAGCTAGAGGCTTCCATGAGACCCAAAGCTCACCTTACATCTTATATGGTCCCAAACCACATCTTGTACAGCCCCTGGGTAGACAAGCCCTACAAAGTATTCTTGCAGCTAGACTGTATGTGCTTCCCCTAAAACACCTGTATCCTTCTGTCAAAATAAGATCAGCGATTACGGAGTATCGCCTCTGCCATTATAAGCGAGAAACATTGACTCGCATCTTAATATGTTGTCCCGCTCTGCTATCAGTCCGTAGAATTCATCTAAGGCCCATTCTACTCCAACTGGGATTGCGGACGACAAAGGAGGCAGTCCTACAGCTGTATTTGTTGGATACGGTGAAGCATATGGCCAACTTCGCCAAATTCATCTACCATGCCCGGCAAGCTCTAATGGACAAGTCAACTACAGTACAACATGGCATTTATTTGGAAAAAGGCCCCATGGAATCTGGCCACCACCAGGAGTAGATACAGGATCAATATTGACTGCACTTTTAAAAATGTAAAAAGGTAAAAAAAAAAAATACCAAATGGTGGTACCATGCTTATCTCCTATATACACTCTATTTTAATAAATTTTAAAATATCTCTTTCATATTGATTGCTCTCTTTTTGTATTGGTTTTTATTAATCACACAAATAAAAAGTATTCATTCACTCCAGTTAGTGCAACAATAGGGAACCTGTTGGATAGCAGAGGGGTAAAACTTACTATTCCCACTTTAGTGAGTGCAACGGTAGGGAAAATGTTGAATTGCGAAGGGGTAGCAATTAATATTCTCACTCCAGTCAGTTCAAAAGTAAAAACAAACAAAACATTACCAACAAATAAATAAAAACATATATAACTATATTAAAAATGAATATACAAATATATTTAATATTACAAATAAAAAAAACATATTATGATGTTAAATGCATATTACAAATACCTACAATTAATATATTAAATACAATTAAAACTAAAATTCAAACAAATAAATATATTTACTAAGACATTATTTAGAATCAAAAACATTAATTATTACATACATTTACTTACCCTATAATACCACACAATTAACAACCCACATCTAAATTTTATTTTAAAAAATGTACTTCTATAATTAAAATAATTAATTACCATTTAAAGAAATATTTTAATTAAAAAACAAATTAAAACTCGTAAAAATTCTTAAACCTACTACACTTTACCCCTTTAATTCCCACAGAAAACTGGTAAAATTAAACTGTAAAAAAATTATTACACAATTAAAACTTATTTCCAATTAAAAAACAAGCATTGACATAGCCAATAGGCCTCGCCTTTGGGGCCTTACAAGTGTTTAACCATCAGTTGATGTTTTTGCACCAAGGATTTTGTGCTGGACAACTAAACACTTATAAAGTCCCAAAGGCGAGACCTATTGGCTATGCCAGTGCTTGTTTTTCTTTGAATTCTGGACTCGTAGTCTTTTTAATGCCATTATAAAACGGAACTACAAGTCACAGAAGCCAAAGGGAAAAACACTTTGACTGAAGTAGTACTTCATGGACTTGAGAAAACTGGCAGTTGTGGAGAAGCCATGGCTGCCCCAGTTCTGAAGGAGTGGCATGTGAAACCCACTTGGTCGAATCCTATCTAAGCTTGTGCATGTTTACACAGCCGTATAAGTTAAACATGCGTGAAAGGTGTGCCATTCTGATGTAACAGGGGATTTGCTATGCAAAAAGAAGGGGACCCCCTCTAAAAGGTACTTACAAGGTCAGGGAGAAGAGGGGAAAAAGCATCAATACACAGAGACAAGCTCCCTCAAGACCTACATTTTCATTTCAACAATTTAGTACGAATTCAACGCGGGCTAAACTTAAATTTAAACAACAACAACGTTCAAAAACATAAACATCTTCATTTATCTTAACATTATTTTTTATTTTATTTCTTTTATCAAAATTATTTTTGTCATTTCTTTTATCCGCTTTACACATAAAATTATTCTGATTGACATGTATATATATTATTACAGAATAAGGACATTATCATAAATTGACATTAAATACCCCCTGGTAGAGAGACAGAAACCAACCTTACAACAGACTTTCAAACATACACACCCATGCCCCTACATTTGCAACACACTCACAACTACATACATCTGGAAAAGGGGGGAGACAATAGATTATTATTTGGTCTCCACGACCATTTAAGGCTACTGCATATAGCAGGACCTAAATAGCATAAATTGTTGAAAAGAAATGTAGGTCTTGACGGAGCTTGTCTCTGTGTGCCAGGAAAAACTCGGATACCCTAAGGCCCAAAAAATGCCATCCAATAAGCCTGGCAGAAGTGTAAAGACTCAGACAGGTAAAACATAAAGCTGTAAGAATCTTCGGTGCCTCAGTTAATCTGCCCATGTCTAGGGGCCTCCATATATCCAGCTTGGAAGGGAACACACGCTCCTACCCCTTCATGACCTTTTTGACCCTCATATTCTTTGTGGGGTTGCCAACTTCTCTGAGAGTGGTGAAATAAAGCAATAGCAGCCAGTTGGCTCCTAACTTAACCCAATGATTTGGCCGCTGTGGAAATCCGGGATCCCCCACTGTGTTAAATCAGTCCCTCCTGTTGCTTGCATCAAACATTTTGTCAGCCTGCCAAGCTTCCACATTTGCAGACATGGTCCTAGGGGCCAATTAAGGTTTTGTGATTTTATCTGTTTTTATTATTATTATTGGTATAAATTGATTGTCTTATGACGTTGTTTTGCTAAAATGATCGATATGGAATAACAATCTTTTGACAACCAATGATCTACTAGGTATTTGTTTTAATATGTGAGAAGAATTAAATTTTTCCTTTTAACTGAGAATTTTTACATTGTAGATGCTGCTAAAATCTGAAAGATTAACTACTGTGTAATAAATTTGACAATTTTGCTTAACTCATGGGTCAGTGTTTTTGTTGTGAGTTATCCACAAGCCAACTGCTAAGAAGAATTCTTTGTGAATAATTTGTATGAATGATAAGAGTGATCCTCTCCCATTTTTGTGCAGCCAAATGACAGACAGGGCCATGGATTTCCTCCAGAAAATGGAGCTGAAATTCATAGATCCTTTCACGTCGCTAGACTTTATGATATGATGATATTTTGCCTACAAATCTGTCATCGCTCTCACAATGTTTCTTGAGAAAACCTCTTTGGGGAAGAATACTTTTGTCCACCAGTACCTGCCGCTGAGGCAGGGTGACTTTGCTTGCTGATAAACAAGCCCCAGTTAAGCCCTGAAAGCTTCAACCTTGGACTGGAAAACTTGTGTCTTGGTGACATGCAGCCATTTCGTCACCCAGCTCATTTGCACACTGCCCTCTTTGTACTTCAGCTGACAAACTGCTGCTGCAATCGGGGGAATGGGGGGGTGGGGGTTGGGTCGGGGGGATGGTGGGTCCCTCAGCTCAAACATCATGGGGTCTCGAGACCCAGGGCCGTACAAAAGTTGGTACGTATGCCTTGCCTCACTTTGGCTGCTGCTGTCTAAACAGCTGCTTCGGCGCGCTTTGTCCGACTCCCTCGGTATGACAGCGAGTGCTGTGAGGAATCAAAACTTACAAGTAGGCTTTGTGACGCAGAAGGGTAAACTCATGGGCAGAAACGCCCTACTTCAGAGGAAAAGAAATCGAGAGATGGCCCAAGGGAGTGTATTGAGGAGAAGGAGGCAGACCTGAGGAGGTAAGGAATGACTGACTTTAACCTTCGTCCCTTGCTCTGCTGTGTACAGTGTCTTAAGAAAGGGCGATAATTGGGTCATAAACTAAGTGCGAGGGACGTTGTGTCGGGAAGGAGGACGCTAGGCTGGAACAAAATCTATTCAGAGGAAGAGAAACCTGATTGTAACACAAATCTCCTCTTCAAATTGAGGGAGAACCCCAACTCCACCATCAAGCTGAAAGGCTAAGCTCGGCTATGGGGGAAAGGGTTAACGATCTGCAAATGTCACCGCTGGAGTTGAGAGGCAGGCAGCGGGGGTAGTGCTTGGGATGGAGAGAGGGTGGGGTCGCAGTGCAAGGTCTCTTAGCCCTGAGAAACCCACAGCTGTGTGTGTGCTTGGAGGGTGGGGGAGGGCTCCGGGCACTACGAGGGAGAACGCCTTCCACACTGTAGCGACAGAAAATGCCCTTAGATGCCCAGCGCTGAGTATAAACGCTATACAAATGAAGCTACAATACAGTACAAAAGCATCAAAGTGAATCTATTCCAGTGAGTGGGTGAAAATAATGTGTATGCGGAGAGAAAATCAACAGAAGTGGAGGCAGTTATGATGTACAAATATGTTGGGGGACGGGTGGAGGGTTGCGGAACGTAGAAAAATGACAAACACTTTCTTCCCCAGAAGTAAACTTTCAAACATCTTCTAAAAAGAAGCCGCGCTACATTTGCCAGGGCTGTATTTTGAACATGAGCCACGGAGAGACCACAACAATGTACCTCATTGTTTAATTCGAAGCACTGCGACCAGAATCACACAGGACACCGCACTCTGAGGGGCAATGTATCAGATTACCGCTATCAAGAGCACGCCAACATGTGGGAACAACCGGAGCAGGGCAAGTGGGAGGGGGACAGAAAAAGGGGGCTTTCGACTTGCAATAGAGATGCAGATAATTCAGGAATGGCGCAGTTATATAAAGTAGACATGTTCACAATATTTACTGTAAAGGAGAGTTAAACTGCAGGGCTAACGCATTTTCAATATTTTCTAAAATATTCGTCAAAAAAGGAAGGTGGCCTATTATTTCAGCCCTCCATACGTGCATGTATAAATAAATTACCGCTTGTTTCTTTGTGGTCATCCTTTTGCTTAATTTAATCTTTGTGTTTCAGTTTCTCCACGATGTTACAGGCATGCGTTTTAAAAGTTACAACGTATTTTGAATAACAAATCAGAGTGTGACGGCAGACCAGGAGAAGTGCCAGAGTCAGGAAGGTTTCAAGGGTGGGGCCAGCAGAACAGAGCACAGCAGTGGGCTTGAGGGAGCAATAAAAATAATAAGAGACAAGCGCGGCCACCTCTAATTAACGAGCATTGGCCACGCGCGCACGAGGGGCCGCGAGAGGCGATCTGTGGTGGGGGAGGGGGAGAAACAGGAGTTGTGTCTGTGCGAAAGTGAAACTGTTCGCGATCGCGAAGCTGGTGGCCGGCAAAAGCCTCTGGTGGCACTTTTAAAAGCCACTCACTAAATGTCTCGCCAGACCAGAGCATGCGCTGGCTTTAGCGAGACCTAACTATTAGTATATAAAAAATAATTATAAAGTAGGTAAAATGAATTTACTCGCCACCCTTTACCCCTAAAAAAGTAAAACCCACACACAAAAAATATAAACTACCATAATTATTTAATTATTTACCATTAATGATCAACCAATTATTAATTAATTAACATAAATTACTTCCCACACTTTGCCCCTACAAATCCAATAACCCGCAGCTAAAATGAATTACACAAATTCCATTATTAATTTTCAATTAATTAATCAATATTAATTAGGAAATATCTAATAATTAATAACAAATTACTTCCCATCCTTTATCCCATAAACCCACAACCCACACTTAAAAGAATCACACTAATTATCAATTAATTAGTTAATATAACCTGACAACGAATTATTAATTAATTAAACATACATTAATTCCCACCCTTTACCCCCATAAACCCTACAACCCACACCTAAAAATAATTCAACAATGTTAACAATTCATTTTTAATCAATTAATTAATATAAATTAACAACCTTTTAATAATTAATTACAAATAAATTACTTCCCACAGTTAACACTATAAAATCTAAATGCAATAAATAAAAACAAAATCATACATTTATTGTAATTAAATTACTTCCCACCCTATTCCACTATAAACCCACAACCTGGTACAAAACTAAAGAATGAAAAATGCAATTAAAAGAAAATTGATAGCTACTAAAAATGTAACACACATATGAAAAAACATAATCAATACTTACACAAAAAAACATTAATCACATACATTTAAAATATAAACTAAAATACATAACATAATTAAAAAATCGATATTTTAAACAACTCCATTTTTGCAAACAATATTAAGGCCTTCTATATTTAAAAAATATATTTCTTACCTTAAATTCGATATTCTTGACCATGATATTCTTACTGTCGATACTTCTGAATCACGATATTTCCAACTCAATATTTGTGTAAGTCAGCATTTCCTATTTGATATTCTGTCTAAACACCGCCAAAGACTCCATAAAGGAATCCTACTCACACAATGATTAGTCCATAGCCCAAGTCACGAGCTCCAAAGAACAAACATGCTCTCCGTCACAGCCGATGCTGAGACCATTACCAGGAAACCTGCAACTGTGTTGACAGAGCCTGTATCTTGTGGTCCATGTGCCAATTCACTTGGCTCCTCTTAGGCCAAAGGCTCAAACCTCACATTGTGAAGAAGTCGCAAGCCCAAAGGACAGTTCTGAAAATGGGTCACTGATGGACTCATCAGCAGTCCAAAGTCCAAGGCAGCAGTTGTTTGCGAAGCCAAGCATATGTCCAGTGCCTATTCGAAGGGACACCAAATGCAGTGTAACAGGTTTCACGAAAGTAAACCAGGCAGGCCGGAATATCAAAGACCAATCAAGATCTAGTTCCTGTAGTACAAGCATTCCAAAGATATGAAAAATACGCTCACAGTAGTGTTGGAGCTATGTCAGTCCCATCGCACCAACAGAAGGAGCATCCACTATGGAGAAACAGTAATAAGATGAGAATGGCACAAATGAGGAATAATGGCAACAGAATCCTCCAAACACACTAGAGAAATTAGAGTGGATAAAAGCCGTTATTACTCCGAAGATGGTGTTAAAAGAATTTACGAGGCCGGAGCCTACAACCTTCGAAAAGTAGGCAAGAGGGGCTTGGCCAAGATGGTGGAGAGCTAGGATGTGCCCCGTCCCGTCTCCTCTCCTCCACCCGCCAATGTACTGCACCGGCCTGTGATCCCATTCCGCACAGGAGATGGCTGTAATGTACCACAGAGCACCCAGGTCCCCTCAATGACCTACCTGGAGTGCTTTCCCGGGTCTCCGTGACTCCATCTGAGGCTTCCGGACCGGGCCCGGCCTTGGTGTTGGAAGTGGCGCGAGGCGCCTGTCGACGTGGCTCCGAGGGCAGGGTTGATGCCCTGAGTTCCCAGAGGCGGAGAGACCAGCCTTGCCGGGGACGCCAGCTGCGCCCCAGGCTGTATCCCGCTGCATGGACCAGTGAATAAAGGAGGAGAATCTCAGCGACATGAGCTGAGACACGTGGCGGCCAGTGACTTTGCACCGGGGCTCCTGAGCCAGCAGCAGATTGAGCAGATCACCGGGATGCGCTCCCGCCTTTGGCCCAGCAGGATGCCCTGAAGAGTTGAGGTGGTGAGTCCCAGTGCCAACCCCGCACTCAGCTGTGACCAAACCCCCCGAGGCTGGTTGGACACACCTTGGTTAGCGGTGGATCCCGCGACGGGCCTCTCTGACGCCCGGATCCTTTGCTGCAGCCCGAACTTTGCGCCTCCAGCGGAGACTCTCTTTGTTGTGCTGGCCAGCCCCACGGATATTCACTTTTCACGACCGTTAGACGGGCGGCAGTTGCGGCCGGCGACGGCTGCATACCAGGCAACATTTTGGGTGCTGCTGAGGACCCTTCAGCGATCCCCGAGGCGAGAGGTGGTATCGCACGGGTGAATCAAGGTCGGGGTGGTGTGACGGGAGGCATTTTGGCCTTCAGCACCGTGAAACACTCCGAAGCCCAGCTGTGGTGGATCGTTCTACCACCCGTGTATGCAGGGCCGTCCCTGTGACTTTTAATGGTGGTGACCTCACTGAAACACACAGTTATTGGATCAAGGAGTGGGCGGCCAGCAGCTTTGGGCCTCTAGTCGGGCACTTGGCCCGGTCCCGGTGAGGGGGGCTTATGTGGAGCTGGTCGCGAGGGCCACTGCTGACAGGACCCCCTGCCATTGAGGCCTTGGGTTGTGCCAATTCTTCTGACTACAACGACCCATCCTTATGGCTTTCCGGGGTTGGGTCTGCTTCATCGTGAGTATGCTGCACCCGGCCACAGACGCAACGCCCTGGATGGGACACACTCGGACCTGCTCCTCGCACCACCCTTCTCCCCATGGCATTGTATGGATAATGGACCCCTGACTTTGTCCCCCTGCCTCTTTGGACCTGTCATAGTGCGTTGCGACCTTCCCTGGGCCCTGATAGCACACTCGCCTGCCCACCTCAGCCCCGAATGTCTATTAGAGGGGCATTTTTCCACACTGAGGGAGGCTCCACGCTGGTGCACGAAGATCAGACCCCTGAGAGAGAGTGTGGGAACATCAAATTGACTTCGATTGCACCGCGGTGACTCCTACCACACCCTCCCTTAGGCTGCGAATGCCAAAAGCGCAGGAGCGCCGAATATGACATCCGCCAAAGACAGGAAAGACAAGTCGGCCACCAGAGAAAAATCCCTTAAAGACCTGTTTGCCAAAGCACAAGAAGGAGGGCCCAAGGACACGGAATGACTGACCCCGAAGGCGCAGATGGCGGTCTCAGTGGAGGCACCAGTGACAAGGACCTTCTTGGAATCCCTCTTTGCTGCCCTGCGGGACGACCTCCAAACCGTAAAACGTGATCTAACGGTGGCAACCAAAGACATCCTCAAAGACATTGACGACATAGGGGAGAGAGTGATGGCTCTGGAAGATAAGAGTGACTCCCGGGACACCTACTGGAGGCTATGCAACAGGAGGTACTCTGCATACATGAACAACAGGTTTACTTGCAATCTCATCTAGAAGACCTCGAGAACCGCTCCTGTTGCCACAACATCAGGATCCGAGGGGAGGGTACCAATGAGGAAGTCGACGATATCTTTACCTATTTGCGCGAGCTCTTCAATCATATCCTGGGAAACCCCCCAGATGCCAATCTCAAACGAGAGCATGCACATAGAGTAGGCCCTCCCAGAGCAGCGATGGCACCACCATCCGACATCCTGGTTTGTGTCCAATACTTTCACACCAAGGAGGAAATCCTGCGTAAGGTCCGCCTGCTCCTACAGATCTCCTTTCGCAACCAGACACCCACCCTTTACCAAGATCTTGCTGCCATCACGCTCCAGAAATGTAAAAACTTTCGGCCCATCACTGAGGTCCTCCGTCAACTTGGCATTGCCTAAGCCTGGGGACACCTGTTTCGCCTGGTGTTCCGGCACAATGGCAAACTGCACCAGGTCAGCTCCCAGTCTGAAGCAAGCAAACTGCTGGGATCACTCTTCAGAGGACCCGGATGGGGGGGGGAGAGCCCTGACCCGGGCCCAACGATAGTAGACCAAAATGGCAGCAGCGAAAAGATCGCCGCCGCATTCAGAGTCCGGACCCCACAGTGGTCAAGAAGGAACAAATGGTCCCCCTAGAAGCCTTACCGTGGGTCCTAACCAAGGCGTCTACAGAGTGACTGTACCTGGTCGTCAGGATGTATCCTTTCTTTCTGACTTTCGGGGTTTGGAGGGGAGGAGGGTTTGGGCTAATATAAGCCACACGAACACCCAACAGATTTCTATTCTGATCATCCTTGGATGACGGACTATGACTGTGTTTCAGATTCATTTAGGCGCATGTTGCGCCTTGTTGTCTTTCTTATTTCAGGTATTTGGGGTCTCTCTTTCACTTTTTTTCATCTCCGAAGGGAATCCCGATCCACAGAGTGCCATTATGCTTCTGTTCCCACATCAGCGAGACACAGAGTACCCCCTAGGCCCCCTCAGGGCTCTGGCCTGGCAGAGGCGCTTGTTTGGCATTGCTTCCTCCTGAAGCCTAGATGCCGTTGTCCCCATGTAAGATTCTCACTCTCATGAGAGGACTCAACAATCCCATCAAACGGAGGGCACTCCTATCATACTTGGAGAGTACAGAAGCAGACATCTGCCTCCTTCAAGAGACACACTTACTCCCCAAGGATTGTCACAGACTCCGGTCCTGCTCCTTCCAGACACAATATTTTTCCTCTAGACCCACTAAGATCGCCGGGGTGGCTATCCTGGTTTCAAGGGGCTTCCAGGGGAGAGCAACATAGAAGGGTGTGGAGATCAGGGGTAGGCTACTCATGCACCAATTTACCATCCTGAAGGTGGAGTCTATCTACGCTCCTAAAGATGGACAAGAACGTTTCCTACATGAGACACTCACTGAGGCGACAGCCACTCATGATCAACACATTCTGATAGGGGGAGACCTCAACCTGGTGTTAGATAATGACATGGACCGATCAGCGTAGGGTACCGACCCAAAGTTGGTGCTCTCTCCTACGCAGGGCTTACCAGACTGCGAGATCTGGTCCTTTCAAACCTGTGGAGACACCACCACCCTCAGTCACGGGAATTTTCATTTTACTCTAACGCACACAAGACATGCCAGACTGGACAACTTTTTAGGTTCAGAATCTCTTCACGACAGCACACGTTCGGCTGATATACTAGTGACGACCCTATCTGACCACGCCCCAGTGGTGATCACTGTAGCCCTTCCACAAATACAGCAGCCGACCAGGCACTGGTGGCTTAGGTACACCCTACTACACCGGCCAAACACAGTCGCTCAGATACAACAAGCTCTCGATAATTACCTAACGCATAATGATAATCCTGACGCAGCCCTTTCCACTCGTTGGGAGGCCCTCATGGTGGTAATTCGGGGAGAAATCATAGCCATCTCATCCTCTGACAACGCGGATCACAGGAAGAAATGGGAGGAACTGACAGAAAAAGTATGAGAACTCAAACAGAAGCACCAACGTACCGGCCCTGCACGTCTGGAGACAGCTGACTGCGACTCAGACGCAACTGGCAGCTCTAGACTAAGGGTGGGCGTAAAATCCGTTTCGCGGGCGAATTTGCGGATTTTCCACGATTTCGCGATCCGCGAATCTCGCGAAATCGCGGTAAAATCCGCGAATCAGCGGGGACGAATTTTCAGCCAAGCAAGGGTTACAGCAGCAGGTGCAAAAGTTGAACCTAATTTCTTTGTAACCTTTTACAAAAGGGTTAAAAACAAATTAACTTCAACTTGGACACCTGCTGCTAATTGCTTCCTGGCGCCTCGTTGCCTACTTGCAACTATTCTCTGACCCTGCTCTGACCTTTGAAGCAGGGTGACAGAATAGTTACAAGTAGGCAACGAGGCACCTGTCCAAGGAATTAAACCTCATCAGGAAGCACTTACAGATATAAAAATCAGGAAGAAGGGAGAGGATGGCAAATACACCCATTTTGAGTTGTCAGGAGGGGTTAAACTAAAAGAGACCTTTACAGCACAATTTTCATATGCATTTTGCTAAAAATAAAAAGCTGTATGTTCTGTAGGGGCAACTCAGGAATCTGGCCCTTCAGAGATCCGGCCTCTCTTTCTTTCTCTCGTTCTCTCTCTCCCTCTCTCTTTCCCTCTCTATATATCTATCTATCTATCTATCTATCTATCTATCTATCTATCTATCTATCTATCTATCTATCTATCTATCTATCTATCTATCTCTCTCTCCCTCTCCCATAAACGACTGCATGGGTAACTTCGCTATGCAAGCGGCTCGCGAAGACGCAAAAAACCCCGCAAACACGCAAAAAAACAAAAATCCGCAAATTCGCACAAATTCGCGAATTTTGCGGACCGCGAATTCGCAAATCCGCAAATTCGCGGATCGCAAATTCGCAAAATTTGCCCATGATTACTCTAGACCGGGACAAGGCAGAATTTGCCATGATGCGCGTACGATACTCCTTTTATGTTGGTGGGGACACATGTGGGTGACTACTCATGCACAAGCTTTAGGACGCTCGGCAGCAAGAAGGTGTTTGTGAGATTAGGGACTACACATGAACACTGAACTTAGACGACTCAGACATTGCTGAGACATTCCGCAATTTTTACGCACAGCTCTACGATGAGCGGCCCACAGAGAAGGAAAATGTTGATGCCTATCTTGCCCAGGCTTGCCTGCCCGTTCTCACACCGGAACAGGCGATCCACATAGAGCGATGGATCAGACCGAGGACTTCATATCCACCATCGCTCCCTTGATATTGGGCAGGTCACCGGGCCCGACGGCTACACCGCGGCCTTCAACAAGCATTTCTGCTCAATGCTTACCCCTTTGGTCACCCAGCTTTTTAGGTCTCGCCTGTCGATGCGCATCGAGCAAGGCGAGAGTATTGGGACTTATCTACTCTTTATCCACACTGCAAGGAATCGTGGCGATTCCTTGCAGTGCCCGTGACTTTTAAGCTCAATGCGCATGCGCATTGAGCTTAAAAGCGCGTGCACATGCCCCAGCCGCCTGCCTTGCCTACTCTCCCGCCCCCTCACTTCTTGATTGCACGGCCGCTAGACCGTGCCTCCCCTACTCCTCCTCCTACTCTCCTCCCCTCCCGTCTGTTCCCGCACTCCTCCCACACCCCCGCTCCGCCCCCTCACTCTCTCTGCCCGCCCGCTGTCCACTCTATCACCAGATTCTGTGTCAGGCATATGCATTTGATCATCCGTTGATAAATGAGGAAGCCCACTGGGATATTCATTACTCTCAGGAACCCCCAGTTCTAAAGCCCCCGGAGTTGCCAATTCGCCAACGCCATCGCTCTCTCCCCCAATGGTATCCAGCCGCCTGCCTTGCCTACTCTCCCGCCCCCTCACTTCTCCTCCTACTCTCCTCCCTTCCCGTCTGTTCCCGCACTCCTCCCACACCCCCGCTCCGCCCCCTCACTCTCTCTGCAGAGAAAATTGCTGGTATCTTTTTCTTTTCAGCACCGACCTTACTTTGAGTAATCACGGCATCCGATGCAACACGCAGACCAGCGCTAGCGCCCTTTGCCAGTTTACCAAGTTCTTCTACCGTAGCCTCGCTCACCTCTACAACAGTAGTCTTATCTTCTGTGTTCGCTGAGGTCTTCCACACGTTCCCTTTGGGGGCATGTTGAGAAACTGCAACCGCGTTTCCAGCGCTTCAGCTCAGAAACAGGAGCCTCAGCGTTATCCTCCAGCACCTAGCCCGCCCCACACAGTGCCAGCCGCCGGTTGCCAGGAATCAAAAACGCCCACACGCCGTACTCCAAACGCTGCAAGGGTAGGCGGCTCAAGCCCACTACTTCCCGCGGGCGAACCGAGCTGAATCCAGGCGAGCCGAAAGTCAAAGAAAGTCAGGGAAATCACTTTTTTCCAATCAGCGGTAAATAGTATCGCTCATAGATCAGATCCGCAACATTGAAGCAGATTTTTCTCCTGAAGCCGTGAGAGGGAGCAGGAACGATCTGCCTATGCGTCCACAGCGGGCGCCATCTTGCCTCTTTCCAATGAGGGAAAAAAATCGTTCTCTTCAACTTCAATGCTATAAAGCTTTGTCATATCCTCCAGTACTGCCACCCAATCTGAAGATAACCCTAGCAGATTTGTAGCCCCTAGATGAATCAGAAGACACCAGAGCAGCTACGAAAATAATCTTGCTATCGAACTGTGCCTGGCTGCCAGCATTAAGTAAATCCTGCCTAACCTCATCTGAAAACCACAAAGCCAGTAAAACACCTCATTAACACTGTCTCTCTTCAGAGAAAGACAAGGTATACTCAGCGAAGCCTGACATTTACAGGTCACTCTCAAATCTCCAATATCAGAGCAGTATCCTGTCAACTGATGTAATAATACATCTCCAAGAGAGAAGAACATCTCAATCTATCAGGCAGCCAGCCGCACTCCTCCCACACCCCCGCTCCGCCCCCTCACTCTCACTCACCCTCAACCCCTCACCCTCACTCACCCTCAACCCCTCACCCTCACTCACCCTCAACCCCTCACCCTCACTCACCCTCAACCCCTCACCCTCACTCACCCTCCCTCACCCTCACTTACCCTCAACCCTTCACCCTCAACCCCTCACTCACCCTCACTCTCACTCACCCTCACTCACCCTCAACCCCTCAGCATCACCCTCACTCACCCTCAACCCCTCACCTACCCTCACCCTCAACCCCTCACCCTCACCCTCACCCACCCTCAACCCCTCACCCTAACTCACACTCACCCTCACTCACCCTCACTCACCCTCACTCACCCTCACTCTCACTCACCCTCAACCCCTCACTCACCCTCACTCACTCACCCTCACTCACCCTCACCCACCCTCACCCTCACTCACCCTCACTCTCACTCACCCTCACTCACCCTCACCCTCACTCACACAGTGCAATAGGTCTCGGAGCATTTGAGTTAGAGCTTTTAGATTTGTTTATGGCTTTTTTTATTTGTAATTCTTTAGCATTGGCTACAGGAAACAAAAATGCTAAAGATTTACAAAAAAAAACCATAAACAATTCTAAAAGCACTAACTCTAATGCTGCGAGACCTATTGCATTTCCAATGCTTGTTAACTCTTGCGCGACGTCAGGGGTGATCCCATCCTTCATGTTGGAGGAGCTAATTGCTGTCATTCTCAAGCCCAGTAAAAGACAGCATGACCTGTGGGTCGTATCAGCCTTTTTTGCTCTCAAATAATGTCCTGAAACTATACACAGGGATACTAGCCGCGTGACTGGGACCCTACATGCAGAGGCTTGTGGACCCGACCAGGTTGAGTTCAGTCTACGGGTCACGCATCTTATAGAAAAGGCCTCCTACATCCCCGGTGCCTACATGCTTCTAACCATTGACACAGAGAAGGCCTTCGATCAGGTCCACTGGTTCTATCTAGAGCAGGCACTGATACGCGTCAGAATAGGAGAAAAAGTGAGAACAAATATTTTTAACTGTTACCGCTACGCCACAGCTACAGTGTAAGTTAATGGTCACACGTCCACGCTGTTCCCGATACGAGGGGGTACGAGACAGGGGTGCCCTCTGTCGCCCTTGCTCTTTGCCCTCTACATGGAACCTATGGTGCGGAGGGTCAGGGACCACCCCCAGATCACGGGTAGTTGCTTTGGTTGGGACACGCACACCATAAGTTTGTATGCAGACAATATGCTGATCACTCTTGTGAACCACTCGGCTGCCCTGGGGACCTTCCTGGAGGAATTAGACTCATTCGCAAGAGCTTCCGGCTTCAAGGGTAATTTAACGAAGTCTACAGCGCTGAATTTCTCCTTGCCTCCACAAGTTCAGTCAGACTTCCAAGCCCGACACCCCCTGCAATGGTCCGATGAGACAGTCCCTTACTTAGGCATTCAGCTGGCTCCGACTGTGCAAGCCATGCAGAAGGCCAATTACTCCCTCCTCCACACACATTCGCTCCTTACTACAGAGATGGAAACATTACCTAATCTCGTGGCTAGACGTATAGAGGCCATTAAAATGACAATTCTCCCCAAAATTCTGTACTTCTTTCAGACACTTCCTCTGCCACCCCCTACAGGCTGGCTACAAAGGGTACATGCAGACTTCATCCTTTTCATCTGGCAAGGCCGTAGGCCGAGAATGAAACGGCAAGTGAGCTTCCTCCCGTCTCATGAGGGAGGCCTCGGAATCCCACACTCTACTACTACGCCATGCAGTTACGACACTTGGTCTAATGGAGCCAAGCCAAATCCAAGAAACACTGGCTCTTCCAAGACCGGGCAGTAGCCGGTACATCTCTTATGAAAATTACCTTCCCCCCGAAACCTCACTGCCCACCCAACTTAAACGCCTCACTGGTGACATGCACAACCCTTGACATCTGGGTTCGGACCACCACACGACACGCTCTGATGCCCTTTCCTTCTCCACTCACCTCCCTCTTCGATAAGCTGGACTTCAACCCCAGGATGGGATTGCAGACCTTCTCGCTATGGAGAGAAGCTGGTTGCCGAGCCTTAGACCTCCTATTCGACAAAGGCAATATTATACCCTTCTCGCAACTTAAGGCTGATTACGGCCTTCCTGAATCTGAGCGAATGCGCTACTTGTAGGTGTGACACTGAGCCATGCATCTTGACAAACGAACGCAAGAGTCTAGGCTTCTCCCCCAGTATGAACGATGGCTCATCACACAGTCCTCAGATAAGAAGTTAATCTCAGACTTATACAAACAGCTCCTTTCCAGATACACCCATACCTATCATGCTGGACGCGTGCGTTGGGAGAGGGACTTGGGACGGGCCCTTAGCTCCAAGGAATGGGAGGGTGCATGCCACAGAGCATACTACACAGCGACTCATGTTGGTCTAACCGAAACATTCACCAATTTAATATACTATTGGTACTACATCCCGGAGCGACAACACCACGCCGATGCCACTCAGAGCCCAGACTGCTGGAGGGGGTGCGGGAGGAGGGGCACGCTGATTCACCTTCTATGGGAGTGTGAACATCTCCAGACTTGTTGGACGCACATCCTGGATGAGATCGATAAATACTTGGATACAGAACTCCCTAGGTTCCCCGTGTATGTTTTGTTGGGGTGCCCAAACCACTCAGCTATCCCCTGAAATCTAGACGAGGGAAACAGATAGCTATAGTACTGGGCACAGCTGTCCAAAACATACTGATACACTGGAAGACAATCTGCATCCCTGCACACACAGGGTGGTACCAACGACTGTGGCACGTGATAGGCATGGAAAAGATTTCGCTCCCTTTGGCCAGGAAGGGCACCACTTTTGGCGATCTTTGGCAGCCATTCCTTGCCTTGTTAGCCCCAGAATTTAGGGAGTTATATTGCTCAAAATATTTACACCTCTGCACCTCACCACACTGGATTCCACCACACAGCCTACCCTAGTCACGTGCACGACAACATGTCCAATGTAGTGGTGTTTCGTGGTAATGGATCGGGGGAGGGTGGGGTGGTACTTTCTATGCCTTTCTTTGTTCTCCTTTTCTTCCCTCTTCCTATTAGGTGGCGGGTGGGTGTAGGAAGGTGGACACCTGACTATGGTTACCCAAGATTTTTTGCCTTGTGTTTAGCTGGTTTTCGACTTAGTTGGCCTGGTTCCCTGCTAATCAGGGCCCCAGGCTATCTGCTCTCTCTGTAAAATGGACTCCATGCACCCTAGGTGCATAACCAATCTGGTACTGGACACCTTATAGTGCACCCTGTACAGTGCACTATAGGTGCCCAGGGCATAGGTGCATCCAAGGCCTACCAGGGGCTGCAGCATATCTTTTGCCACCCCGGGCTGGTCCTTAAATTGACACAACTGGCTGATCACTCAGCTGGGGCAAGTTGGTGTTATCACCCCTTGCTTAGATATAGTATACCTATATCTAAACCTGAGGATGCTAAAAATTACAATGTCCTGAAGAGTGCTATGATAGATGGATTTGGCCTAACCACTGAACAATACAGGTTAAAGTTCAGAGATACCCAGAAGACAAATACTCAGGACTGGACTGATTTTGTAGATTGTGCTACTAAGGCTCTGGAAGGTTGGCTACATGGCAGCAAAGTACATGACTATACAAGATTGTATAATTTGATTATGAGGGAGCAGATCCTAAGTAATTGCCAGAACCAGCTTTTAAACCACCACCTGGTGGACTCAGATTTGATCTCTCCCAAAGAATTGGGAAAGAGGGCAGATAAATGAGTGAGAACCAGGATTAGGCCTAGAAATCAGGGTAATGACCAGAAGAAGGAGTCTACCAAGCCTCAAGAAAAGGGTGGAGATAAATCAAAAGAGAAGACTTCCCCAGGGCCCCAAAACTCCAAGGATGGGGGTGGGTCCCAAGACACTTCCTCTACAGTGGAAAAGCCATACTGCCATGCCTGTAAAAAGACTGGCCATTGGAAATCAGACAGCTGTTGTCTAGGTTGTCTAGTGTGTTCTTGTGGTTGGAGCGTTCGCCTTTTTTATAGTACTATCCATGTACTTTTATTGGATACCCATTTGTAACATGCACACACCACTTTGACCGTGTGTTACTGCTACCTCTCACATGTTTTTACCTTTGATACTGGCACAAGCGCCACCTTTGCCTACGTAACGTTTGTTCTTGTGCCTGAGTGTCGAGCACATTTTGCAGTATTATACCTCAAATTATACTTTGTTTCTCTTGTAACCTGCACACTTGTCACTTTTTCTTTTTTCCTTTTGTGCACTTTTTACTACCTCCTGTATTTTTGGTTGCTCACAATTTTTTACTACCTCATGATTTTTGTTTGCTCACAAGTGTCACTTTTACCTTATGGAACTTAACGTCTGATTTTGTAATCTGTTCTCGTGTAATGTTCTCATCTTGTATCATCTCTTACAATTTTTACTACCTCATGTATTGTTGTTTGCTCACAATTGTCACTTTTAACTTATGTAACTTAACGTCTGCTTTTGTAATCTGTTCTCCTGTAATACTCTCATTGTGTAATATTTTTGTTCCTATTGTGAAGCGCTATGACGCCTTCGGGTAAAGTCTGCGCTACATAAAAATGCATAAATAAATAAATAAATAAAAAAGAATGGCAATAAAGAAAATATACCTCCAAGTAAAGCTCCAACACCTCCTGTCACTGTTAGCTGTGGTCCCCCAGGTGGTGGGAGCACCCCCAAGGATTTGGCAGGGTTTACATTAGGAACACAGGTGGACTCTGACCTAACCAGGTCCACTAACTTAGCTACTCTTGCCTGTGATAATGGCATGGGGTTTGCCAATTTCACTGCTTGCCCAAACACTTTGAGTAAGTGCAGACAGGAGCCCCTCATCAATGGTCTGAAAGTTGAGGCCTTTAGAGACACAGGGGCTAGCATCACCATGCTGGCTGAATATCTAGTCCGCTCAAGGCAACTCATACCTGGTGCCACATACCAGGTGACCAATATTGATGGAATAAAAACCAATCATCCCATGGCAGTAGTAAGTCTCAGCTGAGGGGGGGGTTGTCATTGGCCCAAAGAGAGTGGCAGTCTCACCAAACTTGCCTGTGGACTGTCTACAAGGAAATGATTTGGAAATCTCAGCCTGGGCTGAGGTTGAACAGGAAATCCATTCTAGAATGGTAAATGCCCATGGAAAGGTTAGTTGGGCTGTGTTGGCCACATCCCCAATCCAAGATGTCCTTTCTGAAAAGGTTGGTAGGGCTGTACAAAGCTCAGCCCCATCTTTAACAGTAACCCCTCCTGAACAAGTTAGCAGAGCTGTTATGATAACAGCCCATACCCAAACTGAGTCTCCTCCTGAAAAGGTTGGTGGGGCTGTGATGGACACAGCCCAAACTCAAACTGATTCATGTGTTGTGAAGCCTGAAATGATGGATCACTCCACACAAACAGAGAGCATTGAGGAGGGAGAGAAATCTCCTCCCTCCCACCAGACATTAGGACAGGATCAGCCTCCTCAGGGAACTGATCTTACCCCTGATGAAGGAACTGTCCCAGAGGTTGTTAGGCGTAGCCTGGCAGAGCCCCTGATGGCAGTGGACCCCTCTCAGGTGGGACCCAGTCTGGAGCAGGTAACCTGCCCCTATCTACCTTGCCTTAGTCAGCCCAGGGCTGCAGAGGACAAGAAGGACAGTGAGCCCCAAAGGGCCCACTGTCAAATAAAGCACCCCCATCAGCAGATTAGGGGTACCGAAGCTAGCGGCCCTAGCCCAGTGAAAACTTTAAAAACTCCTGAGGGATCCCCCTTAAAAGTAGTTAGGGACCTCCCACAGATGGATTCTGTTGGGCACAGCCAAACCTGGGACCAAAAGGGCCCAAACCTGAACTGTCCCTCCAGTAAGCCAACAAAAGGGACCCAGCCTCCAGCTTTAGGTAGCCAGAGGTTGATCCTGAGAGCACAGTGCAACTCAGTTGATGAAAGAAAGGCACACATGGTGGAAGATAATTGGAGGAAGCTGAACCCTAAATTAGTGGAGCCTCACTTTAGTACTCCATATCAACACCAGCCTTTTACTTTGCAAAAACACACCCAAGGTAGTGATTCCCTATGGTGGAGACCCTCTTATACCCCAAGGGTGAGGGATTGCTTAGTGGACCACGAGACAGGGGGTAACCATGCTAGTGCATGTACTTCCTTATATGGCCACTCAGGCATTATAGGCTTACCTGGTCAAGGATAGCCTTATCTCCTTTCGTTTGGGGGGGGGGGTTGTGTAGGAAGGTGGACACCTGACTATGGTTACCCCAGATTTTTTGCCTTGTGTTTAGCTGGTTTTCGACTTAGTTAGCCTGGTTCCCTGCTACAGGGCCCCAGGCTATCTGCTCTCTCTATAAAATGGACTCCATACACCCTAGGTGCATAACCAATCTGGTACTGGACACCTTATCAGCCCCTGTACAGTGCACTATAGGTGCCCAGGGCATAGGTGCATCCAAGGCCTACCAGGGGCTGCAGCATATCTTTTGCCACCCCTGGCTGGTCCTTAAATTGATACAACTGGCTGATCACTCAGCTGGGGCAAGTTGGTGTAATCACCCCTTGCTTAGATATAGTATACCTATATCTAAACCCATATCTGGACATATATATACCTTTAAGTCACTCCTATGGCATGCCTTAACAATACTGGAGGCAGAGTGCTTGGTTTTATGTGAGATAGTGCTCTAGCATGAGCTGAGCCTGTCTGCAGCTGTCGAGACCAACTCCCTTAGCTGTTCCGGGATATTACCGTACCATATACTCTTAAGTGCATTATAATCCATCGCGGTTATGCGCTAACTTTGGTTTGGCTTTATCAAAACATGTCGTGTAAGGTGTCATACGATTTGGAATACTATCCCCTCACCAGTCCTGGTGACGGGGATAGCATTCCACCCTTCTAGAGGGAGAAGACATGTTACTTTGTTAAAACGTGGTTAATCCTAAACAGAGCCTCAGCATCACAAAATGGATGCTGCTGCCACCGACACAAGTCTGACCTCCTGCTGCTGACCGAAACTTGGCAGAGGAGGCCTGTACAAAGGGTTTCCTGTCGCAGGGAGGTGCTACTCCTGCCCAGACAGGAGATAGTGTATTGGGGCAGGGAGGGCTGAATGAAACCAAACACTGCATGGGGAGCACAAGGCTTCCCCTTGCACACCAGCCTTGCACACCAGCCCCAGTCCCAGCTTGACCCTGGACTTCCTGGGTCCCACCCACAGGAGGGACCTTACAGGTGATCCAGCCCACTAGATTGGTATAAGAGTGGGAGTAGTGCTAGTGCACTCAAATTATCCTGACTGAAACTTATGAAACGAAATTCTGTACCCTTCAACATCCTACTCGACGTAGAAGACTGAGGAATATCCCTTGTGGTCAAGGAGTGACCACCCTGTGCAAACAGGCACCATCCAGCACCTCAACGTTTGCTTTGTTGCAGTTCCCGCCGGAACTCGAGCGACAGAGATCAACAAAACCCAGCGTGCCTGCCTTTTAACAGCCCGATCCACAGTCCCTGCTGAGCTGAGACCCCTGGAGGTGACCTGAAATGTGGGGCCGGCCATCATGGAAAGACCACGAGGCGCTGACCGTGCAGCTCCCGAGGCTCCCTTGAAGCTGTGCTTTGGGGTTTGAGAAGCCCCAGCCCTGAGCCACTCTTGCACCGAAGCTAACCCCTCTACACTCACCGAGTGCTGCGTGGGGCCCTTCTGCATCTTTTGGCTCAACGCGTTGGTCCGGTCGTATGCCCGTTGGCTAGTGGCCCCAGTACCGACGAACCTTTGACTCTAACTTGTGAGTCTGGTTGCTCCAGACTTGCCCTCGCTCCCCTGAAAAGGAGCACCCGCTTGACCTTCCTGGTCCGAGTAAGAAGCGATCTTCGAATCCTGCGTGGGTTGCGCTTGCCAAAGTTTGTTTGCTCCAATCCGGAAGCCGACACTGCCGGCAGCGAGAGCCTTCGTGAGACAGCTCGTGATCCACTCCTGTACATCCTTAGTGCCCCAGAGTCCACGTGGCAGTGGAGACAAGCTTCACGACATTGATCTGATTGCGCCCGACATTGCCTGGTTCCTTCCTGGTTCTACCCTGGTCACTGCTGAGTGATCCAGACTCAGTCCCCTCTGCTTTCAGGTCATCTACATCTTCGATCCACCCTTGGATCGCACTGGACACTTCTCTTCTAGCCGCCTGCAGCATCTTCATTTCCAGGCTCCATAGATCTACACGACGAAAGCCGAAACTACTTTGCACCTGTGCACCCGCTTTCTGTGGGTGAGGTAACTCATGAACGCCGGTGCTCCTGTACTGGTATACACCTCTAGTGTCTAAGTCTAAAGTTTTGTCCTCCTAGGTCAGTCGGAAGACTCTTAAAACAGTAACTTTGTAACTTTTACGCACCATTGACTTTGCATTGGTGCATGTGTGTGCTTTTCCCGACTTCAGCATTGCTTGTTCCGATTTCTCCCAGCGATTCCCCAGGCCCTAGGCCTGACCACTGTTCGATTAGTGATACTTACACCACTATTTTAGTATGTGGTTTGCGTGGCCCCTGGGCCTCATCCATAATTGTGGAACTTTTATATGTTTAACTGTGCTTTTGTTTAAACGCTTGTGTCTCTGCACTCATAAAGAGTAAAGAGGATCATTCTAGTAATAAATGCATATATTTTTATAATATATAACTTGTGTGGTGTCCTTTCATTTGATATTACAGGATTGTGATTGGTAAAACAGCTTGCTTAACACGACCTCTTGAGTTAAGCCTTTAAGGTTGCTTAGTCCATGCTACCCTTAGGATAGCTTGTCTATAAGGTTGACTTACAACCAGACACCATAAGGGATTGTTTGGACTGATACAAGGTGCCCCCAGAATTGGAGACATCATATATCAGGCCAACTTTTCACATTGGTGCTCAGAGGTGCGGATTTGAGCTTGCTGTTGTTTTACCATTGCAATCTTTTTTATCAAATTGAAAGATCACATCAAGTACCGTAGGTACATATAAACAAAGCTTAGCATATTTAAGTTCTACTGAGCTTAGTATTGGAGATCAAAGGGCTAGTACACCCTACCTACAACTCACTAGCAAGGTACAGTAGGAAAACACTTAGTGTAGGTAAGTGCACCACTTGCACCTCACTAGCAGTCATGGCTGGCACAGAGGGAGCTTCAGGCTCTCAGCCTGTGATGGTTGACCTCACCAAGGCACCTTCCAGCTATGACAACCTCAGCCACAGAGACTTGAGTGCCTTGTGCACTTCAAGGGGGCTGAGAAAGGGTCACAACCCTACCATTCCCATCCTGATAGCCGTCCTGGAGAAGGATGATCTTGAGAAAGCTAGTGTAGCTCCCTTAGGGTCAGGAGATGGAGTGGATCCCCCAGAGAATGAAAACACCCCCCAGATGTAGGAGATGGGGAGGTGGACCCTGAATCAAATGGTGAAGAGTCAGATCAGGATTAAGGGGATATCCAGGTACAAGTGGTGAGGCTTAACCAAGCCAACTTGGACCTACTTGGAAATGGAGAGGGCCAGCACCTCCCCAGAGTACATACCAGAATTGTTCCAGGCAATAGAAGGTTGAGATCTACCTCCAGGGATTCTCACATTTCTAGTGCCTCAAGAGAATCTCAAAGGGGAATGACTTCCCCCCAGAGAAGAGAGCATAAGGCCAGAATGAGGGCTGTCCAACTCCAGATAGAGAGGGAAGAGGTAGCCTTGGCCCAAGCTAAACTTGCTTTGGCAAGGAAACAAAAATTGAGGGGATTAGATTCCACTGATGGCAGCAACATAATTCCTAGAGAAAAAGACAGGTCCTATGATACTAGAAACCTGACAAAGATTGTGCCCCCCTACAAGGAAGGGGATGACATCCTCAAATGGATGACTGCTCTGGAGGGAGCCTGCATGGTACAGCAGGTTCCTGAAGAACAGTGGGCAGCAATTTTAAGGTCCTCCTTTTCGGAGAAAGAGAAAGATAAGCTCCTCACAGTTAGACCTGAGGATGCTAAAAATTACACTGTCATGAAGAGTGCTCTGATAGATGGGTTTGGCTTAACCACTGAACAGTATAGGTTAATGTTCAGAGATACCCAGAAGACACAGACTCAGGACTGGACTGATTTTGTAGATTGTGCTACTAAGGCTCTGGAAGGTTGGCTACATGGCAGCAAAGTACATGACTATACAAGATTGTATAATTTGATTATGAGGGAGCAGATCCTAAGTAATTGTCAGAACCAGCTTTTACACCAGCACCTGGCGGACTCATATTTGACCTCTCCCCAAGAATTGGGAAACAGGGCAGATAAATGGGTGAGAACCAGGATTAGGCCTAGAAATCAGGGTAATGACCAGAAGAAGAAGTCTACCAAGACTCAAGAAAAGGGTGGAGATAAATCAAAAGAGAAGACTTCCCCAGGGCCCCAAAACTCCAAGGATGGGGGTGGGTCCCAAGACACTTCCTCTACAGTGAAAAAGCCATACTGCCATGCCTGTAAAAAGACTGGCCATCGGAAATCCGACAGCTGTTGTCCAAAGAATGTCAATAAAGAAAATATACCTCCAAGTAAAGCTCCAACACCTCCTGTCACTGTTAGCAGTGGTCCCCCAGGTGGTGGAGCACCCCCAAGAATTTGGCAGGGTTTACATTTGGAACACAGGTGGACTCTGGCCTAACCAGGTCCCCTAACTTAGCTACTCTTGCCTGTGATAATGGCATGGGGCTTGCCAATTTCACTGCTTGCCCAAACACTTTGAGTAAGTGCAGACAGGAGCCCCTCATCAATGGTCTGAAAGTTGATGCCTTTAGAGACACAGGGGCTAGCATCACCATGCTGGCTGAATGTCTAGTCCCCTCAAGGCAAATCATACCTGGTGCAACATACCAGGTGACCAATATTGATGGAATAGAAACCAATCATCCCATGGCAGTAGTAAGTCTCAGCTGGGGGGGGGGGGGAGGGGGGGGGGGGGTCATTGGCCCAAAGAGAGTGGCGGTGTCACCAAACTTGCCTGTGGACTGTCTACTAGGAAATTATTTGAAAATCTCAGCCTGGGCTGAGGTTGAACAGGAAATCCATTCTAGAATGGTAAATGCTCATGGAAAGGTTAGTTGGGCTGTGTTGGCCACAGCCCCAATCCAAGATGTCCTTTCTGAAAAGGTTGGTAGGGCTGTACAAAGCTCAGCCCCATCTTTAACAGTAACCCGCATTGAACAAGTTAGCAGAGCTGTTATGATAACAGCCCATACCCAAACTGAGTCTCCTCCTGAAAAGGTTGGTGGGGCTGTGATGGCCACAGCCCAATTTCAAACTGATTCATGTGTTGTGAAGCCTGAAATGATGGATCACTCCACACAAACAGAGAGCATTGAGGAGGGAGAGAAATCTCCCTCCCACCAGACATTAGGACAGGATCAGCCTCCTCAGGGAACTGATCTTACCCCTGATGAAGGAACTGTCTCAGAGGTTGTGAGGCGTAGCCTGGCAGAGCCCCTGATGGCAGTGGACCCTTCTCAGGTGGGACCCAGTCTGGAGCAGGTAACCTGCCCCTCTCTACCTTGCCTTAGTCAGCCCAGGGCTGCAGAGGACAAGAAGGACAGTGAGCCCCAAAGGGCCCCCTGTCAAATAAAGCACCCCCATCAGCAGATTAGGGGCACCAAAGCTAGCAGCCCTAGCCAGGTGAAAACTTTAAAAACTCCTAAGGGATCTCCCTTAAAAGTAGTTAGGGACCACCCACAGATGGATTCTGTTGGGCACAGCCAAACCAGGGACCCAAAGGGCCCAAACCTGAACTGTCCCTCCAGTAAGCCCACAAAAGGGACCCAGCCTCCAGGCAGCTTTAGGTAGCCAGAGGTTGACCCTGAGAGCACAGTGCAACTCAGTTGATGAAAGAAAGGCACACATGGTGGAAGATAATTGGAGGAAGCTGAACCCTAAATTAGTGGAGCCTCACTTCAGTACTCCATATCAACACCAGCCTTTTACTTTTCAAAAACACACCCAAGGTAGTGATTCCCTATGGTGGAGACCCTCTTATACCCCACGGGTGAGGGATTGCTTAGTGTACCCTGAGACAGGGGGTAACCATGCTAGTGCAGGTACTTCCTTATATGGCCACTCAGGCATTATAGGCTTACCTGGTCAAGGATAGCCTTATCTCCTTTCGTTTGGGGGGGGGGGGGGGGGTTGTGTAGGAAGGTGGACACTTGACTATGGTTACCCCAGATTTTTTGCCTTGTGTTTAGCTCGTTTTCGACTTAGTTGGCCTGGTTCCCTGCTAATCAGGGCCCCAGGCTATCTGCTCTCTCTGTAAAATGGACTCCATGCACCCTAGGTGCATAACCAATCTGGTACTGGACACCTTATCAGCCCCTGTACAGTGCACTATAGGTGCCCAGGGCATAGGTGCATCCAAGGCCTACCAGGGGCTGCAGCATATCTTTTGCCACCCCTGGCTGGTCCTTAAATTGACACAACTGGCTGATGACTCAGCTGGGGCAAGTTGGTGTAATCACCCCTTGCTTAGATATAGTATACCTATATCTAAACCTATATCTGGACACATATATACCAATATGTCACTCCTATGGCAGGCCTTAACAATCCTGGAGGCAGAGTGCTTGGTTTTATGTGAGTAGTGCTCTAGCATGAGCTGAGCCTGTCTGCAGCTATCGGGACCAACTCCTTTAGCTGTTCCGGGATATTGCCATACCATATACTCTTAAGTGCATTATAATCCATCGCGGTTATGTGCTAACTTTGGTTTGGCTTTATCAAAACATGTCGTGTAAGGTGTCATACGATTTGGAATACTATCTCCTCGCCAGTCCTGGTGACGGGGATAGCATTCCACCCTTCTAGAGGGAGAAACAATGTTACTTTGCTAAAACACGGTTAATCCTAACCAGAGCCTCAGCATCACAAAATGGATGCTGCTGCCACCGACACAAGTCTGACCTCCTGCTGCTGACCGAAACTTGGCATAGGAGGCCTGGACAAAGGGTTTCCTGTCACAGGGAGGTGCTACACCTCCCCAGACAGGAGATAGTGTATTGGGGCAGGGAGGGCTGAATGAAACCAGACACTGCCTGGGGAGCACAAGGCTTCCCCTTGCATAATCCGGTCTAACCGGTTCTGGGGCACACCAGCCTCAGTCCCAGCGCGACCCTGGACAAAGGGAAAGGGGTGTAACCACCCCCTTCCTGGGTCCCACCCATAGGAGGGACCTTACAGTTGATCCAGCCCACTAGATTTGTATAAGAGTGGGAGCAGTGCTAGTGCACTCAGATTATCCTGACTGAAACTTATGAAATGAAACTCTGGACCCTTCAACATCCTACTCGACGTAGAAGACTGAAGTATCTCCCTTTATGGTCAAGGAGTGACCACCCTGTGCCAACAGGCACCATCCAGCACCTTGACGTTTGCTTTTTTTGCAGTTCCCGACGGAACTCGAGCGACAGAGATCGACAAGACCCAGCGTGCCTGCCTTCTAACAGCCCGATCCACAGTCCCTGCAGAGCTGTGACCCCTGGAGGCAACCTGAAGCGTGGGGCCGGCCATCTTGGAAAGACCATGAGGCGCTGACCGTGCAGCTCCCGAGGCTCCCTCGAAGCTGTGCACTGGGGTTAGAAAAGCCCCAGCCCTGAGCCACTCTTGCACCGTAGTTCACCCCTCTACACTCACCGAGTGCTGCGTGGGGCCCTTCTGCATCTTTTGGCTCAAATCGTTGGTCCGGTCGCTTGCCCGTTGGCTAGCGCCCCCAGTACCAACGAACCTTTGAATCTAACTTGTGAGTCTGGTTGCTCCAGTCTTGCCCTCGCTCCCCTGAAAAGGAGCACCCGCTCTGACCTTCCTGGTCCGAGTAAGAAGCGATCTTCGAATCCTGCGTGGATTGCGCTTTCCAAGGTTTGTTTGCTCCAATCCGGAAGCCGACACCGCCGACAGTGAGAGCCTTTGTGGGACAGCTCCTGATCCACTCCTGGACATCCTCAGTGCCCCAGAGTCCACGTGGCAGCGGAGACAAGCTTCACAACATCGACCTGATTGCGCCCGACATTGCCTGGTTCCTTCCTGGTTCCACCCTGGTCACTGCTGAGTGACCCAGACTCTGTCCCCTCTGCTTTCAGGTCATCTACATCTTCGATCCACCCTTGGATCGCACCGGACACTTCTCTTCTGGCCGCCTGCAGCATCTTCATCTCCAGGCTCCATAGATCTACAAGACGAAAGCCGACACTACTTTGCACCTGTGCACCCGCTTCCTGTGGGTGAAGTAACTCATGAACGCCGGTGCTCCTGTACTGGTATACACCTCTAGTGTCTAAGTCTAAAGTTTTGTCCTTCTAGGTCAGTCGGAAGACTCTTAAAACAGTAACTTTGTAACTTTTACGAACCATTGACTTTGCATTGGTGCATGTGTGTGCTTTAAGCGCTGCACCCGATTCCCGCGGGCTTTTCCCGACTTCAGCACTGCTAGTCCCGATTGCTCCCAGCGATTCCCTAGGCCCTAGGCCTGACCACTGTTCAATTAGTGATACTTATACCACTATTTTAGTATATGGTTTGCGTGGCCCCTGGGCTTCATCCATAATTGTGCAACTTTTATATGTTTAACTGTGCTTTTGTTTAAACGCTTGTGCCTCTGCACTCATAAAGAGTACAGAGGATCATTCTAGTAATTAGTACATATATTTTTATAATATATAACTTGTGTGGTGTCCTTTCATTTGATATTACAGGATTGTAATTGGTAAAACAGCTTGCTTAACACGGCCTCTTGAGTTAAGCCTTTAAGGTTGCTTAGTCCATGCTACCCTTAGGATAGCTTGTCTATAAGGTTGACGTACAACCAGACACCATAAGGGATTGTTTGGACTGATACAAGGTGCCCCCAGAATTGGAGACATCATATATATGGCCAACTTCTCACAGTGGGAAAGATTGGGTATGTGTTTTTTCGTATTTTCAATGCACCTATTGGCAGACCCGGTGGGCCCTGCATGGCTCGCTCCTGGTCTATTTGTCCCTTGCATTGTTCAATAAAAAAGATCTGAATCTTCAAAAAAGTAGGCAAGGCCGGCCATACTAGAGGCATCAAAGATTTGATGCACTAATTCTCCAAAATGCTGTGGAAGGTTAGTATTTAACAATGACTTTTTTTCACTATAAGTTCTAGCCACCTGCAATTCGTTGCTCTCGCAAGCTGATGTAAGAGGTACTTATTGCTGAAACAATAATACTTTGAGTCTGCGTAGTTTGTTAAAATCTGTCTTCAAAGTTGGAATGGAAGGCCACAATGAACTATCTATAATCCTATGTGGAGGGGGAAACAAGATGTTGTTGCAACAAGTAACTAACTGGGAAATGGACAAAATAAATGGGACACTAGCCTGCTTTCCGCAATAGTCTTGTTCACTAAGCATGAGATAACTCCAGTTAGAGAGTACCGTAATGAAAGGGAGAATTGCAGGAGCTGGCATACCTTTTAAATAACAAGCCAAATTGGGCGTGGAAGCATTGCATGCACCGTGGATTTTAACATCAGTAGTGTCACATTCTTCACCAGTGATAAAGACTTCCTAGTCGCCACATTCACAGCGATAAGCAAAGGGGAGTTACCATAATTCATGTATGTAATTGCTACCTAGGTGTTCATATCTACCGACAGAAAAATGTTGTGAATTGAAATGTCGATATAGGAGGGAAATAACTCCATGTATTGGGTACACCACCCAAGGCGTTTCAGCTATAGTGAATGGGAGTTGTTCTAATTTTTCTATATATTGTATTGTGTAGATCACATCTTTCATGGCCATCAATTGTTGTTCACGTGTTCAATTAAAGGCAGAAACAAATCACTTCAATTAAAGTAATGCCATTGAGTGCGCCCATTTGTGAGTGTTTGAAGTGTCTATTTAAACGGCATGATAGACTGACTTCGCCCATGATACAACATTGACATGTCGCTCTGCACAATATCAATTAAAGACAACACAATAATATTCAAGTTATAAATATGAGATGACAATGTATAAATACTATTATCAACACAGCTAGCATTTTTTTCTAAATTATTTTGGTCAAACCTGATAAATGAATGTCCTTGACAAGAGCGAAATATGTTATTTCACTGCAGACAGTGTAGAATGCTCCAACCATTGATGGCATAACTTTTCAAATGAATAGGTGGTAACAATACCAGAATGTGTTGGCGCAGAGTATTGGGGATCAGGTCTACCAGATTTAAACCCAAATGTGGAATTGAGAAAATGAGCGTGTCAACCATTTATGTCCGTTGGCCACAATAACCACCCGGCAGGAGTCGAACATTAAGAATTAAATGTACCGATCTGCATCATACTATTTAATTGTTCTTCTGTGTAATTTGTCAAACTCCGCCAATTATCAAAGTGGGCTACAAAGGGGCTGGTGGGGTCATTATTTTCTTTAATTTTGCCAATCCCAAACAAGTAGTCTGCTGATTTGTTTCATTCAGCAAAATCATTTGTGTGAGAATTAAACAGACTCAAAACAAGGTTACAGTGCCTTAAACCTACCAGGACTAACTAAGGGCCTGATTACAATGCAGTTCATTGTAAAAGGGGGATTCACCCAATACAGTCACTGGGACCTGGGTACGTATATTGCTGAGAAAGAGGGGTCCCAGTAACCACATAGAAAAATATAGAACATCAAGAAAAATCAATTAACAATAATTTGCTAACATTGTTTTTATTTTCAATGTAGCTAAGCCTCTTATTCAAGCAAGGTTAATTGAAATAACATTTATAAATTGCATAAAGTGCCCTGGACAGGGGGGAAGGGGAAAAAGTGCAGTGAGTGTAGGAAGGGTAAGTGACATAAGAAAAAACAGAGCCAAAGGCTACAAACAATCAAAGATTATTAGACTGATTGAGAATGTCAAATAATCATAAGTTCAAAATTTATATTACACCATAACATGCTTCATAAGTGTACTGAATATCATTATTGCTGAGATGAAGCTGGGAAACACAAAAGACAGTCTACGTTTCGACCCCTATTGTAAAGGCAGGCAGAGATTGATTCCTTGCAGTGGGGTCTTCATCAGGACGGGATTGGGGAAGGGGCACAACCTATTAAGTACAAAGAGGATTTGGTCAATAGGAACTGATTCTAAGTATCAAAATTAAAATTAAAAGAATGCGCACATCGACGATGGATACAAGACATACCAAAGATTCTTGTTGTCAAGGGTGGGGAGGGATGCTCCTACAGGGCTTGGTGCGGCCTGGCATGGAGTGCCCAGCTCTGGTCTAAAGAACCACTGAAGACTGTGAAGAGCGTTGTTCTAGATGAGAACAGAGAAGAGTGAGGTACTGCCAAGAGATCTAAAAAATAATAAACCAACGTGGTTCGTTATAAAACACTTACATTGAGCAACACCCTTGATTGCAATAAGATCAGGTCCATACATCAAAGACCGTCTGGATAGATAAGGGGCATAGGGAGGTATCAATTACATCAATCTGAAAAAGGGAGGGAAAATGCATCATACTACCAGCCCACAAGTGAGGAGACTTGCACGTATTTAAATCAGGCATAATCATTCCAAGTGGATGAGCACGTGTGATATCACATATTATTGGCATCTATATGAAAGGAAAGACAATACATCATAATACCGGCCCGTTAATGGGGAGACTGGCAAATAATTTCATTAGATGGAGCCATCCCGAATTACTAAACACGTGTTTTAATAAATACTGAACATATATCAGACATAACCATTCCAAAAAGGTGAACACATGTGATATCACCTGTTATTTGCATCAATCTGAAAGGAGGACAATACATCATAATACCGGCCCATTGGTGGGGAGACTCACAGGTATTTGCATAAAACGGAGCCCTCCCGACTTACTAAACATATGTGTTAATACTGAACATATATACCTGGTTTGAAAACACCGTGGTCTGGTGGGATGGATAGGTCGTAGTAAATTAGTGCGTGAAGGAACAATCATTAATAGCATCTCTATATGGAAAAATATAGGAGAGAGCTATCAAAGCTAATGCTATCTCTAAGCAGGAAACATTGCTACACCCGACCGAACAGCTAGACATACCCGTCATTGGTCGCGGCGTAATCACCAAACTGGTTCAGGACATCAATGATCAAGAACCGGCGTCTGTTTGGGAAACAAACGGAGATCGCCGTAAGGAAAACATCGAGGGGATATAGTGTAGTTGTACCGCCACAGAGTAGAAAATGCAGACAGTACCTGCCGGGTATGAAGTGAATCCCGATAACTGCAGCCGTAGCAAAGCAGATTTGCCATGACGGGAGATCCTCAATCACAGAGAGGTTTAGCTCCGGTCACGTGGTGTGATCATATCAGAAATGGAAAAGGGCCAAGTTGAGAACGTGTGACTACACTGTATCGAGCGGCCATATTGGAGTGGATAAATGGTCTATGTTATTAGAAACAGCATTGCAGTTATATCAAAGGGATATTCTATAAAGTTCAGTTTGATGTCGAATATGTAACATAAACATGTATATAGTAATCCAAAAACATAATTGAATTAGCAAATCAACAAAAAAATTAAAATTAAATACGGACTTCCATAGTTGTCACAGAAATATCAGGAATTGACTAAAAACAATAAACAATTGTTTGGCGTACCTGTCACATGACGGTATAAACCAGTACAGTGTGGGACAGACATCATGTATAGAGGTGGTTAATCATGGGACATAGAACAATTTTACATGAATACGGGCGTACCTGTCACAAGACGGTAAAGGCCCATTGCACAAGGACAGTTATTACCAAACGTTAAAGGTGACATTGTAACTACATGAATCAGCATAAGCTCCAGAAAAAGGGGGTTACCCGGTGGGTTATGTTTCAGGGGGGGCCTACCTGGTTAACGGAGCAAAGCTAGCTGGGAAAAGGAACTGTCATATTCATTAAGTCCACTGTTGATCGAATTGAAGCGGAACATCCATTTAAGCTCCCTCACATTTAGGATCTCAGCAATGTTGCCACCTCGAGGGCCCAATGTCACCTGTTCTAAGATGAGCCATTTAAAACTTTCGGGGGAATGGGCTGCAGATTTAAAATGTTGCACAAGGGGTGCACCCTGAGTCTCACAGCGAATCCTGCTCATATGTTGGAGAATACGGGCTTTAGCTTTTTGTTGAGTCTGTCCGATATATATCAGGTCGCATGGACATAAAATGGTGATTACAATGCAGGTCAGGCTCTCGTCCTGACTAGAAGTCGGTGATCCCACTGCCTGCATTATGATGCAACTGTCGTGAAGGGTGAGACTCATGCAAGTGTTCAATGAGATTGAGTGTTACAGAACTTTTGTAAGTCATGCAAGAAAGCACAATGGTTATCTACGTCAAAGGTTGCGGAAGCCGCCACAACATTTGGCACATTGAGGTCTGGAACATACATCTTGATGCCAAAAAGTGCTTTACATGGGGTCTGCCCACCCAGAGATCCTTTAAGGAGGTTATTTAATGCGGGGTGTAATCATTTTTGGGATAAAAATGTTATTCGATTTTATGAGCAATGAAGAGAACAGTGCATCACCATGACATATATAGCGTTTCGGTACATTTGTTGAATTTTTCCCAAATCAGGTCTCATGATAGAGAAACCCCGTATTGCTCCCCAAAATTTCAAATAATTTCCTGCGAAACATCAACCCAGCAAACCCAGCCATTTGCCCCAGATGCGCTCATATTTAGCTGGACAGCCTCTTGCCTCATACACAGATTTTTCTTGGTTGGCGCACAAGTCCATCCCTCTATGCCACTTAGCAACGGAGGGAGATGCAGAGTCCTTCCAGGTTGCTGCAATGTCTCCCTTGGCTATCAAAATGCAGGAACAATTTATCAGTATGAGAATCATCCATCCCCTCCATCACACGCAGGAGAAGGGCAAGAGGACTAAGAGGGACTACCGAGCCCACAATCTATCCCCAGAATTTGTAAAGAATGGCGCAGGACCAGACCATGTGGTAAAAATCGGTTGGCTCTGCCTCACAATGGGGGCATTTTGGGGTGAGGAAGAATTCCACTTTGGGTAGCCGCACAGGGGTATGGTATGCACAATGAATATAGAAGATTTGAATGAGGCGGAGCCCAGCCGATATAGTTAGCACCACAGGTATCATCAAGGCATCTCTCCAGTCCTACTCCTCCAAAGGACCAATCCAATTTTCCTAGCGAGTCCTAAAGGAATCTAGTGCGGATGGGCTATTGTTTATCAGGGATCAATAGATTTGGGATATTCCCCCTTTCTCAAGTTCCCATAAGGAGCTTAGCTTCCACTAGACTAAATTCTGGGAATGTCATGTGAACGGGAATGTGAAGAGCGAGTGCATGATGCAACTGGAGGTATTTGAAGAATTGAGTCAAGTTTAGGGAGTATGTTCACTGCAGTTCTCGGAAGGAGGACAAATGCTCTCCCATTCATACTTTCCCCAAGCAAGTGATGCCTATCTTGTCCCACTTCTGGGGGCCCGCTAGTGTCCCAACCTCCTGTAGCCAAGTCCCATGCCAGAGAAGCATTTGTAGTGTAATTTTAGCATCCTATTGGGTGTGCTGCAGCGCGGACCGCCGCGCAATGAGGACTGCTTGGGGTACCGCTGGTAAGAAAGCACAGCCTGGACCTGAGAGAACCCGAGGTTCTCCAGTTCCAGTTGGTGAGCTAGATCCGACCAACCGCCATTAAACTAATCGTGAATCACCAGGAAATGGGTGGCCAGATAGTCATCCCGATATCCCCATCATATGGGGCCCGTTGACAATGCGCCAGGGCCAGTCACGATCTCGAGCCTCCCCAGAGAAAATTTGCAGCTACCCTATCTAACCTATGGAACCAACTGCAAGGAAGGTGGAGCAGGAAGTTCTGGAGTACATAAAGAAGACGGGGCACATCCATCATTTTGAACAGAGCAATCCTACCAAGGGGGTTGAGTAGAAGCGATTGCCAATGACGAAGGTCATCTTTTGTGCGTTTGAACACTGGGTTGACATTGAGGGACCAGGTCAGCTCCGGTAAAAGTGCTACCCAGATTCCGAAATACTTGAATGAAAGTCTTCGGAGGGGGATAGTTGTTTGCCAGTCCACATATTCTCTTGATGCATGAATCAGGGTCCAGGGTCGATTTTGCTGCGTTAAGGCATAAATCCGATGCTCTCTCAAAGGAATGGAGGATCATGGCCGGCACCTTGGTCCGGATTGGACCTGGTCGGCTAGAAAGAACAGGACATCGTCTGCATATAGGGCAATCTCTTCTTCATGCGTGCCCTGCCAGTGCCATCCCTGTACCCCATCATCAGCCCGAATGAGACAAGCCAGGGGCTCTATTGCAAGAGAAAATAGGAGAGGGGAGAGCGGGCATCTCTGCCGGGTTCCCCTCCTGATAGGGAATGCTTCCGATAGTGCTCCATTCATGAGGACCCTTGCAGATGGGTTGGAGTAGAGGACTCCCACAATTAATGCGGGGTGTAATTTAGCTCAAGTAACTATACCTGCTGAATTTCATGGGTTTTGTAAGAGTGAAATCTGAGCCTAACAATATGGTCCCAGTAACCATTGTTTTTGTGTGTGTGTGTATATATATATATATGTTTAAATATGCATATGTTCACTGAAAAAAAACAAAGGTTACATTGGAGTTACACATGTGGACGGTAATAAGATCACCTTAGAAACTCACTGGAAAAACACGACCATTTAACAACAAACACTGTAATTTGCTAGTTATACATAATTTCTTCAGGACCTCTCTAATCAAAGTGGGTGACGTGAAAAATTGTGAGTGGTAAAAAAAGAGGCGTTCTTTCCCCCATCCTCAGGACAAGACAAAACAGCCTATTACTGGAATAATGTATTCTACATTTTGAGAGGACCTGTATACGGTCAATCCTCCAATGCATGCATAACACTCCTTAGCATGAGTGTTAAAATGCTTTTCACGTGGTCATTTATTACCACTCACAATTTTTCACGTCACCCATTTTGATTAGAGAGGTCCTGAGAAAGCCCTAATATTTTTTGTAATGGGCTGAAACATGTTGACCATGTGAGGATAAAAAACAGCTACACATAATATCTGTAGCCTATTATCCACTCTCTTGCCTTTTAACCACCATACCCCAGATCACCAAGAATAAAGTAACGGGTAGCAATTTGGAGGTATTTTTATAGCATTTCACCCACTTCATCACACCCACTACACCTCAAAACCTGCTCCACTGTAAACAGGTGTCATAGCACAGCTGGGTAGCACTCGGCTACCCGGCTGGGACCCGATGATGAAGCATGACCCCAACCAGGTTGGTGTGCGTGGGTTTTATTACCAAACCTTTGAGGTACCAGACACTCTAGTGTCAGACAGTCATTTTTCTTGGCCGTCTCTTTTGGTTACGAATAATTATAACTTGCACAGCCGTAGTTTGCAGTTTACATCAGTGATGTAACATATGAGGTCAAAACAACCAGTGCAGCACAGCTGTGTAACGGGCAAGGCATTGTAGTACAGGCATTCTAAAGGTATGTGTTGTATATGCATTAATTGTAAAGCATGGCATCTGTACAACCACATAGAAAAACAGGCACACGTTCACTAAGCACTGAAGCCTGGATTTGAATGCAGTAGTTGACTCAGCAATGCTACAATCAGATGTTTGCTACCTGTTTCAATAACATAAGCCTGCTTTCCACTCTAGTCACAGTTCATTAACTGTTTAATTCTGATTCTAAGATGTAAATCTATCGAAGTTCCAGTGCTGGAAAAGAAATCAGTTATGTACCTGTACCTTCAGTTCTCCAACATTGATATCACTCATAGATTCACACCCTCCATCCTTACTAGTCAGAGTCTTACTTTCGCCACATTAAACCTTCACACTTGTACTACGAAATCTGATGTTGGCCTTTAGGCAGGAGTTGAGAACATAGCACTTCCACATAATTGGGTGAGGTTAAGCTTGTTTTAAATTAGGTGAATTTTCTACTTAACAAAGTGATGTTGGGCAAATGGAAATGTTGACATTGTTACTGCTATGTAAAATTAACGGAGATTCCAAGATTAATGACAGAAAATTATTCAAGCATATGAATCTATGAAAAATACCGACACAGGGAAACTGAATTAACAGTAATTTCTTCCTGGTCTCCCACTTCAAAACGTCCTTGAGTTGAGATGAAGTCCATAGCCTTACATGGAGAGTGCTGCTACCAGCAGTTGACTCTTTCATGTCTTCCTTCAAGCCACAGGCTGGCCATCCTATCACTTTTACAATAGCCAATCTCCAGGTGTTTACTATCCTTTCAAGTCTGTCCTCAAGTGAGGATATGGACTCCACCATGCCCACTTAGAAATGGAAGTCTCTTTCTTACTTTTCCCAGTGACTAACCACAAAGGTTTCGGCACCCTCCTCTTCAGTGATTGGACAGAAGCCTTGCCTCTCATATGTCTCCCCTCAGTACCCTCTAAATGCCCTTCATTGCCGCCAACCTAGCCTCAACATTATCAACTTTTCCAAGGAGACAATGAGCAATTTTTCACCTTTAGAAATGCCCTTTGCAATACAGTATTAGACCATCACCTTCAATTAGCTCATTACGAGATCGACGACATAAGTGAAGAAAGATTACATATGAAGAGGCATTTCTTTTTTCTTTGTAAATGACGCCAACGTCCCAGAAGTTTCAACCTAGAAGAATACCATTTACAATGTAATGTTTGCTATAGAAAACGAATGCACGTCTCCTTCATCAAACGAATAGAACTATTATTTAAGTGGTGGGTGGAGGACAAAGAGAGTAGCTCTAAAGTAAAGCCTGATAAATATTAAATCGAGTTTTTCGAGTTAAATGACCTTGACGACTTGATAAATCTTTCAAAGTTTATCTGACTCGTTATGTGAACTGTTGGTACTGTGCCATTCGTAGTATCTGAGATTCTTTTATACCGTCTGATTCCAGTTACATCTTTGTTTTGATTTCGATTGTTGCCTCGACATCACGATTTTTTGCCAAAACTTAGAGCACTTTAACATCTCAGTTGATATCATTCCAACATTATGGCCATTTCGGAACACAAGTAAGGCTGCACGTCTCTTTCGAACAGACACCAGTTTATGTAACAGTAAATATATGCATTGTTTTTGAGCAGTGTTGTTTAATTTGTGGTTGACAAGGACAGTTACTTCCTATAGGAGAAATGTGTTATGTATTTACAGCTGTCACCTGCTGATATCTCCTGGTGCTCCCAGTTGTCATACAACCCCTCCCATACCAGTGTGGGTTTTCACTTAACCCCACAGAAGTATGTCTTCTTTCTGGACTGACGTTCTGTTACCCAGCCAGGGGAGACTTTCAACAAAGCCTTTTTGGTATTCGCATGGTGGAGATTCCCTCCGTTATAACCAGAGACATCTTAAGGATTTGGGGGGCCGTGGGCCTAAGGCATTTTGTGGGCCCCTGTTGGGAACAACTGTGAATTATTTATCCTGTATCAGCTCTTTCTTGCCATCTTTGGCCAGTGCCCAGGCACACTGGTCCAAATTCTAAATCTGTTTGCATCAAATATTTAGGCATAGTGACATGTTTTCTTCCCAATATTATAATGCAGCAGCAGCAGCTCACTGTTATTATTGAAAATAATCATTGCGGTCCCCTTCTATTTATCATATGTAGGGTCTTGTCATGGGCACTTTAGCCATGGATGTTATCCATGACTAAAGTCATGGATAACATCCGCAGAAAAGTGGATTTGGGTCAAACCACCGTGCTGGCACTGCTGGACCTCACAGCGGCATTCGACACCCTGTCTCCCCTCACTTTAACATCCAGGTTAAGGGAGGCAGGGGTTGAAGGACCGGCCCTCAGTCTCCTAAGCTCCTTTTTACACCAACGAGAGCAACGTGTCATGCTAGGTGAATACCTCTCCCCTGCCAAGTCTTTGCAATGTGGGGTGCCACAGGGGTCGGCATTGAGCCCGACCCTGTTCAACATCTACGTGGCCCCCCTTGCAAGACTAGTAAGATCTCAGGGGATGGAGGTAGTGTCGTATGCCGACGACACGCAGATTATGGTATCCCTGACCCACTCTGTGAATGAAGCCGCATCAAACTTTAGGGCCTGCATGCAACTTGTTGCAGAGTGGATGGTCTCCAACTCCCTAAAGTTGAACGGGGATAAGACAGAGGTCCTGGTCTTTGGCAAAGATCAGGGCATGTGGTCAGATGAGTGGTGGCCTCCCTCTTTAGGCATCTGCCCCACACCTACACAATCTGCCAGGAACCTTGGTGTCATCTTTGACACCCAACTCTCGATGGAGCTTCAGGTCAACAGAACGGTGGCTACCTGTTGGGGCGTCATTAGGACCCTGAAAAGGATCGTCCATTATCTTTCCCCACAGGCACGGAAACAGGTGGTGATCGCCCTTGTTGGTTCAAGACTCGATTATTGTAATTCACTTTACGCCGGGGCCAACAAGGGCCTTCTGCAGCGCCTGCAGGTTATACAAAATGCGGCAGCACATTTTGCCCTTGCCCTGCCTTGGTTGTCATCTATGACCTCGGCAAGGAAGAATCTCCATTGGCTCCCTATTCCCTCAAGGATCACGTTCAAACTTCTCTGTCTAACATATAAGGCTTTAACTGCAGGTTCGGCTGTTGCCCTTGGGTCCCTACTGACCAGATATGTTCCGAACAGATGCCTACGTTCTAGTGAGCTCAACCAACTGGTAACCCCTCGAGCCAAGAAGGCTAGATGGGGGAGCAAAGCTTTTTCCATACTGGCACCCCAGATGTGGAATTCACTCCCCCTGGAGATTAAGTCACTGCCTTCTCTTGACCTTTTCAGGAAGTCACTGAAAACTTGGCTTTTTATCAAAGCATACCAGTAAGCTCTGTTTCTGACTCTGACAGTCTGATATTTGATTTAGGCGCCTTGACGCCCATTGGGCATAGCTGCGCAATACAAATGCCATTTCATTCATTCATTCATCTAAAACACACTTTTTTTATGGATATTGCATGGCCATATCACTCACATTGAAAATACATGAAAGGCAAACAGTATTTAAAACAATCTGTATAAGAATTGTTCAAGGGCATCAGGGCAAGGCTCTGCAGAAAAGAGCTGGCCCTATCAGGGGCCCCCTGAAAGGCCGGGGCCTTGGGCCAGGGCCCACTTTGCCCAGTCGTAAAACGTCTCTGCATCCATCTCTTCCAAAGATGCAAAATAATAATAAAATAAACCAGGAGAACTATTTTTTTTAAATAATAGTAATAACAATAATTATTCGCTTTTTATAACATATGCTCAATAACAAAGCACTACATAACAATTCTGATGATAATGGGTTTTTCAGCAGGGCACAAGTCCTAAAAAAAGAAGTGGGGGGACGCTGTCACCTTTCGTGAGGTCATGAAAGGTGGCTTGCACCAGCGGCTCATTGCCTCCCCTCGCTCACCGCTTGGATGCGATTTTTCCTCGCTCGGTGGCTCATGCTGCCTCTCAGCCCCAGGGTCACAGGGTCAGATTCCACTGCCTGTTCTCTGTTGCATTAGCTTACTCTGAAATCCCTTTTAAAGCGCGTGGCCTCTCTGGGACGAGATCCCATCTCGTCCCAGAGAGGCCATAGAGTGAAGTCCAGCTGTTTGGCTGGGGGGACGGTGTCCACCCAGTAAAATAGGTGGGGGGACGCCGTCCACCCGCGTGGTACCCCAACTCGAGCCCTGGTCTTCAGTACATGGTGGCCGACCACAGGTCCAACTGCACGATGACCCTGGCTGACAGTCCAGTGGAGTCCCTCGAAGTTAAGGCTCATGGCCCTGAGGTGGGGGAAGGGGGAGTGGGGGGGGGGATATGAATGATGAGGATATCCATTCCCTTGATGAACCCGAAAACGTATCTGTGTAGAGCTGTGAGCGCTAAACGATTATGAAGTTGGTGTGGTTGGGAAGAGCAGTGTAATATCTAACCCTGGAGAGTAGGGTACTGGTCTTTGCACGGGATGCCCAGTCCATGCAGTGCCACCCCTCGTTGCTGCGAGGCGATCCCTTTTTTAAAAAATTCTTTTTATTGGTATTTTCAAAGTATAACATAATCAAGAAAACAACCATACAGATCATCATGTTACCGCATCCCACATCCCGGCCAAGTATTCATTTGTTGATATAATGCAGATAAGACATCAGTAGATCGCCATTTGCACATTATCTATGGAAATAACCAGTACATTCATATATATTCATACATTTGTGGTATTTTGCATATATGCCACCAAAAACGACCAATAGTCTCTAGGGCATGATCTTGTCGGTAGCTCTTCTTCATAGGTAAGTAGTGTTTCGTGACAATACGTCATGTCATGGAGCCATTGGCTTGTTTGTGGAACGTTTTTACTATCCCAGGCTAGCGATACTCGTCTTTTAGCCAGTAATAGCGCAATTAAACAAAATTTCCACCTTGCAGCTCTGACATTGTGCAGTAGGCCTAACAAACATGTACGGACTGTACAGTCTATGGATACCCCAACCATATCACTCAACATTTGCACAATCTTTCCCCAATATTGAACCACGCTAAATGTATGAAATCAGCAGAGTCCCGGCCACATCTCTTGCATCTTGCATCCGGTCTTAAACCGTACTTATAAAGTCGTGCTGGTGTATGGTAAGTGTGGTGCAAATATTTATAGTGTAATATTCTCAAGTTGCCGTTAGGAGTTAAAAGTGCAGTCACTGCGCAGGCAGTGGTCCATTATTCCTCCTTAAGCAGGGTTTCCAATACCTCGTTCCATCTTGCACATGCTCTATGTGTTGTGTCTGCTATCTCATCCTGTACTACAGCATATAGTCGTGTTATTAGCTTTTTATCATTAGGTGATGTAATGATTAATTGTAGTGCATTCAATTGCCGTGGTTCCGCTGGATATGTCGGATAGTGTTGTTTGACAGCCCCTTGGAGTCTATGAAAAGAGAAGCGAAAGAACAGTGTTTGGTTTTTTACGTAGTTAAAGTCCTGTAGTTATTTAAATGTCCCTTTGCTATAGAGATCCCTATCATGTCACTTCCCACCTGGCGTAACAGCCCCATACCCACCTCCTCTTGCGTAACAGATAAGTTGGGATGATGGTGTAATGGGAGGGCAGGTGCATATAAAGGGTCCTTATGTCCCAGTTTCCCTATTTAAGCCCATGCAGTGTTCGTTGTGTCTATAGTATTAATGTCTTTATCGTGTAGTGCAGGTCTTTTATGCGTTATTATTGCGGTTAGTGGGATAGGGTGTGCATCACTTTCCTCTATGGCTGTGTGCGTTAGAAAGGGAGTCCAGTGATACCAATGATAGGCGTACTGGGCCTGCGCACACATGTAATAGAGGCGGAAATCCGGTACTTTAAAACCTCCTTTTGAGTATGGTAGTGTTAGAGCTTGTAGCTCTAGCCTAGCTTGTTTACCTGCCCATATTAATTTTATGAGTAGCGAATGTATTTGTCTAAAGACTTCGGGTGGTGGTGTGTGTAAAATTGATAGATGATTATCATAAATAAGATTCAGTATTCAAATGAAGAAACAGGTTAGATTTATTTGCCTCATCCACGAACAGCCAAGCAGTAACTGCCAGATCAGAATCATCACAGTATTCAGTGTTCTCAGAATGGTGTGATAGGGGAGATCTACATTCTGAAAGGAATCAAGTACAATTGAGCAAAGCAATACATTACACATCTTCCTCTTATACAATAAAATAATGAAGAAAATACGAGAGAAGGTAAGCATGGAAAAAATACAGAAAACATATTAAAAAGTGAAACAAAAACGATCAAACATAATCTTTCATATAAGCAGGTGCCCTTCGTAATCTCTGACT